>NC_071291.1:19587500-20285500 GCF_943737925.1 Anopheles nili
GATTCGCTTGAAATTATAGAATGTAGCTCCCTGCTGCCAACGCTGCAGTTCTCGAAGGGTATGACGTATTGGGAACCTGCCTCTAAAGATCTTGTATTTTACAAAACCTTTGACGATGTACCCGAATCCCAGCGCACAGTGTTGCGACCCGGTATGTTTCCACCGTCGAAGGACGATGCAATTAGCAAATTTCATCTTGACCGATGCTTGCGAATTCTTCCGCACCAACAAAATACGGGTGGGTTCTTCGTTGCTTTGCTCCAGAAGAAAAAAACGTTACCTTGGGAAGAAGATATCCAAGAAACGGAATCAACTGTGGTAGCAGACCCTCCTGCAAAGAAGGCGAAATACATGCGTGGGTTTAAGGAAGATCCGTTCGTATTTTTCGATGAAAAGGAGGAAGTTTTCGAGTCACTGAACAAGTTCTTTCATCTCAAAGAAGGTGAGTGCGAAGCTTTCTACTATACAATAATCGCTAAGGGAATCATTATTGTGTTATTTCTTTTTTTTTTTAGATTTTGAACCGAGAAACCTTCTGACACGTTGTAGGGTGGGCAAGAAGAAAAACGTATATTTCTGTTCAAGCATTGTGCGTGATATCGTTCAGCTAAACGAGAAACGCATTAAAATCATCAATCTCGGTGTTAAATCGTTCGTACGGTGCGCCACGCGTAACATCGAGTGTGACTTTCGGTTAGCCAGCGAAGGTCTGGCAAACGTATACCCATTCGTTGGCATCCAACGGCGTGTGTTGGTGCAAAAAGAAGATTTAATCAAACTGCTTTCTTGCACAGACCCCACCAAACCACCGGAAATAGGAGAACTGACTAGTGAAACGCAGAAAAACCTACTGACCGTTGGTAAGGCACTTGCAAATGTTTAACAGTACCATTGAACATTATTCACTTATTCGATTGGAATGTTTCAGCCTCTGGAAGCTGCGTTCTGGAATGCGTCGTGGACGATGTCAAACTTGTCTCGGTCGGGTGGAAGGGTGCCATGAGCCTGAGAGCTTACGTTGATCAGTATGATACGGTGCATCTGCTTCGGTTGCTCGGAGGGGATCTAACGAAATTTGGTAAGATCTAACAAACATTTTGAAGGTGAAGGAAAAGCTTATTGTTCTTTTTTTTTGTTTACAGAAAAAAATAAATTCCAAGAAAAGCGTAATGCCGCGGAAGCTGCAGATGATGTCGAACTGGATGAAAGCAATGTAGCCGATGAAGCCGAATCAAATCCTGCATCCGAATCCAACGATTAATATGCCTTACGGTGGTTAGCTAATTGTGCTTAAGCTAATTAGCACGAGTTAATATAGCTCACTAACATTAACGATTGCAAATAAACACATTTTCACTCTATTCATTGTTTGCCTTCCATGCGTGATCTATTCGTATTACAATTGCACGGTTCCAAAAAAGTTGACTCCAGTCTTCATAATTTAGAACGCGAAAGGGACCAAATGTTCCCTCGGTTCCTGCACCCACTACGATTTCTAATCTACCGGCGCCTGTATAGGAACCCATACTTTTACCGCACGGCGATTGATAACGGAACTGCATCATGCCGCATTAGAAACAGACTAGAGAAAAATAAGGAAGGAAAAAGATCTAGGGAGTGCCCGGCAATCAAGGTCCAGTGCTGGGATCGGTACAAAGCTTGGCACGGTAGTAATCAGTTGATCAGTTTACTAAAGCCCCCGCTACAGTCAAGGAAGTGAATTCTAACATAATAATTTCAATTTCTGGTAGTGCCGCCAAGCAAATTATTAGCAATGTTTTCACGTATTTTCACATACACTGCACCATGCCGACGTGTGACTGGTTTGAAGCATGATTTGGTCGCTCGCAGCACGATCGGCGCCGTTACAAACAGGCGCTACGTGAGCCACGAACGAAATATCGTACAATCGCCATTTGGCACGGTGGAAATTCCCGTAAAAAATGTGACCGAATACATCTTTGAAGGCTACGAAAAGTACGCTGATAAACCGGCGGTAGTAAGTATAGCACCCTGAGCTTCTTTTTGTTCCACGTAATTCGAAAATACTTGTTTGCATTATCACGAAATGGGTCGTTTGGTGACTAAGTGAAAAATAAGCTATCTGTGGACTGCCGAAAAGCCCCCCAACAACGTTTCTAGTAGGTCATTTTTGAAATTGATAAGCTTTGATAAGGCAGTTTTATTTTGATGCACGCTCAATCAACCGAGCGGCACGAAAGTTTGTACTTTGATCCAGATCATAATCATGTAATTGTATGCGACTGTGAATTATGCCTACAGCCGTTCGATGCGACGGAATGCTACTGTTTACGACGAGAATTACAAAATCAGCGTTCGTCCTCAAAAACATTAGATGTTTGCATGATCACGTGTTTTTGAAATATGTGTGCCGCTCTTTTTCATAACGTTGACGGGCGATCGCACAGTCTTCTGGATTTTTAATTTTCTTTCTGCCTGTGCTTATCCCCTTCAAAGACTTGCGGGGCTACGAAGCGATCCTACAACTATGGAATGACTTACGAGATGGTGAAACGAATGGCGTGTGGATTGCTATCACAGAAAGGATGTGCCATGCGGAAGAACGACGTCCTCGGTTTGCTGCTACCGAACATTCCTGAATTCGTGGCTGCGTTGCACGGTGGACTGTTGGCGGGTTTATCCGTTACATTTGCAAACCCTTTATACACGGCGGGTTCGTAAAGATGTTTTCCAGTCTTACCCCATTCGTGCTTCATACCAATTTATATTTTCCACTTCTTCGCCACGTGTCCGGTTTCAACAGAGGAAGTGTGCCGTCAGTTTGAAAACGCGGGTGTAACGGCTATTGTCACGTTGCCGATGTTGCTACCCGTTGCGGAAATGTTCAAACACCGAGTGAAGCAGTACAAAGGCACCATTTGCGTCGGTGGAAAGCACGATCTTGACAAGAACATCTACGGATTCGAGGTGGGGTTCGTTATCGAGCAAAATTATTGATAGCCAAGTTAAGACAATTATCTATTCGTTAGCAATTTTTGAAAGAAAATCACAGCAGCGAGCTTCCGGAGATCGACTGCCACAAAACAGCTATCCTACCTTACTCGTCCGGAACTACGGGGCTTCCTAAGGGTGTGGAACTCTCTCACTATAATCTAGTAGCCAACCTAGCACAAGGGTCCCACCCTGCAATCTCTAAATATTATCAACCTGAGTACAGTAAGTGTCATAGATGGCACGTGATTTTTAACTTTTCCAAGCAACATTTCTGGTTTCCCGCGCCAACATATTTTTACTTGTTACAGTCGATCGCAAGGAGACAATATTGACCATCCCACCATATTTCCACATCTACGGATTGAATGCCATTCTCCATTCGGTGCTTAAATCCAAGAACCACATAGTATCAATTCCAAGGTATTTATGTAAAGATTTTTATTTAATTTATTTTCATACATTTTAAACACGTGATATTCGTACAACGATTCGCGGTAATGCATTTTCATATTATTAGGCGATGTATAATTTTCATATCAATTATTCTATATTTATGATTTTAAATTTTCATTTATTCTGTCAAATATTTTGTCAAGTTATTGAATTTCGTGATTTTAAGAATTTTAAGCGTGCGTTTGCAATATGCAGCTTGACGATCTGCAATGTTATCCGTCAAATCGTGTAGACACTCGCACGTGCGAGTATAAACAATTTTTGTCTCACTGAAAGGATCGCCAGCGCCTACTGGAGGTTAGTTGAAGGTCGTTCAATTTTAAAGCTGATCCTATGAGCGACCGTTACGAGTGTAACTTTTCACTCAAAAATACAGCTCCTTAAATCAGCCTGTTTATCCAAAGCACATTGTTACCCATCGTTGCAATTTATGGTGCGAGAAAAAGTACTTGCAAGCTCTCGAATTCAGCACGGAAACCAGCAACACTCAGTACAAGCCGTGCAACCAGCCGGTGCAGTGTTGCCAGCGGGCCACAGTCAAACGGTCAGCATTTTTTACGTAATCAAATCGATTTCGATGAACGTCACTAGCTGTCAAAACCGTTCCACGGCCTAATTTTTTTGCTGAACGGGATGAATTTGTGGTAAAAATAATTGCCTAACACGGAAACGCTACTGGAAAACGTACCAGAACGCGAATAATCCACGCGAAACAGAAGCAAGTCTGCGCGGATTGCCCCGGTGTGTTTCAGCGCCGTCGCCAAACGTCGACGAGTCGGCGACGAAAAAGCCCCCGTAGGCAGAGGCAGCTAGCTGGCAGTAGTAGCAGCAGGTGCCTGGTTGGTTCATCACTCAGATAACCTATATTTGCTTCTATTTTCTCCTTCCGCGACGGCGACGACTTGCACTTTTACGGTGCGGTGTCTCGGTCCGGTCTCGCAATTGATGATTCGATGGGATGTGCACGGCTCCAGTTAGGCTAGGTAAGCGTAGCGATGCGAATCGCCCTTTTTTTGTTTGTTATTTGTGCTCTGCCCGATGTGCGTGCGTGTGCGATTTCGGTGCGGTTGGTAACGTGTCGCCGCCGATCGGTACTAAGCCGGGAGGAAAAATCCATCAAGTTGGTCGCCCGTTTCCCCGCGCCCTCGGAACATTTTTTTCTTCCTTAAGGAAGAAAAACGTGCAAAACGGTGCCGGCGGCAGCGGTAGCTAAGGGGAGCGACTATACAGTGCCAACTAGTTCTGACCCGCCGTTTCCCTCGTCGACTCCCACCGTGGGGAACCCCTCCTCCCGGTACTTCCTCTCCTGCTCCTCGTCCTCACGGGTGGATGTGTCAATTACTATTTGCAGTGTTTCAATGAAACTTCCGCGTGACAAGCAAAGAAGTATGCTCTGTCTGGTGTGACGTCCGGAAAATCAAAATGCAAAGTGGTGGAGGGCCGTTGCCACCCGGTGCGGTCATACGTAGCATGGCATCGGGGACCCCCACGTCCCAGCAGCAGCAGCAACAGCAGCAGCAGCAGCAACAGCAGGCGGACATGAAGCTGTCGTCGCAGCAAGCCGCGATGATGAATCAGCAGCAGAATGCGCTCTACACGCCGCAACCCGTTTTCCGGGGTGCGGGCGGGGGCAATTCGGCGCGACCCCGGGGTGCAATGCAGATAGCGCCCTACCAGCAGATGCCGATGACGATAAACTATATGCAGCCGCTGCAGCGACTAGCCGGCCCGTGGAGTAACATGCCAATGATGTACCCACCGTACATTTACTCGGTCTTGCCGAACCAGCACCAACCGACCGGAGGTCGCCGGCAACCGGGAGGAGACAACAATATAGTCAATGTAAGTGGTAGCGGAGGTTGTGAAAGCCCCTTTGGGTCTGCCCCAAGCCGATGACGATCGATAACGGTTGTGTTGTGATTCTCCCCGACAGATCTCTCAAGTGCCGCTGCCCCAGCATCCGCACTCTAATCAGCAACCGGCACCGATGCAGGTAACGCACGAGATGATGCAACACATGCATCCACCGCAAGCCCCGCAGCAGGTTTCCGCTGCCCACGTGGCGCCACTGGAACATCCGCAGGCCGCAGCAGCGACGCAAGTGGCCGTCGTATCCTCACAGCCGCACAGCTCGTACGCACCGATGTCGAACTTGATTGCTGCGCCTCCACCGCACCTGCAGCCGGGTGGTGGAGCCGGAGTGAACGTCGGGCTCGGTGGTGTTAGTGTCGGTGTCGGTGTTGGTCCTAGTGGGCCGAGCGAACAGGTCAAACAACCGGCCAAGCGTGAAAGGCGCAAGCACGCCCTCTGCATCATTGATCCTAACACGAAGGAGGATATTCTGGAGAATATGTTTAACGATTCGGCGTCGTCGTCGAGCGGTGGTGGCACCGGTGGTGGCTCTTCGGGGGCTCCAGCCTCGTCAGCTGGGTCGGTGTCTTCCGCCAGCACACCGGGACCAACCCCAGTGGCACAGTCTGTCACGCCGGCCCCCCAGATGGTAGACCCGACGGCGGACTACTCGGACTATCCACCGCCGCCGCCACAGCAGCAACAGCAGCAGCAGCAGCAACCGCCACAACCGGGACAAGAAATGGGAGTTCCTCCGTCGATGGTTGGTCCGATGCCGCCACCACAGCACCTGCATCACCAACCGCCACCACAGATGCTGCTGACCGGACACGATCTGAGCCGTGTTCCGAACCATCAGCAACAGATCCCGCCACCACAACAGGCGCCACCACCGGGACCGACCCATGCGCACGAGATGTACGTCACCCCGGGACTGAAGATGATGAACCACTCTCATCCTCCTCCCCATTTGCCGCCGCACCTCGCGGCTGACATGACGACCGTGTCGGGCACACCGGTCGTGTCCGCTATGTCCGATGGACCGTCGGTTGAGATACCGAACTCGTACACGAAAAAGAAGAAACCGATTCCCGATGGAGCGATGCATCACTCGCAGCAGCAGCAGCAGCAGCAGCATATACACGTGAAGCAGCAACAGCAACAGCAGCAGCAACACCACCATTATCATCATTCGCAACAACAGCAGCAGCATCAACAGCACCCACAACATCCTTCGCATGCACCGCATCAGCAGATGCACCAGCAGCACCAACAGCAACAGCAGCAGCAGCACCACCATCATCAGCAACAGCAACAACAACACCATCACCAGCAGCAACATCAGCAGCAGCAGCATCAACGACACCACCAACAGCAACATCAGCAACACCAGCATCAGCAGCAACATTCATACGCTATGCAACAATCGCAAGCCGTAGCAGCAGCCCAAGCGGTAGCCCAAGCACAAGCCCAAGCTCAGGTTCAAGCTCAAGCTCAGGTCCAAGCTCAGGCTCAAGCTCAAGCTCAGGCTCAAGTGGCGGCTGCAGCTGCTGCTGCCGCTGCAAATGCTTCTGCCGTTCCCCCCAATCTCGCTTCGGTGATCGTTGACGGTGATATGATGCCACCAGCTGGACTTCCACCACCACCGCATGGTTCGACCATCATCGTGCAGCAGCAGCAACAACAACAACAGCAGCAGCAGCAGCAGCAACAGCAGCACCATCATCATCTTCAGAATCATATAGTCGCCGGTAACTACATGACAGAGCCACCCCCAACGGTAGTGGCCGTAGTGCCGAACGACCGGAGATACCGCACGATTTCGGAAAAATCGGTAACCGAATCGACGCTTTCCACTGATGCTGAACCGTTCGTGTATACCGGTGGCAGTACCATCACCACCTCGGCTGGTGCTTTGCATCAACCACCACCCGCTGTTCCTTCTATCACGACCGCCGTACTGGCGAATAGTAATACCAGCAACGCCTCGGAACCGATGGAAAGAGGAGAGATTGACTGTTTACCATCCATCACGCCAGAGCGGCAGGGAAGCATGGGAGCAAGAGTGGCGGGCACCGCGGAACATGATGATGGGCAGAACGCGAACGTGCCTCAGGAGCAGCAGCAGCTGCTGCTGACAAACGATAGCAGTAGCATCGATAATACCTCCGACCATCAAGCGGACGTAGCTGTTGAAGAACTGGCGGAATGCGTAGCGAATCTAAATATTGTTGAAGTAAACACGACGATGGCACCACCGCTGCAGGAAGCGGAAGGTGGCGCGTCTCAAAAGCAGACGGCGGGTCATATGAGTAAAGATGGGCCAGCCTATGTCGCTGGGTCCGGGGTCGGTGGTGCGCCTGATGAGACGGATCGGGCGGCCGAAACGATTACGACTACTGCCACTAGTACGTTTACGGAACCGACGGTAAAGGCGGCTTCCTCCGCCGCTGTACAGCAGGCGAACTTTTTAAATAAGGAGTCTAGCGCTAAGAATCAAGTAGATAAAGATAATATTAATAATAATAATGTGGGTTACACCGGAAACTTAACCTCGATCGACGGCGGCGACGGTAAGGGTGTGGCTCCGTCCGCCGATAGCGTGAATGTAACCAGCGAGTTGCCGAAGGCAACTGCTGAAACCCGCGAAAAGCAGCGCCAGAAGGAGCAGCCCCAAGGCGAGACTGATCAAATCGTCCCTAGCGAAAGGAAGAACTCCTCGACCACCAGCAACGGTGCTGCGGTAGCGGCCACAACCAACGCTGCCAGTAGTAGTTTGGATGATAATCGTAACCTAGTTACCGTGGTTGCCCCAGCGCTATCCGATGACGCCGCCACGAAGCTCGCCACCGCTGGCAGCTTAGACGAAGAGACCAAGTCCCAGGCGGTGGCAACGGTGGCGGGTGATGCGAAAGCCAAACATCCGCCAGCCGTGAGTATCGACAGCAGTAGTGGCCCAGTAGCACCGCCGCCGGTCGTGAAGAAGAGCAAATCGATCACGCTGATGTACGATCACGACCAGTGGAGCCCGGAAAACCCAACGGGCAAGAAGAAGTATTCGCGCGACCAGCTGCTGTTGCTGAAGAATGCGGCACCGGCCTTCGAAAAGCCGGCCACTCTGCCGGAAAGTCTCGAGAACCTGCTATCGCGCAAGAACTCCTTTTCGGGTGGTGGCGGCGGCGGCGTTGGCGGGGGTAACGCGTACAACAGCAATCAGAAGAATAACGAGTTCTCTTTGATGCCGAACTTCGTGAAGAGCGGTGGCGGTGGCGGCGGTGGTGGTGGCATGGGCGGCCAGCACAACACCGTGCGGCAACCGTACGCGGTGAAGCGATCGTCACAGCAAGGAAGCTTAGGCGGCGGGGGCGGCAGTCAGTCGGGGCTGCAGGCCAACAGGCAATCGCAGCAGGGCATGAGCAAAACCGGTTCGAAACTCATCAAACTAAACCTGCAGCTGGACGCGGAGGTAAAGCTAAGCGAAAGCGCCAACGCGTGGCGTCCCAGCATGATGCTGGATAAGGACAAGATCGATCAGACTGAGCGCGAAACGCAGGACCTCCTGCGGAACGTTCGTAGCATTCTGAACAAGCTGACGCCGGAGAACTTCGACAAGCTCGTGGACCAACTGAAGAGCTTCTCGATCAAAACGTCGGAGCAGTTTGATGGCTGCATCCGGCTCGTGTTCGAAAAGGCCATCTCGGAGCCAAACTACGCGAAGGAGTACGCGCGCATGTGCCGGGAGGTAAGCTCGATCGCGGTGTCGGAGCAAAAGAGCAACTTTGGCATGTGCGTGCTCGACCAGTGCCAGCGCGAGTTTATAAAACAGCGCAACAACCAGGCCCAGGCACTGCGCGAGCGCAAGGCGCAGCTGGAGGAGAGCACAAACCTGAGCAAGGAAGAGTTCGAGGAGCTGAAGCTGCAGCTGGAGGAAGAGGAGTTGAAGGTGCGCCGGCGGGCGACCGGTACGGTGCGTTTCATCGGCGAGCTGTACAAAGACGGCCGGCTGGAGCAGTCGGAGATGAACTACTGCTTCGAGAATCTGCTGCCCAAAGAGAAGGACGAGAACTGCAACGAGGAGACGCTCGAGTGTCTGTGCAAGCTGCTGACGACGGTTGGCGCTAAGATGGAGAAACCGAAGGAAGGCAACCCGGACGGGCTGAAGCGGTGCTTCAACACGCTGAGTGAGATCATGCGCAAGCGCGACAAGTACAAGATCAGCAGCCGGATTCGGTTCATGATTCAGGACGTGATCGACCTGCGCAACAACAACTGGATCCCGCGCCAGCAAGAGCTGAACCCCAAGACGATCTCGCAGATTGCGCGCGATGCCGAGAACGAGCAGAACCGCATCAACATGCTGAACTACCGCGGCGGCGGTAAGGACAGCGGCGTGAGAGGTGGTGGTGGAGGCGGCGGCGGCGGAGGATACGGCGGAGGCAGCGGTGACATGGGCCGGTTCGGTGGCTCACGGGGTGGTGCATTCGGTGGCGGCGGCAGCTCGGGTGGTGGCGGCGGTGGGGGTTTGTTTAGTAAAATTTCGTCTAGCAACAGTAGTGGTGGGTTAGGATCGGGCTACAACCAGGGTAGTTTGGGCCGTGGAAGCACCGGTAACAGCTCCGGCAAGGGTGGCCACATGCAGAAGGACGACGATGGCTTCCAGACGATCCAGAACACGCGCGGCAACAACCGACCGATCATGGTGGATGCCAAGAAGCTGGTATTCACGCAAACCTTCGACACGACACAGCTTGGCCGGGCGGCAAACTATCAGGTGGACAAGTGGAAGAACAACACTTTCGCTTTGCTGGGCAACGAGGACAACACCTCGGCGTCCTCGTACTCCAACAGTGACCGAGATCGCGAGCGTGATCACGAGCGTGATCGCGACCGGGAATCGGACCGTGATCGCAACCGTGATCGCGATCGTGATCACAGCGGTAATCACAAGGGTTACGGTAACAGTGGCGGCGGTGGCAGCGGCAACAGCAGTGGAGGTAGCGGCTCATCCGCCAACAAGGACTCGTACCACAAGTCAGCGATGGAGCGTGATCGTTACGCGCGGTATGGCAGTAGCAGCAGTCAAAATGACGATCGCTACTCGCGATCCTCCCGGGAGTCGTCCACTTCCGGTGGCATTCGGTCGATAGAGCTGGTCGACAAGAGCATGGGCAAGATGGCGCCACCGATGCAGGGCGGCAAGGGTTCGGGTGGACCACCGTCACAGCAGCAGCAGCCACCATCGAGGATGAATCGAATGGGAGCTGCTGGGTCTTCCTCTTCCGCTTCGTCGGGAATGTACCATTCGCAGGGTCAGGTTCCACTGCCGGCATCGTCCGCTTCGGCACCGTCGATGCCGTCCGGTGTCGGGATTGATTCTGGCCGGCGCAACACCGGCGGGTTCGCCAAAATCGACGACGAGATGCAGACCAAGCTGGAGGAGTTCGCGGAGATGATTGTCCATTCGCACAACCAAGCCGGATTGACGCAGCACCTGCAGAAGAACAGCATCCCGCCCGAGTACTACTACGGCATCGCGAAAACGCTGTTCGAGAAGAACATCGAGAAGGTCGCAAAGATCCGCAAGAAGGCGTCGGAAGTCATCGTCGAGATGTTGCAGCGCAAGATGATCACGCGCGCCGACTTCCAGTACGCGCTGAAGGATGTGCTGAAGGGCGGCGAGGTGCTGGATGATCTGCTGTACGACGTGCCGATGCTGTGGGACTACGTGGCCGATTTCTTCGTACCAGCGTTGTACGAGCGTTTGATCACGCTGCAGGACGTGCGGCAGTTCATGAACGGTGCGTTCGAGCTGGACAGCAAGTACTGCTGGTTAATGCTAGCGGGTATCCTGAAGGGCTACGAAGCGGCCCACAGTAAGGAGGCCACCTGGGTGCAGTGGCGTGAAGCCAAACTGCTGTTCACTGACTTCTACAAACCTTCCGACGCGGATGCGATGGCCACCATCGAGAAGCTCGCCAAAACTGCCGGGCTCGGTTACCTGATCGAGTTCGATCGCAGTCGCCCGCCACCGCTAAAGGACATGAAGATGGTGGCGGCTCGCCTGCGGGAGTTTATGGAGTGCAACACGGCCAACGCGGAGATCTTCGGGTTTATCGACGAGTGGGTGCGTGAACAGGTGAACACACCTGAGTTCATCCGCACGCTTACGCGAACCGTAATCGAGCACTGCATCGATCAGCACAAGAAACTGGTCGAGGAGAAGTTCGAGAATTGGTTCTCGCTGATGCAGCGGTACTTCAACGCCAACACCAGCTATGGCGAGGAGCAACAGAACGCGTTCAAGCCCGAGGTGGAGGCGCTGTATGCGATCCAGCGGCTGATGGTGGACCTCGAGCATCCGTCGAACCTGCTGAACGCGATCTTTGAGAAGCTGTACGAGGAAAATGTGATAATGGAAGGCTTTATGATGTGGAAGGACGACGAACATCCGCGCGATGCGAACGACGCGAACGGCAAGGGTGTCTGTGTGAAGGCGACGGAGCGGTTCTTCATCATGCTCTCGGAGTCGATTAGCGATAATGATCATTCTAATGAAAGCGACAATGAACAGTGCGGCGGTGGCAAGGGAGAGGGAATGATGGAAACGCGCGGAAAGCGCAGCTCTGCTGAGTAGTAGCAACAACAACAACAACAAAAAACACACCGGAACCGGATGCGAAACCGGAACCGGAGGTAACAACAAAAGTGTAAGCTGTAAAAGTAGTAGATATCTTCTTGGGGCGCCTTGTGTGTATGTGCGTGTGTATGTGTGGGTTGTAGTGCGATCGCATGCACGTGGGAAAGCAATTGCACGTGCGCAGATGGGAAAGTGTTGATTGGGGAACGGTGGGGGTTAGGTGCGTGCGCGGGAGGGAAATCTGGCTGCTGCAAAAAATACTCTCGCCCGCCACCACCTGGCCACTGGCGTTCCCCTGCTGATACAGACCAACCGACCGATATGATGCTGCTGATGGTGCGAAACTAAATTGTTGAATGCTGCTGACAACAATTACCTACTATTAAGGATACACACTCTCTCCTACTCTCGCCCGGCGATGCCCAAATGCAGGCGCGTGCACATACCCACATGCACTCACACGACGATTAACAGCAAAAAAACAACAACAACCCTCAATTTGCATAAACACACAAGTAATGATTATAATGGTAAAATATAATTAATAAACATGGATACCGTTAAGATCAACATTTATTTACATGCATAAATATATACATACATAAATATATATTTATAAATAATTATCGAATAAAGTATCTGGTGAACCACACAAAAAAACGCCCTTATGCCTCTCTGCGCTGCGTTCACTACTCTCCAACACCGCTGCTGTTGGGGATGCCAAATTTTAGCATCCATTCGATCGCTATTGATCGAGTTAGGATCAACAGCAAACCCAGCTGCTTCATTCGCGGGAAAGCTAAGCTGATCGTACTGACACGATGGAGATCACTGTGACTCCACATTGTAGATAGGCTATAGTTAAAAGGGAGCATAGGAACGAACGATGTCGTAAATGTTTCACATCGTTCGCTCGTACCCGTAGTTGACGTAGGGTGCTTTTGTCCTTGCTGGATGGTTTCCCGAATGGTGTGGCTTTAGTCAAACAAAAAGCTTCACGGAGAGTAGCGGACAGTTAAGTTCTATAAAATTGATAAACACACGCAGTGCTGATATATATATACATATGGCTAGTTGGCTTTTAACAAAACTACCATCACGGCTTAGCAAAGACCGAACGGGAGGCAGCACGTGGTTTAGAGACAGCGTGCTAGCACGCTTCCTTCTTCGAATATCACGTTATGTGGCATGAGACTGAAGATTTAGTGAATTCGGATGCGAAATAATTCGGCCGCTTTTTATCATTCATACATGCTCATAAAAACAACGCCTTCCATTCCCGGTGGCGGTGTCGATGCTTCGCCACGTGCTTTCCATTACGGGCGTAATCAATGGTTTGCTCCGTGCCCACAGATTTATCCCCGAGGATTACATCCAGTGTTTGGCTGAATTTCGGCCGCAATTCCTGTTCGTGGTACCATCGCTGTTGCTATTCCTAGCTACGCATCCGAAAGTAACGCCGGAGCTTCTGTCCAGCGTTGAGTCCGTTTTGGTCGGAGCTGCACCGGCCTCGCTGCAATTGCAGGAAAAATTCCGCCAGAAGGTCGGACGCGACATTGATATCGCGCAAGGATACGGCATGACCGAGAGCTCTCCGGTTACGCTCTGCACACCCCACCGATACGACCAATCGAAGGTCGGTACGTGCGGTCAGCTTTATCCCAACACGGAAGCAAAGATCGTGTCGCTAACCGACGGCAGCAATCTCGGGCCGCATCAAACCGGCGAGCTATACTTGCGCGGGCCGCAGGTCATGAAGGGGTATCTCAATAACGAGGCCGCCACCAAGGAAACACTTGTCGAGAACGGCTTCTTGCGCACCGGCGATGTGGCGTACTACGACAAAGAGGGCTTCTTCTACATCGTGGACCGAACGAAGGAGTTGATTAAGGTCAAAGGAAACCAGGTGAGTAAGGGGGAGTGCTCCGTCGCCTATACTTCAGGTGGTGTTTCATTTTATTTGTCACATAAAAAAAGTTAATCAATTACGAATAGCATTAATACAATGATTGGCAGCCTCGTCGTCGAATTCCGACGCGTTCGGGAGCAGCAGCAAACCGAGGGCAAACTGTTCCTAAAACAGAAACACAGCTGCCGGAGCAAACTCTCACGTCGCATTGGCCGCTCTATTGGTCCATCATTTCTACGCTCGATTCGTCGATGTCCATCACATTATCGTCTGGTTTCGTATCTTCCTCGGCCATTTCCGTGGCACCCGCTTCGCCCGCCATATCTACTTCCTCCATTACGGATTCGGAAGGTACGGCCGCACTGGTAGCAGCAGTTGCCAGTTCCATCTCCTGCTCCACCGTCGATGCTGAGCTTGCCGTTCCAACCGGCACCTCTTTGCAGGTAGATTCCACCTCGGCCGCAGTTCTATCGGTATCCTGGGTCTGATCGGATGTGGCAGAGGCAGAGAGAGCAACTTGTCCCGTGGTCAAATCGGCTTTCACGTTCGCACTGAGTGGCGTTTCGGTGCCTTCTTGATCCGCCTGCTCGGGGGCGGATGTGGACGGTGCTGCACTTTCTTCAACCTTGGAATGATTCTGTCCATCGACGACTGGTGGGCTGCTGATTTCGGTTGCTTCCTGTTTCGTTTGCTCAACCGAAGGTTCGGCCGTTTTGTCTACGGGGGAAAGAGAACGAGTTGTCTCCACGGTGGCATCGGGGTCCTCAACGGCAGCCAGCTTGGATGTACTCGAATCAAGCGCCGCTTCCTGTACCTGCTGATTTTCCTTGCCTTCCGTCACAAGTGGCACCTGTTTCGCAGAAAGTCCACTGTCGAGCTCCTCCGACGATGCTACAATGTCAAATTTGCCCATTTTAGCTTGTGGTTCTCCATCGTCGCTTGCCGCTAGCTCTCCCTCGGAGGATTCCTTTTCTCTTTCGTCTTTGCCTGATGCATGTAGAGATTTGTTTTCATTTAATTCCTCGCCTTCTGCACCTTCCACCTTCGCCGTGTCCGTTACTGCACCATCGGTTGCTTTAGCTGTTTTATCCGAGCCTTCCGATGCCGCCGGGACCGGTTTTTCTTCTAGATCGGTATGTGCCGCTTCATCGCCACTCGCTTTACCATCCGCGGGGCTATCGTTGTCGGGCGTATTTACTCTGTCATCTTCCGTATCTTGTCGCTCGGTTGTGCTGTGACCAGGGGTGAGTTCCAACGATGTTTCCAGCAACGGCGTAGCCATATCTCCATCGGTCGCATTTTCATTCGTATCTATAACACCGTGGTTTGCTTCCACATGCAGCCCTCCTTTGGTGGGTTGGTTGTCACCGTCGTTGCTCAGGAAAGTTGCAACTACCCGTCCCCCATTGATCTCGGTGCTTTCGCCTACACGTTCCGACGAGCCGACGTCCGATAGGGAACTGTGCAGCGATCCGACCGGATCGCTCGAATCCGGAAGCAGTGCGTCCGCCTCCAGATGGAACTGCTCGTTATCCATCTCGATATCGACGTTGACCTCCAGGTCGCCGTTTACGATTGAGTCGAGTGAATCACCGTTTTCGCTATCGCTACGACGACGACCCGGCTCTTGCGTGCTGACAACTGAAAGGAAAAGAACCTGATTAATGGCGAAGATGCTAGTTTTCCACATTTCAAAACCTATTTCGTTCACTACCGATGTGATGTTTTTGTACAACAAATAAGCCTGCATTGGCGGCGAAATGTCTCATCGCTTCTTTTCAGGTTTCCCCAACGGAACTTGAAAACATCATCCTCGAATTGCCCGAAGTTGCTGACGTAGCAGTGGCCGGTGTGCCGGATGAAACGGCTGGTGAACTTCCACGCGCGTTCGTCGTAATCAAACCGGGCACAGTGTTAGACGAGAAGGAAGTACAGGACCACGTGAAGGAACGTGTCGTTAAGTACAAACATCTAGCCGGAGGAGTATTGTTCGTTAAAGAAATTCCACGTAATGCAGCCGGTAAAGTTATCCGACAGCAGCTCCACATGATTGCCGCCCAGTTCGAGGACTAATGTGGGCGTTATACTGTAACTAATTACGATATCGCGGTAACCAAAATAAAGTAGCTCTTATGTTGTACTGTTGATTAAAACCGCTCAGTTCATGGAATACTTAGGACTTACAGGTAAACGTTGAGAGACAATAAAACTGTATACAATCCCAGCCATCAAATGCGTTGCGTGTACTTACCTAAAATATTTTTTTCGACCGCCCGCATGAATTTATCAATTCGTGTGTACTGTTTGCGCGGTTCTGTAAGAAGCTCGCAGATCCGTTGCACCGTGAAAGGAGCCGAGTTGAAAGAATCCAATCGCTCCAACAGTGCCCGCTTCATTCTTTCGAAATTAAACGGATCCACATTGGGACATTGCGGGATATCTGCGCCGTTCAAAACGAACAAGAAATATGGATAATTAGCAATGATCATGCAAGGATCGATCCATTCTTCAACATACCAGCAATGCTAGGGGTGTTATGATGAAAATCGGTAATAACGTTGACTAGCTTCTCTCGGAACAGCGGCTTCACCAGCACCCACCGGTACAACGTATCACCCGTGCGAGCGACGAAGTTGAGATAGTCCTCCAGCTCCCGCGGAATGTCCTTCTGTTTGGATTTCGTGAAGCGCTCGAGCAGCAGCAATATTTCTTCCTGATTTTCCATCGTCATTGAGACAGTTTTGATTCGCTTTTTCCTCACAACCAACCCTGAAGATGCTACTTTCCGCTTCTTGCTTGATTCTTGCTTTCTGCCTCTTCATGCGGTGGTGCTTTTGTTCGACTGCATCAGGTCAAGCGCATCTAGTTTATATGCCTTATCTCAATACTGCCAGATCATTCTGAATTTAATTTAAACCCTCATGTCACCAGTATTTTGCACGATATTTGGGTTTGATTATTGCACATGCAGCATACATTCATTATTGTTGCTAGATTTCAATATTATTAGCTATCTTGGTAGACAAAAATACCTTCCAACAACAATGCTTCCTCAATAAAGTATTCCAAACTTGACGTATAACCTGTACACCACGTCAACAGCCGCTATTAGATAATAATAAACCAGCCAAAACAACACAAAATGAACATTCTTACGAGAAATATTGCACAAAATTTGTTGAAATACAACAGTGCCGGCTTATTTCAAGCCGCAGCGAGAGGCTTTAGTGCCGCCAACCTTGACAGCAAAGAAATCGAGAAGCTAGTGAATAATAATAAGGTAGTAATTTTCATGAAAGGCAACCCGGACGCCCCGAGGTGCGGGTTCAGCAATGCGGTGGTACAAATTTTGCGGATGCATTCAGTAAAATACGACAGTCACGATGTGCTTCAGAACGACGCTCTCCGCCAAGGTATCAACAAATGGACCTTGATATCATTGATCATCTTCCTAGTTAGATTGCTAAACCTAATGATTCCATTCCATTTCAGGCATCAAAGACTTCTCGAATTGGCCTACTATTCCACAAATTTTCATCAACGGAGAGTTTGTTGGCGGGTGCGACATTCTTCTGCAAATGCATCAGAACGGAGAGCTTATCGAAGAGTTGAAAAAGGCCGGTATAGAGAGCGCTCTAGTCAAGGAAGGGGAAAAGTAGTGACTGGACCAAATCCGTGTGTTTAGCTTGTCGTGCTAATAAAAAAGGCGCAATATTCAAAACAGTGCATTTTTCTGTTCAAACACTGGACGGTTTAAGTTAGGCTACCGTAGATAAGTTGAATTTTCTCTTGGCATTCGGTTTCATTTCATATGGCAATTCCATACAATCTACATTGTAGGAAAATTTATACTTTAAAGATTTGATTGCAAGGACCAATAAGCTACACATTCTCCATTAGTGCAATTTCACCGGTTCAAATTTAGTTTTGTTTTAGCTGGGAAAATACCAGCGAATATATAGCAGGAATTGGAAAGATTTAAATCATGATAAACGCCATGCTTGATTCGACGTCAACCGGTTTTTTGTTGCCAATTTTGCCGCATGCGTTGCGGATGGCGTGAGGGTTTTAACCCTTTGCATCCTCAGCGCAGGGTTGCTAATGTTGCCACAAGTGGAAACTTAACATATATTATTGACGTTCATATTAAGTTCATTATAACTCGAATCAATGTATTGTGCAGTCAAAATGTACCGATATGTACAGTTTTTTTTAAGAATTGAAAGTAACGAATTTTTCGCAACATTTAAAAGAAACGGCTAGCTCGCGAAGGGTTGAAAAACAAAGTAGCTCTCGCGGCTCTATGTAGCCGGTGTCGCTGCTGTTGCTGATGTTGATCCACCGACCCACTCTCACGCTATAGCAACAAAATTCAAGTTCATTAAATCGTAGGTCGGTCGTCGGTGTTGTTGATTACAGTCTCTCAGGCCAGCCCTGTTCCTAGTGTTGCCCCTTTCATTTTCGCAGTTATTTCCGATCCGGTGGCCAGTCGTAACGTGGTCTCGACGAGCTCCGACGACGTTGTCGCTGATAGCTGTGCCCAGTACATTTGAGAGGTGTGTCTGCTTTTTCGTTTCTTGACAAAATGGCTCTACTGCGACTTGTTGCTGCCGAGGTAAGAAAATCTTTCCAACTGCCTACGTGTACCGGGTTGTACGTTCTTCCAGCTAAAACGAACCGGGTTAGGCTGCTTACGCCGATTGCGTAACGAAATTTGGACGAGTTCAAAGTAATCTATTAATATTTGAGGAGGTTCAAGGTCATCCGCGTTGTTTAAGAATCTTGATGTTTTTTTTCAAATAAGCAATCCACGTGTTACCGTACTACGCCATTCTCCGGCTCAAAGAAGGATCGTATTTTGTGCAACTCTTCGCATGCGGGAAATTAGCGAATCTCTATGGTTGGTGGGTGTTTTTTATATGGACAAAATTATATGGACTGCGTAGATTACATTCTATCTATCGTACGATAGCAGAGGGTTTTATCGTCTCCGCGGAACGTCACATGCGACTATGCAGACGTAATCATAATTTCGTTGTTTTCCGTATTGTATGCGTACGTTTTGTGATGCTAGACGAAGTGTTTTGGGACCGATGACGTAGAACCATTTGAAGGAAGTTGCAGCTAGACAAACAGCCTTCCTTGCCCCGCACCATCATCGTGGTGTCAGATATCATTCGCTTTCGCTTTGCTAATGAAACTCAATTGGCGCTCGTTTGAAAAAGAAGGGAGGCATGGCCAAGCGGGTTCAATCGGGTGACCATGTTGCCCTTCAGGTCGGGGAGTTGTTTTTGGGGAGTTGTCAATTTTATGGCTCGCCAACAGTTCAAAAGCACAAAAATTACAATTGTAAAGTTTTACCTTTCCGCCCCTCGTATATGTTGATGTTAATACAAGCGGCTGATCTGGAAAATGAATTTCTATACATCTTTTGCCTCGTCAACAGTGCCGCAATGTATTGCAACGTGGCTACAGTACGGCTTCCGCGCCAACGACGAAGATGTTCATCGACGGCAAGTTCGTCGAATCGAAGACGAACGACTGGATTGACCTGCACGATCCGGCCACGAACGAGTTGGTGACACGTGTGCCAAAATGCACTCAGGATGAAATGCAAACCGCCGTCGAGTCGTCCAAGAATGCGTTCAAGGTGCGTGACTACTTTTATGGCATCCAGATTTTGCGCAACAAATATTGAAATAATTTCTCCTTCTCGTCCCCAGACCTGGCGCCAGACGTCCATTCTGAGCAGACAGCAGGTGATGTTCAAACTGCAGCACATTATCCGCAACAACATGTCGGAGCTGGCCAAGAATATAACCAAGGAGCAGGGCAAAACGTTGGTCGATGCCGAGGGTGACGTTTTGCGTGGACTACGTAAGGGCTTTTCATGCCTTCATGCCAAAGAGGGAAGGTTTTATTTTCAAACTATGCTCACGCTTTCTCATTTTCGCTTATTACAGAGGTGGTGGAGCATTGCTGCAGCATCACGTCGCTACAAATGGGAGAAACGGTAAACAATATTGCTAAGGATATGGACACCTACTCGTACACGCTGCCGATCGGTGTCACCGCTGGTATCGCTCCGTTCAACTTCCCCGCCATGATCCCGCTGTGGATGTTCCCGGTGGCGATTACGTGCGGAAATACGAGCATTATTAAGCCCTCGGAACGCGTCCCTGGCGCCACGATGCTGCTGATGGAGATGCTCAACGAGGCAGGCTGCCCGCCGGGTGTCGTGAACGTCATCCACGGTGCACACGATTCGGTCAACTTCATCTGCGACAATCCAGACATTCGGGCTGTGTCCTTCGTCGGTTCCGATCAGGCGGGAAGATACATTTACGAGCGTGCAGGACGCAACGGCAAGCGTGTGCAGTGTAATATGGGCGCGAAAAACCACGGTGTCATCATGGCCGACGCAAACAAGGAGAACACGCTGAATCAGCTGGCTGGTGCCGCGTTCGGTGCGGCCGGACAACGTTGTATGGCTCTGTCGACGGCCGTGTTCGTTGGTGATGCGAAGAACTGGATTCCCGACCTTGTGGAGCGCGCGCAAAAGCTGAAAGTCAATGCTGGCCATGTGCCCGGAACCGACGTTGGACCAGTCATCTCTCCCCAGTCGAAGAAGCGCATCCATGAGCTGGTCGAATCGGGCACAAAGGAGGGCGCCAAACTCGTGCTCGATGGGCGCAACGTTAAGGTGGACAGCTTCGAGAAGGGTAACTTTGTCGGACCGACCATCATCAGCGACGTGAAGCCGAGCATGAAGTGCTACACGGAAGAAATCTTCGGCCCGGTGCTGGTTTGCCTGTCCGTTGACACGATTGACGAAGCGATCCAGCTGATCAACGACAACCCGTACGGTAACGGAACGGCCATCTTCACAACCAACGGTGCCACCGCTCGTAAGTTCGTGCACGAGATCGACGTCGGACAGGTCGGTGTTAACGTGCCGATCCCGGTGCCGCTGCCAATGTTCTCGTTCACCGGTAGCCGCGGTAGCTTCCTTGGTGATTGCCACTTCTACGGCAAGCAGGGCATCAAGTTCTACACTCAGACGAAAACGGTGACGCAGCTGTGGCGCGAAGGCGATGTGAGCCACACTAAGGCTGCCGTTGCTATGCCAACGATGAAGTAGGAAAACACGTGTTTTCCTGTGCCATTATCATACACAACGTAACACACACACACACCAACCGATAGCGACAGCGATAACGTGGGTCTTCCAGATAAAGTGCATTTAAAACGGTTCGTTTTTATAAAACAAATCGAAATAGCGAAATAAAGATGTCTCTAATGCTTTGCTCGAAGCGGCATTGTCATGATTTTATTGCATGCTGTTCATTGTTCGTTTTCTTTACCACGCTTGGAACGTATGAGATACTACAGAACGTTTTCAGTTATCAGAGATTTCATGTATGATATGTTTTAATGTGCTTTTAACCATCATGATTTAGAATAATTTGAATCATAATCAAAAGATGTTTTCTCCAACCGTCATGGCTTGATCCTGCGGTCGTTGCTTTGAAAATTCCGGAAATGATGTTATGAAATACTAAATGGTCAATTTTTTTAACTTCGGCGTATTGTTAGTTAAATTAGAATATCTACGAATTGGCTTGATTACAATATTAGAATATATTCAAATATGAAAAAGACCTTACTGCGCGCGTCAATCAAAGTACTCCGATTATTCGGGTCCCTCTAGCGGGAAACCGCTTCCCCTCATTACATCGACTAAGTTGTCGAACAAGTTAACCAACTGGAATGTGAGCTTAAATACGCTCTTTTTTGAAGAATATACCTTACATGAGCTTAATACCTTATATGAGATTAGTTAAATAAATTACATTAATTTGTTTTATTTTTTTTTATATTTGTAAGTTTCATTGTAAATTTCATTTCATTTATATTTTATATTTGTAAATTTTCCCTCCAGCTTTATCGGGCTGTCAGGACAACTGGTAGACAACGATTACTCTTATCATTTGTGCCTTACGGTGGTGCCTTGTACAATGACGAATTCGAATGCATGTTAGTAGTCTGCCGATTGTACTACCGCGATGGCATCCAAGCTGTGCATTTTTACAGCGCTAAGTGCTCTGCTTGGAGCTGCGCTGGCAACACCATCCGCAGGACGCACGGACCGTGGATGGATTTTGAAAATGGATCCACAATCTGTAACAACTTGCCTTGAGGAGTCTGCAAACTTTTTACTTCTCGTAACGTAATTTAAACACCGCTTAAAACCCGCATATTAGACAGCAGAATAATGTTTATTTTGAAATTTTTTCAGTGGGATTGGCGAGGATAAAACTAATGTTAACATTGGATGGGACGCCGACGAAGCGATAAGCATTCAACCACCATCCATCGTAATTGCTGGGTCCGAGAGCAGAAACATTACCGTTCAGGTTTCTTCAACGCAACAGGGTCGATTCCTGATACGACCCACGTTCATGCCAAACGACCAAATCGAAGACAATGGTCGGCTCTTTGTGCAGGTAAAGGTGGCCAAGCATCGCTCGCTGATAATCATATCGATGCTCATCGGTTGGACGTACACGTTGTGTTGGACAATTGGCGATTATTTTCAAGCCTGGACCAGCTACAAGCGCAAAAGCGTGGTAGGGTTGAGCTTCGACTTTTTGCATCTGAACATAGTCGGCAATATATGCTACGCGACGTTCAACGTTGTCCTGTTCTGGAACGAGCATGTCGAGGTAAAGCATGATGCTCGATTGGCAATCGTTTCGGTGATATATTATTCGCTATTTTCATTAGTCGGAATATTTTAGGCGCCACCCATTTGGACTGAATCCCGTGGTACCGAATGACGTTGGTTACGCAGTTCACGCCGTTTTTGGTAATCTCGTCCTGATTGCACAGTGCTACATTTACCACAGTGGCGGGAATCTTGTCTCCATGCCGGTGAAAGTACTCATGACAGGCTATCTGATACTTGTTGGCATATTCTGCAGCTTGGCAGCGGAACAGCAAATACACTGGCTCGATTTCTTGTACATACTGAGCTACGTAAAGCTGTCCACGAATTTGATCAAATACATACCGCAAGTATTCATGAACTATCGACGGAAAAGCACGGAAGGTTTCGCCATCTCGAACCGCATGCTCGATCTCGCCGGTGGACTGTTAAGCTTGACGCAGATGGCGTTAAATGGATGGAATTATGGTAAGTATTTTACCGCACGGGAGCGTGTTCACAATAACCGGCAAATTCTGCCTTCGTGCACGATTTTAGATGACTGGCAGTCGATCGTTGGAAGTCCGGTCAAGTTTGGTCTTGGATTCGTGTCCATTTTCTTCGATGTGGTGTTCATGCTCCAGCATTATGTGTGCTACAAGCACCCACAAGCGGACCTCAAATAGTTCAAATATAAGCGAAACCTCGTCCAATTGCGATCACAGCCAGAAGGCCTTTTCGTTGGTGGCGCTTATCGTAAGCCGGGTTTTATCACACGGCACATATTTGTCTTGTCAGGGTTGAGAAGCTCACAGCATCATCGCTGAAAGGCGGTAATCTCGTCGGACGCGATTTGTGGGCAACAAAAGATCTGCTTATCAGTCATTCACAGACGCTGGCATCATCTCTTGTTGGTGATACAGTGATAAACGGATACTGGTCAGCGAAGGGCTGTCCGTAGCGTCTTCCATGACCATCCTTTGGTTGCTGCTGTTGCTGCTGGGAACGGTGGGAGTAGATGCGTACTCGCGTAATTGGTCCTTGTCGATCGGCCCGCAGGCGTTCGTTGTGACGTATGGCGATTCAGCCGGCTGTAGCATCCAGGCCGAGTAAGTGTCCGTTGTCGTGATCCTTTCGCGGAAAGGCGCTTACTTTCTGCATCCCTTCTGCAGCGGCTACACGTCGGTTCCGTTTGAACTGCAGATCTACTGGCCGCAACATGACACCGTACGTGTGCTCTCCAACCAGACGATCAAGTTCCCGGTCGGTTGGAGCAACCATTCGGTCCCGCTAGAAGTGCAACCGTTGAAGCAGGGCCGCTTTGTACTGAAGCCAAAAATTGAACCTCCGCACGTGATCGACGACAGCAGGTTGTTTTTGCTGGTTAAGGTCGCCGCGTATAAGCCGCTGATCGCCATATCACTGCTGGTTGGGTGGGCATATACTGCCTGCTGGTCGGTGGGGTATTATCCGCAGATTTGGTTGAACTATCGCCGCAAAAGTGTGGTTGGCTTGAGCTTCGACTTTTTGTACATCAACATTGTGGGTCACGTGAGCTATGTCGTGTTCAATGCGTTCCTGTACTGGAACAGCTACGTCGAGGTACGAGGATCTTTGGGTATCTTTGGGTTTTTACTGGCACACTAATGCTATCGTTCTTTCGTTCGTGCAGGACGAGTACTATCGTAGGCACCGGTTTGGGTTGAACCCGGTGATTCTGAATGACATTGGCTTTGCCGCTCATGCTGTGTTTGGCACCGGATTCACAATTTTGCAGTGCCGGATGTACGACAATGGGGGCAACAGTGTCTCCAGGCCGGCGAAAGCGATCATCTGGTTGTACCTGATGATCATCGTCGTCACCATGTGCGCGGCAGCGTTAGATGTCATGCATTGGTTAGATTACTTGTATGTACTCAGCTACATAAAGCTTTCCACGACGATGGTGAAATACTTCCCGCAAGCGTACATGAACTATCGCCGCAAGAGTACGGAGGGGTTCGAGATTATGAATCGGCTCCTGGATCTTGCCGGGGGTTTGTTTAGCATACTGCAAATGGTGATAAATGCCTGGAATTTCGGTAGGTATAAGAAGGGATCAATAATGCAGAAGGATCAATAATGCATAGTGCAATTTCAGACGACTGGAAGTCTATTGGAGGCGACCCCGTTAAGTTTGGTTTGGGAATATTTTCTATTTTATTCGATTTCGTGTTCATGTTCCAGCACTACATCTTGTACAGGTACCACCTGCTTGATATGCAGCCCTGAAAGGACTCTCTTTCATTTACGAGTATCACATTTTTTTTTCTCCTAGAAATCGAAAGCCCATCAACCATCTGGAACTTTCAGAACCGGAAAAACCACTGAATAGATGAATTACTCTTAGGAAACCTTTGTGAAAATCAGAAGATTTTTTGTTTGAATGTCATCAATAAATTCGCGTCCAATAAAATCTGTCGAATTCTTTCCACAAATTGGCTTCGGAAATGCAAGATGTGATTGAGTTTTGGGTATATTTGACAATACTTTACATTACACTGATACATCGCTATTTTCTCGCAATAGTGGAACCCTTCTTCTCCTCGTTCCGCCTTCGGAATTTTCTCTTTTCCGTTTTCTCTGCCTGGCTTTATATCTCCTTCAAAGCTTTTGTAGTTCTTCTTTTTTGTTTCATAAATATTTTGAGGATGTATATGCGGGTTGCTTTATGCCTTCAGTTATCTTATATACATATAGAACTATATGACACCTAACGGTATATTCTCTATTCGAGCATGATGATTGAGTATGATAATACATTTATTCGACAGCCAGTTTCCTCGGCGTGTTATGCGTTTTGCGAATTTGTGCCTATTATTGTCAACAACATAGCTCATTCTTTGCGTGTGCGTTTTTTTCCCTTGCATGATCAACTTCCTTTACGCGCTTGCTAGAGCTTGTGATTACACGTTTTCGCAACACGTGTGCACCAGAATTTCTTTTTTCAGCTGTCCTTTAATTTACCGCCACCGGTCTAACGATGCTGATCACCCAGCCGATAGAAACCAGGCCCATGGAAGCTCCGTGTAAATCAATTCTAACTTTTAAACGACATAGTCTTTTAGCTATAATTTGAATACGTTTCATGCAACTGGTATTGCAGGGATGCAAACCAAGTTTTAGTAGTTGTGTTCCTTTTTTTCGATTAAATTGGTTTGTTTTCGAATATACCAAGCACACTGACTGCGTTCGCTAATATTTTACCTCCGTAGAGTAGCGCTCAAAAGAGAATAATGCTAATAACGCAAGCAAGCACCATTTTGATTTCGACAGAACGTACTCAATCCGATTAAAATATTGATATGTGCCTTTCGTTGACCGTAATGGAAGGTGGAATAAATCTTGTCCGGACATACTGCACTGCAGGTCCAACTGAAATGCAGCGAAAGGAAGTGCCGCAAACAAGAAGTAACTTTTATCCGCTTTTCGTAACAGGCTCATGAAGAGGAATGCAAATGCCACAACGTAGGAAACTGTTTTTCCCAGCTGCTTGGGAGGTTTCATGATAAGTTTTTTGCTGAATTTCTAATTTCTTGACGTATCTTGAACTTCCAAACATAGTATGGGTGAGATATCTGTGCGAAACGTAGCACAATTGTACGTGAGATAAATGGTTATTTCTTCATCAATTTTTCCGTTCATGCGCTTTTATCGGTTTACTTAGAAAACACTCTAAAAAGACTGGAGTCAAACAATTAAATGTTACAGAATAGTTAAAAACAATTACAATTCAACAGCCTTCAGGAAGGATTGTTTACAAAACAAAACACATTAAAATATCGGCGAACAAGGACTCGAAACATCCCTTATCATTCATGTCCTTGCTAGTCCCCTGCGGAATGTTGTATGCGTGTCCTTTTGTATTTTGGTCGGCGTCGAGACAACAATGGCATCTTTTTGATGATCTTTTAATGCGTACATGTTTAAACCTGAGCTGGTTTGGCCTTTCCTACGACCATGAGCATTTTCTGGAGGAACCGCGTCAGTGCCACTGTAAATGGGAAGTAGTATAAGCAAATGAAATGGCAATATTAGTAAATGAATCAGGAAAAGGTAGCAATACAGCTATTGTGATAGTATTATGTTAGTTAAAAATATTTCTTATAGTGCGTATAACAATATAGAGAAGTTTCGATCATGGTGCGAACTATTTATCGAAACGGGATGTGTTTTGTTACTTAAAATATACATTTTGTGCGGCTATTAACAGATTCGTAAAAACGTAGGTAAGATAGATATTTAAAATAGAAAATTGAAGATATTATTATATTTTTGCCTTGCATGATTACCATGGACGGATTGCGAATTGAGTGAAGAAATGGTAGTATAGTGCAAAATATCTTCAATTTCTTACATGCAAACTGGTGAGTTATAAAAACGAAACTAGGATATGTGAAACAAATGTTAGTATACGCATGTCAGTTCGTTCCGTTGTTCATCCTCGTGTTAGTAATAGAGCCAAAGACAAATACAAAGTAGTAGAAGAAAACGTAAAACTAATCGTAAACGATAAAAAACAAAAAAATGATAAAAACCTTTTCGCGCTTATTTCTGTTTTGGCCGCACCACCATCATTAACTTTTGTAAACACTGGGTAAATCCACCTGCGAAGACATTTCCGGGGAAAAAATAGGAAGAAAAAGAGAGAAAAGCATCGATAGAGCGAGAGGTAGGTTTTTGTTTTAGGTTTTGCAAACTATCATCAACAAGAGAGAAGAAAATTAATATCATTTAAAATTCCAACGCTACAGCCAATCAAATGTAAACGGGATTGGGAAAGGACGCCCGTCAGGACCGGGTTTTCGGTAGAAAGAAGCTTTTACTACTAAAAAGCTCATCGAGGACGAGGCAATCGGGACGGGAAAATGGAATAAAGGAGGACACACGGTTCAATTTTTTCCATCAGCCGTGCAACTCGCAGCTTTCCGGCTTCCCGGCTTACCCATCGAGCGGTTGAACCACTTCGGTTTGTTTCGCCACGCGATAAATATGCAGTAGACGGGGATGCTGGTCAGGATCATGAGACACCCGTATCCGGTCTCGACGGGGCTGGCAATCATCGGCACGACGGTGACGAAGACGGTCGCGATCAGATACAGGATGGGGAAGATAAGGTTCACCTTGATCGGACGGTTCAGCTTGGGCTGCTTCCACCGAAGCCACGGAAGGCACAAAACGGCGGCGCCGATGCTCAGCTGTAGGCGAGAGTAAGCGTTAAATCATCGGTGATGTCATTAGGCTGCATTGCAAGCTGCACTTACCCAAGTGGCAAATCCGACGTAGTTAATCAGCGCGAATATGTCGGAAACCGTCAGATAAAGCATGGACAGCAGCGCCATGATGAGCACCGCCGGTGTCGGTGTGAGACGCTGGATTTGGATCATGGTAAGGATTTCCGGCATCTGGCCTTCGCAGGCACCGGCGTAAAACAGCCGGGAAGAGGTAAGCAGAATGCCATTCACCGCTCCGAACGTCGACAAGGCGACAAACACTGCTCGGGGAAGCCACGTGAGCCAAAAGAGAAAAAAAGTAGAAAGAAAAGAGGAAAATTGAAGTGACGTTGCTGGGAAAAAAAAACGAGGGCGCACCGCAACGAACAAGCGAATCGAATTTCGATCCACGATGACGCGGCATGTCCTTTACCCGGTATCGTCCACGCAAACATGCCAAACACCCGGTCGGCGAAAGTGACTGCGACCGCCTCCGAACCGAGCACCTCTTCCGGCGACAGGATGGTGTAGAAGGACACGTTGGTAAACACGTACACAACCGTGACGAGCGTGCAGGAAATGGCGATGGCACGGGGCAGGTTCTTCACCGGGTCCTTCAGCTCCTCGATGATGAAGTTCAAATAGTTCCTGAGCGTGCAATCGCGAATAAGCGGATTAGACTGTTGTCGGAAGGCGTTTTGGTCGGTTGCCTGATGCCGATGCCCGCCGGCTAGCCTGGTCGCAGCAAATCTCATTTCTCATTACAGCTGCCAGGTCCCCGGTGGGACCATCATTAAGGACCCCGCAGGCAGGCGGCACAATGGCACAAAAACAGGACTAAACTCACCAGCCGTTATAGGCGAACAGGCCCGAGTAGAAGGACAATGCCAGTGACGTTACCTCGGTCTTGGTGTTATCGAACGTGAAGTGTTCCGTGTGGCCTGCGGGCGAGAGAGACAAAGGTAATGAGATCAGGCGACAGCTGGTCCAGCCCTTCGGTCGGTTCGTTGGGCTGAGACAATTGTTTAGGAAGGGCCAGCATACAGCAACACATCCATGCCCATGGCTGATGAGAAGTCGGGCGGTTTAAAGTTTCGCTGTCATTATCAAATTGACCGTCCGCGACCGATACCGTCACCGAATGATGTGACCTGGTGGGGTTTATGTTCTCATACCGTTCTTCTTCTTTTTATCGGCTGTATCTGCCGGTCGGGCGTAATCGCCGCTGCAGCATAAGCTAAATCAGCCTAATTGAACGTGGGCCGCCACCGGCAAACGGGCTCTCGCGATCGCAGATGATCGTTTTAACACGACGATGCCAAGTGTGTGCGCTCGCTTTACCGACAATAATCAGGACGACTGGCCAGACTGAGGAAGGATGTAAGGGGGCAAAAGGGTGCCGAGAAACCGTGATTTGTTGGGACAATTTTTGGCAATTCGTATTGAATGGATGCGGCTCGAGAATTGGCCCCCATTTGGCCCCTTCGTCCGTTCAGACAATGCACCGTTTTCGTTTCGGGTGCGGCTGAAGCTGAGCTTATCAGCGAGCATCAAAGCGCTCTATCATGGGATCTAAACGGGCCCGAGCTGGCAACCTTGGGGCAAGAATGTTGCCCTCACTCGGCTTACTTAGATTGTAAAAGACGCATGACGATGTTTCTTCTCAGCGCAAAAACCAATAAGCTCACTGGGGATTTGCCATTTCTAATTCTGTCATCCCTGGAGACGGTCCCGGTTCACGAACAAAAACAAATAAATAAATCTACCCCCTCCCACCCCCGTCAGGACCGGCTGTTTCCACGTGCCTGGACAGTGAAAGCTTGCGACCCTCGCCAAGCATTTGCGTGGGCCTGTCGTCAACGGAACGCACGAGAACGAGCTTCCGAGCCCGGTTTTTGCATCGTAACAGATGCACCTGGCGCGGCCGCTGATTTATGCTAACCATAGGCGCACGCGAACAGCGTTTGTTTGCATAACCGACCGGGCTCGATTCCCGGTTCCGATTCGCTACTTACCCTGGAACAGAAAGTAACCGCCGGCACCGATGATGACGAACAGAGCGAGCAGCTTCGCGTAGGTGAAGATGTCCTGGACGGCCGTCGCCCATTTCACGTCCCAGCAGTTGATGAACGTCAGCACCACTGTAAAAGTGCGTCAGCCGGGCGCGTGAAAACGGGGGGGAAAAACAAGAAAGAAACAAATAATCTCACAATGGGTCGAAATAACGGCCTTACGGATCAGCGCGCGATACAGCTTAACGGTGGCGGATTTGCATAAACGCCACCGAGCGTGGGATTTCGCCCGTAATCGATGGTGGCCATAGACCGTCGTAAATCGAACGGAAATTGACGGCCCGCGGAAAAAACGATTACTTACGGATGCAGCAGACGGCAAGCAGGCGGGCCGCATCCTCCGGTGGTTGGCATTCGGGGAAGAACGGTTTCAGGACGTACACGCTGAACGTGAGGGCGACGATGGCTTGCGAGCAAGGACGCACGATCATGCACTCGATCCAGAGCCGGATAAACGCCAGAAACGGACCGAACGTTTCCATGATGTACGCGTAATCGGCACCGGACTTTTTGATCATCGTACCCAGCTCCGCGTAGCAGTACGCACCAACCTGCGGAAGGATACACGCGAAAGGATTGCTTCAGCTTGGTGCTTTAAGCTTTCGTATGGTGGGTGTTCTCCTAAGACGGGAGAATATTTGTTTTCGCTCCATTTCAAACGGAAACGGCTCGCGAAAACACGGCATCGAGGAACGGAGACTCCGTCGGAACCGTAAACCGGTTGGAGCGGAGTGTGGCGTGACCGTGGCTTTAAGAAAGAAAACGAAAAAAAAAACCATTTCGCATCGAAAGCTTACACTTACCATCGAAAAAAGCCCCGACAGAATCCACACAATCAGCGACATGTTGACGCTGCCCGTGTTGATCAGGACGCCGGTCGGTGAGACGAAAATGCCGGACCCAATGATGGACCCCACGATCACAGTGATACCGTTGACGAGCGTCATCTTTGGCTTGAGGACGATGTCACCCCCACCGCCACCACCGTTGGCCGCGTCCCCGTTCGTACCCTCATCCTTGGCACTTTTCAGCGAGTCCTTGCGAAGCTGTGGCTTCTCGGTTTTATTCAACGCCTCGTCCTCCATGGTACTGTCGTGACGCGTTCCTCCGTGCGTTTGGGAACCGTGTTGGACGGATCTTGACGGTTTGATGCACGAATCTGGGGCGAGCTGAAAGAGAGAGAGAGAGAGAGAGAGAGAGCACACGCTCAACACTAATGGACGCTCTGAATAGTTAAGTGGCGTTCGACGCTAGGCCACGTTTTGTTAGGGCCACCGTGGTTGCTAGAGCCGCATACGTATCATTACAGGACGTGGCCTAAACGAGTGCCATTGTGCACTAATCAGGCTCAGGATGTTGGGCCACGAAATGGAGACTGTAATTTCCCGTCCACAGATCAAATGCAATTTGTGACACCGGCTAGATAACGCGCACTTTTGGACGGGAGATGTTCCGCCCGGAGCCACGGTCCCGAAACAGCGACCCGGAATCGGTCCGGTAAACAATCGCCGGTGTCAGCGGCTCCTTCGACAATGTCGAGAGGATGTTGCCGCTCTTAGGCTGTTGTTTGGAACGGCCGTGCTTTGTGGGAAACGGTGAGCGAGGCAGATTCAACGATAACGGATGGGAGTCGGACTCGGGACAGGGTGCCCGAAAAGTTGTACCAATTTATACCAGTCAATAATTTGCTGACCGGTTTTTATTTTAAATAAATTTAAATGAAATCGCATTATTTTACCGATAAACAAACAATGTCGATCTCGGGAGCTATTTTAAGTTGGCCCATTTTTTGGCTAATGGAACGCTCTCAAAAAAAAAGCCGGCATAACCCTGCTCTGTTCGGCATATGTTTCGTTCAGTTCGGCTCAACAATTGTCGCTCTCATAAACACCTGCAGCCAGCTGAACGCTACAACACGTTCATTATCCGACAGACGCATCTCTAAACCACCCTCATAACCCACTCAGGACCAGGAGTTTTTTGTTGCTGTTGTTGCCTCCAAACACTTCCACTTTGTCTAGCCCTGGCAGGCGTCACATCGATGTTCAATTGAGCTTCCGACGGGGGTAAAAACTTCTCCAATTAACAGACCTCACTAATCGACGCGTGGCGACGGCGTAAGCCCTTCCACGCCACATACACAGAAGGGCAAATGGTGCTCCGTGTTTTCTGTTTGTGCAGCTTTCCGAAGGAGGTCGAAATTGGCGCACATTTTCGACGACGGTTCAATAGGTAACGGACCCTGTCTTGCGACTCTGATGGAGTGAGTTCAAACAAGTCTTCGATAAGGTGGGCACGATTAACGTCACACGCTCTGCTCGGTGCGTAATACGCGTACGTGGAAACTATCGTTCTCCGGAGAAGTTTGTTGCGTAGCTAAATTTTTGAATTCCCGCAAATCCTTCACCTGGAGCGAAACCGCGAACACAGTGCAGCACAGCCGGTATGCGCTTATGCACGCCGTCCTTTACTACAGCAGACACACAGCAAAAAAAATCAAGGAACCACAACGAAGGATGTAAAAATCCCAACGCAAGGAAACTTTCAAGGTCAGCCCGCTTGAAAAGGGTTGAAACGCCGTTGACGGCTGCATTTCGCGTACGCACGACTAGAACGAGCATCCTCGACACGGCTGACGTACCTTTGGCGGTGCGTATTCTTTGCACAGAGATCGCAGTTGCACAAGGAATTGCTTCACCAATTCAAGGACACTTTATCGCGGCTCTACCGAATGCTGGACCTTTTCTTCTGCCCGATTATCGCCACTATTCACCTCCTAATGGTCACTCTCACTAGCACGCGTCCTTGCCTTGCAGCCGCGAGCAAATAATCCGTATCCAGCCGCGTACGGACACACACACGTGGAGGATATGTGGCGCGGGCTTTTTTTCCGTTCCACTGCGCTCGAGTGCCGTCTTTCGAATGCCTCGCGGACCGAACGGCAGCGTGTCTTCTAACGCCGTTCAAACGTTCCAAGCAGTCACTCAGCTCGGCATTCGAGCAGGAACTCACAAGAACGCTGCGTGCCGGTCCTCGCTTGAGTATGGTTCCGAAAATCACGCAGCCTCCACGGTACGGCACTCACGAGTACCGGCTGACCGTTGGCCACCGTCCGTCCTATACCTCTGGTGGGCTAGTGATAACAACACATCTCCCCGGCTTCCTAGGAGTTGTGACGTATGCGAATTCTATCGAGCAGAAGAATCTTCGTTTGCGTGTTTTTTTCCCACCCCATCCTTGCGTGAATATCAAACTCACTTTGAATATGCTTTGGAACAAGTTTTGTGTGTTTTCGGTCGAGCTTTGGACGCGCGTTTGCGGCGTCGAGGGTTGTTTTGGCAATCGAGCGAGATTGTGTGTGCTTTTTTATTTTTGCCGTTCCGCGGCAATGGAACGTGTTGAGTCACGTCACGTTTGGGATATTTTTTTAACGTCCTCCCCGCGCATCAATTCCACTCCCAATTGACCTCTGCGAGCGGAAGTTTTATGTTGTTCGCGGGTGTCATTGTTTGAAGGTTGCATAGTGATTAGAAAAAAAAAAGCATGTACTCTGTGTGGGCCTGAAGATGGCATCCACACCAACCGAAGCTCGCTGGGAAGCTGGAGCTCATTCGTATTCGGAAATGTTTCGATAATTAGCACGGATTATCGCTCCCGGGTTTCGATCTAAATATGCGTTGATTTCACCTTGAAAAAGCGATTAGGTGGCGTGACGAGCGGTCCTTGGGTGGGCACCTGCTTGCAAGCACGGACAGGACGTCTTGGTTATCTAAGAATGCAACCCAGCACGCAAACAGCGCTATCATTACGGCAATCACGGTATATGGATGCATTTATCTCCGTCAAGCCATAAAGAGGCAAAATTTTGAAGGTGATAATACGCGTTGCTCATTTGTTGAAGCATTCACTCGGTACGAAACAACTCAGAAGACGTAATAGAATTTTCCGCATTTGTCGCAGCGAATCGCTTGCGAATTTTCTTCCCCCAAAGCATCCCGTTCCGTTCCCCGTTTACGTCACGTGATGACAGTTCGCTCTGCGCTCGAGATAACTGTGTGTGTGCGTTTTTATTTAGCACGCGTAACACAACATGAAAAACGGTCTAACTTTCCCAATCCCTAAGGTACACACGCACAACTCCTCGATGGATCCGGATCCAATTTCGCATCACGTCACGCTCAAACATCGCCAATAATTGATGAGTCTCGAGCCTACTTCAGCTGACGGCATCATAATTGATGCTTTTTTATCTCTCGCTCACCAGTGCCTCACACAACGCTGCACGCCATTTGCCACTACCACGGGAAACACGTTTTTCCTGCAGGCGCCTACTGCGTTCCTTTCGGTAGGATGGATTTTCGCAACGAAACTGAAAGTGCCTACTGCGTCCACTGGGGGCTTTTCCCACCAGGGGTTTTTTTTTCGGGGAAACCACTTACACGGAGGAAAAACCGAAGATTTAAAACCACTGGCGGCCTTTTTGACGATTTCGATTTTTCTCAGCCCCTTCTCGTTCGACCTCCACCACCAGTACCAGCACGACGGTGGTCCACCAGTAAAGAGATGCTTACGGTACGCGTTTTCCCGAGCGAATGACGGCGTAGCTCGGCGAAGGACGACTGTCGGACGGCACCAGTCTGATCGCTGGTCGCCGGGTATGCGCGGTAACCGAGGGGCGTTATCCTTTCTCGCAGTGAGTGGCCCAGAATGAGCCCCGACGGTACGGACACTACCGGAACCGGTACGCGGTAGCGTCACCTTTTTCTCCTGCCGGATGTATGACGTGGGCGCTCGCTCACGGCGCATGCCCCATGGAAGCTGGGAAGCCTCCGTGGAAAGTAACAGTAGTCACATGTCTTGGCCACGCGTTTGTCTCGGGATGCTTCCTAGAACACGCGGCTTGGTGACCGGCTAGACGGTGATGCTTGGATGGTGCTTAAAAGGCAGGTTGCCAACCTCAACGGCCAGTGTTCCCTGTTTGGGAAAGCGTACGAGTCGAATTTTGGACCATTGCCGACGCGTAGAACGGATCCCTGCGTACCAACAGCGGCCAATCGTTCGTCCTTGTGACGTTCTGACGACTTGGGCCGAAGAAGCTGCGACCGGTGACCTCCCTGGGCAACCCTGAGCCGGTTTATTCACGTTTCCCGCATTACCAGCCGGGTTGTAGAGCAAAATTGTGTTTGTTTTCGAATCCGTTATCGGTCAGCTTGAACGCGCAGCCAATTATCAGCCTGACAGCGACGGAATCGTGGATGGACGAGACAAGAACCGCCATAAACCGGTGAACAGTCTCTCGCGCGAACTTTAACTCGTGCGTCATCAGCGTGATTGGCGCCGCCAAGTCTTGCCGGGTTGAGGGACCACTTTATCCGTCGCCTCGTGACCACTCTTTTTGATCCAACCCACGTGTTCGATTGGGGCACGAATTGGATGCATCTCGGCATGACGCGTTCACGCTGCACTTTCGATCGATCGATGCACCGTTTCCAGATGGGAGGGTTTTTTTTCTTCTTCTAACGGCTGATGAAACTTTTCCTCGCCTTTGCATCACCGGATGGATGCAGCCTAGCGTGCTATCGCGTCTGGTGGCCTGCGAGTGTCAATGCCGCCTGCGGTCATCAGTTGTTGGAACGCGAGAACGTGCTGCGGTTTTCAAAGCGTTTTCCCCCCACATCACGGTTACGGTGGGGCCCCGTGTTTGTCAATATTGGGGATTTCAGTCGCATTACGATTACGAACGCGGGTGTACTCACGCGAGAAAGAAGCAATTGTTGGCGCCAATGGTACGCGGATGGGTTGCACTGTCCCAATTACTCTGATTGCCTTTAGGTGGGGATGAAAATGCATCTCCCGGAAACTAGGACAATTTTTCAGCTTCCTCTCACAATCGGTTCCCTAATTGAGTAAGCGTTGAAAGAGACTCGATCGTAATTATGGTAATTACTTCGATCGGAGTATGATCACAAAATTCATTCATTACTCATATTCATCTCTGGCATGTATGATGCGATGCATTGCCCTGTATAATGTGTGCAATGACACGACGAGCGGTCACGGAACTATTACATCACAGCCAGATGCTGCGTCATGCTGTGCTGTGAAAGGTTCTAACGGTACTGCAGGGCACACGGGGGCAGGATACTCTTTCGAATAGTCTTCATAATTTATTATTACGCTACTACGCTCTAGCTTTCCCTAATGCCACACCAAACTGTTGACAACCAGTGCCAAGGGTTGGCTTCTAATATATCTAGGTGCAGTATACATTGAGACCAATTGTAGCCCCCGGGGGTGGTAAACCATTGCGCAACCCTGGAGGTGGTAGTGTTGCTGCTTATTAGTGCCCATTACCCCGACATTGACCGTTTCTTGATCGAAAGCTCAAGATCATAGTGCGGTTGCCGTAAGCACCGTGTCTTTTCACTTTCATGCTCGTCTGGGCGGCCAGCGTTAAGTACAGCCAACCGGTGTTGCTACCCAGCACCCCTAAATCTACTCCAGTTAATACTGGGCCAAGTTGTTATCAGCTCACCATCACCTCGATGCTCACGGGCTGTCGTGGGGTGGTCGTCGTTGGTCAACGCCTTGCTTCGTTATGTCAACTGCGAAGAGGGCTAAATGAATGGCGGATCATAATTATCAACTATAATTGCGGTGCAAATTGCGCTCCTCGATTAAAGCTCCACTGTGCAAACAAACCGGTGGTTTGACGAATAAACGAGCAACTTGACGCGCCTGTTCAGGGAGAATATTCTAACTAGCTAACAGTTTAACTAGACGATGGTTGAGGCTGTCAAGCAAACATGTTAATGATTTTGATAATTAATATAGTTATCAAAGCTGTTTTTGAATTTGATAATTTGAGAATGATTAAAGCGGTCTCAAACTTGGCAGTATATATGATCAGAAATGAATTAGGATAAAATTATCATGTATATAAATAGTTTGCTAATGATAATGCGATATTTTTTAACGATTGATTTCATGGTATCTTTAATAACGTTTAGCTAACATTTTAATTTCCAGCAGACACTTGTAATAACGATATCTTAGAGCAGAGTCAAACAGCATAAAAAATTAGTATTATTTTAATTTCAAAATTTATGCATAAAAAACGATTTTTCCAAACATTTCCATTTGATCTCTAGAAGATAAAATTTCAAGAAAAATTGAATGAAATATTTCATTGCGGAGTGAAATATTTCAACGACGCTCATAGCCTGTTTCGCAGAGATGATTTGAGGTGTTTTGGTTTGCTAGGACATTTTTGAACAATATTTTATCATTATCCTATATTTCATGGCTTATAAATATTCAACACTTAGATAATTTAGATGATTCAAAAAATTTTATTCGCAATCTTTAACACTCTATAGAATTCAACAATGTGTCATTAATAATGAAAACAATTACAATCTTAATGAAAGCAAATGTAAATAAATTCGATTACATTGAAAAGCTACGAAAACCCACAATCCGAACCTTGCTAATCAAAGAGGCGTGGCCATGTTTCGTACATCACGAAGCCTTTTAACAAACAAAAGATGTACGCATGTATGTAACCCCCGTAGCGCCGCAGTAGAACGCAACGTGTCGTCGGGATAAACTAACATCTACACTTATCGTGTTTGTTGTACACTTTCTTTCTTCTTTCTTTCATTACAACCAGCATCCGTGACAAATGGCAACTAGCATCGAATTAGCGAAAAAAAAAACAACCCAAACGCACATGTGTGCTGTCACGCATGCCTACCAAGAGACGCATCCATCTATCCACCAGATGAGCGACACTTGTTGGATTGCTGTAACCGATCATTCCCGACAATTGCCAACCAAAGCAGATCTGATTCCGGATACAGCCCAGCCAACGTCTGCCGGGTGCGTTAGTTGTTGCTGGACGAACGGTTGCATCGGGCTCAAGCGATGAGTTGCTGCTGTCTTGTCGTGTCCTACCATTTGATAGTGAATTTGGTTAATCGGTTCACCGAAACCGTACGGGACGCCGTACACTGTCGCTACCGGAGCGAGGTGTTAGTGGAACCGACGAGCAGCGGCTTCGTAATGTCCACGGGGGTGAATGACCTCACAGATTCAGCTACCGGGATGGGTGGACCACGGTACGTCGTGATCAACGATACAGTCGAGCTGGAACCATTCTATCACGACGTTGATCGCCGGTATAGCGAGCTGCTGCTTCGGAACTGTCCCGAAGGCACTTGCATAGTCAGACCGTTCAAGCTGAAGGTGAGTAAGGCTCAAGGTTAAACTTTAAACACCCTTTTATACACGCTCTTTAATCGCAATCCGCTTTTCCCCAGCAGCATGAAAGGATTCGTTACGTCCTGTCGATCCGTGGCCCTGGAACCTTCTTTCATCTATTCATCCGACACGCCGGCAAAAACGGAATGTACGCGCTAGGACTGGAAAAGGAGCACGAAAGACGATTTAAGTTCCCGGCGGACATCGTGCGCTACTACCAGGTGCATCTGCTCGAGTGCACGCGAGCCCAAAGGACGATCAGGCTGCAGTTGCTGCCACTGCCCGGTTCGGATGCGCCCGAAAAGACACCCACACGAGTACGCAAATAAAAGTTTATTTCCTCAGTAAGAATACACCCAGAAAATAGAGTTCTCTATGTACAGCGCGGTTGAAGCAGGCTCTAGTGAGCGGCTTCAGGTGGCAACAACCGCCTTGTAGACGCAGTGTCCATTCTGCATCAGCGCTGGCCACAAAAACGCCCGGATGATATCAGAACGCTTCTCGGATATCGGATACCGCTCGTGTTTCTCCGGTTGCAGAAGACCTGTCAAGAGTGAATAAAAGTGTATGAATGAATGGCTTCATCACCTCAATACTATGCAAGGGCTCATCGTTGGTCCTTACCGAGAGTGAAGTCCGTATCGAGGTAGTACGGATTGGTTTGGTTCACCATACGCCACGCTAACCGGACGCAATCACTGATATAGTGGACAAGCGGAATGCACGCCTCCAGGCAAGGATATTCGTGCAACGTGGAAAGGACCTGGTTTGCGACCTGCCGTTCGACATCACCCATTGGGAACCGATCTGCCGTTTCCTTCAGCTGTTGGCGTACGGATCGGTCAAGGGCGGCTGTCGCATCATCGTTCGCGTCGAGCACGAACAAAGTCCGGCGGACTTCAAGCACTTTGCGCTCTTTTAGCCCGTGACAAGCACGGAAAGCAAGCTACAGTAGAAGGGTGTCAGTGAGATAAGGTGTCAGTTTCGGAGAGCCTCAAGGGGCCCAAACTTACCACGATGATGGAGAACAGTATCTTGGCCTTCAGCTGATGGGCGTGCTTGAGCTGTGGCAACGCATTTAGCGAATCCAGCGTGTCGATGCGGTTTTTCCCGTACATTACGCTGTACTGACGCACCAGCTCGGAACTGCGGTTTTGGTACCGCCATCCGGAAAGGAAGTTACATTGCCCGAGGGAAAGAAAACAAGAAGAAAAACCATCAATATCACGGCCTGCGGGTTGCGAATGTACAATGACACCGTACTTGGTCTCGTCAACGTCGGAATCGGAGTGATAGCCGTCACTTCCGCCACTACTGCAGGCGTTGCTGGTAGGACTACTCGGAGGCATCGGTGAGAGTGGTCCCATCAGTCCCAGGACGGTGTCACAACCTCGCGAGTAGTTCATCAGTAGACCTGCGGCCGGACGTTCCTCGGTGTTGGCCGTGGAGTCAGTACGCCGGATCTGGCCAACACAAAACAACACCTCTTTGTCGTTTTGGACGCGCTGTGATAAGTTCTCGACTAGCTGTGCTAGTTGCTTGAGTGCTGGTTTGTCCAGCATCGTCAGCAGCGTCTTGTTGTCGATAAGCCGTTGCTGGATGTCACCGTAGCCGATTGCGAGTAATCGTTGGTGGGAAGATTGTGCCGGATCTTGGTGGGCTGTGACCGGACTCAACTCCTCCAATTTGTGGATGGCGGTCTTGTACGTGTCAATGTGCCGTTGTAGCTCATTCCGGAGTCCGACATGCAGCGAGATGAGACTCCCTGTCTGATCAGCGGTTAATCCGTGAACACCGAGGCCCTGAATCGCTTGGTCGAGTTGTTTCCGGCGTGCTAGTAAGGAGTCTCGTAACGACGGTTGCCAGGTACCGATGGCTTGGGCAAGCTTCATGCAACGCTGACGCAGTCCCGTCTCGTGGGGGTTGCTGAACAACTTCACCAGGTGCCACATGATGGCCTCGCATGGTACGTCGGGTCTTGGGGTGGCCACTACCGCGTTAAGTCTGTGGGAGAGAAACAGCATGAGTTAAGGGTTAACCGGCCCCGGGGTGTTCATTTACGGATCCAGCACATTAGTAGGCACTTTTCACCTGCTTACTGCTGATGAAAGGATAGCGAATTTTAAACAAGTAGGCTTTGTTTCGTAACGCAGGTCAATTAACTGTACTACTACGCGTGCGGAACTACCCCTATTTTGGGGGGTGTTTATGTGATTTTTCATCCCACTTGTTTTGCTTCTGCTCCCACACCTTCCTCAAGCGTACCCCAATTGATAACACATCCCGTTGTAAGTTAGTCATGGTGTAACGATCGCCGCCTAACGATCCTCGCACGCGATCAAACTTTTGCCCGCTTGGCGGCAAACATTTACTTTTTCATCCCCATAGTGTGGTTGGCCGTGGATGTTACAACGGCGCGGAAAAACACGCCCGCACACACACACACACACGCAGGTACGCATCCAGTTCGGTGAGTAATTAAGGCCAGCTGAAGGTACCCGAGTAGCCGAAAAAGTCGAACAGAGCCAGAAGCTGGCGCCGTTGGTTTTTTTTCCTCATAGAGCGGGTGCGGTAATTCAAATGAGCCGCTACATTCCGGACGCGTTGTGCAGTACTTTGTGTGTAGCCTATATATATACACATCTTCTGCGAACAAGTGCAGCCTCGGCGTCGACATAACGTAGCCAAGCTGGCGGGTGAATCCGGGTCATCGGGAAAACGTCCGTTTCGTTCATTTGCGCGGCCCAGATACAATTTCCACAAAATCGAAAAATAAACAAAAAAACTCGATCAAACTCCCCGAACAATGCACCGGCCCACACCGGTGATCATTTCAATATGCTGATCCGCACTTAACGATCGATCGAGTGATTGTGTTCGACTTCGAGCCAAGCTGTACCGTTACCGATTTCGACTCATGTTTGCGTTAGCATACTTTTTTTTTCTCTTAATGTCACCCGGTCTATGCTTTCACGTGTGCTTCTGTTGGAAGCGGGCTTTAACGCCCTGGGCCCTGGGCCGATATCCGTTCCTATGTCACCGAAAGTCGGTCCGAAAACGGTGTTCCCTAGCGCGCTGCGAGATAAACGCTACCCCAATAAAAGGCTGGTGCCAAAAATTTGCTAAATAATCATCGCCCCGCTTGAATCCAGGATCGGCTAAATCAAGTGCCACGTTCGTGACAAGTGAAAGCAGTCGGTCGGCATGTTAAGCCTTTTAAACGTTAACTGTCTTTTTCATGTTTTTTTTCGGCCAGGGATGCGGCTGCTTCGTGGCCAACTCGTGGAGAAACCGCCCGTCCCATACACGTCGACTGATCGAGTGGTTCCCTAAGCGTGGCAGCATAAAAAAACAATTCCACATCCACACACACACGCATTATGAAAGAAACATATGGAAAGACAAGCGCGCGCGGTTTTCAGGACGCCCGCTTGGGCTGACAAAAATCATAAAATCTTCGCGGAATGCGCGAAACCCCGACGCGGACGAATGGACACTTTCCATTCTGGTTAATTTATTTCTCTCCGCCCCAGTCAACGACCTCTTCCTTCGTAAGGGGGAAGCGTGTTCGAGGGGGGTGGGGAGTTTGCCCTCCGGAACTGGTTTGACCTTAACACACTGACACACGCGGTAAGGGCGAGCACTGGGGGCGAGTGAGAAACAACTTTTCATTTCACCTCCATTAATCAAATCTACCCCGATCGATAATAAATTGGCGAAATGGTCGATTCGACACAGCGGGCAAAAGAAGTCGCCGCCATTTGAGGTTCGTCCACGGGAATCGGATTGCTATTGTTTCTTGTGGCCTGGTACCTTCAGCTTCCTGTTGAACCGGGAAATTCAGCGTTTATCTGTGTGCCCGGAGTGAATGCAAACACGCGCCCCAGCAGCGAGATTCCTGCTCGTGAAATGGTTCCCTTTCGCAGGACGGTGAAAGTGGTCCCGGTGATCGGCTCCTGGCTTCGTAGGAGCGAGAAACAGGTTCACACTATCAGCCAACCAGCGAGGTATTCGAAAGGATCGTACCGCTCACATGACTTACCGGTTGAAGAAGGACTCGAGCAGGTAGGTACTGTGTGGTAGCGCCTCGATCAGGATATCCATCGGTAGCTCGGCCACCACCGACCGTAACACGGATGGTCCAAGTCGACCAACGACGGTGGCCGCCTCACGGTACTGTCGACCCTCGGACAGCAACATCAACCTCCGCAACACCTGCCGTGGGCTCGTGAACCCTTCACGCCCATCCCGTGGAGGCGCACGGATTCTCTCGCGACTATCGGCCATGGTTTTTTTTTTTGCGGTTTTTCGAAAGGTCTCTGCTTGCTTTTACGCGCTTGCTGCTTGCTGGTTCGCTTTCGGTCCGCTCGTTCGCTTATCTCTGTGGCCACAAACAATGATGCGTTACATCCGAAAACGCCACCGTCCACCGTCACTGTTTACACTTGCAACGAGGTGAAGGTTACAAACCGAGCGCCTAAAGCAGCGACGGTGCAGATGCTATCGCGATCACCGGACCAACGGGACGGACACGCGATCGTACACTTCACTGTGCGTTTCTCACGGGCCCCCTGGGCGGATATTCACGGTTCACTCAAATCGAAAGGCTTTAGCGTCCACCGCTTGGTGTGGCGTTTTCCTTCCGAGCGTTATGCTAGCACGCGCGTTTTTTCAATCTCTGACCAGCAAAAGCAAATGTTACATCACGTTTTTGTTTTTCCGCCCGTCCGACTTTGGGGCACAATTTTCACAGCACCATCCGTGATAAAGGTAGGCTCCGTTATGGCGACGGCACCGGTCCGTGCCCGTGCTGGTGCGCGAACATGTCATCAACGAATTTGTCGGTTTAACGTTTTGGTGCCAACCGTGCGTCCTGGGCGCTTGAAATTGGTTCCGCTGAGTCACGAGGCTGCGCTGCATTCACCGCCGTTGCGTTGCACTTTGGGTTTGGAGCCTGGAATGATGGGCAGATGGGAAAACTTTAGCTGCACTTCTGGGGAAATGGGCGTCGGCTGGGATGAAGGTTTTGTTAGCTAATCGGGCGAGAAAATGCGGCACGGTTCAATTGTTAATAATGACCTGCGGACGTCTGCAATTGGGTCATGGGAGATGTTACGCGGGTTTTGTATCGGAGGGAAAACTGAGCCACCGAGGTTCGACAATACGTTGCAAAAAAAAAATAACGCAGAGAAAAAAGAAAAGCAAATGAACAAAGTAAGGCTGGGCTGCGACGACGAATTTTTCTCATCCATCAATTCATGAACCGACTCCACCCACGAGTTATGCCGTCGGTTACGCTGTCGCTTCTTTGCTTCGATGGAAAACGCGTGGAAAACATTCTAAACGGTGATTCGTAATTCATTTTTGATCGATCGGACTCGTTAGTAAATGATCGTGACCAACGACAACGTTAAGTGACTTCATTTCAGTCCAGAAGTTAACACTTCATCTGCTGTGGAGGTCGCCGTCGAACCGAACGACCCATCGGATCTCGAATCCCGACGTTTGGAGCCTCGATCTTGAACCAGTTCCCGCGCGTCAACAGCTTAATTAACCAGCTGCAATTACTGCAATCCATTTTGCTCCAGGCCATTGGAATGGTAAATTACGACAAGAACGCGCACCGCTAGCTGCTAGCAGAATGCAACCGTTTTCCTGTTTCGGCCCGGTGGCTTGCGATGGCCCACTTTCCACCCAGAACGAGCGAGGAAAATCGCCTGAGAAACCAAAACCCTACCAGCCCACCCGATCAACTACAGTCGAGCCGGATCGCAAGAGGTGTCAGGCCAATAAATAAAACAATCATAACGCGCAACGGGCGCGAAAATCGATCACGCGGTGTGCAAACATGCCGCCGACACGGATAACGGGTTCGGTTTGTGCGCGCGAGCAGCTGGGAAATGGGGCTTTTCCCGCGCGAAGCAGAGGAGGGAGTTCCTCGAGGTACACGATCAAGATCTGGTGTTGGTCTCTCCCCCATGCAGGGTGGCTTCCCGGGACTTATTTGCTCGGTACGGTCATCATCGAACGCCGGAAACGTGTCGCTGGTCGACCACACCGTACGTTGGCAACGAATGGAATGGCTGCATGCAGTTGGGTCGATTATCGTACCACGCGGAAGAATGTAGTCCGTTTTGCGGGAATAATACCACCGGTGGGTTCCGCAATAGGATGATGGTGGGATTTCCCGCCCAGTTTCTTGCGGGTTCTCACGCATCGCTAACGATGGATCATTGCGTTTGATAAGAAAGCGACTTGTCGCCACCCCATAACGCTCCGTCGTTTCTGTGCCGGGAAAACTGAGGCAGGAAGTCGACATCGAATTGGGTGCAGATTAAAACAAATGCACGTACACAAATCAGCCCGTTTTCTTTTCTCTCTCTCTCTCTCTCTCTCTCACTCACTCACGTTCCTCATGACCTATTCAGTGGAATGGGCTGCGAAAAAAAAAATAAAAGAACCATGAGAGCGCATTACGTAATGTGCTTCATCGTCGCCGCGTCATGTTGGCTGCAGTGCTGACGATAATAGTGCTGGCCTCACTACTGGCCCGTGATGCATCTTCTCATCGGCGGCTGGTGGCTCGTTACATCAATTACAATTACGGAAACGGGTGGTGAAGATGGGAACGAGGACAAAGCTGCCGCCGGACCGGTGGCAGATCATATCTCGCTAACGGATCATTCCTCCGGTTGCTAGTTATTTTTTTTTCGCTCTCTTCGCGTCAGAGATTTGCACGATTCGACAAAAAAAGGGTTCCGCTTGTTTCAAGAACCTGTTGCTTGTTGTGGTTCACGTAGCACCTGAAGGGCATCCTTCGAGAACCTCCGATCTGTCGCAATTAAGCCAGCGTGTTTGATCGAACGTCGTATGCCATGTTTTCTGGTTCCCCGAAAATAGAACACCGAACGGTACCGGTTTATGTATCACGAAGTTCACGGAAGTTGTTCGCAAAAATAACACAACCCATGCCAAATGGTAGCGGTATGCGAACAATGCAAAACTTCCTCGGTAAAACATCCTAACGACGCTCGCATCGTTACTCAAATCAGTTAATGAGCTTATCGAGACAAAACATCCCACCGAACGGCCCAGTGACCCATAAACGGGCTGCATCACGCGGGCCCAACGGTGCAGTAGAAAGCATGGAAAGTGTGAGCCTTTTTTTCCCCGTCGGTCGGAAATTGATAGGCTTCATTAGCATCGTCCCGGTTGCCAGCCCACGTCAAACAATCAGGCTCGATTAGTTCTCGCACAGGGCGCCGGGGTGGGAATGAGAGCTCCAGGGTTGTAAAGCCCACGGTTATTGATTTACGAATCCAATAAACCTATCACACGCTGCCTTTGGAAACGTATCTCACGCTCCGTGAGGATGTTTTGCATGCGTGGGGCTCGTTTTTCTTTTCGCTCTCTCTCGCTCTCGCTCTCCTGAGGATCCATTTTCCCGCGCGCGCGCGTCATTAATCGTCGGAAGCTGCCTCGTCGGCTCATCGTTTATGGTGTAATGATGTGCGATCGATTCGGGCTAATTTCCGCGCACGGTTCGGCACAGCGTGTGAATAAAAAAGGGTTGCGCGAAATGAGAAGGGTTGGTTGAATTTCCATACAACACCACACAACATTGTGTGGTCACGGGGGGAGGGTGCCTTAAAGGGGGCGTAATTAGCTAAGTGTTACGCTTTGGAGTCGACGGGCCGGTGTTTATGATGCAACTCGTGGCGCCTGGAGAACGCTGACGATGCATCCGATCGGCGAATGGCGGTCGGAAAAGGTAAATTGGTCAAATTTTCCACGGCGCGATGATCGTGCGCAGCTTCTAAACGGCTCACCAACACTTTGGCGTCCCGTTTTCGGCTCGTTTCCCTGCTTCGAGTGCAAATTGTGTAACATTAATCGACAGCGACCTCCGGCGATCGGCGAGGAGGATCCCTTGTGGGCTTCAACCGCAATGGCGTGACGGTGGTCGACACGTGAATAGGTGGCTTCATTTTGCATTCACCGTGGGCCACACCACCCCGTAAATGGGGATTTATTGTGCGTGACCGAGATCGGTGAACTCGGCGGCACGCAGAAGGTGATGCCCAGATCGACAGCTGCTCGTACCACGGGGTTGGAATGGGCCCATAATTACCAGCCCATTTGTGAGGCGTCGCGGCCACACGGAGAGTTATGGGCTAATGTTCGGTGCGGAAAAACATTAGTATGGAATTACGAAAGAATGGATTAAATCTCGACTTCGTGGTGTTCGCGCCATGAGATGAGCCCGCGCGAGGCCATATGGGTGGTGGAGTGGCCAAAGAACCACAAAAAAAAAGCCATCCCCGTGGTCCGGATATCGACAAAACGGTTGTTAGACCGATCGAGGCACGAACGGTGAGAATTGATTTTCCATCTTGCGTCCTGCGTCCAATGGAGCGTAAACTGCTGGCCGTTCCGTTCTAGACCCGTTATCGACACCTGGAGAGGGCGATGGAAGCTAATGAGATTTTTCTCCATTTTAGCTCACCGTGATTGACAAGCTTAGAACAGGCCGGGCACGAAAGCTGCTTTCAAACATCCGGAAAACAAGCCTGAAACTCATTCGATACATTAAACCGCGTTCTATTAGAAACGCTAGAACAGCTTCCAGATAATCTTCTTTTTTTTTTGGTGTTTATACCACCTTGCACGAGCCGCGATTGGGTTTGGCAAAAAAGCACAACCGACGAGAATGCCTAATGATGGCTCCCAGAAATGCGTTTAACTCGAGCCTCGAGGCAATGACGCGTCTGCGTCAGGTGAGAAAGTATGTTATTATTTTGTTAGCAAACTCTGCATTTATTATTACACCTTCCGAATGGGGTTGCGATGGGGCCCCGCTTTACGACACCCTCATTAGAATGTGGTGCAGGTAAATGACCGCAGATTGGTTGCCTATCGCCTAGCGGCCATCTTTTAACCGTTTCGTACTCACCACCCTAGTGCGTGGTCAACGTGCGCGAAAACAAGGCGTCGGAGCTTGGAAAGACACTCGGGCGCAAAAAGGCACGTTCTATTGTTTTGCTGCCGTGGTTTCGGTTCTGGCCCCCAAAAAGCACCCGCACGACGACGTGGGACGAAGGGAAAATAAAACATCCAACCCTCCAGGTGGCGGTGTGACGCGTTCTGACCGGGTTGGTGTCATTGTTCCCGACACCGGGAACGTCTCACGGTCGCGTAATGGGCTTAGAAGGGATGATGTTTCCGCTCATCACGGAGTCATGAGATTCGCACCGGTAGAATGGAGTGTTGGATCAGGCAGGTGTTGGTGTCATTGTCCGATAAGTGTGCCCGGTGGTTATTAGGGGTAGAACGTTGATTTGGGGGTAGGTTTTGTAATGCAAAACGATGAGTAGCAGCTTTTAGGAGTCGTTCTAAGTCCATGCGAATCAAGTGCTTCTCTCGACTTTCAGAAGCTCACGTGCGAAATAAGTGCCATTAGGGTGTGCACGAGTTTTCACGCCCCCTTTTTCCAAAACACATCCTCCCCCCCCTCACAAAACAGCCGATCGTGACATTTTTCCTCCAAACGTTTCAAGGTGCCGGCCACCTTCGCGCGCACTGTTGGGCAATTGCATTTAAAGAAACCACACAAAAAAAGGCACACATACTCTAACACCTAGCACAGGGTGGCGTTCGATTGTTGATTGGTTTTTCGCTGGATTTTCCCAATAAAAATTGCCCAGGTTTTTTACTTCAGCTAGAGGATGTGAGAGCGGTGAGCAGGAAAACGCGCTCGGCATGGCTCAGAAGCAACAGTGTGTGGTGCAACAGCGAGCTAAATCAATTTGCGATTGCAGCAATTTCCATGCGTCGGTTGATTGAACGCGCCGTGCCAGATTTGTGCGGCTGCACCCGGGCTGCGCGGGTGTCCGGTACATCATGCAAATGGGGCGCGAAAATTACGCAAACTTTTCGGTCAGAAACAGTACGAAATTAAAGAGCAAATTGAACAAACCAAAACAAAAAAAAAACACAGCCAAGCGAACGGAAATCTCTCCACTCTTTCGAGTGGCCGGGAAAAAAGGGCCACGTCTCCCTCCTGGGAGATTTTGTCAACGAAATTTGTCAAAGCACGTATAAAAGTTAGTTGTCCGGGGTCCGGATAGATCAGTGCAGTGGTTCGATCGGTGGTACAGTACAGTTCCAGTGGTTCGACAGGGCAAAACAGGTGCTGGTGTGAAAATGGTGCGCAAGGCAACGTTATGCCTGCTGCTGGTGATAAGCTGTGTGGTGTTGGTGGCACAAGCGCGCCCCAATGGCAAGGAGTGGAAGCACGGTGGTGGCAAGGATCATCACTCCGAACACCACTCGTCGCATGGTGAGAAGGGCGAGAAGGGCTACAAGAAGAAGGAAGGCCACGAGGAGGGCAAAAAGGGCCACCATGATAAGGAGGGCCACAAGAAGGAGTACCACGACGAAGGAGGACATAAGAAAAAGCACCACGACGATGGAGGCTATCACCACGAGAGCAAGAAGGGCGAGAAGGGTGAGAAGGGCCACAAGTTCGAGGAAAGCGGCCACTTCAAGAAGGGACATTCGACGAAGGGCCACCACGAGATCCACAAGAAGGACGAGTTCAAGAAGGAGAAGAAGTTCTTCGACGAGGATCACGATGAGGCGTTCGATGAGAAGCATGGCGATTTCCACGAGGCTCACGGGTACAAGAAGGGTGGGTCGGAGAAGGGCGGCCACAAGAAGGCGGGAAATCATCACGATCATTATGGCAAGAAGGGCCACAAGAAGAAGGGCTCGCACCATCACGATCACAAGGGTCACAAGGAGGAGCACGGCCACGATAAGCACTGGAGCCACAAGGAGGACTTTGGCAAGAAGGGCGGCAAGGATCACCACAAGAAGTGGGGTCACAAGAAGGGTGCCCACTAGGCGCCTGGTTGGTTGGCTGTGATGGAAGCGTAACGTTTTTAATACTACTCGAAAAAGCCCAAATAAAAGTCCGCAAAATCGGCCACACGTTTAATCATCCCGGTTTGGTTTTTGTTTGTTTGCTCAAAGCTCAAAGCTTGATCGCTATTTAATCGGCTGTTCCACGTGTGGATTGATGGTGTAATATTGATTCAGATCGGTTCAAAAAGGAACGCGTGGCTAATGCGGGAATGCCTTCGTAAGAACAAACATTCGGCAAACATGTAACCGTTACCACCGGAACAGGCAGATAATGTGCGTGTTGGTTTAGCCAGCGTAGCATATCATTTTCATGCACCGCTGGATGTGTGATTAGCAGCTGGCTCGTTTGGTGAAGGAATTTTTTACGTTACTTCAACGTTTCGGGCTGTCAGAAGCTTTAGACAAACGGCAAAAGCCGAATGATGTGAGTTCTAAACGTTACCACACGGGGTCATGCCTTTGCTGCTAGAGAATCTCCGAAAAAATAAGCCAAAATGCGCCCAATTATACTCACTGAGGGTTGATGCGCCTACGAGGTCTAAACGAGGTGTTTGAACGAGTGCAAACAGTTTGCTGTTTGGCAGCTTTTCACCGGCACGGGAAACTAAACAGAACCAACAGTTTGCTTGTTTGCCCTAAACCTTCAAACCAAAGGAATGCAATCATCCGTGCGATCTTCCCAGCGCGCTTTGTTTGCTCCTTGTGGCACTGAGCTTTTACACACTTTCTTCGATTCTGGCTTGCGGCGAGGTCGACACTGTAGCTAGCCTCGTTCACAGACTGTTAATCATTAGTTGCACCAAGTCTTGGACACGTACATCTCTCGTTCACTCTCTCTCTCTCTCTCTCTCTTCTCTTCGTCCCGTCACTTGGTTGCTTGTTCAGCGACACGTTCAGCTTTCTCGTTTTGGGGCTAGGCGATATTTTTGTCGTGTTTTTTTTTTTCCACCGTCTCACTGGTTCACGATTGCACCATAAAATTTACCAATTACCCGACCGTCGGCCTCACCCAAAACGGCTGGACGCGATGTTCCACCGATTCGATTTTCCACCTGACACAATCGATCCGGCGCGTCACAGCGTCGTGCTGCTCAGCGAAGCGCAAAGAAAAATCCACTCGAACCGGGCCTGGACCTGCATCCGCTCGGTGCGACTACGACACGCGAACTGCTGGCGAGCTTTCCACCCCGAGCGTGATGATGGTGGGCCCCCAGTGTCTTTGGGGTGGTTTGAAGATGAAACATGCGTGCGTTCGTTGGGGGGCTTCGGATGGATCGCCAGCAGCAGCCGCCACGATCGCGCTCAATGCCGGGAAAGAAAGTCTCACCCGTTCGGGATCGCCGTTAACGGAGCAAGAGCAAGAGTGAGCACGGAGAGAGCGAGCTCGCACGTGCGAGAAAGAGCTCGAGATAGAGTGAAGCCACCGGAGAAGAACAGGTTGACTGCCGGGAGGCTTTCCTGTCTGGGGTTTGGAACGTGCGGTGGCGTTAAAGCAAAGCTTTCCGGAATGGCTGACCTGTGCGCGATGTGTCACTGTTTTGTTTGGACCCAGCGGTGTTTTTGGCCTCGTGTAAGGTGTGGGGTCTCCTTTTTCGGGGCTCGTGTTTCGATTGTCTCGCTTTGGACGCGAAAGTCGAAAATGATGGCCATTTTTTGTGATCACATTTTTTAAATGTTTGGGTGGAAATGGTAAACAAGTTCGCAAGTTCGCAAGTGGAGTTTCTGCGACTGGGACATAATTTCGACTCACCTGTGCGAACGTTCGTTGCGTTTTCGTTACAACAATTTTAAGCATTCAATTTTAAACATCCAAACCTATCGAAATTAAACCCCAAAACCCACTCAAAGCGTCAAAGTGCACGGTCGCCGGTTAAACATTAAGTAATTGTCGTCCCATTAACGTCACGTTTGTTTGCCCGTTTGCTCTAGCCATTTGCTCGCCTGCAGGCTCTAGCGCACCTTCGTGCTCGTCATCGAACAGATTAAAGGCCCATCGATGATGGTGAGCCTCACGCGATGGGTTGCTCTGTTCAACTCGCGAGGCTTCATCTAGCAGCAATCTCACAGTGGACCCCTGGGACTGGATCGCGAGGTGTCCACTACGGAGACTTCTATTAATACAAATTTAGGGGCACAAATTGCGCGCAGCAGCACGAGATTAATCCAATATCATGCGGCATTTGGCTCGAATTTCGGACCCACCACCGCCACCGGCCATTGTGTTTCACTTTCGGGACCAACCAGCTTAGACATTCCTTCTCTCTGCCCAAAAAGCCGCGATTAAAAACGCATAAATGATGGCTGTTGGCATTTTAAATGCCCTTCCATGGGAAACGCGATGCTATTGCACACGCGCGCTCGAACACGGGGCAAATATGAATCGTCGTCGTCAAAAAGCGCGCCTGTCGAACGCAGTTGAGATGCCGCGCATTGTTTCCTAGCGAGTGTTGTACATTTAATCCGGTTTGTTGCTCGATGTTACCTCAGCTTGATAAGCATCAGTAGTGCAGCATTAATTGTGGTGCGTTTGACGAGCGTTTGCAATGCAAACGGACCCTCGCGTGCCGACCGCTCGCGGGCCAAGCTTTTGCTTCTTTTATTTGCTTTGCCCCATATTGTTCACCGAATGGTGGGAACGCGATGAAAACAGTAGCTTGATCACTCGCTCGACGCAGATCGTCTTTTGGCTGACGGACGGCTTTTTCGAGACGACGAAAGAGCTAACGGCTTAATTTAAATGGGGTTTTAAGACGAACGAGCCAATGAAATTCCGGCCAGCACAGGTCACTTCCGCTGGAGCTAGCGTAAGGAAGAGGAGACAAACGAATAAAAAAAAACGCACACACTCACTCAACCGCCAGATAACTGGCAAAGCTCACTTGACAAAACACGTGTTACAGGCGGTAGTTTTCCCCACACGGACGACGGACGACCTTTCGGCATGAAGGAAGCACGCAAGTGGATTAATTTGAATGTTTTTCCTGGGAGGGTAGGGAATTACTTCCATCGTGTTGCTCTTTTTCCGTCGCTTAGATTCGTGCCCTCCTCAATTGGTGGCAATCGTAGATCTGCTTCCTCAGCACAAAGCTTGCGGACGTACTGGGCGAGCTTTTAATTGATCCCCGAAACTTCCGCCGGTCGTCAGTCGTTGAAGAGCACGCGCGCTCGAGCCCATTCGAAGGGCTTTGTCGCTAGCTGCATGGCCGGCCGCTATCTGGGTCGACCCTAATTTGCCTAATTCCTGCGACGATTTCCCTCACCGATGACAAGCCGATTGCGCGTGATGGAGAGAAAGGTGCCTGACGTTCAAATTTACGGCCCTTCGAGTGAGGATTTATGTGCTCTCAGAACATCCGATAATCGCTGCCAATGATCTCGAAAATGGCCCCCCTCGATCGGAGCCCATCGGATGGTGGTGATGGTCGGGAAGTAGCGCAGCTTCCTCGGCTTCATTCAGCAGCTGCGCTGAACGTGCGTTATATGAAAACACGCAGATGCACTTTTGGGACTCCTCGGATGCATTATTCGTGTTCCGCACAAGGCGAAAGCTCTCGCTCGATCCACACTTTCCATCGATGTTGGACGATCGAACCAACTCGTAGCGTTCTACCCGCCGGGCTCGGTTAATGAAACTTTAAAATTAAACTGCATCGCTGCTGCAGGATGCAGGCCCCTACCGACTGGGCATGGGCACGATGTCGTTCAACTTTCGGCTTCGCTCATTTCGAGCCACGGAAAGTGAAGTGAAAATTGCGAAAAAAGAGAGTTTTTGCCCTGAGGGCGTCGGGACCCATTTAAGGGGGTGGTGGCCCTTTTTCGGGAATGCCGAAAACGAAGCCCGCGCACGATATCGGTTTTCGGTGCATTCCTTTTGCGATCGATTCGCTTTTCAACGCAGCAGCAACAGCAGCAGAATGAAAGTTTGCGTTGGATCAAGCGCTAGCGTGAAAGATGAGCCATTTTGGGGAGCCATCCCAAGGATGCGTGCCTCAAAATTCATCCCTTATAGTTGGGTTAGGGTTGGGGCTCGAAACAATTTAACTTCGAAACACCTTGGGCCCTTTCGATCACCATGAAGAAGCGTTGATAAGCGACACATGTTTGAGAAACCCTTACCATAAATGCTAATGCTCAAACCGCCGGCGTGGAACGGAATCGGTTGGTTCGATTGTTTATTGTTATTTTCTCTCTCTCTCTCATTCTTTTTTCCTTATCTTTTTGGCTTGCTATCTCACCGGCACGAGTGCTTATTGGCGCGTTGCGACGAGGCCGGTTGTTTGTCTTGTGATGAGACAAAACTTTCAATTTTACATCCTCCCGTTCGTCCCATAGCCATGCCGAGACAGGCAACGCATTCCACCAAACCCAAGCAGGCACACCTTCACGCGATTTGTCCAACCTTTTAATGGGCGCTTTCTTCAAAATCGCATTCCAATTCAAGCGGAAAAAGCATCGCACCTCCGGCGTTTAGCAGCGTGCGGGAAGGCTCCCGGGTTCCCGGGGTCGGCAATTGATTGTAGCTAATTTATGCCCGTTTCCGATACGAACGTCCATTTGCGATTGGTTCCACGGTGAGGCCAGCGATTACGAGCCCACGGCTCACTGCCCTATGTGAAGTCTGCATTCGGTGTTGTCATTCCACGCGCGGCCCTATGCAAATGCAAATGCTCCACCTCGTGGTGGGTTGCTTCCTGCTCCAGAAACCCCACAGAGGCGGCAAAATGCCACGCCATGTATGACAACCGCGTATCGCGTGACGCGCCGTTCGATGGGCTAGCCCGTGATGATACCTTCCGCTAATAATGGGAAGCTGATTACGAAACCAAACCGACCGGGCGGTCTTGGTAGGTCTCGACAGACAAAAACCGTACGGACGCCGAAAGGTCTGCGCGGAAGAGGAAAAACTCTGCCGTCGTTGCCGCCGGGGTGTAGTCTGCGGGTTGCTCAGCATAAGGGAAGCCTCTGCGAGCCTCGTTTCGTCACCACTGCCGCTCTTCACGATCGCCAGCCTGGCAACCGATCAGCTTGCTACGATCGCGATTCGGCCCGCTGCATAATGCAGATGATGCATTGGGTAATCGACACCACCGGCACCGATAAGCAGGCCGTGGGATGCTGTGCTGGGAAGATGGGAATGCCGGAACGCTCGAACGACATGCCCTTTTACATACGCGGTGCCCTCGACCGATGGTGCAGGGTGGTAAGATTATGAGAGAAAACCCCACTCCGAGCGAGATGCTGGCAACCACCGAGACAGGCATTTCAAATATGCTCCGTACACCTTGGGCTTCGGCTCGCTAATTTGCTCGATGCTTGTTGATCAATTTCACGGCATTTATGAGGCTGGTTGGGGGTGGGAAATGTGAACGAATCGAATTACGAATGCACGGAACCAACGCAAATACGCGCTCGTTTTGTGGGGTGGAGAAACCTTCGCAGCCGCCCATCAAATGGGGTTCGTCGTTTGCGCGGCATCGAAGTTCTTCGATGAAAGATTGAGCGCTGGGTTTTTTTTTCTTTTCGAACGAAAGAAGCGCACCCTCCCGCACGCTCCTGGCACACTGTTTCCGCTTCTGCTGCTGCTGCTGCTGGAGAGCTGGCTAGGGGTCAATAAATAATTTTATCTGTTTTATGCGCCGACTCGAGGACGTGGCATTCGGTCGCAGCTGTCGGTGAAAGTTGTTGTTCCAGGCGATCTCTCGGACACTCCCTCACCGTACATATTACGAGCTACCAGCCACTGCCTTCCAAATGGGGGACCCTTTTGAGAGGCTTTCTCTCGCGATCGATACACCCCCGGGTGATATTCTGGAAGGTGTCATCGATGGCATCTATCGATAGGCAACCGCTTCGGTGCGATGGCACGGCGCCGATTAGCATCGATTGGTGTGCTTCCACCCGGTGAGGTGATCCTAGCTCTTGCACCCTGCATAAATGCAGCTCAACGACCTGCAATGGCGCCTAATCCCGCGATGCAGCAAGCAAAACTACCCATTAGCTTCGCAATGTGATCTGATCGGGGCCGGGGTTAATAGCGGGCTGCTGTTTAAAGCTCGCAAGCCATGCCCATGGACTAATTTCTTGATTCAGCAGCACCAGCACCGGCAGCAGATGACGATTTACATGTCAATTTATGTGCTAGAGATTAGCCAGCTGCTTGATGGAGACGTTAGGACCGGTAGTGCCGTGGGGAAAGTACGCTGCAAGTGCGCGCAGTTAGTGCCAATTTCATGGTATTGAATTATACATTTTATGCGGTATGTGTCAGTAAACCAATGAAAAGATCCAAAGCACTCGTTTCATTTTATTTTTCTTCATTTCAAGAGGCCAAACGCTTGATCATGTCGCAAATGTGATATAAAAATGGCCGAGAGAAATGAGAAATGTGTTATATTCGGTGCAGAAAAAAAGAATCAGTTTCAATCTGTATGCTAGTAGATCCATTTCAGTTTCAAGAGTTGTGAAAACCCATAAACGAGTCGGGGTTTCTACGTGTTCGACTGCTTATGCCTCTTCCTGATCGAAATTCCGCAAAATATGCTAAGCTCTGGAGGCCAATGAACTTTCGGAACCATTGCCAAACTTTCAGTTATCAGCACGACCGCTTGCTGCATGTTGATAAAAAAAACACACACAGACTCAGAAATGGAAAACGCCCCTACCAGAACCGGTACGGAAACGAGCCGCCGCGGGCGATCGGTGGGAAGGTTTTTTGCTAAAATAACAAAAAGCAAACGAGCCCCTGCATAACTTTACAATCGTTTCGGCGTGACGGACGTCCCGGCGATCGATCGTTGGGGCTAAACGGACGACCGATGGGAAGTGAAACACACTGAGACAGGGAGAGAGAGAGAAAGAGAGAGAGACCACGAAAACAACCCCCAACAACCGAAGGCGATGCCGGCAACTGATGATGGCAGGAAAAATGGGTCATACGATGCCCGCAGGGTTAATTTCGAACCGAACGCACTCCGATCCCGGCGCTCTCGTCCAAGGAGCCTTGCGAAAATACCACTTTCATCCCGACCACTTTCATCATCGTTTTCCGCGCCCTATCTCGCTCCTTTACACCATCCCCGTGACACCCCGTGGTCGTTCCAAACTCTGCCGATGTTGTTTTACGCCACAACCGAGAGACATCTATGGTGAATTTTGCGCCTTTCGTTCCTTAATCTCTGCCATGGCGAAAGGCGGCTTGGTGCTGAACCTTCCCGTTGCAGCCGATCGTAAGGATGAGCCCGCCAGAGTCGGGGCCTGGGATAAGGTAAAACTTTTCCTTTCTTGTCACTTTCGCGGGCTGCCCGACGGCTTTCGAGGAGGAGTTTGTGTGTTTACGCTTTGTCTGGTGGCTCACGTCGATCCTCATGCGGGTTTTGGTCGGTGTCGCGTTGGGGTCAGCCTTTGGAGTTGATCATGGTGCACCACCTTGGCCTTAGCTCCCGCTGGGACACCCGTTGGACTTCGCAAACCATCGGTGGGCCATTGCTCACACGCTGCGACAAACAACTCGATCTCTCGAGGCGCCCAGTGGCATGAGATGGAGAAATTAGTGTCAATGTTGCGCCCATCGAATGGAGGTCAACCGGTGGTTCTTGACGCATGGGTCAGTGGGAAATGTGATAGCGTTAGATGGGCGGGAGAAAAGCTGGAACCCGAGTACAGGTTCCAGGTATTTGTTTGTGCGAAAAAAAGGCCCAAAAGACGAAGAATTCCCGTCCCATGCGTACACGTAACGGCACAAATGCCAGCCCGAATAGAATGCGGCTAATTTGCGACTGATAGTGTGTACCTAATGTAGCCCAAATTAGGCGCACCGGTGCTTAAACTCTAATCTAAGATTACCCAAAATCTCATCAGACACGATTAACGCACTCGCGCGCGTGTAATCTCCGGTGGCTGCGCACTTCATCGACGTTCAGGTGGGCCAACGCAAAACCTTTCCCCAATCGCGAGTTCATTCATCTACTCGCGTTTGCGCTCCTAATTAACCTCCGGACCGAGGGCTTTATCTTCTCCATCACTCCCCACAAAACAGCTCCGATCAGCGATTCAAATTAATTTTATAACGTTCCCAGCACCGCCCCACGATTTGGCCCGAATCCGGCGGGCGGATTCACAACTCCACTAACCCTAATTTCGTCGACCAACCCACAGGAAGCCGGTCACGTTCCACCGCTCCAAAGGGTTGAGTTCCTGTTCACGTCCACACGTCCGGTGACATTGCGGTGCCAAAAGGGCACCACGAAAGCTTTCGGCCGGTCGGCGAAAGGTTCCGACGCGAGATTGATTGAATTTAATTGCACCGTTGGCGGATGGTGGATCGTTTGATTGAAATTTGAATCGCTCGAAAGCCGCTCGAGCACGCGATCACCGTCCCCGAAGGGATTGCCATCGTTATCGGCACGGGAACAAGTGCGTGCCCACCGATGGTTGCTTGTAAACATGGCGCTTCTAATGAAGATGCCGTCTAGGCGGGTTTTGGGGCCGGTTTGTGCGCGATTTGCGTGCGAGAATGATACCGCGCGCAGGTTCCGTTGGACGGGTTGGGATGGTTAATCTAGCGACCACGCACGCTTGCTCTTTATCACCGTCAGGTACAAAACGGCCCCTAGGGGGGTTGTGATTCGAACGGAAGCTGAACCACCGATGCACCGCCGATGGGGCCGCTAATTAAATCACTTTCACGTGGTCGCTAGTGGTGTGGGGGGTTTGCAGCGAACGCAACCAGTGGCGACCTTTCGCACCATCACGTTGGCCGCTTTCGTTCGGATGCGACCAACGGCCGTCGGATGCAGCTAGCCAGGTGGCAAATGCACCACGTAGAATGGCGTAGAAAGCGAAAGGGAGACCACGCGTGCGCACCGGAATGCAACCATAACCCGTCGGAAGGGCTGTTGAACTCTTGCAACGCGGGGTAGAACCGGCGGTTGGGCAGACGATCGCTAATGAGGTGCACTTTGCATAACGCCTCTAATGTCGTTCGCAGGTCCGGTGGCACCTTCGCTGCGTTTAGCGCCCGGTCCGGTGATGTCTGCAGTTGGTGATTATCGTGTTGGAATGCCGCATCCTTGGTGCTTTAAATGAATAAGCGACTGATGGCCTTTCGATCGGGAAACACACCAAACCGTGGTGCATGTTTATGAGAATTTGATATCGCTATCATTAAACAGCCACGACATTAGACACATTTGTCTCAATCGATTGCTCCGACGGAAGGAAAAGATCGCTAATGGCAACCGGCGCTGTGTCAACGAACTTCTCCCCGGGTGCAGTAATAACTGTCATCAAACCAGACAACCGGCATTACCGATCGCTTCTGGAATCCATATTCATAACCCTCCTTTACATGCGTGTGTGCTGGTTGCGCGAGTCTGCCCATACGCGTCGCTAAAGACCGTTCGCCACAAAAGGAACCGATCGGAAGCGGTCAGCTTGACGTAGGGACGTTTGGACGTTTAATCTCGCCACGAGATGGCCACCATCGTTGCCGTTGGCGCGATGATCTTTTATCTGGGGCCCCATCTGGGAGGCGCATTTCCCGATCCCGTTCAGGGCGAGCGAGTTTTCACTTTCGTTCACCACGGTTCGAACCTCGAACCCGTTCCGTTCGAGTGGCACTAAATGTGCACGGATCGTGTGTGGGACGATGCGCGATCGATCGCGGTTGGGATGGATTTTCCTGCGCGCGCGTGAAAATCCTGCACCCGAACCCTGGGCCAATGAAAGAGAAAGTTTTGGTGTGTTTCAATTTAGATAAATGGTGCGCTCCACGCAGCGTGGCTATCAGCAAAAGGGCGACACCCAATTTGGGTTTGTTTTGTACGGTGAGAGAAGATATTTATTGCTCGCTTAAGCTACCTGCACTTTACATTAACATTTTCTTCGTCTTCCGTGTGGCGTTTCCAGTTTTTGGGGTGGTACGCACCACGGTGCCATGTAATCCTGCGATGGTGTGGGTCTTTTTAGGGCGCACCGTGGTGGTTTTTCTATTTTTTTCTTCTGTTCGGAACGGATACTAACGCATCACGGCGGAATGCGAAACCTGTAAAACAATCGAACGAACGGGAACAGGAGAAACAGGTGCATCGGCACTAACTCGACGATTGACACGAAACGAGCTATTGCATTGCATGGAACGTCCCCGATCGGGTCACTAGGAACCGGACAGCAATTCGAGCCACTCGAGCTGGCTGACCGACAATGGAGTCGAACCTGTTTTTGGTGCAGCTCGCTCGCCTGCGACCTGATCGAAGGTGATCACAGGATCGTGCACGGTCACGCGGTGTCATCTTTCGTCTCGGGCTGCCATACGCTACATGTTAACGCGAAACATAAACTGCAAGCGAACGAACTGGTGGGGAAAGTTGGCCACCGTCCGCACCGGGCAGGATCACGTGGATCCCGGAGACCTGAGCTCAGGTCCCGGTGGTTTACTCCTGCACCGTGAACGTCAGCTGCTTGCCGGTGCGGGACTCGAACCGGTTCGGTGGTTTGATGTCCAGTATCGCGAGAATTGCGATGGTCAACCCGATCAGCATGAAGGACGTGACGAAGATGCCCGACAGGATGGGTGCCGTCGTGAAGCCGATACAGTCCCAGGCGCTGTCGAATTTCGTTTTCCCTTCGAGGGCTGGCTGGACCTGTGGGAAGAGTGAAGAACAACACGAGCGTGAGAAGTGAGCAGACGATCCGTTTGAGCAGGGAAATGTGTGCGACGGTGAAACAAAGCGCAACAATAACGAGCAAAACGCTTAAAAAATATCGCCCAATTCCGCTTCCCTTGGGCCAAGCGCTTGCGTAATGCGTTGCGATTTTCGGTTTCCGCCCGTGCGGCCGAAAGAAGGCGGGGTTGTTTTATTGTGAGTTTAAATTTGACCATTTTCGCCGAGCTAATGAAGCAACGATGTCGTCGCGGGGCTGGGTTTTGGTTGTGTTACGCAAAAAATAAGAGGGAAACGAAGAAAAACAGCCCCCACCGAGGGCGAAACGGTCTGACCCGTCGGCATTTGTGAACGGAAAGCAGTTTTGATTGATTTTACAACTCTTGTTAATCCGTCTAAAGCATCGGCTTGGGGAGTTTGCGTGTGGCGCGTAAGGATGAGAAAGTGGTCGCGGGCTTTCTTTTCGCGCCAACCAGTCCCACGGGTCAATGGAACGCGGATTAATTATCGTCTCGTTAGGCACACGTTTATGGGTTTCCGATATTGACGCCTCGAACGATTGCGAATCAAACCCGCGTACGTATGGTTGCAATTACATCATTTATGTTACAATCCCTTGCGTGATCTCGGCACACGTGTCATTTAGACACAATTAGAACAGCAATACCGCGCGATGCAAAAATCCTCCACCCGAAGCACATTGCTTCAGCGCGAAATCGCCCATAATGCCGTCGATAAATGCTCGTCTGCCATCGTCTGCAAGTGCATGTTGCGGTTCGAGTACGAAGCACTCATGTTTACATTGTACATCGAACGGTCGCACACCTGCACATTGCGCGGGCCAACGTACAATTATCTCACTAGCGACATACTCGTCGTGAGGGGGCAAATATCTATCCCCGGTGTTGCTCCAGTTTTCTTTAGCCGGTTTTTTGCTCATCTTCGGCTGACGCTGTTGTTCGGGGGTTGCTTTTTCGTTTTTCTTTTGCTACCTATTTCGCTCGCTGGAGTATTTTCTCATAATTTGCTGCCCCACTGATGCCCGTCCCCTGTGTTACGTGTGTGTGCGCACGCGAGCGATCGCGCGCGTTATTGCAGTGAATCCTCACGCGTTGACCTGGGGGTGGTGTGGCGTTTTGTTTACATAAAAAAATGATCTCCATCACGCAGATTCGTATCGCACCGTGGGGTGGGTTTTTTGAACGAATTAATAATGAACGCGAATTCAATCGAGCCGTCCGAGCGATACATTGTGTCTGCTTTCGCGGGAGAGCGATCCAAAGTCCACCCTCTCCCTATCTGGTAATTTTCCACACAAGCCTCGCGACTATTGTTGTCTGATTGAGGCCCTAGCGCCACATTACTTAATCGATGTGTGATGTTTTCCACCGCTTACCTGAATGTTCTCCAGCGTCAGCACGGTGGTGCCATTGCGGAAGACGAGCTGGCGAGCGCAGGAGAATGATGCCCCGAGTGGTGCGTACGGAGCCTTGCCCTCTAGCTCGAGTGTCGTGTCGATCGTCTTCGAGCCATCCTTGCTCTTGATGTCCATCACGAATACGTCCACCTTTGACATGGACCAATACCCGGCATCCATTTCGAATCGGAACTTTAGAGTAAGCTGAAAATGGTGGGACATTGTAAAGAGCGATCGATAGTTGATTTTTGCCCAATGAAACTCACCTTCGTCGAATCATCAACTTTGTAGGTGACGATCATCTTGCTTTCGCGCTCTCGGGCATCATACGTAGCGAGGGTATGTTTGTCAAGGATGTGAGTGATTTCACCCTCATCGGAATCGTTTAGCAGCTTCAGGATCGGTGGACTCGTTAGGTAGATGATCGCCTTGCCGGGTACGTTGTAGATCGAGTCGGCAATTTCGGGCTCATCGGTTGGGCTGCCAGGTGTGGTGCTGGTGGAGTAGAACTCGTCACCTGCCTTAGCCTCACGCTTGTGAAGCACGTGTGGTTCTTCCCATTGGTTTGCCAGAATGCCCAGTACCTTGCGTTCGCCGTAGTTCTCGGTGGAATCACGGAAAAGCGCCGACAGCTCGACATCCTGCTGCGATGGTGATCCGACGAGATTGATTACCTGTCCCGGGAAAAGAGTATCGTGTAAATGGGGATATTAACAACAGCTCAACATGGTTACGATCCTTATGATGGTTCCAATTTCAAGGATTTTCCACAGTGGCTTTTCATGCTATGTTCGGGTCAACTTAGCTCCATCTGTACGGCCAACATAAGTACCACAAGTGTGTCTCTGCTAAGCATACTCTCTTCTCTAAGGGTAGCATTTTTCCATTCTCTCTCTCAAACTCTCTCTCAGAGTGTTCGATTTTTACATTTCGCTTACCTCAGCGTTGACGTTGTAATCGAGCGGGTTCGAGCTCAACATTTGCTGCGGGCTGTACATAAATTCGTACTTTTCAACAATGCGCTTGAATGTGGGAAAGTTTGCCTCCGACAGTTTGGTGGTGCCGTTTCGCAAAAACACCACCACGGCGGCGGCATTCGAGTAAAGATCCCGCAGCAGCTTGTCGTCTAGCTCGGTGAGGGCAGGAGCTTGCAGGTCCTTCAAGTCGTCCAAGCCCCAGAATAGAAATGGGCCGCTGTAGTACGCACTCGAACTCTGCACCATGGCTGTCGCCAACAGCGCTAGCAGCTGCACACGGAGAAACATTTCGACTTGTGTTCCCTTCGTACCCTTAAACCGCACCAATTGGAACCGTCTGCTAATTGCCACCAATCGAATCTCGCCAACTACGCGACCCGAAACGCTCGTCGTCGAACGTCACTGTTCCGCGGATCTGATGTGACAGAAAATTCTAAGCGAAACGACAGGAACGGGTCGATAATTGACTCTCATTTTCGATGATTTTCGCGAGAGAAATTTTCGCGCTTACGGACGCATGCGCAATTTTTGCCCCATGCCAGAGCCATGCCTGAGAGCCATGCATGCAGGCCGTACCACGTGCACTTGTTTACAAACAAAACGATAAAGGGCTTTCGCCAGAACCGATGGCGAGTGGGTCGAAATACATGGGCGACATTCAACAAGTACATGTGGGTTAACAAGTATGAATAATGGGTTGTTTAAAACCATGTTTGTTTGGTACTGTCAGGCTTTAAAATATTGAGTGTTTGTGCTCAATGTGTATGGTTTTATTCATGTTAAAAGTTCTTTTCCCTCCTATCACTTTCCTATGCAAACCGTTACCGAGTGTAACGGTGTAACGTAATGGTAAAAGACAACAAGCAGTGGAAACTGATCGAGAAAAAGACAGAACCAAAACAAACCCCTTCCTAATGCACGTTCAAAAACGGCAGATACGTTTGAAGAACCGGTTTTACGCACGGAATAGCACGCCGTTGATCGTCGATCAAGTGCGATCGCTGAGGGAAAGAAACCTCCCATGGCTGAGAGAAAGTTAAGCGCGTGAGGCGAACGAAAATTGAGCGAGAGAGCAATGGAATTTGCTGAGCAGGAAGTCTGGCAGGGCTGATCAACCTGGGAGGTGTCAGTTTATATGCCATTAGCTATCTTGGTGAGGAGGTCTCAAGAATTTGGTATTCCGTGGTTAAAAACCAAAATATTCTTTGAGATTCTTGTACATTTTTCGGTTATTTGTAGCATTAAAAACAGGCAATAGGCCTTGATCAATTGTGCGGCATGTGTAGGCCGAGATTGAGAGAGAATGTAAGAAAGTGAGAGAGCTTTGAGCTATGGTTACGATCGAGCCCCACAGTGAAGGTGAGTCAGCTTAGCGTGACGAAGAAGGAAACCGATCTTCGTGCTGTGCGGATCGTAGTTTTGTTAGTTCGCCCGGCTTGATCTTGAACACCTCAGCAAGCCACGGTTTCGTTGCGTGTGCTTGTCTGTTTGCGGCCAGTTTTGATTACATAAATGTGTAACACCGTTGAGTCGCAACCATCGGGAATATCAGCAAAGTGATGTATTTTTCCAGCAAACACGATTCACGCTGGAATGTGCTGTTGCTGCTGCTTGCTTTGATCGCGCTGCTGACCAGTAAAGGTAAGTGAATGGTCAAAAAGATCGCCCGTACAGCGTCGATTGCCACGTTAGCCGTTTCGCATGACTCGTCGCCTCATTCGCTGCTCTGACATTCGTTCTCTTCCGCTTTAGCCCACGGTTTGAACCTGGTGGCGCACATTTCCCAGCGAGGTCTCCATGGGGAGGTTTCCTTTTCGCAGCACAATGACCGTCAAGTGCTTATTACATCCGAGCTGGAGACGACGCTGCAGTACCCTGAACAAGCCTGGAGCTGGGGAGTTTATCAGCTACCGGTTGACTACACGATCGTCGATCCTCAGGAACGATGCCAGATCGCACGGCTCGGTGAGCAACTCTGGTCGTTCGACGACGATCTTGGCTATCTGATGCTGCCTGGCAATGAATCAACGACCTGGCTGAATGATATCGCACTCACCGGTGAGAAGGGCTTGTGGGGTAAATCGCTAGTGTTATTCGATGCTGGCGCGAACGTGCGTATTTGTGCCACCATTGTGACCCGTGATGGCTCACAAGATCACTTGGCGGAAGCTCGATTCAACAGCCCCATCACCGGTTCGGTGTATTTCCGGTGGTTGGCGGCGAAGGAGTCAAATCACTCCGACACGCTGATACACGCCAACCTGTTTCACGTGCGTGAGCAATCGCGCAAGATGGGCAACCCGTCGTACACGGAGCACATGTGGAAGATCTACGTGACGGACATCTTCGAGAGTGACGCACAAAATGCGGAAGAAAACTGCAACAAGCTGCAGCTGGTTTTTGATCCACAGAATCGAGGTGCTGGAAGCGCGATTGGAGACATCGATGGGCGTGTTGGAGCACTACGTATTAGTACGTACGCGAAACAAGCGCAGTATCCACAGTTGTTCAACGATCGTGAGCTAGTGCTGCTGCCCAGCGATCTGTACGGACCGTCACGCAAGCTGTACGTCGTCGTGTTCGATCCTAGCCATCCGGATACGTTTTTAGCCTGCGCCAAGATTCGTCACCAGAAGGCAAAGACAGCACGTACCCTTGTTGATGGTGGTGGTATGCGTGGTGAGGTACGTTTTACGCAACGATCGCGATTCGAACCGACCTGGGTTCAAGCTAATTTTGCGTCCACGATCAACGACTCAATGGCCAATGTTAATTACGCACGAGATGTCGCTAGCTTTAGGATCAACCAACTGCCCCTGGAAGCGTTTGCAGCTCCCGAGGATCGATATTGCGAAACAGCCGGTGGCATCTTCAACCCCACTTCCGTCAGTGAGAAGGATGTGCCTCCACCAGGATATGGCACTCAAGATCAATACGCTGTAGGTGACCTTAGTGGGAAGTTGCTGAACAGAAACCGAAAGGAGCCTCATTCGTTTTACCTACCAGGCGCGAGTGCGGAACTGTCGGGATTGTATTGGGACACGTTTTTGCCTCTGCAAGGTGCGCATTCGATCGTTTTCCGTAGCTTCACCGTGCAGCGGTACAATCGCTCCATTCCGACAAACATTACGGAGATGTCCTGGTCCTGTGGTACGGTGGCACTGTATGAGCTAAATCGGCCCTACCAAATCCCGATTGTGACAGCTCAGGTACTTTTTCGCTACCCCATCGTGGGTCGCATACTGTTCCGTCAGGTCAAAGACGAACACTGGACCGATACGGCCGTCATATTCGAGTATCTCATCCATGCGGATGGATCTACGGTTAACAATACGGCCGATCATCGATGGGCCATAACGGACGAACCGCCCGGGAAGGACTTCTATGACTGGCAAAATCGCTGCGTTAGCACGGGAGGAGTTTACAATCCTTTCAAGGCAGCGCCACTCATGGGAAAACCCTGGGAAGAGGTGTGTTCATCATCTTCGGCTGAGCTTTGTCGAGTGGGAGATCTTTCTAACCGGCTTGGAGCGTTGGAGATTGCAGGAAATAAGCGCGAAGCAAGACGCGTCAGTCGGAGAATGTTCATCGATCAGAATCTACCACTAAGTGGGCACGCCAGCATTGTCGGACGATCCGTGGTGATCTTTGACGACAACGGACCTAAGGCGCGTGGTGAGCGTTTGGCTTGCTCCATGTAAGTAGATATTAACCCCTTCAGATTCGTGTAGTTGTTGTAATTTTCACACATCCACCCTAGTGTTGGAGGTTATCATCGTCGAAAAGTGGTCGCCAGGGACTGGTACTCGAACGGGGACCCGCTGACCATCAAAGGAAAGCTCGAGATAGTGCAGCAGTCGGAGTACGATCACACGAACGTGGAGGTTGACTTTAAAGGGCTTGACAAAAACAGCGGCTACCACGTGCATGTTGTGAGTTCAAGCGGGTGTGCTTCGATGTAATGATGGCTTTTATTTAAGTTTGCGATATATTATTTGTAGGCTCCAGTAGAAGGTGATTTGGAGTTTCCGTGCGAAGATTCCACAGTGTACGGGCATTGGAACCCCAGAAATATCGACATCAAACGGTCGCCTGCTCCAGCAACGGGTAGCACTGATGAGTACGAGCTTGGAGATTTGAGCGGAAAATTTGGAACGCTCGATGAAGCGACGATGTACGAGCACTCGTATAATGACACGCGGCTGCCGTTGTTTGGCTACGAGAGTATCATCGGACGATCGATTGTAGTACACAAAAAGGAGAAAAATCGCCGGTGGGCCTGCAGTACTCTGGAACGAGGATACAGTCCAAACGAAGCCCGCGAGATACGAGCCATCGCGTCATTCCATCATCCTGCGGGATACGCCTACGGTTACATTCGACTGACGCAGCTCATTGGGAACGATAACAGCCAGAGTGACACCATCATCGAGGTGAAGTTACGGTATCCTGGCAAGCACGATCGGAATGTGACGCACAACCATGGCTGGAATATCTGGGTTAACCCGGTGGGTGTTGATGCGACCGTTAAACAGGTTGAGACGCGCTGTGTGGCCGCTGGTTACGTGTGGAACCCCTATTACACTCAACTGGCAGATCCATTGAACGTGAGTAAACCATCGGGATGAAGTTATCATCATCGAAGGGTTTACTAATCGATAGAGCTTAATCGTTTGTTTTAGCATGAACTGTACAAGCAGGAATGCGGACCGGATAATCCATTACGCTGTTACGTGGGTGATGTGTCAGCTCGGCTTGGTCCCATCTCGATAGGCAGCCGACGGCAGGTGTTCGCAGATAGTAACTTCCCGCTGGAAGGCATCGTCAGCGCACTGGGTCGATCGATCGTGATCTTTGGACCGGAATTCTCGGGCGATCGATTTGCGTGCGCTAACATCGAACCCGATCATGATATCGTGAAGTATATCAACCTCAAAAAACCACCCCGATTCGTAGTGGCGCAGTTCCTCGAAGATGTACGGCAGGTGATGGGACTGCCCGAGTGGATGCTTGCAATCGATTCGCGTAGCACCAAAACGCTGCATAACGATGCGTGTATACAGATGATCGTGCACTTTAAGGGACCGAGTGCGCATAAAATAGAGCAAGATTTCTCACGGCTGCTGGCTGTCGGTCGGCTCGATGCGCCAAGTATATACATTCCTGGTTACGACAATAGTAAACGCCGCCGAACGCTTTCCTATCGGACGTGTGGAGTTCGCGATCCGAATGAAAAGAATGCAAAAGTTCTTTTCGGCAGTGGTGGGACGGCGTTTAAACCATTCCTGTCTTTGAAACTGATGCTGGTGGTAGTGTTTTTGAGAAAACTTCACACTCTGATATAATTAGATAATATGTTCTATGTTAAAAACACTGTACATGTTCCTTAGGATACTCTTACCTCTGTAACTGGTGTATGACGCTTGTAGAAAAAAAATAAATTGTGATAATGTATCTCTTTTTACATCAATGTTGCCGTCAAATTATTTTTTGTATTAATTGGGGCAGTTACGGTATTTATCGATTTTTTACGATATTTTCTTTTGGTTTATCTGGTTTGCGTGGAAATTTCTTGATGATGTAGTCGTTGTTCAACATGCTATAAATTATTAGTATGCTATAAAAATCAACCGTGTGCCATTCTGACGTGGAAAACCAAAGGCTGAAAAACATCGAATGTTAAATAAATCGCCGAAATAAAGGGATGAACTGGAACTGGAGAAAATAAAACTCAATTTGCGGTATCTATGCATTTTTGAATCATTGCACATTGGCAGCAACTTTTCCTACATCACGAACATCGTCTTTCAACGTGTATCCTTTCGAATGCTTCGAATGTTTTTGTTGTTTATGCAGGTTGTGAAGGCGAACAAAATATGCTGATAATCGAAACGAGAGCTGTTCATACTCTGTATGTTTGCCTCGAAATCTGTCTCTGCATCTTCCTCGTAAGCAGATTTTTTTATGATCCGCGGATGATGCAGTCGCGGATGATGGTTCGTATGTCGGATGGGGATGGAATGTGGCGCCTCGATTTGGTTCGCCTGTTTTATCAGCAGTTTTGGATAAAAAGATTTCCTCGTATTTCATCGTCGTTGTGCGTTCCACAAGACGAAAAACATATGGTATCAACGATAAGCGATGAATTCCATGAAAAAAATTTGCCAATGTATCAACAATGTTTAGTAGCTATTGAGAGTATTAATATGCTGTCTCAAATATTGGTATGGAGCGTATATCGTAGTGCACTGGTTGAGCGAATTGGTAAACCTAAGCATGTTTTATCACCTCTCTCACGAAGGGCTATGCTCGTATTACACGGTTATATTGATCATATTTCGACCGAATAGCTATAAAGCGGGCTCAATTCATTAGTGCCTGTAACTGGATATCTTCAACGTATTCTACGGGAAGACTACATTATTCATGCATCATTAGTGCTATTTCTAGAGCAAAACTGCACTTAAAAATATGCTGTTCGTATTCCATAATATTGATGTAGCTTGACATATCATATCAACTGATACATATTTATTCCGGCAAATTTTATCCGTGCATTATATCACCATCAATACATTATCACAATACTTGCTTTTATACACCACTTTTGACGATTTCGGTTTCTAAAACGAAAGGCATGGCATTAATCACAAAAAATAGTCTTTATTCGTCACATGTACAAACGCATAAACACTGTGATACAATTTTTTGCGCTTTGGGGCTCGTAGAGCCTAACTTAGTTTTTAGTTTACGTTTGTGATCCGGGGAATCAAACCCATACATGTTGAACACGTACAATTCCCCAGAACTGAAGGATTAGCTCAAAAATGTTCAAGGGTGTGCGTTTTTTTTTCATTCCCGTGGGGCTTTTCCGGTTTTGTCTGAGTTGTTTCAAATCTCAACCCCTCCATTTTTTCATGCTCGCGTCGGGTAACTTCCGTGGCGGTTCAGCTCTGTCGGACGCATCCTACGCAAACTGATAACGGAAGCAATTTCAGCTCACGGCCGTAAATTCGCCCGACTCGTCTGCCACATTTTCGCATCGCGCTTTGTTGGGGTGCTGTCATCAGTCTTGGACATATTTTATGAGCTCCAAACCAATAATGCTAATGATGCCGATGCCTGTCGAGGTTACGGATGAGGAAGCGGCCGTAATCAGTGCCACCGGTGACAAAGGACCTGACAGGGTTTAGAAAAAAGGGACGAATTCCAGCGAATTAGGCAGTGTGGTTCGTGCTCCCGTGCGGGATGTGTGAGGATATTAGGTAGGCGTATATGTTTGTTTGTCTGGCTGATGCGGCGGCATTTTTGCATGCGTGAATATTGATATTGTTTTGCACTCAAATGTTTTTTGTTGCCGTTTTGAATGCATATTGGAAATTTGAAGAGAGTGTTCAGTAGCGTCCTTTGTTTATGTTGCACTATTTGGTTGCGTGGTATTTTGCAATCAGCATAATTTTGTTATGAAAATCTGATCATATTATTAAACAATAATTCAATAAAATTTTGTGTGTGCAAGTACAAGTATTGTAAATAATGTTATTTAATGATTGATTCAATGTTTTAAACATAAAGTGATGGTTCAATACAACATAAGCATGAGAATTCAACATATTTTCTGTAGCATAAAACGCCTCAAGGTATGCAAGGAGTAAACAAACTGTAATGGCCGATCGTTGCTAGTTTAAAACAGTGCATTACAAATTACATAAACATCTAGATTGTCTGTCTGTGGCAGAGTCTGTATGAAAGTAGGTTAATCGATTATTTAAAGACTTAAAACAATAATATGCTGCAAATATTTTGTGCATACAAAGCCAAACATTTTGTGCATAATTGCTTTAGTTTTGATGCAGTGCAAAGGTAAAAAATTATATTTCCAAGTATTAAGCCAACCAGTTTGACCGCAGAATAAAATGCGGTTGCACATCACGATGCTTCGCAACCACACAAAGGTATACCATAATAGCTCGCCCATGTACCAACCGTGCATCCTGCTGGCGGCACTGGTCGTGGTGACCTTGCCCATCGCCGCCATCTCGGTCCGCTCCGTCGTCCCCACCGGGGCCGTCTCGAAGGTGTACAACGCCCGAAAGCCGGTCCCATCCAGACGATCGTTCGATGCCATCGTAATGCGAAAGAACCGCCCGTCCGAACGAACCGTTAGCTCACGCCAGTTCCCGCAGTACATGGCGTACTTGCGATCGCGCGTGACAAAATTAGAAAACTCCACGTAATCGCTGGCAGTGTCCTCGTCGCAGCTGAAAGAGAAAGCCAACGGAACGGGAAGGGAAACGACAGGTTGAACGACTCGAAAAGGCGCGCAAAAGGGGACGCACGCCGTACGCTGGCGGGCTTCTTTCTTTTCGGACCACTTACGGCGACAGAATGAGGTGACAATGAGTAGAAAACACTACTTACGGTCGAATCCCTTCGATGTCGAAGTACGTGAAGCGCACGTGGACGAACTCATTTGGATCGCCGTGGAAGAAATAGTTACAGATGATGTTTCTTTTCGCAGCAGTGAGCGTAGGAAAAACAAATACACGTTATTGGATATGCTCGAAACATGATTTGTGACATTGCATAAACCAGACAAACGTTATGAAAAATAAGATAGAAATTTCCCAATGTAGCTCGCCAAACTCATTTTACGCTTTTGTTTGAATCCACTCAACTGCGCACTTGAACTAGTAAGCAGGATTGCGCACCCGGCTGAGCGCTGTATCCTGTATAATATGAGACAGCCCAAAATGTACCATGACGGGCATAAGGAGGGAATTCGGAAACATTGACAGCTGCCATCGATTCGCACAAACAACACGCTTGAATGACAGCGTATTTACTTCGCTTACTCATTTAGCGATCGTTTTCAAAAATAGACGGAACCTAGCGAGGGAAAAACACATTCCGTGCCACGGACCGGGCAGCCTGCTAACCTGGGATATGCTCCGGGGAAATTCGGTGACTGGATCCATCCCTGGCCGGTGGTGGCGTTCCGGAAGTAGTGGAAAGTGCACTCCGACTGAGACGGTTGGTATCCGGTGGGAATGCCAAAATCTGAACGCATCATCCCGGCATGGACGGTGTGAGAGAAATGAGACAGAGAGAGAGAGAGAGAGAGAAAAAAAGGAAGATGAACACAGCTACAGATCGAGCATTAATGGCGAATTTCCGTCGGACCATTAATCATGGCCGTCTTGCAACGACGGTTGGGTACGCACTGGTGAGAAAGAAGAAATCCCCCGTAAAGCCCTTGTTCTCGGTGTTGTTGTAACTGCTGCGAAGCTCCAGCAGCAACCGCGACCCATCGGAGAGGATCGGTTTGGGCAGCGTGTCACCGCAAAGCGTCTCCACGAGCTCCTCACGGTCGTTAACAATGTAGTAGACCTGCGGAATATAGATTGACATCGATCTTCTGTAGCCGGGTGTGGAATTTAGCATACGAACATAAAGCAAACGCAATCCCGCACGACGCTCCGGGAAGGGGAAAATTAAATTGATCCAATTTGTCGCAGGTCGATTATGGTGCTTTTTCTCTTTATATTTTTGGATCGGCATACATTTTTCGCCAGACAATCAATCGACACATCGAGACCGGGATTGGCGATGGTGGATAAAAAAAGAAAACAAAAGTAAACTAACTACTGCAGTACGCTTTTCCGGCGACATGAGTAATGCTGATTGCTACATGCCACATCGGTTGAAATTGTTTTTGGGAACGACACTTTTCCCATGTCAATTTATTTCGTTCACTGCGGAGTTCGTTTGTAACAGATGAAACATCGACGGAGGAGATTAAAATTAAAACAATCTGTCTGTTATGTTGCGGAGAGAAAAAAAGTGTAACGTATCGTTTACTTTGCAGGGATGCGTTTGAAGGTATGAGTTTTGGGAAATGTAAAATTTTAATGAATGCTAAAAATTGAGTTTTGAAGGTGATGTTTCAATAACTTCGGTGAGATTTGAGGTTTTTATATGTTTGGATGTTCATGATATTTATAACTTATAAAAACGATCCCGCAGAACAATGAATGTGATAACATCAATATGCTCAGTAAATTTTTTTTATGAAATTCACAAAATCAGAAATATGTTATTATTATTTTTAAACATATACATTCAAGATTCTTAAAGATGAATAAAAATACATCCATTAGGTATGCTCAATTAATTTTTTATCATGATTCGTCTGGTTTGATATTGCTGCGTTAATCTGAATTTTAAATAAATGGGCGCTTTAGATGATTGCTGTATCGCATCATCATCAGCTGGAATTGCCCAACGTTCTATCTCTTCGTTATGTTGAAATCACTAGCGTAAACCACTCGAGCTAATGCCCAGTATTCGTATACGTGACGCTGGCTACATTTAACTCAGCTCAAACGTGACAGCAGTACAACTTCGCTAAAGCAAGCACTCGAACGAAAATGGATGTATCTAATAGGCGGCCTCGCACCAGTGCCGTGTCTGTTTCTGCGAACGTTAATGAATTATACGGCAAACTTTCACACGAAACCGCGGACGGTACGCAAGCCTGCCCGTAACAATAGAGGTTAAGACTTTCCCGCGCTTTCGACAGCAGCGGGCTCGTTGCAAAGCGATCCGAGGAGTTTATGTTCACCACCACCGACAGGCTCGTGGAAGGTGCTAGAAAGCGCCAAGTTTATCACCAAACCCACCAGGGGAACCCATTTACGCTTTCGCTTTCGTTTGCCGGGTGGTGTGGCAGGGCTTTTGGAATGAAATGAAATTGGCCGGGTGAAGCAAAAACACGTACACACACACACATATACCCTCGATGTGCCTTTGAAAATAGGGGTGTTTGAAAAGCGGGCGCTTCATCCCGAGCCGCCCACGAAAGCGGATGTGAGTGAAAATTAATTACCATTAGGATATCCGTGTCACCACATTCGGTTGGGCCGAGCTGGGACGGCAGGCGGAACTCGGAAAAGATGATCTGTGGAGAAAAACGAGCGTGGGATTAGATAAAACCCGGAGGTCGGGTGCTTGCGGCTTACCTGAACACGTTCCGCACCATCGCCGACAAACTCGAACAGCTGGCACAAGTTCGATGGAAACAGACCGGAATGCTTCGAATGGGCCGGTGCGATGCTCCCGTTTCGGATGTGCTTCGACTCGAACACCACTCGATTACAACCGCCGGTTCCTAGCGGATAGAGAATATCCAAGCAATTAATATACCACCACCGTAGACTACCACCGGAAATGTGGGTCCCCGGAAATCCACCCCCACGCGGGTGTGTCTCGATTGAACTAACCCCTCACCAATACACGGTTTGTGAAGCGGCAAGCAAGTTTCAAAACTAGCGCAAATTAATTCCCATAGAGCGATGTGACTGACATACACCAGGCACCAGGCGCCTCCATGGCTGTGAAAAGCACCGCTGGCATCGCAACCGCAACGGTTTAGGCGTGCCGGCGCTTGGAGCGAAAGTTTTTGAGAGCAAAATGTACGTGTATTTCCGACGCACAAGGACACGCCTGTACGCCAAGGACCAGTCTGTGGGCCAATTTTTGTGTATCGAACCGAGCACGGAATGGGCAGGAATGTGTGTTATTGTGCCCGCTCTCGAAGCCCGCCACAAGGTAACCTACATTGTGCTAGAAATTACCATCGGATTAGAGCACGTTCTGGTGATAAGACGATGTTGCGAAGGGCGAAGGACGCCAGGCGATGCCGATGGGAATTAAAACGAAACGGATTAATTCCGAACGGAGCGCGCGATGGTGCTGGTGGAAGAAACGGATACTTAAAAATAACAGAGGATGTTCTCTTGTTTCTTCTCGCGGTGTTCTGGTTTTGCGCCGCACGCTAATCGACCGATCGTTGTTATCGTCCCACCCTCCCGCGCTGATGCTGATGATGACGAATGGCAAAAGAAATAAACAAAAGCACTATTTTTAGCGGTCATGAACAGCGATAATGGTGCGACCTTTCTGCGGACTCTTTTCCTGCCGTCTGCGAGCGCTCCTCGGGCCCGGTGTTCGATCGCTTTTGCGTCACGGTCCATCCGCGTCGTCCGTGAACCATAAATAGAAAAACGTTTCACTTTTTTTCCCTTTTCCACCCGTTCCGTATTCCCAACGACCCGTCGAAGGGTGTCATAATGTAGCAATTTCCAAGCGACTACGACGTACGCGATCGCCGATAAAGGAGCGAAACTCAGCGAAACGTTTTTAGCTGGTACTTTGAACTTCACGTTAGATCATGGCCAATCGATCGATCAAAACAAAAGAGCTGACCGCGTGTCGCTACGACTCCTAGAGCCACGTGCGATATTTTTAAACGTACATTCGATCTTTCCCCTTCGGATCTAGTTCGGTTCCATTGTGGAGTGGTACGTTCTACTACCTGCCTCCTAACACCGGGTGTTGCTGCGATCGCGTCCTACCTTACTCGTGGTTTGGTACGATGACGTTTGCGCCACCGCTTGAGAAACACACAAGCAACCATAAACGCACCCAGCACAGCATAGCGTACTCGGGTTCGCGTTCGGGTTCCGCTGTCATGGCGTGCTACGGGGTTCGGGTATTTTATTTTTTTTTGCAAAGGAACCGCAGCGATCGCTCGCCGGTGCTCGGTGCTGGCAGCGATCATTGTCTGGGTATGGCAGCCATTGGTGTGAGCGAGAGACTACCTGTCCGCTAGGGGTAGCGATCGGAAATGGGCACAAAGAGCGCCACGGTCTTGGCGCGTGAGCGCGAGCGAGAAAAACGATGGGACACCAGGCGCCTCCATCCCTGGTTTCGGGCGAAGCACCTAGCAGGGCGCTGGTTATTAAACCCTCACCAGTATCAGCCTAATCAGTCTTGAGTTATCTCGCACCTCGAACAGTTGGCTTCTCGAACAGCAGCCGCTACTGAGCATCCAATCTGTAAGCTAAATCCCAGCCACACATTTGCTTGTTGCCTTCTTTTTTTGTTGTGGCGTTCCCGCGTTCCACACCACGGGCTCTGGAGGATTTCACACGGCGCATTCACGCCAACCGTTACGAGTGATGGAAGGATCGTGATAAGGGTACCAAGAACAGGGTGGGGTGCTCGTACAGGTGGTGATAAATAATTCAGCCAGTGATTCGGTTACGGAGTGGCCAGAATGCACAAACAACGTGAAGCATACGCGAGGGATAGAAAACGAACCGAGTGGTGACGAGTGACGCTGGCTGGAAAAAGGCCACCCCTGTCCTCAGTGATTGTGGAGTGATTTTATTTTTGTTCTCTCTTTTTTTCCTCCCCTCTACGAGGTGATGTTTTTGTGGGAGCTTTCGTGTTTAATCCCATGCTCGTCAGCCCGCACGATGGCAGGGTTTGTGTTGACATATGATGGAATGGAGCAGCCAAAAAAAAAGACATTTCCAAAAACACCAAAACACCGAAAAGGGAACCCTTTTGGCAGGGATATAGTCACCTGCTCCGGTCGTTTCAAAAAACCGTGCAAATATCGTGGTCGCAAGCTGATAAGGCTTGCATAGAGACAAGTTTTGGTTCTGCAGCTGCTTCGTTCCATCTGAAAGCTTGTGTTGCTTGCAAGTGCACTTATTCTGCAGCCTTCTAGCTGTGCTTTCTCTTCTTCGTTTGATAGTTTTCCCAGCACTGGCTGCGAAAAGAATGAACGAGAATGAAACGAACCGCTTATCAATGCACGGCGCACTGATGCACACCCGGTCGAGGTGTTTGGTCGAGCGCGAAAGTCGTCTGGCGGTTGCAATGGGAGCCATTTGGCTAGTGCTAAAAATAATTAGTCCCAGCAGCCGGCTTGTAGAGGGAAACCAGAGAATGAGAGAGAGAGAGAGGGCATAAGAGGCGCGACTTGCAACCAATTCTGCGCCACGCTCTTGCGTAAAGCGCCATTTGGCAGATTTTCTCCCGGGCCAACCGGGACCATCCGGTTTATCTTGCGATCTTGTCTTTCCCGCTGCCCAGGGAAAGCGCGCAAGATCGTGCCCCTTGTGTGAGTTTTGCATGCGTTTGACTTGCGACTACGGAGAGATTCGCGAGAGACTACAACCGGCCAACCGGTGGAAACGGTCTTGCTGGGCCTAGCGGTACGATTTATGGCACCACATACACACACACGCATATGGTGGCAGAAACACTCGTGCTCGGGACTGGGACCGGTTGCAAGTGTTTATACTGCCGGTGTCGGTGGTTTTATGTCTGGCTCGCTCAGCTCAGGCTTCCGTACTTTACTCACACCCAACCGAACCGGTCGCCTCAAGTGACACTTGAAATTCAGCAGCTCGCACTCAAAGGAAGCATAAAAATAATTCCCTCACATCTCGGACGCGGTCGTTTTGGGGGTGGTCCTCGTGAGTCCGCTCGTTTCCCATCATCGATTCGATTTTGGCTTTTTCTTTTGCTCCCACCACCCTCTACTCCCATAATCGCACCCGCTCGATTCTCGCGGGACAAAAAGGTGGGCAAGGTAAGCTACGTAACGCCGCGTAACGGTCGCCTCTACCGAGCGAGCGACCTGGTGGAGTGGCCGTGCGGGAAAAATATGTTTATTTTTGCCCGCTGCTCGTTATTTCCCCCTCACCGGAGTACCGGTGTGCACGGGTGGGGGTGGATGTTGGAAACAAAGGAGCGAAGAAAAAGAAAAAATAGCTAAGGCAAGCAAGGCAGCATACAAACTCAATATTCCCGCTCGTGCTACCCTTGAGCCGTGGCCGTGCTTTGCGTGGGTGAGTTTTAAACGAGGCAGGAAAGGAACTTGCGTCGCATGCTACTTTGCTTTGCCCTTGCCAGGAGGCCAGCTCGAGAGGGGTAAAAGGAAGAAGAAGAAAAAAGAAAGCTCGTTCGAAAATGTAATAACGGTTCCCGTCTGATTTTCGCCCTCTCATTCCCTTCGGTGTGCTTGCGGTACCGCAAAGGGTAACCCTGGCATTCGAGAGCCATCGCTCTCCGTCGGGATGGTTGAGGGAGGTGAAATAAAGTCGAACGAAAAGTGCACCGAGGGCAGTTTCAGGCGAGATCCGGGCTGCGATTCACACAAAAAAAAACCCAGAGAGGAAGCACCACCGAGATGCCCAGAATGCGCCGAGTTCTGCAAGTGATTCATCATTGCCCAACAGCATTCCACTGTACCCAAGCCCTGGCCCAAGCCATCGTAGTCGCAGAGTGGTCAAACGCACGTCACGGCACGGTAGCATACTTTTTAAAAATAGTTTTCGTCCACCACCCCTTTTTGGCTGCTGCTTCTCCCGGGGGGTGGTTGGTAATTGCCCGAAGGGAAGACATACCACTGCTGCACATGGGCCGGATTGTGCAATGCGAAAAATGCTGCTTCAAAAACCCTCGGTCGGGCGCGTCGAAAAGGATGGCCCGTTGCAGTTCGCGGATGTGGCGTGCCCTTTTCGACATGTACGATCGAGTTCGCAGGCCCATCGAAAGGTGGGGATCATGCGTGCGCCCTCTCAGGGGTGCATTCCTTAGCGCAATGGGTTGCGATCCTTTTGCACCCGGCGGGAACCCGAGACGTAGATCGCACGTGAAGGATGGGGCGCCTCCATCGGTGCCAGCAAACAGGAAGCTGCATTGTTGACGCGAAGAGAAGGGAAACATTTTACCCGAAAACAAAAAGCGCCAATTTACGGAAACAGCTTTTGTCAGCGGAAATCAGTGGAAGTAGCGAACAAACAAAAAAAGAAGAAATAAACTCACACGGACAAACGGACGCACAACAACGTACGCGGGAGGCTAACATATGTGGGAAAGTTTCGCCATACCGGAGGAAAAAGCGTGCTGCCCATCGTTTACGATGATGCCGGCTTGTGCGGCATTGTAGCTGGCTCGTTTCAAAAACTCCGGCCAGCGATTCAAGTGGCTCACGATGGAGAAAATGGAGGTCCAGCAAGGGACTGTTCCCCGGGTTCTACCCCAATCGCATAATTATCACACTCCATCGCGGGGACTACTGTAACGGGGTTGTAACGAGGGGCTTACACGACGGCCAACATTCGGTTGTAAATATGCGGCATTAAAAAGCTACAATTACAATGCCACCGCTCTGTGGCCAAGCCTCTTACCCTTTCCGGCTCGGGTCTTCGAGTGGTGTAATTTATTTCATCGAATTTACATGGGTACACCCCTCGGGATGTTTGTTTTTCGTTCATATTGCCCGAAATAAAGGCCCAGACAGAAAGTTGACCCAGATAAACCGTCGTTTGCCTGGTGGCCGAGTGCTTTATGAAGGTTGCGAAGTTTCCATAGGAGAGAGAGAAAGAGAGAGCTACGAAGTCCCGATCGAAGCCACCGCACTCATAACAATAGATCATATTTAAATTGGCAAATTACCGGGCAGTAACTGCGGATCGATTTGGGCTCCATCGTGTTTACTCGGCTGCATTTTAAAATGGGCTTTTTGTGTTGGCATCATTTCACCCGCAGACAACAGACGCCAACAAAACCAAACTCAACCGAAGATGTTCAAGTCGCACCTGGAAATGATCGGCAGCTACGAGCCCATCAGCAAGAAGGCTCGCTTCTTCAACACCTACCTCAAGTCGCTCAAGGGTAAGTGGGCCACAGGATTTATGACATTCGCGCTGACAGTATCGTAGTAACGTTTTCATCAATTTTTTCATCACGCCCGCTGCAGGATCCCAGGACATTATGGCCAAGGAGAAGCGCAGCTACAGCTCGTCGTACGAGTCGAGCAGCATCTACAGTGACTCGAAATTCGCCTGCGAAAGAGTCAAGTCGCCCGGCTACCACTACAACCCGGTCAGCAAGGACACCTATGGCGTTACGCCGAGAAAGATCAACGCACGCGACTTTACCGTGAGTATTGCCGTGGGTTGGTGGGTCGTTATCACTCGAGGTCACTTTGTCTTGGTGGACTGACGCATGACACGAAGGTGGCTGAAGTTTCCCCAAAAATAGTCGGGCTCCTGGGTGCGTCCATTCCTGGGGGGAGGGGGAACGAGGGCGACAACGAGGACGGTTGGTGACAGGGAGAGACCGTTCTTAGGAATGCGTTCAAGGTGATAAAAATAAGTTCACCACGATCGAGTGAGATTTTATTTTTATCAGCAAACAAACACCCGTCCAATTAGGCCGACCACACCGCGGCCAGCTTGAGCCGGTCGGTAAAGATTTGCGATATATCTTTTTTTTTCCTGAAAATCTCTCCACATGGTGGACGGGAGACCGGCCTACCAGAGTGTGGGGGTGTTGTGCTCATTCGAGATGTCATTCAAAATTGTGAAAAATGAGCCGTCGAGCCAAAACCAGTCGGCCTGCGTTGGGGGATCGTTTCATTAAACGGTTAATAAACGGTACACCAACAGCATGAATTAATCTCGGTTTTCTTTTTGTTCTTTCATGCCCTTCCTGTTCATCGCACACGGCACGGTTCGGATGGAGCAGCGCTAAACATCGTGTAGCAGTAATATCTTTTTGTCTTAATGTGTCCCTAAGTTCTTGAACCACTATCTCACGAGAAGCAGAAGCAAACACAACCACCTCCCGTACCGATATGAAATTCGTCCTCGAATGAAACACCACACATGCGAGATTCGAGAAGACACACGCAACCAACCGACACAACACAAGGCGCTAGATGATGCTTAGTGAACATGACGGGTTTTCCGCGTGCGGTTTCCACGCCGTAGGAAAGCGATCGGCGAAGTTCCGCGCGCAGGACGGACATGACGCAAAACGTGACCGAGTTCCGGGTCACACTCGGACGATAACGACACCACGTCGGTCGGGGTTTTCTATTTACGTTCCTCGAGGCAGGAGAAGATCGAGACAGCAATTACGTACACACACACGCATACGGACGAACGGCAACACACAGTTCAAACGACTCACGCGAAATCCAATGAAAGCAAAAATTGCAGGCTCGGTTTAAGGCGACCCCCGCTAAATTGACGACTAACGACATTGCACGGACTAACTATTGCGAAAACCGCTGGCATCGACCACCAAGCCAGCGGGTCACTGCTCTAGCCGCAGCTCGATCCTCACGATCCTCGATCGGGTAGCATAACAACAGGCGCTGAGAAACGAAATGGAGACACCGGGCTGACCAGCCGAGATGGCACGTGCTCGGGAACGTGAGATCCTGCCAGGACGAAGGTGAGGACTCGTCGCGAGTCCACCGACGGAACGAGCTTTCGAACGCAGCCGGATCCGACAGGGCTTGGGCCGGCGAAACTACGGAATCATACGACCAGCGACAGGATGCCGGGAACCATCGGGAAAACACCGGCAGGCAGACATCGGAAACACGCCCACACGTACACGTTGACACCCATACACCCACACACGCTAGACACACAGCAGACACGTTATTATTTTGCTTTTCGTTTACCATTATGTGTAAAATATTTTTCGTTTTATTCGTAATATCAAGGCTGTAAGTTATGAGAGCGAAATGAACAAAAAAAAACTAATAAAATCGTCGAAACCAACATCTGTGGGTTTTGTTGTTTTTTTTTCTTCTTTTCTTCATGAGCTTAATCCCGAGCTTTCACTGAGCTTCCAGCCGGCACACTTATCGGTTGCCTGACTTCCCATGAATGATAAAAGGTTCGTTTAAAGCCACACTTGGGAGCCTCTTTAAATCCCGCGCTATGACGCCCGGATGCATCTTGAAGCCTCCATTCGCTCTGCAAAAGATGTCGGACGACGAATTCGTGGCGTCATTAATGAAATGCTCCACTTATGAAAGGGCACTGAGGTGGAATTATGACGATTCCAGCTTCGTGAGCGCCTTCTCGTCCTTGGCATGTTTTCTGACCGGATCGCGCTCTGACTGTTTGCGTTTCTCCCGTTCACATCTGCTCTGAGCCCGGTAATGTAACATACAAACATATACACACACGCTGGAAGAGCAATTATTTTGCAGTACGTGTTAATGGTTGCTCGTTTGAAAGCAGCAAGTGAAGTAGCCGGCAGCGCCATTTGGGAACGCGACACCCTCGAATGGTTTTCTTGGTGGCTTGGTTTAGTTTTATTTACCTAACCCAGAGTCGCACAACATGCGGTGGCATACCCAGAGGCGGCAAAACGACAAATTCGAATCGGCTTCAGGTAATAACATTCGCGTCGTTCCGCACACTCTCTCACGCTTCACTCGGCGAAAGAACTTTAAAAAGTAAGCTACACGGACGAGGAGCACTTTGTCGTATCAAATATTCATAATGTCAATGTTTGCCGGCAGGAAAGAAATGATGGAAAAGAACTCTGACAAGTCGTGGTGGATTTTTCCTTCTCTTCAAGGAGCTGCACCTTGGGTAATCGATCGTACGTCGAATGGGATCCAAGGAAGGATTCCTTCATCGGTTGCTACACGGCATGAGCATCCTATTGATGGACAGCACAATACATCCAGCGGATAGGGAACCTGTTGAGGAGTTGTTGTATGCAGTAAAGTTATTGAAAAAGTGGGTTTCGAGAGCAAGGAAGCGATTTTTATTGACAACTTTCATCACTAGTCAGATTGGGGTATTTGATTTTAACGATCAGCAGCAGACACAATTTGCAAAGCTTCTTCAATTCACGAAATGCGTGTATTAATTAATTTGTTCCAGTAGCGTATCAAAACTTTTTATCAATTAAAAATCATCGTGGTTAAAAGCACGAAACCCACATTCCCCATAACGACCGGTTTCAAACGTGCCGCTTAAACTGTCGGTTAATTTTGCCCTCTCATCTAGAGCAGCGCTCGAACCGGTTAACGATCTGACACTTTCCAGCGATGCAGGCGACCTAAGGACACGATCGTCCATCGTCCGGTGCCAGAACGTTGGCCCGAATGCGGATGAACACGAAACGATTACGGCAATAAGGGCGCCACCGGCAGGATATTGCTTCGGTTGCGGCCGTGCCATGGAAATTGCCAAGGCGTGCAAGCGCTTTTCCGGCAAGTGGCGTACCGGAAGCGGATATTTGATAGCACCCGTTGTGGCAACGTTTAGCTCCGAAGGCGAGCGTTTTCTAGAATTGCATTGCTAACGGCATTACGATTGGCGGTAATAGGGTTTCGCAGCCTTACCGTTCCCTGGTGTCGTTCGGATGGTGCGAAGGAGCCGCATGAAGCGATAGATGTGCAAAAATGCATAATTTAAAATACACGGCAGCTAATGCTGAACTCGATGAATATCATACCAATAAACGGCTTGTATGTTGTTTTCAAGAAATGAGCCCAGCAGCATACTACGGAATGCGATGTAAGGGCTGCAATTTGACACGCTATTTTCAGAGAATTGTTCGATATACAGAATGCGTAGGTTAAAAGCATCATGGGTAAAACCTTTCATAGATCATCAAACCATTAGCACTGGTCTTCATTTGGAAATGTAACATTCTGACAAACTTACAGTTTATGCAATAAAATTGATAAGATTCGTTCCAGTAAAACAATATACAAAAATAGCTCAAGCAATAATACAAGCTTTAGGCAAAATTCTATCAAATTTTATGCCAACGAAACATGGGGACGAGTTTCGAAGAATGCAAAACTTCAGTAAATGTTCAAACTAACTGGTAGTATTGAGATTTTTTACGGTTATTGCAACGAATCTAATGGATATCAAACATACTGAAGTCAACATACAAGATTACATTGTACAGATAAGAATGGCTGCAGATACATTTGGTTGAGCAAGCGTAACTGCCATGCATCATTACTTCCACCAATGGAAAAAGGTGCCTAAAATACTCACCTGTTGACAAATATCTATCGACACATATCGAGAAAAAACGCTGATGCAATTAAATCATTCAATGAACGAGGGAAACAGCTCAGCAATTAAATTATTGCAAATTGGTAGCGAGTAACACGAAACTCCACAGAAGGTGTGACGAAGCAATGAAGAGATACATTTCACTCGATTGCATTACCGATGCAATGAGGAATTGGACATTTACAGAAAAAGCGGTAAAAACTGCAATCGAAACAGCTAGTGAAGCATTATATGTCTGTTCGAGTAAAAGGTTCTTCATTTGCTATGCCAGAGAAATTTAATTTTCCACCTGTATTTGTATTGGAATGTACACTGAAAGGCTTTACATAAATGTGGCTGGGTAACGTGGATTTATTAGCATTTAAATAAGTATATTCCGTTTCACACAGGGCAAACATAATAAAAATGCACATCCTGGGGTACTTTGGTCCAAAATAATGCATCGAAACCCATCCATGTTGAAATTCAGTTTGAATATTGAATTGCAGTTTGAGTTCAAATTCACCTCGAAATGTATTGTTTTTTTTTTTGATAAAACTTCTGGGCTTACAACACAACCAATTGAGCAACGAGCATATGGAATGTTGTTTTAATAGGAAAATACTGTCCAAAAAATACTTTCTCCAACAAATAAAGGCGAGTTAACAAATCAATGGAATCGCTCAACAAAACCGCAAGCCATTCAGCGCGTTTATAAGTTACCGAGTGACCGTCCATGATGGTTCAGTTTCGCGATAAAATGGTTGAAAAACGGCAAAGCTGCGACGCGAAAGAAGTCACCGGACAGCTGCCGATACACGCGAGATTGATACGTTGCCCAGCGTTCGCCAATGAAACCGTAATTACTTTCCATTTCAGTTGGTTCCGACGCACGCTTTCCACCGTCTTTTCCCAGCGGGATTATCGGATGCCTCGAGGGAGCGCCTGGTGCCACCAGAAACGAGTCTCGTAAGGGCACGAAAGGGCCAAAAAGACGAGCGCACTCACACGTCACGTCCCAGCGGTCGTGCCCGGGGCTCGAAACGAGCTTAATCGAACTTCGTGACAAACGACCGGACGCGCCCGGTGCCGGCCAAAGGAAGCGTGTCCTTGCGGGCCAGCTGATTCTCATTGTGTGCCAGCCGTGGGATAGCCCGAGGCAGGTCATTCCGATAAATGATGCCAAAGTGGCGAGGAATAGAAAGAAAAATAATATGACCCATCGTTCGCGTGCCACTGGTAAATCGATTATTTGCCAATCGCTCGTTCGCTCCCGCCAGTGGGGTGAGTTGGGTGCTGGGCATTCAGTTTGCTTTTCGAGCTTGCCGATCAAAACCATGCGCTGGGAGTCGCCTCGCCGGTGGTCATGATTAGATTCCATCGACGGAATCAATTCGGAATCGCTTCGAATGATAACCGGCCCGCAAATGGTGCTCCTTGCCATCCGGGGATCGTTGGATCATTTGGGAAGAAAATGCGAGTGGAAGCAAGAGTGTGGGCGGAAGGTTAATGTTGTTTTTCCCGGCTTGGACAACATTGATAGCACGGTCTCGGGGCCTTGTACTGAAGTCGTTTCTAATTATCGCAGCAGAAACTGACGTTTGGCATGCAGAATGAAAGGACTGCCCATTCGATGCAAGCGGAACTGTTTGATGTTGAGTCTTTTCCAGTACTGCTGCTGTGAACTTACCAGCACAGCCACACAATGCACCGTAAATCAATAGGTGCCCGAGAGAGGTCTTCGAAAAGGGAATCCCTGGGTGGTGCTTTGTGGTTCCTATCGGTTGACTAATTCCAACAAGACACCGCTACAGCACCAATTAATCCGTCGAGACATCGGCAACTAAGCTGTTGGCAGCTGGTGGATGATGTGTAGTCATAGATTTGCTGACTTCAAGCCATGTTTTGGCTTGGCATGTCTGCATTTGGCGTTTGAAATTCGCCATTGTGCTAGTGGTTGTTAGGCCACCCGATGAGATTTATACAATTCGTCGGAAAGCGCCTTGGGGAATATAGCCAACGTCTGGGGCTTATAGAGTGGTTTGTGGAATAGATGACGTAGATTAATCTCGTTTCCCTTTGCTAAGTAGCTTATGGTGCGTCTGGTGGGTTTAGTGCTCAAAATTAATTCCTATTAGATAGGCGTTAGGTTGCATTCAGCCTTTCAATGTTCGGTTACTCGTTTTTTTGCTTTTCTAGTGAGTATGGGGGAAAGTCTCTAACGTAACTTAATATTTTTCTCAATTTTTTGCATTCTTCTTCCGCATTGAATTCTTCAGTTACTCCACCACGAGACAAGTCTTTTGCGACACCTGTTCGAAGGTGAAGCACAATGCAGTGGCTCCGGTGCAAAACTTTCCTATGACAACTCACCCGGAAGCGGAAACGGCGAAAACTTGCCGACGATATCCCAACGGTGGGAGGCAAACTTTCCCGACTATTCCCATTTCCGGCCGGTTGAAGCTTTTCCCTCGGTTAGTTTGCGCTGGGTGTTGAATGTCAACAAATTGTAACATCCTTTCGGGAGGGAGCAAAGAGCAGGATGCTGGGTGCGCTGATTGTAAAACCATACCCGAGTGAGATAATTAAGTGCGATAAAATAAATGAAATGCTAGATCTAGACGCGCTTACATATGCTTTTCTCGCACACATGCTCGGTCGGGTAAGATAAATCGCCGCGGTGGAAAAGAGACAGAAACAAGAAAAAATCAACGCTTGCTTGGAGCAAGCTAGGAAATAGTGCTGGCAGGAAAATCGTAGGATGCGAAAGCGAATGTGAATGTTCCATCAAAGCAACCCAAACACGTTCGTATGACGATCAAATGGAACAACCGTTGTTTTGTTGGGCGTTGTTGCATGCTGTCGCCAGTCTCTTTTTTTGTACGAATGAAAAAGCGCACAATTCCGTGTAATTTAATAAACGAGCATTAAAAATGCCATTTCATTTCTATGGTATGATGGAATTTCAAGAGATAAAAAATGCTTCCTTAGCGGTTGGCGGTTCCAGCCCAGAAACCAGGCTCCTTACATCTCAGCCGCTAATTATTTGATTGCGTTTCAGTATTTGCGGAGTGGCGGTTTGTACGGTTCAAGTTAAATGGGACGGACGGATGGTACGTGCTACGAATGTATTTCAGCGAAACTTATAATTGCCAACCGTTTATGGAAATACACAGCCATCCCCTGAAACCCTTCCGGCTCCGTGGGTATTGTGGCGCGATCGCGAGTGGCTCATATCGCTTGGGGGCGTCGAATAACGGGAAATTTCTGCCACAAAACCGTACGACACCCTAGAGTGGTGGTGTTCACGAAAAGACATTAAAATCGAGCCCGAGATTTGCAGCGAAAACTTTCGCCAATTTATGACCCGTGCCGGCCCGGTTAAACGTGGTGGGGCTATAAATGCAAGCGAACGAGCGAGGTCGTTTTCTTAACCAAAATCCACCCTTTTCGATGTGCGGGGGCGAGCATGTCCTGTGAGCGTACGTTCCACCCCCATCGCAGCCGCGACGAGCATTAATCCCCAACGGACACGAGGAAAGCACGAACGATGCGCGGCACGACTTACCTTTTGACTGCGCGTACCTCTCACGACCGATTGAGCCGGAAAAGTCGGTGGAAGCTTTTCCCACGGTACCACCGAATCCACCGATAGCGAGGGCGTTGCTGCTGGAGGGATTTCCACCACCAGTAGCGCCGCTAGTCGAGCTCGTCTGGAGGGGTAGCAGCAGCATCAAGTGAAGCATAAAATTCGTCACCTTTACTAATTGATGAGCGTGCTCCATTATCACCGTGCCGTTTCGCTGCTGCTGGTGCGCGCTGTTTACTTGACTTTGGTGCACTGAAACGCAGTCACTGAACGTTGCAGTCAGTAAGCCATGTGGATTCACGAACCATTTGCTGTGGGTACTCGTTCTTTGTAGTATGGAGCTCACCAGCAAACAGCTATGGTGGGATTGTTCGCAACTAAAACTGTTTTTCAAGTATCCTGTTGGAAAAACAAACGGTTTCGTGATTGATCGCGAGTGCTTTGTTGTTTTACAATCAATCATAACGCTACAACCTTTTTTAATTGAAAAAATTTGTTTGTTCAACTATAACGTAGAGTGCACTTTTTAATTACAATTATATTAATTTCGTGTTATTTTTTATCAATATTCCACATAATATTGTACGTCCGCTCTCCTAGTGCAGCCAGAGCAAATTGATAAACTAATTAATGTACGCAATTAATTCGTCGATCATTGCATGGCGTTAGAAATAACTGGTTTGATTAGATTTATCCATATCGCTCCACAAGGACATTGTAGCCACTTACACACTCTCACACTTCCCACGAACCGCACCACATCATGATACGATAGCTCATTAATCATCAAACTTGCCACACGTGCGTACAGTTAATTAAACGTATTCGTAACCGCATCAATAGCAGCACGGCCACCGCTCATACCCACTGATATGCTTTTAATTTTCACCTCATTCTATGCAAATCAAGCCGGTCGGTTTGACGGTTTTCCCATCCCATGCTGGGCACGTTTGTAACACATTCGCACTGTACCTACTCGTTGCGGCGTTTCAATAGCCCAACGAACTTCGATTAGCCACCCAATGCGAGCTCGGTGACCGATTGCACTAATTTACATCTCATAAACAAGTGATACCCGCTCGATTCCGTCCTGTTTCCGGTGGTGTACCTCGCAGTAGCAGCAGCAGTAAGTGACGAGTGCGATGAAACGCCAGCGAAAAGAGCAGCAACTCCCGAGAGAACGCCTCCCAAAAGCCACCGTTTCGCGCCGACACCACGACAACAACTGTGAAGCTGCGCCACAGATAGGGCAGACAAGGGCGCCAGCATCCAAACGTGGCGCTTGCAATGGCGAAGCTTCGTCCTTCGTTCGTGTGGCGTTCGGGTGACGTTCCGATACACCGTGAAACCGGCCTCCCGAGCGCAGGATAAAAGCCTCCGAACTTTGGAGGATGCTAGCCCGCGGCACGTTTCGGCTGGTGATGTGGGAGTTTGGCTTTAATCTGTATCGGCTGAGACCACGCGGTTGCATCCGGGGTGCAATTTTTCACATTTCCCACGCGGTTGCGATCACTGCCGAGCATGGGTTCGTTCAAATCGGCCGGCGTGCAACGGTGAATATGCTACATTTCCCTAAGGGAATGATTGTGCTATTTTTCATAAGGGAAAAAAGGTTTTTTTTCATCCGGGTTTTTATGTTGGTTTCAAATTTCCGGCGGAGCAACCAATGCTCGGGCAACGGAAAGAATGATTCTATTTGCGGCACCATTCGAACGAGCAAATAATTGGGAGATTTCCCTTTTAAAAAGAACAAGAACAGAATGAAACACACAAAGCAAAGATCAAATACTCCACAACAAATCAATATTCATTTCGGCGGTGAAGCACCGGATAAGGAACGAAACGTGCCGTTTAATTGGGTTCCGATTAGCGAAATAGAAAACAAAATGCCACCGAAACGGCACTCGGTGGCTGTTGCCCAAACGAACAAGCTGAAACTGGCGCTAGAAACGGGGTGAAGGTAAAACAAATAAAAAAAACGAAAAATATCGAACCTACAGCGCGAAAAGGGTTGTTCTGCCGTGGGCGTATCGTTTTCATCCCCATCAGATGGTGGCGGTAGCGCAACTGCCTTCCGGGTTTTCGCGAGCGCCCACCGCCACATGTTCAAGCACCGAATTAGTAGCTAATGATGGCGGTTATTGTTCCACGGGCTTAAAGCTCTACGTGCTGCTTCCTGCTCGCAACGGCTGTTCGACGAGCCTGTGTTCGCGAAACGTTCGCTACAAGGTATCAAAAATGCAAAGGACGCTACGCACCGGCGCTCGGGCGTAATTATGTGAGCCTCTCAGGAGCGCTTCGAAAAAATGGCATGCCGCAAAAAAGAAGGAGAAAAAAAATGGAAACGAACACGCGGGGAAACGGCCGGTGGCAATGGGCGCGGGCACGGGAACACGAGCGAACGATTCAATTTTCCGCGCATTTCAATTGCGCTCGCATGAGCAATAAAGTAAACTTTACAGCTCCCACTCAAGCGTGCGAGTTATTTTTAAGTTTAGGCTTCACTTTCGCGAGAGAAAAGCCCACTGGGTGGGGTGCTAAAAAGCCACCACCACACATATGTCCCGGTGGCTGGGTTAGCGTCGCCGACGACATCGTTGCTGCTTTCTCGCACCAGGGCTTTCCGTTTGTTATCCTTCGCGGGACTCCTTTTGTTTTGTTGGTACTTGTCGGTGGCATTCGGTGCTGTTTGCTTTCAATCTTACACGGTGAATTCGTTTCGTTTTACTGAGTGTTTGTGTGTGTGTTTTTTTTTCTCGCGTTTTTGCACGCTTTTTGCATGCCCCTTTTCGGCGGCTTTCCGACGCCGATGGCCCGAAAATGCCCCAATGAAGCATCGCTGAGGCACGCCTTGGCACCGGTGCCCATTTTGCACCATTTCCTCCCGATAGGAAATTACAGCTTCTTCCGGTGCTTCTCGGTGCGAGGCTTTCGACTCCGGGCGCTGCAGTCTCGCCACCGATCGCGCCGGAATGCCAAAGTATATTGAAAGCCATCCGCTTCCGGCCCCGACACCTCGGTGTTTCCAGCCTGCTCGGGCGAAAGAAGTAAATTTAAAAATCATCCATCCGTTGCGCCACACAAATCGCACTGCATCCTCCAGCCGGCTGGCCGGGATCAGCCAGGAAGCGTTGTGGCGTTTCGTGTAATTTGATGCACACACCGTTCACCCGCCCGATAAGGCACCGTTTTTTTTTGGTGGTGGATTAAGGATTGCGTTTTTTTTTGCGTCCAATATCGATTCGAAGCCAGCGCAAGGGACGAGCGGGATGTGATGGGGTGGTGGGCCCAGTTCCAAGGCTGTACGGCTCCCGGCGTCGCGTGAAATGAGTCGAAACGAATGCCAAACGACGGCTGGCGTCGAACAAACGGAACGCTTGGGTGCGGCCATGCGCGACCGCTACCGTTTCGGATGCTGGGACAATGGGTGGCGAGACAGGGAAGCTCGAAGCCACCCGGAAGTGATCGCTTTGTGTGCGTGTGTGTGCACGTTGGCGACAGAGGCATCTTCACAGCGAGGACCTTCGGTCGGTTGGATTTTCCCGGCGGCAGGATCTGCCAGGGCACGCTCTGTCAGCGAAATGGACACGCTGAGACAGGACGACGGCATCGTCTCGAGCTCGGCCGGAAGGTGCAAAAGCGTCTGCGAATCCTTTTTTGCTGCATAACGGTGCGTGTGTATGGCGCTCAAAAAGCGACCCATCCTGAACGTGCTCGAGCCCACCGAACCCACACATGTTTACCTTTCCCGAAGGGGCGGGTAAACGGAATGTGGACGGGTGGAGTTTTTCTTTTGTCGCAGCGTGCCCGCTTTCCACGGCGTGACCAGGAGAAAGGATACGCCGGTTGTTAACGCGCCGGCAGCACCTAACGGGCAGTGTGTTCTTGCTTCCGCAGAAAAGCATCATCAAAACCTGGCTGAACAGGGGCACGTGTTGCCGGAACGGAAATCACAATGAAGGTATCTCAACCCCTTCGGGCCAGGAGACGCCAGGGACTCGAATCCACCCCTCGGGGGGGTGTGGGTGAAAATCAAAATTGTACCTTTGTGTTGATTTAAAAAGAAAAACAACACCAACAAAACCGGGCAGCAAATATCTTCGTGACCGTGCTTTAGGACATTTTCCGGCCAGGTGACGTTGGGTAGGATCCATGTCCCAGCTGGCCGATAGCGTAAACGCATTTTCCACACGAGCCACAAGCAAGCTGACTTCAGATCGGTAAAATGATAATCCAAAGCCCACCGCAATACGATTGCCCCGGAATGGAGCCCACCTCATGGGCGCATACTAAATCGCATTAAAACCACCCGTCTTCAGCTGCACGCCGTACCATTCGATGGCTCAGGCATTGAGATTAAAGGATTTCCCTTGCAGACGAGCGTCGACGACGTTCGCCTTTATTTTTTCTTGCTACAGTCGGTTGCGGAAATTGTAAAATACCTTTTGCCAATTCGGGCATGCGTCCATAAATTATGTCTTCTCCTCTTCGACACACACACACACACACACACACACACACACACACGCAAGCCAGCGTACCGACGAAGAGAATCTATTTCCGTAGGTCCACATTCCACCCGAAACTCGGGCGCTTTTCCGACCGCCCAACTCGCTTTGTCTTGTGGGCTTTTGTAATGAGTTATGAGACAGCGCGTTGACACCGTCCGGAAGCTAAAGCTCTCCCCGTAAGCCTTTTAACTGTGTGCAGGTAAGGTTGAAAGGATCGACCGGTCGGGATGCTTCTGTGGGTGGGCATACCAATGCGCAGCTAGTTGGGAAAACCTTCCCTCCGCAGGTGTGCAGGGCAGAAGGATGGATTTGTTTGCGAACGAGATGCGAACGGGCGGACTGCTTAATGAGCTATGTATTTGAAGGCAGGTTGAACGTGTCGGAAAAAGCCACACACCGGTACAATCAGAGGAATGCAGTCGAGATGTAATGCAGTTTGGATGCGTTCTGTTTGCACAGATTACGCTAACTTTTGGGTTAACGAACTGGATGACTTCGAACGTGTTGCTTGTGGTTTCGTTGAAATGTAAGCCCAAAAGTGTAGAAGCCGACCACCGATGAAATGAACCTTTCGGTGCATTCGCTCTTCCATCGTACGGGTCAGCCTTTTGGGACGTGCTGCTACTAGCCATGAAAGAAAAACCAAGCGCGCTCGCTCCCAGAATGCCCATCCGTTATCTGCTGGGCGAACATCTTAATGGATGATTCTTGCCGGTTAACAACATTTCACCGGTGTCTTAAAATATTCGCACTGATATTATCCCCCAGCTGGGCGTTGTTTCGGTTGCTGTGCAGCCGCTTTTCTTTTCTTCTCACCGCCGACAGGAATCTCCCGGATTCGCTCTGACAGCGACGGTTGATTAATGAACTACGCAAAACCACCGTCGGGAGCCTGGGCCGTTCTCGCTGGGCGAAGGAAAAGAAAAACTTCGTCCGGAAAGCATATTACACCAAACGCGCCCTTCAAGGGTTACCTCAAGGGACGCGACACTCCGTTCGGGTGGTGGGGTCGTTTCGTTTAGGGGCCAATTAAAGTCCACCGGCTGAAAGCTTTTCACTGTTTTTCCAGCACGAGTGCTGCAGGGGGTAAGCTTGTGTTGTTCTTGTTTTTTTTTGCTGCACGCTTTCATGGACCGTCCGTTGCTAGGTCACCGGCCCGTGTGACCCTCAGAAGTGCATCCTGCTGGGCAGTCGGTTGCATTTCGAGGAATGCATTTGATGTCCTGTGCAGCAACGGACTGTGATTTCAGACAAACTGATTGTTTTGTTGTTCATTTTAAATTCTTTCTTTCTCTCTCTCTCTCTCTCTCTCTCTCGATCTCTATCCCCCCACTCTGAAACGAGGCATCAATGAGTCCCGGATGGGGTGACAAACCAATCAATCAAAAGGGTCGAATGGCACGCCAGCTTGCGCTAACGAGCCATTCGGGCCAACGAGCAGCACGAGCCGATGAGACAAAAGGAATGCCCAAGCACTTAAACTATTAGCGATGCTGTCCGGATGGCCATTCGGGTGGTTTTTGCTGGCTGCAAATTTATTATTCTTCCCGCGGTCGTAACCGCGATACCCTTGCGAGTCCTTGCAAAGGACGCCAGCGAGCTGTGGTTTGAAGGTTGACCTCCGAAAGGGACAATTTTCGGCATGCAAATTAGGGTGCTAAAGCGGTAGCTAAATGAAATTAATTCAACCCACAATCGTTGGCGAATAATGAGGCGAATTTTTGGGAGAAATATTATCGATTAATGGCACAAGTGGTGAGTGAAAAAACTCCGTTGGAAAGGCATTGCTCTACAAAATATATCAAAAGTGCTGTGTTTAAACTGCTGAATGTTGATTGTTCTACTCGAATGGTTGTGTTTATTCACCTAGAAAGCGGAAAGGATATTCTACCCTTAGCACACATTTTGCCCCACAAACGCTGGACGCTGTTCCGATTCTGACGCTGATTTCGATTGACCTTTCCCTAGAGCCAGCTTTGTTCCGTTCTCGAGTCCCGTCCTTGTCCTTGCCGTCATTTTTGGCACACACCAGCATTCTAGTACTCCGTTTCCATATGGCACGAATCATCCTTTCTCCCGGCGTTTTCGCTGACGCCAGCACATACCACGGCCACGTTCCCATTTTCGACTCACATTTTTCGTCCTTGCACCACCGACCGTCGGCAAATGCTCACTTATGGTCGGTCTTCTGGAAGCCGGAAATATTCTCCGCAAAGTCCATGTAGTCGAGCCGCTCAACCAGCTGGCCGTCGGGATCGAGCTGTGGTCCTCGCGTGATGACGGCATCCTCCAGAGCTTCCTTGGCTTCGGCCGGCGTGAATCGATCACCGTACGTTGTGATATCGTGAATGAACCTACCGAAATGGACAAACAGACAGATATGCACACACACAGACAATGAAGTAGAACAACTCGAAGCGCAGCCATCGCGAATTTCCTCACAGCAAAACGCGAGCAACCGACCGATCGCATTGCAAACGGCCCGCGGCACGGAAAAATTCGAGCGGAGAAAAGTTTTTTAATTAAACTCCCTTGGATTTTTTTTCTCACCCCATTCTGGCACCCCTTTTTTTGGCAGGCGCTTTTACCGGCCACCGATCCGCCACTTACCGCTCCTTGTCGATGAAACCCGTGCCGGCCTTGTCCCACATCCGGAATGCACCGAGCATAACGTCTTGCGGAGCCAGCCCGTTGGCACGCTGCAGCATCAGGAGCAGAAACACATCCAAGTTGAGCGGCTGCACCACCTGCGCGTGTGAAGAGAAACAAGAAGAACCTGCCCTATCACTTGCACTCTTTCTCTCTCTCTCTCTTCTCCAGTGGGGTGTTCGAGCGGCTAGCAGGATTCGGGAAATTTACAGATTTTAATTGAGTTCGTGTAATGGGCAGAGTACGAACCGAGCCGCACAAACACACACCGGACGGACCCTAGAAGGAGGTGCTAGAATTTATGCTATCTCGGCACGGTGACTCGGCACCGGGTTCGCTTCCGTTTGGCCGTTTTGCTGGAGATTATTTGAAATTCAAATGGATTCATTTTCCACGGCGCTTACACGCCAGCTGGCCATTCGCTGGCGCACGAGAGCGGACGACAGCGTAAATGGCACAACGGAAACTTTCTTTCAGACTATGCTAATGACGGTAGTTCCTGCTCATTTGTTTCTTCATCCTGTCTGGTGGGTGGGTTCCGCCAAGGATCGTGACCTTTAGATAGCACTCGAAACCAAGCGGTTGGAGTTAGCAATTGGCGAAGAATTAGCGGGCAGTGGATTCATCCTGGCTGTGCAGGCACTGGGAGCACGAGGTCAAATTGCACGAATTAAGAAAAAGGGTTTCGTGGAGAATGAAGCGTTCGAGTGGCGAAAGAAACCGTCAACTCACCCCGTCAAACATCTTATCGATGTCGTACTCCGATTTGTCCACACCGAGCGTCAGAAAGGTGTTCCGGAGGTCCTGCTCGCTGATCACACCGTCACCATCGAGATCGAACAGACAGAATGCTTTCTTTAGCTCGTACACCTTCGGTTGGTTTAGATCCTTTAGGAAATCCATGTCACACTGGTGTCAACCAGGCAATCGGATACGAACGTCCGTTTGTTCACGTCTGACTCCGGATCCGGTGGGACGCCACCGTTTTTATAGCTTTGGTCTCGCGCTGGAAATCGCTTGATGATCGCATCGAGCGATCGCGAGACACCTGCTGTTATTGGCATCTAGGGCAGAAGGGTTAATTTTAAATCGCAAAAACGCAAACGCCACTTATCAAGATCATGGTGCAGCTTCTCGGGCTGCTCGTCGCAAGGGACGTAATTAAGATACTTTCGGAAGAGAGTGATCCCAACTCATTGGGTGGGCTGTGGAATGCGCAATTTATTGAGAGTTTTGACATCACTGATCGACTGACTTAGTTGGTATAGACAACAGGTGTTGCGTGGCACTGGGTGGATTCAGCTCGGTCGCGCAGTTGCCTTCCTTTGGGTGGCCTCTTTAACGACGTCATTGAGCCGCTGGAACCGGTCAATCGCGGTGTACAGGAACTCGGCCGCCCGCTTTACTCGATCAGCAGTCACTTGCTCACCAACCGTCTGGGCGATCTCCTGCGCAGCATCCTGAGCACCGGTGAGGAACTTCGCATTCCGGAAAGACAGTGTGCAGAACGGCGTAAAGAAGCACGTCAGTGAGGTGAGAATGGTCCCAAACAGTAGCACTCCAACAGATCCAACCAACACAGACACCAGGCGACCGACAAATGTGACCAACGATCGCGCACTTGGAAGCAGTGTACGCATCGAGGTGAACAGTGACGGTGAATCTTGATCAGTTGGAGAGGCTGGAATCAAGAAACCTTCGAAGCCTCCGGTCGGAATAGCGGCAAAAGCGGTGCCCGTATCGAAGGGTGACCCACCGGGGTAGTAACCAGCCGTTGCAGGATAAGGATGACCGGTGTACGCGTGGACGTACTGCTGGACGGCATCCTGAGGCAGGAACTTCTGGTACAGAGACGGATCGTACGCTGGGTTTTCCAGCTGAACGGGTTTTTCCAAGGGTTTCAACTGTTGCTGCTGCTGCGCTTGTTGCTGGGGTTGTTTCTGAGCCTGCTCCAACTGAGCCATCGTGGCTCCAAGCAGTAGTAATGGCAGCAAAAACCAAAACATCGTACAACAGGTTCACCCGAAATTCGCAGAAAGAAAACCTCACAGTTTGTTGCACACTCGCCAAACGTCGAAATTCGACTAACTGGTGCGCCCAGCGTGTCCTTGCGCTCTTATACGAAGGATGCGACAGGAGAGCAGCATCCGGGCGCACTGAAAGGACTCGAAAAAGGGACACACATTCCTGGAAGACCGGGCGAGATAAGTTTACCGGAGTGAATGATTTACATGGCTTTGCAATTAGCTCGAGCGAGCGGGAAATTCTTCCGCACCAACACAGAGCCTCAGGAGCCTACAGAAAAAGGTGCGCAACATCCTGCCCAGCGCTGATAATGTGACCGACGGGGGATTTCGGCAACCCGATCCGGTCATTTGTGTACCGCGTCGTCCTGCGCATCCTGCTGCAGGTGTTGCAAGGAGCGAATGTGAAGCGAAGGCGATAACAGCAACACGGGGCAGGTAGGCTAGGTTTGTTTGTGCCCGTTCGAGAGAGTCCTTATTGCCGTGTTTCAATATGTCGATGTTATTGCACCGATGTCCTGCTTTGTCCCTACGGTTTCTCGCGATTCCTTCTGGCCTCGTTTTTCTCGGCCTTCTCCGGTTGCGTTCCCGCTGGCTTAAGTGTCAAGTGTCTAATCGGGGGTGCGATATTGAGCGTTTGCTTTGGACAAGCGAGGGAAAGCTAAATAACCCACTCGCCAGCTGCAGGCTTCAGAGTCCCGTCATCTCGACCAGGTCATCCGGTCATTCATTTTGCACCGACCCAGCGCGACCTTTTCCGTCTACCTGTTTGATGGACGAAGCAGGTTCTTTCTTCACTCGGTACTATTTGACCCGCGCAAATGCGACCGAAGTGGATTATCTTGTAGGGTCGGCTTTTTTTAAATTTTGTTTCCGCTATTTTCTATCGTTGAAAAACCTTTTCTTATCTGAGGTGTTTGATTACGAAGGCAGAAAAAATAAGCATGGCAGTTTATTTAAAATTTAAAATTTGTTTTATTTGCTATCGTATACGGTCTATTTTTTGGTTCTAGGAAGAAAAAAGGATTAACTACGTTCAAAATGGCCTGGAGCTAGGATACGGCCTTTCACCATCGCTTCTAAGTGATTCGATTGAAAAAGGAAAAAAAAGCTTTTATTCAATAAGCAGACTATTTGCTACCGGATGACGTCTGTCCCATCGTAAGTTAATCGAGTTACAAAGTGTGTACGCCCTAGTCTACGCGATTCAGCAACGTACAGCGAGTCAGCTTCTACTGTTTCAGCTTCGAACGAAACAGCCCTGCCAGTGTTTCCGCTCCGGATTCGTTGATTTCTTTGTAACCATGTCCTTCCAGCTCGTCCTTGCACTTCTGCAACCAGGCACGAACCCGCGGATAGGGATGCAGATCGAACTGGAACGCTTCGATCTGGGACACCGTGACGCACAGTGCGATGTCCGCTATCGTAAAGTGGTTGGCCGCGGACCACTGGTACTGCTTCAGCATGGCGTCGAACCAACCGAGCGCTTCGGCCAGCTTCGCCTTTTTCGTTTGGTCCAGGTGAGCTCCGAGCTGGATGGTTGGGAACTGAAATCGGAGAGAGTAGAGGCTGTTAAAGTACTCAAAACGCTGTCAAAAGGGGGTTTTAGTGTCCACCTAACTTACGTAGTAGTCGACAACGCGCTGGTAGAGCGTTCCCAGATCAAAGTGCAGCCGCTGGTCGACGATGGCGCGCGAGCGAAAGTCTTTCGGGTAGAGGGATTCGTCCTTGCCGTAGACTGACACCAGGTACGATAGAATCACCCGGCTGAAAGAGAGACCGAGTGTGCATACTTTGTACATGTTGCAAATATCCTGTGGCATGTTGATGCCAGAAAACAATGTTTGACGCCTGTTGCATCACAAAGCTAGCATCTGTTCGGACAGTCATTCCGATGATCTGTGCGGGAAAATTTCTCCTGAATACTGATTTTTCAGAGAATCAATAGGCATAGCAAATTTCAGTCACTCTTTTTCAACCACGCTACATAAAAAACTTGACGACCGAACCATATCGTATAATAGAAGCTCAGTGAAAGCGAGCTCAGTGATCACGGCAGCACAGCGAAGCTAAAAAAATGATCCATTTCGTTGAGTGTTTGCATTGTACAAGTGTAAAAATCATCCGATAACTTATGACTATTGATGAGTTTGAATTGTTGCATGTAATCTATACTCATTACCATATATTGCACGGATATGTTCATGCTGATCAATCAATGATGCATACGTTCTGTATGCATTTCCAGAAAACTCCTTTGCAGCAATACATTTCCTCCTCCGTCACAAAAAGTGTTCCAAAAACCTAATCAGGATACTTCCAGCGAAACGTAAAAAGGACTCGTCTCCCAACAAAGGACCTCACCCTTAACGAGATAGCGATGGAAACGGTACTTGATTCATGCTCAATGCCCGTCTGACATTTTCAACCGCTCGATAACGCACTACGCCACCCATTCCGACGCCACGTAGACTTCAGCTTTCGCCCACTCGATGGCGCAACCCCTAAAGCTCTATAAACATAAACATTAGCTAATACCGGGCGCTTCGTCTTCATTGTGGCGCCCAGTTCATCCGCACCGATAACGAATGGCCATCCCATCAATAATCATTTCCAGCCTGGTGGGAATGCGTGCGCGTGCGGTTCACCGAGGCCACCACCGTGTCCATCCTGGGTGTCATTGATTTTCACCCGTGTTGGCGCTTTCCCACGCTCGGTACGCGGAAATCACGTGCGCCACCGAGGCATGTACGTGCGTGCCAGCGTTCGGTGGCGTGGGTGGAGTGGTCGAAAATCCAATAAACACACGACCGAGCGGAAATACACGGTGCCATCCCGAAAATGTCGCTCCCAACCGGTGTATCGTGGCATTTGTGATAAGAAAAACACCCCAACACCGTCGTCGAGGATTTGGAGCTCACCGGGAGGGCGGTTTTGCAAGGACGATATGCCGGGAAAATCGATACACTACGCTCGCGTGGCTTACCTTTCCCACAGCACCAGCCCGTGATCGTCCAGCGTCGGTATGCAGTGCTGCGGGTTCAGCTCGACAAAGTCCGGCTTCAGCTGTTCGCCCTCGGTGACGTTCAGCACCTTCAGCTCCAGCTCGACACCGATCATCTTGGCGAGCAGCAGCACCGACCGGCAGGGTGGTGACGGTGGCAAATAGTACAGCACCGTCGTCATCGGGCCGCGCCTGTAAGTGGAAATGGGGATCGGGAAAAATCACACCAACGCACCAGGAAGCTGCAAGGTGGCGTGCCAGGATATAACTAACGGGTTTCGCACTAAAACAAAACCCGGCACGCTCTGGCTGGCACGCAGCCGGCCAGCTAATCACGCAATTAACGTTTCCGATCGCCACTTCCGGCACGCACCCACACGTGGTTCGCGCCATCTCACTTACTTCACGAATTTGGACTGTATCACGGACACGCTCTCGATGCAGTTACCCAGCTTGGCGGTGGTGGCAGATTATCCCTGCGACGATCCGTGCGAGCTACGAGACATCCGCTGGTTCTACCGCTACCGTGGGGTTTTGTTGGGTTCGTGGCGCCTCAAAAGCTCCGTGGTGACCCGATACGCATCCAAACGTGACACACCACACCGGTGAAGCCGAACAAGTGTGCGCGAATTCCGAGCGTCCTTGGCGTGGAAATGTTGTGTTTTGTGGGAAAGTGCGAGCGCACGGTGGAAACGTTCCGTTCCCGGTCAGAAGCCTCCGTTCGGCAAGCCAATTGTGCCGAGGTCCTGTAGGAAAAGCCGTGACTTTGCGAAGGAGGGAGAATTTCCACCACGACCACGTGGGTGGGGTTTTGATTGCGTGAAGCTAAAATTTGCGAAACGGAGCCCAATACTCGGTGCTGGCACAAACCACCGTGGCGGACTACCCTCGGTGGACGATGGAACGGAACTGAACTTGCCGGGGGAATCGCGGGTTTGGCGCATCTTGACGCCCGTTGAAATGCATGAAGCCAATGCCGAAGGGCGGTGCACGTGCACGCCGTATGTGTGTGTGTGTGTCGAGGGATTGTGGCTGGAAATCACTGCAAACTGTGAGGGCAAAGGGTGGATCGAAAGGTGGCTTGTTACTATGGCGCGGTGTTTTGTTATGGTACCTCAAGGTCCGACCCGGTTGCCTAGGCAAAACCCGTCGGCGCATCGTGGGTACCGCGTGTCGTCACGGTCCAGGAAGCTTTAGCCACGTATACACTGCGTGGGGAGCTGGTTTAAAATATTTAGAACAATTTTGTAATAATATTGAGTGAAGCATCAGCTCACACGCACGTGAATGGCGTAGTATCCTGCGGGGACCCACGTGATATCGATAACATAAAGATTTTTGACACAAAATTCCATTGAAACTATTGAACTGTATTAGGTCCTCGAACCATGACCAGGTTGATTTAATTCTAATTTTCCCATTTCCCCAACATCCCCATACGTCCGTCTGCATATTTCATAGGCTGGTGTGACCCCATTGCAGGGTGCATTAGAATATTACACAGTGCTTCGTTACGTCACCAATTTGCTGACACCATGCAACTCCATCGCATGCATGCAGGATCGCTCGCTTCAGTATAGACATGAAGTGGCGATAATTACACCGTAGGGAATAGTGCATTCTCGTGCCCTGTTGTGGGTCGTGAGGAAGTTTTTTGTTTCGGAAATTGACACTTATCGGCTAAGGTCGTACGTCAACAACTGGGTGGCGGTTTTGCTGCCCTCATTAGGCTCGTTTGGGGTGCTCATAATTCACGGCAGCGGTAGATGAATCGGCGGTGAATGTATTGTTAAGCGTGGTCTCGCTTCATTTACTAGCCGTGAATAGAAAATGCTTGATCATTTCGAGCGATACCGCATGGAGTTTGTTTTGTTTACCCGTTTGAATAGAAGCCGTTTATTATACATCACTGTGACAAGCGATAGGTGTAATCGAGGGTTTCCGGTTTCAGCGAAGCACCAATCACAACTTTTTCCCCTTAGTTTGTGCCGTTGTCAAGTCTAGATACATAATTAAAGCTTTTTTGTACTTATCAAACTGATTGATTGTGAGCTGCAATTATGGCGGCTGTGGTTGATAAATCAAATATTTTTGTTGGATAAATAAAGACGCATCGCATCCATATTGAATCATATGTCCTGTTATCTTGTTCTAAACTTACGATCTATATAGGCAACACATACGGATTTATGAGATGCTCCTGAATTCGTTAAAAATCTCCATTTGCTCATGACTGTATTCTATATAATAGATTACGTTATGTCCACGAATTTAATTTACTTATAAATTAAACCATTTAATTTGATAATTATTTATTATGCAACTATTTATTTTTGAATTTAGCTATTGTTGATTTAATAATTGGAAAAGGAATAGTTGGAAAATTTTCTTCGTTAGTGTTTTAATATACTGAATTTAATATAGTTGGTTACTCATAAGTGTGCCTTGAATAAATCATGTTTTATGATAAATGCTACCCCACACTTCTTCCGGTTACGTGCGTGGAAAATTCCGTCCACCTAATGCTGTAATATATTTTCGGAAAATCCTCCACGTGGTGCGTGACTTTTGCGCCACACCGCACCAGGCGAAGCAGTACAATTAGTGTGCCACCGTTTGTTTCGTGCTCTATTTATCGCGTTGCGTGTAGTACTATTTTTCTTCCACGTTCCGGCTTTGATTGTCTACGTGAGGTCATGTGCGCAGGTGTCCAACAAGTTGCCGGTACAGATGCGAGCTCCCCACGCACGCCGACGACCCCATCGCTTGAAACGGTCACCGGTTGTCACGCAAATTCATTTCAAATCGATCGTTGTCGCTTTCCGAGGTGAAAGTAAAAGTTTCCCGTAGTTGGAGACGGCTAGGGTGGGTCAAGCCGGCGACTGAATCACCCTCCCTGTTCACAGTATATTATGGGGCTCAGTCGGATAAAAAAGAAAATGAAACATCGAGGCCGGAGACAGCGATAACTCATAAAACTTGTTGCAATTTAGTCAGCGCTGCTTCTTCATTGCGTCCCTCACGGCGTAGGGGTTTTGTCACAAACACCCGAAGCATTTCGTCAACATTCAGCATCCGCTATGGGGTGGAGAGCAAAAAAAACGTTACGATGAGCTAACACCGGCAATGACTTTCAAATTTTCGACCCCAACGACCCCCACCGAGATCGCTGGCGGTCGTTGTCGTGGTTGCGATAGTTCGGACGGGAAGAAACGGCCATAGTTTCCGATCCATTGCACCGCGATGCCTGTATGAGAGAAGATTGCGTTCGTTGAGCATGATACGGACGATGCTCGAAACGCCAAATTCCGCGTTGCGTGACGCATACGAACGAGCGAGATGGTGCGACTACGAAAACGCGTAACGATGGTTGAGCGACGAGCTAAACGAGAGCCCCCCAATAGTATTCTGGATGTTTCGGGGGGTCGAATCATCGCCACACCAACACTGGGAACCTTGCGGACGCATTTAGCACGCACAAAATTTCGAATTCGGCTCGCCCTCAGCGGCAAACGGCAACGGCGTGGGATGGCTTATTTGCCCGTTAACGAAACAATGGGTCCCCTGACAACAAGCACGACTGCACTTGCACAGTTCACTGCGCAGCTCTCCAAGATGGCAGAATATGTTTCTGTTCTCCAACGCTGCAAAGCATACATTTGCCGTGGGCCAATATTTGTCGGTGCGCTTCATCGGCCCGGAAATATGGGGGGTGCGGACAAGCCGTAGCATGACAAGCCGGCCGACCGGCAAGTTTTCTCGGCTGTGGTGCGAGCAGACAAACTCGCCGTTGATGCTGTTATGGGGCGTGTTGCTGCACGAACACGACTAAAACCGGTACGAATGCTCCACTATGGGAGACCCCCAATTGAGATGTTGATGAAGGTATCCTCACTCGAAAAATGTGCCTAATATTTGATGATATTGTGAAGGAAGCAGTGCTTCGTATTATTGCTTGAGGATGTGTAACTGTCGATTTGAAATAATTTATTCAAATATATGCAAACGAGCTTTTTCGCCATGAGCTTTCAAAGCGTTATATAGTTGTTGAGATAAAATATCCATGATCAACAAAAGTTGTAATACCTGTAGTTATATAATATTTTTATAGAAGTTATAAAGTAGTTATAGTTGTAAAATTATTTATAAAAATCATAAATGTAGCGTAATGTTTAAACTACTAAAAAATATGTTCAATTCGTCCTAAAATCTGTTATTAATTTTACTGCCCACAGTGAAATTTTCCTTTTAGGAAAAAACAAAAAACAAAGTCCTTTTTCATTTTGGCCGTCATCAGCCCCACGCCTACTGTTCGCAAACGATGCCTGTGTGCGAAGGCACGCTCCATCTTGGGCGTCTATATCTCGCCGGGCATACCGTCAGCGACGCTCAATATTGCCGAACTCTTCGCTGGTTGAGGATCAAAGCAATCTGGTCGTACCGTGCCGTTTTTCCTTAGTGTCTACTCAGTGTTCGTCCGTTTCTTGTGGTGAGTGCGATCAGTGGGTAAAACGACGGCATTCCCAGTTAGCTTCACAATATTCGCGAAAGCAAGCGCCCTTCCGAAAGCCTGATCTGCTAATTAGCATTCAACCGAAACGAACACGGTGTGAAGAAGTAATTGCTGATTTTCCCGTCCGCAGAATCTCCCCCCTAGTGACGTCATGGATTTCTACTATCTTCCCGGATCTGCCCCGTGCCGTGCCGTACAGATGACGGCTGCCGCTGTTGGTGTCGAGCTGAACCTGAAGCTCACCAACCTGATGGCTGGGGAGCACATGAAGCCGGAATTCCTGAAGGTAAGTGACTGCGTTCCATGTTCGACCGCTCCTAAGCCGTGTGTAATGCCATGTGTGTGTGTGTACGTGTGTAAGTATGGGCCATTTGTGCCCATTTGTTACCCATTCCAATGTAACATGCCGTGTGCCGCCATGGGTGGGAAGAAAATCCACTCCATTTCCATCTCATCTCGCCTCGCGTTTATGTCCGCGTTCAAGAAAAAAAAGCGTTCCAAATCCGGGTGTGTGTGGGTCGTCGTGTAAAAGAGAATGGCCGCTAGTGACGCCGGTTTGGTTTTTTGCATCGAGGAACCGTGTTGCCATGCCAACCGGGTGCGACACAACACGCCACGCCATCTTGGGTCGATGAAAATCAATTCGTTCGCCATGTTCGGGAGTCTGGAAGTCGTCCATTTTAGGACCTTTGCTTGCAGCTGCCCATTCTACCGGTGTATGACATGCATGTGTCTGATCGGTGGCCAAAGGGTGTGTCTTGTTGAATGGGTATATGTGCATGTGTTCGTTAATTTCGCCACAAATCCATTGCCTTGCTGGGAATGATGAATTTTGGTCCAAAATGCCCTCAATTTGGGGCATCAAAAATTGGGATCTCGCTAGTAAGTGCATGCCTTCGTCCATTTGTCCAGTGTCGTCAAGGCGACCTGTGGGTTTCTTTCGATTTTTTGCCGGTACTTTTGCCTCACATACTGCCCCCTCCTCGTGCACTATCTTGCACACTTGCAGCTCAACCCACAGCACTGCATTCCAACGCTGGTCGATGAGGACGGGTTCGTGCTGTGGGAGTCACGCGCCATCCAGATCTACCTCGTAGAGAAGTATTGCGCCCACGATGAAGCCCTTGCCGAACAGTTGTACCCTCGAGATGCACGTCGGCGAGCCCTCGTCCACCAGCGATTATTCTTCGATGTGGCCGTACTGTATCAGCGCTTTGCCGAGTACTATTACCCGCAGATCTTTGGCCGGAAGGTGGCTGGTGATCCGGACCGGTTGAGAGCGATGGAGCAAGCGCTCGAGTTTCTGAACACCTTCCTTGAGGGTGAACGGTTTGTGGCCGGTGGGGATGATCCGACGATCGCGGATTTCAGCATTCTGGCCTCGATCGCGACGTTCGCTGCGGCCGGATACGATCTGCGTCGGTATGAGAACGTCCATCGGTGGTATGAAGGAACGAAGGGGATCGTTCCGGCTGCTGATAAAAATGCGGAGGGTGCCAAGATCTTTGGGCTTTATTTCAAACAGAAGTAACCTGATGTTTGCCTCGAATTTTGAGCTGGTATTTCACAACTGAAGTCACCACCACTTTCGATCCTGTTTATTTCTTGTTAGCTCTATCTAGTTCTATAGCAGCGTCACTCCGTCTCGTATAGGCTTTATCGCATTTTATGTTTTTGTTTTGCGCAAGCTGCATTTCCCTACAGAAGAAAAAAAACCTAATTAATGCAGCTAACTTTGTATCACGTGTTTGTTGTGACTGCTTGTGTGATTTGTGTTGTTCCTTTTCTCTCGGAATGATTAATTAAAACTCCTCCGTTCCTTTTTTTATTTGTTCTGCCGTCCCGCTATCTCGCTGCTCCCGGTTTATGTGTTTGTGTGTGTGGTGAACTTGCTGATAACCACCCTACCCATCCTTTTGTCCATCTCCGCCGTCCATTCGTCCATTCCCTTGCTATCGCTAGATTAATCCCCAACACTGCATCCCGACGCTGGTCGATAACGGCTTCTCTCTGTGGGAGTCTCGTGCGATTTGCACGTACCTCGTAGAGAAGTACGGCAAGGACGAAAAGCTGTATCCTAAGGACCCGCAGAAGCGTGCTGTGGTCAACCAGCGGCTGTACTTCGACATGGGCACGCTGTACCAGCGGTTCGCGGACTACTACTACCCGCAAATCTTCGCCAAACAACCGGCAAACCCGGAGAACGAGCAAAAGATGAAGGATGCTGTCGGGTTCCTCAACACGTTCCTCGAGGGGCAAAAGTACGTCGCGGGCGACAACCTGACGGTGGCCGATCTGAGCGTGCTGGCCACTGTTTCGACGTACGATGTGGCCGGATTTGATCTGTCCAAGTACCCGAACGTGGCCACGTGGTACGCGAGCACGCGTAAGGAAGCGCCAGGAGCCGCACTTAACGAGGCTGGTATTGAGGAGTTTAAGAAATACTTCTCTAAGTAAGCTTTCGGGAGTCAGTGTGGAGTGAAACAACAATAAAATGCCCACTGTTCTTCTGTTTTATCTATCTGCTGCGTGTTTAACACCCGTGAGTCACTGGTTTTCTTTGCTCCCGCGTGCGAGTGGTGTTTTTTTCCTTCTTCTTGCATGGATCGTGTTCCTTCCGGTTGATTCCGGAACCGGGAAGTACCTCTTCCCGGTGCAGTGGTTCCGTAATGAGCCTTCTCTTTGTCTCGTTCTCTCTGGCGTCTATGAAGCTGAATCCGCAGCACTGTGTCCCGACGCTCGTCGATGGAGGTTTCGTCCTGTGGGAGTCACGTGCAATCATGAGTTATCTCGTGGATCGGTATAGCAAGGGTATCCTGGTTCCGAACGATCCCCAGCGACGTGCTGTCGTCAACCAGCGCTTGTACTTCGACCTGGGCACGCTTTACCAGCGCTTCGGCGATTACTACTATCCGCAAATCTTCGAGGGAGCACCCGCCAACGAGTCCGCTTATGGAAAGATCGCTGAGGCGTTGGCGTTTCTCAACACTTTCCTCGAGGGCGAGCGATTCGTGGCTGGAGGCGAAAGCTACTCACTGGCGGATATTAGCATCTACGCCACGCTTACCACGTTCGAGGTTGCAGGGTACGATTTTAGCACCCACGGGAATGTCCTTCGGTGGTACCGAAGCATGGCTGACTGCATTCCCGGAGCGGAAACGAACCGCGTGTGGGCCGAGGCGGCGAGACCCTTTTTCGATCGAGTTCGGGACAAGGCTGAGTGATGAATGAGTGGGAGTTTTTTATCGGTTTAGTCAATCATACGCAAATAAAGCCTCGCTACACACTATACACAATCGCACGGAGAGAGGGTGGGTTGAGAAGATTGTTCGGTTTAAACACCCCATATGTCCCCGTTTCAGATCAACCCGCAACACTGCATCCCGACGCTGGTCGATAATGGTTTCGCACTGTGGGAATCGCGTGCCATCTGCACGTACCTTGTGGAGAAGTACGGCAAGGACGAAAAGCTGTACCCGAAGGATGCGCAGAAGCGCGCCCTCGTCGATCAGCGATTGTACTTCGATATGGGTACGCTGTACCAGCGATTCGCCGAGTACTGGTACCCGCAAATCTTCGCCAAGCAGCCTGCCAACGCGGAGAACGAGCAGAAGATGAAGGATGCGGTTGGGTTCTTCAACACGTTCCTCGAGGGACAGGATTACGCGGCCGGAAACGATCTCACTGTTGCTGATCTGTGTTTGGTGGCGTCGATCGCGACCTACGAAGTGGCTGGATTCGATTTCAAGCCATTCCCGAATGTGGCCGCATGGTTGGCACGTTGCAAGGCAAATGCGCCCGGATACGCCCTTAATCAGGCCGGAGCCGATGAATTCAAGGCGAAATTCTTGTCCTAGAGCCCTTAATGTGGCCTTTATCCACGGAGTCCCCGTCCTTGGGGGTTACCTGGGGGTGATCATATGATATATAGAAATAAAACTCACGCGTATGCCTTATAGCCTTTCGTTCGATTTTCTTTAAATTACCACCTTACCTTGGTGTTGGTTTCGGAACGCCACCTAGGTTATGACATCGTGAGGAATGCGGCTTTGTGGTAGGCTGCTGGAGGCAGACAAACTGTGACACGCCACCTTCAAGGTGCCGACTACGCGGTGGAACTAATTGTTGCACAGCAATTCCGGTTTCATTCTCGCGTTTTTTCTATTTCTTTATCATCGAGCTTGGTAAACCGTTGCTTGCTGCTTTTTCCACATCCATGGGGGTTGTGCGGCGAGTTTTGTAATGGTTCACCTGCGTGTCTATGTCATTAATCATCGAAGTGGATCGAACAGCAGCGAGTGTGCTGGAAGCGGGTCGAATGTTTTAGATTCCATGAATGACGCACTGCCAAAGGACACCAATCGACTGTCGTAATAATTAAAATAATGTTTCCGTCGGGAGAAAATTAGAATTATTCAACGGCGGAATGAAACAGCATACATTCAATTACTTGATCAAGATACGCCTACGGACGTTTCGTTGACAGGGTTGTTCACAAATATCATTCGCAAATGTTTTTATACCGTAAAATAGTACTTATTTAATGTATTTTTGTTCCAAAATTCTTTGTAATGGAAAAGAATTCAAAATTAATAACGTTGCAATGATGCAGAAAAAAGAGCACATTGTAACAACTAAACCGTGAGTAATAATGTGAAACTCGTTTAAGTTTATGTTGATATATTTTTCAAAAATATGTTATTAAATATTTATTTGAATAATGTATAAATACTGTAATATGTATTAAAAATGTGTACAATGCATTTTTCTACGTAATATATCGAAATCAAACCTATCTAGGACACACAACCCTTGCGATGTTCTCGTTGCAGCGCCATCTACACGTGAGCATGATGAAGTTTATTATCATCGTGGACGGCGGTGATTGAAATAAAATAAAATAAAACAGGATAACAACGTTTGATTAATCGTATTCTTCGTTTTTAAGGCACGCGACCCATGATATGGTAATCACCGGCTAACGGTGCACATCTGTTTATATAAAACGAGCTACTAAACAACTCCGGGGTGCTAGTGATTAAACAACTGTTCGAATAGCAAATTCACTCGTTGCTGTTGCATTTCTCGAGTGCACGTATCGTTCCGACATGGTAGATTTTTATTATCTCCCCGGGTCATCACCTTGTCGAGCCGTACAGATGACGGCTGAAGCGGTCGGTGTATCGTTGAACCTGAAGTATCTCGATCTAATGGCAGGCGCCCACCGGTCGGCCGATTACACAAAACTCAACCCTCAACGGACGATCCCGACGCTCGTCGACGGTTCGGTGGTGTTGTGCGAGTCCCGTGCTGCCCTAACATACCTGTGTGAACGGTACGCTAAGGATGACAGTGATTTGTACCCGAAGGATGTCGTCCGACGTGCTGCCATCAACCAACGACTGTATTTCGACGCGTGTGTGCTGTACCCGCGATTCGCCGAATTCTTCCATCCGCAGGTGTTCGGAGATGCTCCACCAGATGAGAAGAAACGTGCTGCTTTCGAGCGTGCCATTATGCTACTGGATCACTTTTTGAGTGAGAGCGAATTTGTGGCAGGACCGCAAATGACCATTGCCGACATTAGCTTGTTTGCGACCCTCGCGACGGTGTGTGCTCTTAAGTTCGACCTGCGACCGTATTCCAACGTCGATCGGTGGTACGTCTGCATGATGACCACGTGTCCTGGTGCGCAGATGAACATGGCGGGTGCTATCGAATTTTTAGCGTACAAATAAAGGTGTATACGAGAGAGAAATTTGGTTGGATATGTGTTAAAGCATTGTATTGTTCTCTTGGTTGCTCTGTTAATGAATTTGCATAAGCTTTTTGGACTTCTTCCTGAATCGAATGTCCTTTTTCTTCTTCTTCTTATATCGGATAAACCTTTAAGACCTTTAAGCCAACTATTAACTATTGTTCTCGTTACTTATGAAAAGTAATTCATTGTTCTTGATTTAAACTCAAATTCAATTTTCTAGAGTATTTAAGGACTTTTCAAATAACTTGGAGCTAGTTTTTTTGTAACCCATGGAGGCCTGATACTTGGCAGACGTATTTATCACCATTCGGATTGATGAACACGCGTACAACGCGATTTGACTCCTTAAAAAGGCGAATGATAAAGCGGTTTGCTTGGTTGTTTTTATTTACACAGTCTCTTTCCCATCGCGCGCCTGCAACCTGCGGTGGGCTCATGCACTTACATCCTACTTAAACACTAATCAACAATCGCTCCCTGGTCACCCATGGGACTACTCCTCAGGGTCACCCTTATGTCTAAACTGTACAGTGTAGTAAGTCCTCCCGGGAGGGTTCCCCGACTGTCATAGGCTCGTATTCGACGTCAGCGAGTCCTTCAGCGAATCCTCATAGCTGTCGCTGCAAGTGAGAGATAAGCAAAAGTGGATTGATTAGCTAACATCGACAATCCGAATGATCGAATCTGAACTACTTACCTGTTGTTTCCTTCGTTACTGTGCTCTGGGACCGCCTCGGTGCTGATGTTCGTTACGAACTGCCGATGAAAGTTCGGATGGAAGATGGAACTCTTCAGGTCGGACCGATTGATGACGGGTTGAATGTCTGCACCGGTGATCGGTCGTGTGCTGCTCGTGGTGTTGGTACCCAGTCCGATCCTTGACACGGATCCTCGCACGCGCACATCCTCCGCGGATGTGTTACTGCTGCCACCTCCACCGGCGCCTCCACCGACGCCACCACTGACTCCATTCGGCAGCGGTATGAGCCTGCGTGGGAATGTTGAAGGACGAGGTTTGTTCGGGGAACCAGTGGGGAATCAGCATTAATAGGGAATTAGCATGGTCTCAAAGCAGTAGTACTATCGGTATCAGTATTGTGAAATAACAACAGCCGTATTTACAAAACAACCAAAATGGGCAATTGATTGAGTTCCCATGACTGGGGATGGAGATAGCCTTTATGCAATCGTTCCCCATAGGGACAGAGCTGACGATCATACAACTACAAGCGGTGGGTTTGATTAGGCTCGCGGATATGACTATGAATGCGTAGGTTAGTAATGGTGCGAGATGAGGTCGTGCCAGCGCTCAGAACGCTCAGTATCGAGTGTAGCTGTAGATGAGAGTGCGTGAAACATGAAAGATCGCCTAAAGCAGGTGAGCCTTGCGATAAGCCACCCTGGTGGAGTCGAGCACTCACCGCCGGTACCGGGCACAGGCAATGCAGAGGGCTGTTGCAGTTCCACCAGCGAAGATCAACCCTCCGATCACGACCGTAGCCAACTCGATGCCCTTCATGCCAGCGGCGTCGAATGAGTGCGGCTCAATCGAGTTCACTGCCAGCTCGGTCAGCTCGATGATCGGCAGGTGTGGCTTCAGATTCGACATGTCGAGTCGCGCTAGTGATCTACGAATTAAACGAGAAGGTGTTAGAAGAGTTTTCTGAGTCACAACCCATCGGAGATCGTTACCGTTGCAGTTCGGACATCTCCACAAGCCCGTTCGTCTTCCGATCGATCGCGTACAGATACAGGTTAGTTCTGTTGTGACGAGAAATAAGTAGTTTCCCGTTAGCAGAAGAAGGACCCTAGACCTGGAGAGTCTACTACTTACGCATCGTCGACCTTTGCGTTGCTCTCGAGCGCTCGTATCCGAACATCATAACCAGTAGCCGTACTCAGGCTGGAGGAGATCATCGCCAATTGCTTCTCGATGTCCACGGGCAGACCCGCTAGGATCAAGCACACCTCCTGATGTGCGTGTAACACGTACACAAACACGTTCGCGATCGTCGACCGGCCATCGTCAGCACCCTCGCGATCGGTTGCCTTCACGTCGAACCCGAACACCTTCTCCTTGAACGTGGACAGAGCGTTTAGCAGTCGGATCTGTCCAGATAGTGGATCGATGGCAAACAACCGCGCCGGTTCGTTCAGCAACGAGTATCGAACTGCTCCATTGCTACCAGCGTCCTCATCGGTGGCCTATAGAGAGAAAAACAACACCAGAAGTTGACCATCTCATAGACTCTTACTGTCCCGAACTGGCTCACTTACCTGCACCTTCATGACAGCGTAGCCGTAGTTGGCGGTGTCCGGGACGACGGAGATGATCGGTCCGTAGTTCTCCCGGAACACTGGCGCGTTGTCGTTCACGTCCATCACCTTCACCATGATCTCGACCTCGTTGTCGTATAGTCGACTGGAGCTTTTCCGTTTAACCGGGTTCTCAAGCGCATACAGCACACTTGGAATGCTGCGGGTCTCTCGTCGAATTCGCTGCACACGAATCCGCACCTCGTAAGAGTCACGCTCTTCACGATCGAGTGGCTTTAGCAACCACAACGAACCATTCCGTTCGTCAATTCGGAACTGATCCTCAAGTGACTCGCTTACGATCTCCCACCGGAACGTGTCTCCAGCGTAGTGCTTCGAGAGTGTCACGTTTAGAACGATTCTCGGTGCTGGGTCGTTCTCACGCAGCTCCAGCTCGTAGTACTTGTACGGAAATAATGGTGGCTTTTCATCGGAGGTTGCCGTTGGTTGCCTCGCATCACCCTGTAGGTTCACGATCAGCAGTGCCATGCTAGAGCGCGGTGGTGTCCCAAAATCCGACGCCACTACGGTTATGTTTAGGTGTTGATAGGTTTTCTTCCCCGCAGTCGGATTGGGCGTGAATCGGGATGCGGTCGTCACGACGCCATCTTTAGGATCAATACCAAACTGTAATACCTCGCTCTGGCCTGTGAGCGAGTAGATGACGAGTCCGTTGCCATTCTCGCGGAAGTCACTGTCACGTGCCAATACCTGTTTCACGAAGGTACCCACGGGTGCGTTCACATCCAGATATGCCACGTACACCGGCAATCGCTGGATAGCATTCCGATCGCTCCTCACCTCATCATAAGCCGCAAACTCCGGACTGTTATCGTTGCGATCTTGCACGATCACCTCCACGTCCACTGTGGCGGATAGTTTGAGATCGAGGTTGCCATCAGAAGCAAGCACACGGAATCTGTAGGACGCAACCATTTCTCGGTCGATCTCACCGCTTACACGCACCGTTCCGTCAAGTGGTGATACCGAGAACGGCAGCTTCTGGTCAACCTCAGCCATCAAAAGGTACGTGACATTCCCGTTCATACCCGTATCAGCGTCATTCGCGCGTACCTGACCAATCCGCTTGCCCGTGATCGGATAAGAGCCTTCCTCCACGTTGAAGGTGTACCACTGACGTTCGAATACGGGCGCGTTGTCGTTGACATCGTGCACACGGAACTGCACCTGAAGCAAATCTGTTAACCCACCTGCATCCTTCGCGGTCACGTTCAACCGCACATCGGTTTCGGGTGGAAGTCGACGTGCTACTCGCAGTTCACCATTGTGCCGATCGATCCGGAAGTAGTCGACTCGATCGGTCCCAGCCGTCTGAGCGGCGATCTCGTAGAACACCTGCGCGTTTCGCTCGAAGTCATCGTCGTTCGCGGTCAGTTTCAAGATCACCTTACCGACTTCGACGTTCTCAGGTAGCCCGAACCTGAGCTGGGGCTTCTTAGCGGCTGCTCGTACGTTCCTACCACGCTGGCGGACCTTCTGTTTGTACAGTTTGCGGCGCATCACCATGTCCCGATGGTCAGTAGTTCGGTTCGTAATCACCAGTGCTTGAGCGTCGTATAACCGTGGCATGCCGACGTATGGCGCCGATTGAACCATTTCGAACAGGCTGTCCACACCGTACGAAACGCGACTACCAACCTCAGGTGGAGAACGCTCGAGGAACTCTGGCAACACCTCAGTCTCGATCTCGTCCAGGTACATCAGCTCGAGATCGCTTGAGTTCTCCAGCATTTCGCAGCGACTCTTGCGAAAGATGGCAACGCGCTCGAACACCGGTGCGCAGTCGTTCACGTCCAGGATCAAGATCCTTAGCTCAACCTCCGACAGCAGGTTGTCTCGGTCGGTGGCCACCATCTTGAGTGTGAGGCTTTCGATCTCCTCTCGATCGAGCCGGTTTGGACCCATGAACAGGACGTTATAGTGTGGCGTGCTAGCGTTACCACTCGAGTCATCCAACTGCTTATGTGGCCGGTGGATAGGTCGTCCAAATCGTGCCTCACCTGGGTCGATGTTCGCGATCTGTAGGTTGCGGAAGATGTGCGCCACCGTCTTGTTGTAGTTCGAAAGCGTCGCGTTGGAGAACTGCGCAACGAAGGAGTTGGATTCTCCCGACAGCAGCAGTTCGTAGGCAGCGTTTGGCCCAGGCGCGTCTGCATCGGAAATGATGATCGGGTTGTTTAGCACGATCTCAGTACCGATCGGTGAGTTTTCCGCAATCACACCTAGATAAAACGGTTGATTGAACGTAGGCGGGTTGTCATTTTCATCCTCGACCACGATCAACACCTGGTAGATACCAGCAAATGTGCGCTGCTTGTAGAAGTATTCAGCGATGATCGTCACTCGGATGACGTCCTGCTGCTCGCGATCGAGCCCTTTGATCGTCATCAGTTTTCCGTCGTTCGTCAGGTGTACCCTGTCCGCTACGTCGTAGCTGTTCACGAGAGAGTACTGCACACCACTTGTGGGATTTCGCGAGTTCCTCGCTTTCCGGCTGCCGTTGGTAGCACTTGGAACGACGTCGAACGCCACCAGTGGATAGAGTCGTACTGGACCTGTCTGACTCGCGACATCTCGTGTGAACCGGCGAGCATATCGCGTCCGATTCTTGCCCCCATTCAGTTGGAACACTTGCCGATCACCTCGGTTTTTGTCACCACGCACGGAGATCAACGGTGGAGGTCCTTTCTCATCCGCATCACATTGCTCTCGGAAGTCCTGGAACTTGAGCTGTCCAATCAACGCATTTGGCTTGTTTTCTTTCACGCGGAACTCGATCGGGGTTGAGTTGGTGCCACGCAGCAGCATAAAATTGTTCTTGATCACGTGGATCGTGACATTTGTCACAATGATCTTCTCTAGACTGTTGTATGCCTCAGGTGTTAGTGCGTCCACGTTCTTACCGGCTGAGTCTGGTAGATAGGACACAACCGTCTCGAACTCATAACACCTTCGTTCAAACCGTTCCATCGACTCGATCACCGTTACGATCCCTGATCGCTCCTCTATCGCGAATGGCACACCCTCGGGGTACGAATGCAGCAGATCAAAGAAGATCTCCTCATCTGAGACCATGTCAAAGGTGGTCCGGATCTGACCCACCGATGAACCAATGGCGGCATCCGCTCCGACCCAGAATTCGTAGGGTGCACCAATGAACTCGATGTCCTCGATTGACTGGCACACAATGTCGATTGTCACCAGGGCCACGTTGAATCGTGACTCCGATGGATTCTGCGGTTGATCGCGGGCTTCCACGAAGAATGCCACCTTACCGTAGGTGAGTGTTTCCGCCACTCGGATGTCGCCCGTGTCCGGGTCGAGCCGGAATGGGATGGCTAGGTTTGGCCGCACGTTCTTGACACTGTATCGGATCTGTCCATTACCCTTATCATCCGGATCGAGTGCTCGGATCCGGCCAACTTTCGTACCAGCCGTAGCGTTGCAGTGTGTCTTGAACTCGTACAGCGTACCCTGCTCGAACTCAGGTGTGTTGTCGTTGGTGTCAAGCAGCGTAATCTCGACTTGCACTCGACCATAGTTGCGGCTTCCGTCGTATTGCTCGATCCGCTCGACTGCGTGCACGTTCATCTTGAGGGAACCACGCTGTTCCTTGTCGAGAAAAGTTTCATCGCGCACCACGATCCAGCCAGAACCGTGATCGATCAGGAACGCACCTGGTGGGTCCTCGTCCATCAGATAGTAATAAAACTCGGCGTTCTCACCCTGTAAGTGTGAGCAACTCTTTAATCGACGAAGAATCCTTGGCATTTTACATGTTACACATACCTGGTCTCGATCGATGGCGTTCACCTGCAAGATGCTAAAACCCTTCGGCAGGTTCTCAATGATGGAGATGTTGTAGAGATCCACCTCAAACTCCGGCACATTGTCGTTCAAGTCCATCACCTCAATCTCAACCCTGCCACCGAAATATCGATGAATTGAGGAATCATTAAATCATTGAGGAATCATCATGCCTTTCGTCACTTACCGCGCGAATGCACTCTTCGTGGGGTCGTTCATCTGCTGCGCTTCGATCTGCAGTGCAAACGTGTTGTCAGGCAAGGACTCACTCTCGAGATCGATCTCCTTCTGCATAAACAGCACACCGGTATCTGGTTCGATCCAGAACAGCTGCCGTTCGTTACCAGCCACAATGCCATACACGAGCGTCTCATTCAGCGAGTCCTGATCGAACGCCATGATGGGCGGCTCGACATACAACGGCACGTGGATGGGTTTGCCCTGCGAAACCCGGAAAAAGTATCGGTTAAATTCGGTGGAAAGAGCATGCACATGAGCCTGAGATCGTGTACCGTCAGTGGGAACGACTCCTTGATGCGCGTCCGGTACTGCGCGCGTGTGAAAATCGGTGGCAGATCGTCGACGTCACGCAGGTTCACCCGGATGGTGGCGTTGGCCGATCGGGGTGGATTTCCCCGGTCACTTGCCACAATCTGGACGCTCATCGAACGCCAACCGGCGTCGTAGTCTAGCGGCCGCTGCAACACCAACGATGGCCGCTGGGAACCCTCCAGCCGGAACGGAAAGTCGCCGCTCTTCATGTGCTTCGCCGCCAGCGCGTACTCGAGGTCGGAATTCGGCGTGTTTGGCTTATCACGATCAATTGCCTTAATTCTATTAAACACCACCGTCTCAATTGGCGTTGATTCGTCGAGCGTTACCACGTACGGTAGATTGATAAATTCGGGATCATTATCGTTAATATCTTCAATGTAAACAGTAATTGTAAAAAATGATGACTGCTGCCGCGGGCCGCATCATCGCGGGTTTGCCATCGTTCGTCCGGTGCCGGCCGCCGATCGGATTATGTAAAAAGGGAAGCGCGGGAAAGCGCAAACGAAACGCAACATTAACATTGTTTGAAAGCCTTTGCCGGTGAAGGTGAATTGTCCATCCTTACGTTGTCCTGTTTGGAGGCCGCCGACGACGACGACGCCGCTGACGTGCCGCTGCAGAAAACGCTGAACTTGAGGATGCTCTGGGGGTCGTCCGAGTCGACCAGGCCGTCGAGGCTACGATTCAGGATGACGCTCACCACCGTGCTGTTGATTTCCTTCAACTTGAAGTACTCGTAGTCGCTCGAGTTCTCGGTGCGTGGGATCAGGATCGAGTTGCGTGGGTACGCATACAATGACACGATCTCACCACCTACCGGGAAGTCCTCTTTGAGCCGTAGAAACTGCACGCCATCGGACTTGGTTCGCAGGTTGCTCTTGGAGTACAGCTTACATGCTGGTGAAGAAACGAGTTGAGATGACATTTTAAACATCTTCATCGACGAAAGGAATCGCTTTCGCCACGCGGCGCGGATTTCCGACAGACGTTTTCTTTCTGCATTTTCGAAAGCGTGACACCGACATTGTCGAGCCTCGTTTAGGGCGGGGTGAGATATGTAAATTTTATTGGAACACTAGCTGGTCTATCAAACCTGAATGACTGGACAATTCAAATCTAATCGAATTTAGTCCGGTCCGGACGACTCGACAAGTCCCGTTGCCCTGATGAAGCCCATCGTATTCTCCCAACAACGACACGTCCACTTGCCAACGTCGGAAGCTTGATCGAGAAAACGACAAATCGATGCCTCAATCCGATCGGAATGTACGCGTTTGTGTGTGTGTGGAATGGTGGAGCATAAATTAATATTAATTAAGTTGAAACCATTCATCAACAGGAGAACGGTCACTGGTGAGCTTCCCGAGATCCGGTTCTTCGCGAGAAGCGCGAACGAATGTAAAACGATAAAAGTAACAAAAGCAACATCGAAACGATATTCTAATCACCAACGACCATTACCCCCCGATGGCGTTCGAGAAGTGTTCTTGTAGACGTGTCGCTCAGATGAAGCTGTTCCATCTGTTCTACAGAAGTTCATGAAACGATAGCACATCGTCACAGCTTGGGCGCGTTAACGAGACCAGTCCCTGGGGGGATTGATTGCCTGCGCCATGAGCGCCCCTTGACGACCCGCCAGCCAATTGACTTGGGAGGCACACAGAAAAAAAGGGGAGAAAACAATGTACCACAAGGGCGAGAGTGGCCAGCAATCTGTCGCCGACGGTCCACCGTCACTAAGTACCGTCACTTTCTAAGCCAAACAATCACCCGACAGCCGTGCCGTGGGACCTCACCGTGATAGTGAAAAGCAATGCTACTCTGTACAAAAACAAACCGCACTCGGAATGGGCCGCGAACAATGGCTACGATGGCGCTGCTGCCGCTGCTGCTTTCAAATTCATCGAGAAAATAAATTAATCCTAACCCCACGAGGGTCTCGGGCGCCTTTGGAGGGTGCGGCACTGGAACGCCTTTCGTCCATTACGATTAGCAGCTGATTAGGAAAAGGGTGGTCGTCTTTGCAGGTCGCAGCCAATCTGCGCATCGTGCTCAAGCGAACACGCTTGGGTACCACTTCGACGAACTGATGCTGTGAGGCTGGTTTCCCGGCTTCAGAGCTCGCCGAGATGCTTCGAAGATGCCAAACGATGACGACCGTGAGGCGAACGACTGGCTCAGACAGGCAGCTACATTCCCAGCCGGAATGATCCATTAATCTGATTATCTTTCTGACAGAACGAGCGCACGTACACACACGCGCTTGTGGCGTTTTCTTTGCTTCATCTTGGGCAGAACTTTAGAACGCTGCCAGGCGAGGCGTCAAACTCGCGTTTCGTACGCTGGCCACCTCATCACTTTTCCATTAGCTCGTTATCGTCCGACACTCAGTGGGCACGTATTCGCGTGGCAATTCTCCCGAACAGTGGGTGAATCCTTCGGAACGGGCCTGCTCATTCCGACACGTCCCGTGTCCCGGACGACACCCTTTTTCGCGGTGGGGGTTGGGCGTTGAAATATTATGCAAATTAGCCATCTCCCATCGCGGAAAGTGAAACCAACCGCGTACAAAGGGCGCGTGTCCGTGGAACGAACCGGACGAATTAGCACATGAAAGTGAACCACTGCTGCTCTACATCGGCAAACAATGATCAGCCGGTGGGTGGGTGGTTTTTGGTTGGAAAACCCAAACACCTCTTCGGGGTGGGTGTGAAACGGTAGCATGCAAACCCAAAATCACCGCCAACTTCGTCCACGGGCTGTCATCGTCGTCGGTGGAAGAAAACCCCGAAGAAGCCGTTCGGGGAAGGTCTAAAACCCCATTAATGCGACTGCTGCTACACATGCTGCCATTTTCCAGCTCATCGAGCATGAAAACGGCCTAGGCTTGAGGGCGCTCGAGAAGGAGGAGGTGTTGTTCTCACGCGAGTACAGGGAAAAGGGCTCACATTACACACGCTCGCGCACACACAGGTGATTTCTAGAGCCGGTGGCAATTCATTAGGCCACCGGTGAGTTCGTTTTCCACTCTGGAATGTGCACAATCGAGAGACGATGCGTCGAGAATGCAGCACTGCTGGTGGAGCTCGAGAAGGGCACTGGAAAAGCCCATCGGCAGCTCGAGAAGGGCTCTTATTTTTGCTCATCCACGACGTGGAAAAAAAGGGTGATTGAATGAAGGAAAAGCTCCCTTCATTTCACGGGATTTTTATTGTTCTCACCCGGTTACCCCGAGGCCACGGGAAAAAGAGCAAAGAGTGGGTAGGGTGACGGTAGGGGGTGTTGGTGGGAGGTGTTTTTCCGGCGCGGAATCGCACCCACGCCAACGCGAGTACCACAAGAGACAAACTCTTTCAGGGCTCGGCGAAAATGAAAGGAAAATCTCCTCGTTGGAAAATTATGAATATTTATGAATTATTGTGTGCAGCTTTTCGGTTGAGCCCGCGAGGGCAAACTTTGCGCCTGTGGGTGTGTGTGTGTGTGTGTATGGGGGTGGTGGAAAGCGATGGTGGCTCCCACCGCTGTCAGCGATAATGAAGCGCGGCTGACGGTTTGCGCGAAAACGCTGACGATGCTCTTCCACGGCATCCAGCTAAATCACGAACGCCGGTTGGGGTGGTGCGTTTTCTCTTGCGCGCGATTTTCCTGCCCGGGATGGTTTCGAAAGGGAAAGGCTTTTCTGCCCTCCGGGGGCTGAAATGGCCGAGAGCTGTAGGTTACGGGGACTGTGAGCCTTCTGCTGGCGTAGTAGGAAAAGCCCAGGTTGCAGTCTGACCCGTACGACGGTTGCTCATAGTGGGAAATCATTTTCCAGCTCTAGCACTAGGCTCTTGAGAGGCATGTCAAGGGAAAGTGAGTGGTAAAGAAAAGGAATCTTGTCTATATTAGCTGTATTGGCGTGGTTGGTGGTGGGTGGTAAGACACGCCGTTCGTCCTTGAGGAAATTAGCCGGTGAGGACGAATTTGGCACGAGTGTGGGCCGGTCGGGTTTACACCCTAGAATGGAGAGCTTCAGGCCAACAGGAGGCTTTGATCAAACGAGTAACGACGCAGACAGACCGGCAAACATTTGCTCGTAGTCATTTGCGTGCACCCGTGTGTGAAAGGAAATTAAATAAGCTTTTTAAAGCCTGTTCTTCAAATATATCGTTACTAAATAAACGTTTGAGAAGGTTTGGTGGAAATGTCGGACAGCTACTCGAGAGTGAGTTAGACAGGAATGCATTTTCAGAGTCCCAAGCAAGTGTTTGAAGGCTTTGTTTTTCGAGTAAAAACGAGGCAGGCTTTTTTTTTTACTTTCAATTCTCGACATCGCCATTTGAAGCTTCGCTTTCCGGCACAGAACAATTCAAAAGACCATAAAAGGTGTCGCAGATGACAACGAGGACTAATTTTTCGCTGTCACATTCACATGCCACCTGCAAGGCGCAAGATTAAAGCGACCATTTTCATCACCACCCCCAAGCAAAGCACGGCCACCTTCGCGATAAAGCTAACGCGTAACTCCATCCAGCGGCTTCACCGGCTGCCTACTAATCTAGATTGCTGACCTGCATCGCGAACGTGGCCGCAACAGGTGGCAATTAATGGCAACCCATTAGTCCGCGCGTTTACTTCCTTCGGCCCTTCGTGAGGCCCCACGCTCGAGCCCGGCTCCGGAAGCTGGATGCACGTCGATCGATCAACGAATTTAATAACCGAACCGCCTCCGGCTACCTTTTGCGCACCGGTGGAGTAATCAATCAAAATTCTTCACCAGGCGAAAAAACATAAAAAAAACAACAACTACCGACAATGCAACGCTGTAACGGCAGCGTTTAAGCGTGCGGCGTTTTATTTTCCACTCGCTGGTGGTTTTTATTTTTTGTCTGTTTTCTGCGCCCCTTTGGGTTTAATTTTGTTAATTTCTTTCGCCAGTTCCCCCCTGGAAAAGCGGCCCGTTTCGGTGGGAAGCGTTGTGTTTGGTGCTCGTATTTGGGGTTTAATTTGAGCCCGAGTGCACGAACAGGGTGCCCGTGCGAAATACGACGTTACGGAGAGGGCCCCGGGTGTGACCTAGTTGGAGTGGCGCTTTCCTGCAGGCTATTGCGGCATTAAACAATGCCGCGGCCGTGCGGTATGAGTGAGGTTGGAAAAGGTTTAAATTCATTCCAAGCCAAACAAGCAGCACCGGTGAAATGCAGCTTTCTCGAGAATGTGCCGTTCGGTCAGGAAACAATGTTGCAGTTTCACATTAGGATACAACATTAGGATCCAATCAAAAGGCAATGGTAAATGAAATCACACCGACCGAGTGAGGAGTACCACCATCGAGCGTGTTACGGTAACGCAAAATTACATAATGCTTACTCCACGATCCCGAACAATAACGTCTCGATGTGCGAATGGCTGAAGGGTAAATATGCAAATTTGTCCTCCCAAAAACGAATGAAAAAAAAAACGCGCACTCATAACGAATGGTTTGCAACACATGACGGCTCAACTCGCACTCGAAAGAACTAGCCAACGGGACTGTATCGTCGTACACCGAGGGAAAAACACTTTCCATCCAGCTTTGTTTCCATTTCCCACCCAGAAGCCACCAATCGGGCTACTCGTCAGTTCGCCCGGCATTTCGTTTCGGATTAAGATTAAATACCGATAAACCTCGACAGAGCATGTGTGGCTGAAGCTGGATGTTTCGAAGGGGGAGGGCACACACACACACACACACAAAACGCAACCCCTCGAGCAAGTGGTGGCCCCAGTCTTAGTGGCGAGAAAATTACCCTGCTCACCACGCTCTATTAATAAACCCTCGGCCTTTTTTTTTCTTCTTCTTTTGCTCACAATCGACCCACCAACCCCGGCTGTAATGGATGCTCCCGAACGAGGGGCCAGCTGGCCGATTTCAGTGGCCTATCCCGAGGGTTTCGATCTGGAAGAGCAATATTTGGCCAAACTGAACCCCCTTCGAGTGAACCCCTGGAGCCTCCGGAAAACGAACGGGAACGAGCCGGCTGGTGAAGGGCTACCGCACGCATAGGGCGTTCTTTTACGGCACAGCTGACAAAACTTCCCTTGTGCAGACAAACAACTCAAGAAAAAGGCACCCCACCAAGCTGAGGGTGGCAGCTGGAGAAAAAAAAAGTGAAAAGTGGGTGTTTTCCTTGCCACCGACCGGAGGTTTGTTTGTTTCGGTTTCCCGGGCTCGTTGCATGCGCATAATTGCAGTGGCGTGCGTAGGTTAACGAGAGACGCGGGCTGTTGGTGTCAAAATATTTCTGACGGCTTTCTTGTCCACCCTTTGTAGGATCTTACCGACGGGGCGGTTGAGAGCGTACGTGAGTGCGTGTGTGTGTGGTTTACGTTTGACTCGTTGTAAATTGTAATCGCACCCGGCTAATGAAGCCAACCCGCGGGAGCTTCTGAAGGCGTGCTTTTCGGCGTTGGTTTCCGTGTTTCTTCATCTTCTTGCTTAAATAAACAAATTGGTCCACGAGCAGATGCTCCGACGATGGAAGCTGAATGAGACGGAGCCGCGAGTTGTTGATCTGCGTTTGACCCCCCTGCTTGGTTGGGTGTTGCTTCATGCAAGTAAATGGTCAAATTAGGCAAAGTAGGCGAATTGATTGGGGAAATAAAACACAATGAAAGCCACCGAGGGTAGTTTACGGCCGTCCGTCTTTAGCCACAAACCACCGAATTGTCCTACACGCATCACTTTCACGTCCCGAAAGCTGCCGATATGCAAAGACAACAGCAGGGTGAAGTATTGACTTTATTAACTCACCTATTGGCAATTTGGCAGCAGGAGAAATTTCTGTCAATTGTGTGCGAATGCAAGCAAAAAAATGGCACCACAACGAACCCGACGCGTGATGCGAAATTTGCCAAAACTCATAACGACCCTATGGGCAGGAAATGGACGCCAATCGGCTGTTTTGCGACTGGTACACGATCGAACCATTTACGGTTTCATCCCCAAGCGGACGTTGCTACCCTTGCGGGGCCGGTTTCAATCGATTATCGATCGATTATAATGCAATTGAGGCGACTCTCGAAGAAACCACTTCCGACCAATTTGGCATCGGTTCCACAATTGGAGCTATCAAAAGTGGCGCACTTTCTTGCCCCCATCGCGTTGGCCCCAATCCGTCCAGCTCTAAACGGCGCGCGAAGGTTGTGCGTTCTCATGGCGCGTCACGGCGTGTTCAATTAAAGGACACACGCCCCTTCCCCGGGGGTCAATCGCCACCGGCAAGTGGAAGGTTATTAAAACACGGACCCACCCTTCGGAGCGAGCGCGTCCTAGCACGGACATGATTTACGACTCCCGGCTGCTGAAGTGGCCCACGAATTAAAGGTATGCCGGTTTGTTTTGATGGGCAAACATTAGCGCTTAAGTGGCCCTCGGGTCGGTTCTTGCTCGGAGTGCCTGTTTGTTCCAATTCCTTTTTTGTTTTGTTTTGTTTGGTGTGTGGTTTCGTTGTTGTCTTCATTTGTTCGCTTTCTCGCTGCCTCATTCTGGCTCGAATTTATTTCATGCTGCTCGAGAACGCAAACGGAGGCTAGCGGACAACGACGCCCGAGGGAATTCACAAACATTCTCCTGTTTTCGGTGCGTGGTTCTAGAGGGATGTGATGGGGGAGGAGGAAATGGAGGGTGAAAATGGGCGCGGTGGGGTGAAAATTGTCAAGTGCCGGCTGTCAGCGGGAGTGCGCTCGTTTCTGGACGCGTTTCGGTGACATGTTTAATGTTCCTTTCGCGGGAAAAAGGGTTGAACGAACGCCGAGTGATGCAGGGAATGGGATAAGGCGAGATAAAAAAAGGGAAGGACAAAGCGAGAGATATATAGAGAAAAAAAAAGCCACACCACAACAGGACAGCGGCCAACCGACGAGATGAGGTTGACCCTGCCCATTCTGGGCCGGTGGTCGCGCGAGTGGACGTAAATTTCACACCACGATGACGGGCGACAATTAATCGAGCGATTAAACATGATGAGCATATTTGCCCTTCCTCGAAGACGACGACCTGCGCCATTGTGTTTGCTCGCGGGATACGGATTAAGGGGCCGGTTTGGAAGGACAGGCGCGCAGGGACGATCCGTAATCCGTTGCATCCGAGCAACCCTGCATGCGTGACGTGGAAAACAACCGGTCGATTCCCTGTGTCGCATGAATCATGCCCACATCCATCGCGTAGATCACCGCCATCAATTGTGATCGCTTAAATCTCGGGGCTTGCGCGTGTGTGGGTGTTGGGGCGTTTTGTTTCTACCCCCCCACCAGTTTATCAAGGGGGTGGGTCTGGAATGGTTTGGGGTGAGTTTTCCCTCACCCTCCAAACGTAACCCTGCGCGCATCTCGGCTGCGAGTACCGTTCGTTTTCCATCACGGCTTGATATCGATCGAGCTCGATCGGGCCGCGTTCATAATTTCCAGCATTCTTTTCTCAACCACCTGCTGGGGGGCTTGGGTCAAGATTGATGCTGGAATCGAATGCTGCTAGCGGGCGTGTATGTGTGTGTGTGCGCGAGCTCGGGATGTTACCCAGGGAAGAACTGATTGGTTGGATCATCTTCGATGCACAACGCGATTATGATTACTTCCTTCAGCCGACCGTTTGGATTCCTCACAGACGCTTCAGAATGGTGTTAAGCAGGCGTTTATTTCGCTCTATCGCCAGGCTGAATATGCACCTCCCAGGAAGAGGCCTATTGGGGTGTTTATTTATTTATCGCAGTTTTTTTCCCATTTCCAAAACGTACTGTACGAACGATTAGCCGTAGTCGGCTTCATCAAATCGGTGGGAATGGTTTGAATGCAATTTATATTTATTAGCTCAAAACATCAGAAAAACAGCGTTATTGCAGCTACGCTTCGAATAATGGCAGAGTGCATCATTGAAAGAGAGTTTAAAGGTGTTTATAATGCATTCCGGAACACGAAATGAGACGGGGTTTGATCATGCACGAAGTGTGACGTTATAGAGCTGATAAAACCGCACATAGACCATTGAAAGCTGCACCTTTCTGGTGGGCTTTCTCCCCGAAAAACAAAAACCCGCTAGTTTAATTGCCTGTTTGGTTAGTTTCGTTTCACTTCTAATCTCACTAGCCCGGCTGCGTAACCCATCGAAAGGGCTCATAAACCTTCACTCAAACAGCTGGCTGTAGATTGCCACCCGACTGCACGGGAAGCAGCACATTACTTAATTCGCCAACATCCAACGCCCCACACTGCAGCTGGTGACGTAAATGAACCGATCGATCGAATCATCGTCACGTTCGCCCGAAAAAAAACTCACACCAAACAATAATTCACCACCCACCGAGCCGGCCGGAAAAATGCCACCCCAATGCAGCCAGCGGGTTTTCCTCGCGCGATCATCCGATCGTGCATCGTTGCGATGGCATAACAAAAACAGGCGAGCAGCGAGCGAGAAGACAAAAAAAAAAAACAAGCGAAAAGAGGCGCGTTATTTTTATTCGATCAATAATCCTCCGACCGTGGTGGCTGCAGGCTGGAAAAACAAACTCCGGATTCGCCTCGCACGTACTCGGTCGGGTGTGAAATCATAATTTCGTTGCCTGGCTCTGTTTGCCGTCCCGTCCTTTCGCTGATGGGCTCAGCTTTGGTTTCGATTTGTTCCGTTTTGTTGTGCGCGTTGGCGTTTGCAGCTCACGCGAGGCTTATGTTAAGGGGGCGGTTTTGTGAGCAGAGTGGGATGAGCTTTCGGACGATTCGTTTGTTTGTTTTTTGGCGGCTTTCCATCGGTGAGCCGAAAATCGCATTATCCCGAGCGTACGCGCGTACGCCCTTTAATGCACACCTTTCACTCTCGATCTCGGCACACAGGTGCGTGATTTTCGCGTGAATCCGCCCCAAAAATCGCATCTCCCTTTCCGTGGACCGGGCCGGCCGGGGTGGGTTAAGTCAACGCCAGCTGTTGCACAATCTGGCGTCTCGCGCTTCGGCCACGCGCAATCGATTTCCACCCGGTTCCATCGGCGAAAACGTAAACGGCGTTAATGTGTGACCGGCTCGGCGAAGCAAAGGCGTCCCGGGGCAGAATTGCATCAGACGGGTGGGTTCATAATTTTTGGGGAGGCCGTCGTTAAAACGAAACCAATCGCGCTCGATCGCCTCGAGGAAGCAGGAAGCTGTGGTTCGGGTGAATCGGTATTTTTTAATCGGAATTTTTCAATCGAAATTTTAATGCAAAGTATGATTGCAATCGGTTGGATCGGTTGGGTAAGGGTGGACAGACCACGAAAAGGATCGCAAGAGCAGTGTCATTAGCTCGACCGGGGAATTGAGATATTTATGCAAGGTTATAATCTTCCGATCATAATTCAGTGGTTCATGGGTTTCTTTATAACATATTCGTTTTAGTTGATGTTCCCTGTTTAGGGCGATCATTTTTCAGGTGGCTTCTTTATTGATCTTCATGAATCGCCTTGAGTACATCAATACGTGCTACGTATTTCGACTAAGAATACTTCGCAATTGCTAGAATTGTGAAACAAATTTGAAATTATAGCTGGAAGTAATGCGCTTCGTGTCGAAACACATTTCTCGACTCGAACCACGTTCATCATAAAGTACTGCTGGGAAATCCGTCCATATTTCACCCCAAAGTTCACCGGGAACGTGCAATAAAAACGGCATCGAAAATGAAACTCGTCGTTCAGATAACGCAACAAACTCTTCACGGTAAGGTCGCCATGATCGGAGTACATCACGCAATGGCCATCACGATACAAAGGGACGGTCTAGCCAGCCACCCACTAGCGGAAATGAAACCGGAAGGGACGGCAGCCATCGGGTCCCATCGGACCGTGCCGTGCAATTGTCAGAGGAAATCAATGTAAATCGCTCTCCTTCCGCGGATGGCTTCCTTCGCTCCTGCTCACAATGTTTCGTAAGTGCTTTCCCCCCGGACCGGATTCCTTTATGGCCTTCCGGTTGCTCGAGGAGACACTTTCCACCGCACCCCAGCTAGGACTGCTTCAGTGGCGTGATGAGCATGAGCGCTTTGACGGCGTGGCACTCGAAAGTCGTGCATTTTATAACTCGGATGGTGAAATAATGTTCACCCATCTGGGCAGACGCTCAATCACCGGTCGCCCCATTCTTCGTTGCGTCGTGAAAATCAACACACACACACACACACACACGCCGGTTAGGGTTGTTTACAAGCCGTAACACCCTCATCCGCCGATCCGCGTGCAGTTGTTGGGTGTTTGTGAGCGCGGGAAAATAAAAATAAACGCCTCGAGTGACGGCGAACGCGGTATTTGCAAACATATGCAACCCGCGGTTCGTCAGATCGGACCTGCGCTCGGTGGACGGGCATTACGTGAGTTCTGCCAGCTGAACTTGACATTGAAAACGCATCCTCAAGTGATTGTGCTAGTTCTTTTGGGGGTTTGCTTTTGGAACCAGCCCGCGAGTGATCGTGATCGTGAGGTGTTTGGACAAGCAATCAGAATGTGCGACAGTGATTTCCATTTCAACGATCTTCCGTTCGAAGTAAGCACGAAAACCCATCCTAGTGACGTCTCGCGAGATCACCCTGACAGTTCTTTGTTTTTGTTGATCTCCTTCCTGATCACCCACACTCAAACTCCTACGCCTTACAGCTGGTGTGTGACATCTTCGATGCTTTGCCGCTGCGTGACATCAAAACTGCCGCGATCGTATGTCGCCGGTGGCACGCAATCATCTTCTCGGAGGTATACATTCACCGGTTCCGGTTGCAGGTGAACCTCGATCAGTCATTGCCTCAGCTAAAGCAGATGGCGCAGTTGCTCGAGGTGAGCGATCGTGAGTACTACAGCGTTGTACTACGAGCCAATCTAGGCAGTCCACTGACAGACGCGCGACTTCGGATCGTAAAACTGATGGTTCGACTGCTGGCACATCGCGCCGATTCGTTGTACTTCAACATGGCTGACTTCCGGATCGAGTCGTGTGTGACGGAGCGATTGTTGCGTGGCCGCCGGCTCCAGATTGTGGACACACGCGCCAAGTACCTGCCCCTCAGCATGGGCCTAAAGGAGTCGATGTTGGCCGCCATCTGTGAACATGCAGTCGATCTGGCTGAGCTGGTGATAGCCGAGATGAACATAAACAACCCACGGGCACTCGAGCCATTGTCCTCGCTCAGTCGACTCAAACTGCTGCTCATCAGTGACTACTACCCGTACGTGAAACCACCCGAACCGCCCATCAACCTGCCCAATCTCGAGAACCTGTCGCTGATCAAGGTGACGGACGAATCGTGCCATTACTTCCGCGTCGCCAACCTGAAGCGATTCTTCATCCACTCGACCGGTACGGACGCGCCACGCACGATGGACTTCATCACGCAGAACATCACCGGAGTGAGTCGGTTGTGTCTGCACTTCACTGCGCGGTCGATCCGTGCTGAGGAGATCTTTGGATGGTTAGATCGCTTCCCGAATCTGCTGGCTCTTGAGCTGGCTGGTGTCGCGCTGCCAGTCGACGTCCTGCAGCACTTCAGTTCGACCAATCGACTGCAGAAGCTCACGTTCGTGACGTGCCATCTTGAATCGATGCTACTGGATGGTTTGGAACAAAAGCTGGCCAGATTGAGGCTGCTCTGTTTCGACGGATGTTCACTGTTCCACCGACAACAGGCTGGTTTTCGGCCTGTTCACTACGACGACATCGAGGAGTTGCGCCGAGTTTTGCCCCGTTGCCACGTGATGTTGGACTACGATTGACCTTGGTGGTGGGCCAACCAGACCATCACATCCCACCCAGCAGATCATCCTTCCAGTTTGAGTAGAATAAAACGCAGTAAAGTGGGAGCACTCGGGCCAACCCGGGTAATCTCCTGCAAGAACGAGTCTTCGTGCGGTCGTAATCGTGTTTTAGCAGGAGTTGACAAATGCAAAGTGTCCGTTTCACCACCATCGTTCGTCGGGTGAGCTTTGCATGCCTTCTACAGATGCACTCAAGCGGCAACGCATAAAACGGCTTGACATAAAAGCGCTTGCCACTTTGTACAAGAGATGCACTCCGATGCACGTCCCCAACCAACGGCTCGTCGTCCTGTCATCTCGAACGGAGCGAATCGAAAGATAGACGAGCTTTTTTATGCTCCTCTCGCTCTCTCTACATAGAACACCTACATTGATACGTCGGAATTGAGCTCCCTTTCACTCGTGCGGGAACTGGGTGGCTCGTTTTCAGTCCCAGTTTTCCACCCGCAACGTTTTTATCACGCCCTGCTCGATTTGTGACCCAGTCCGGTGTGATGTGTTGGTTTGAAGCGAATTTTCAAGGAGTTGTTTCTTCGTGTTCTAGTTCGAGTGATTTTTGTTGTTGCCGTCAGGATCCTGCACACACATACAACACACACACACATAAACGAGACGTCCAGCACAAAGAGGTGCTGGAAAAACATTCGCTACCCGAGTCGGTATCATTTCACTGCACATCGGAAAGAAAGGATCCTTTGTGGTGGGATTTAGTGCGACGGAAGCGGACGAAAGAAACATACACACGCCACACCGCATGACTAGCGTTTTCGAGCGCACTGGCTGCCGTGCGGCGGTTTCCGAATAGGGAAAATTCAAAGCTCGAATAATTTTGATAACGCGAAACGACGTTTCTGCCAGAGCAACGCATCTGCCAGCACCATGCAAGGAGCGTTCGTATCGACAGCTCGATTTCTGCTCCTTTTATTAAGCTATCGCACACGACGGTAATATCCTTGCGTGGCCACCCATCTCATATCGTTTCACACCTCTGCTTTCGAAACGGCGCCATTATTATCGTTAACGCGCACAAGGAGGGAAAAATGCGCAACGCCATTAAAGGAAAATTCGCTCCGTTCTACTTTGTGCACACGTCGCGCCCCGAGGCACGTTCGGTTTCATCAACCTGTAGCGTTTTTCAACACGGGCCAGGAATTATTTTCTCCCTCCTCCTTTCTCCCTCTCTCCCATCCCCCACCACTTCTATCACGGCTTTCGTCATCATCTTCCGCATTTTAATTACAATGCGAGATCCATTCCGAGCACCGGGCGCGTCAGAGGAAACATCCGTTCGTTTGCATCCTTGACGCTGTTAGCGCTGCGATCCCAGGCGTTGGTTCGCTAAAAGAAAGACGAAAATGTAACAAGGAAAACTACGCCCCCGAAGGGCCAACATTGGCGAGAAAAAGATAACGACCGGGACGGGCCGGAACCGAGGCCTTCGAAAGGGCCCCGGACCGATCGGTGAGCGATGGATTTCATTGGCGCATATAGGTCACGAGGGAACGAGGAAATGAGGCTCACCGAGTGAGCAAGACGGCGCAGAAACCAGCGGTAACGGTCCCGCGAGGGCCGAGGGCATTCCACGGTTCGCGGCAAAACCCTTGAACTGACGGAAAATCCGGTCAGCCCGGTTCCGATCCGTAGTGTACGCCTACGAGCCTGTTGATCTCGGGCCGGGTTTAGGTGCGGCCCTGGAGAGTGGCCCTCTACACCTGCAAACCCGCGCTGTACGATGGCAGCTAATTCGCTTCGATGATGGAAAGAAATCGTTACCGAACAGACGGACGCAAACGTTACGTGCATAGTTTTTCCGACCTCCGTTCGTGGCGGGCGGCTTACTTAATCGAGAATGTTTCTCGCGGGTTGTGCACCCGCAAGCCGATAGAACGGAAGCAAACATTCATTCATCACGGCCGTACATCATGGATAATCGTCTCGGGCGCGATGATTACGGTTTCGGCCAGCCTGGTGGAGTTTGCCCCACTAATGGTGTTTGCTTTTGGGTGGGGGTGGACGCTGTAGAAAGAATAGGGCGAGAGAGAGAGAGAGAGAGAAAGAGAGAGAGAAAGAGAAAAAAGGCATCGCGATTGCGAAAGAAAGCATTGACGAGCTCGAACGAATCGTTCGCGTTTGTAAGAAAAACCTCCTCCGCGTGTTGATTTGTACTCCATTTTTTCCTTTTCTTTATCCATCATCGTGTGAGCGCTGTTTCTTGCCCATCATCTCGCTCACTCACTCCGCGCTGTTTATTCTTTTATTAACACACGCGATCCTGAACATGGACCCCTGAAAGTGACCCGGAGTTGGTCGAGTTTATTACGACTGTGTCGCTATGTACATAAATTTTAGCTCCCCTTTCGCCGGCATGGCGTGAAAAGACTCAGCGCCAGTAAAAAGGCGGCCGAGCCAGAATGAGGAAGTGTTTTTAATTTTCCCCAATTTTTCCCACCATGGTGCAGTGCCGACGGTTGCGTACGCTTGCGGTGACTCGAACCCGAGTCGGGTTTCCCTTTCGCGTGAACCACGGATCCAACAGGCTTCTGGAGGGCTCTCAGGCCACGGAGGTTGTAAAACCAACCTGACCACTTGAAAAGACACCCCGACGCAGCCGACGCGGCGCTCCATAAATTACTCACGCCGCGTGGCAGAAACTTAGTTCGCGGTTGAATAGTTGTTTCGGGTTACTACTTAGTTGTTTCGGGTTAAATGGACCCAAATGTGCCTGCAGGCTGTGTGCGCGAGACGAAGCCCCACGAAGCGACACCACGACGAGCCTGGACGCAATTACAATGTGTGTGAGTGTGCGTCGTGGCGGGAAAATAAGCCACCCCGAGTTATGGAACGCCATGCAGCAGAAGCTGGACAGCGTGTGGGAAGAAGAATGCGTTTCGCAACCACGGCATTTGAGGTGTTTCGCTGTCCTCTGGAGAAGCGGTGGAGTAATAAAGTGGAACATTTATCGAGCTAGGGACGAGATGTAAACGTATACCTCACACGCGAGCAGATGCGTGCCAATTTTTGCATGAAAAAAAAATGCAAATCAGCAATTAGACACCTGCAAACGAACCCCTAAGAATGGTTTCGTGGAAGTTTTCGACACGAGTTATTTTTAATGCGCCAGGTTGTTAAACCAAATCCACCCACCTTCGCGAACTGGCAGATCGTTCGTAACACCATTCACCCGCTTTAAGATGCAAATGAGGTCCATTTAATACAATTTTAAAGTACTTTATTAAACACCTTTTTATGGATGCTGGGTTGGGCGTCAAACAAAATCCGCCCCTCAGAAGATATCGCGGCCTCCCGGAAAAAAGGGGTAGTCGAATTGATTAATTAAAAATGTGTCAAATTCCTCCCATCGTACCCGCTCATTACCGCCCACTCAGTTCGCCCCTGTCGGCTTTGCGGCACTAAGCTGGTACGATGTTCCGAGTCATCTGCGGTTTGTTCGCGTGCGTCACCTCAACGGCCTCGACAACGGCTAATGTAGCGAAATCTTCCCAGCGCACTTATCATCGTGCCCGCCCCGTCCAATCCCACTTAAAACCCCTAGCAGGCACCCTTCACCCCAAACCCAACCCCATCCTCCCTTTCACCCACCCATCCGTGCACGTTCGTTAACCCGCCGAAAGTGAACCTGCCCGGTCGGAGTGGGCTTTGACTTTCCTTCGCTAATTAGCTGTAACTTGGTTAGGCTGAGCCATCCCGCCTCGCGCAAAGTCCCCCCCCCCAGCCGTACACCCGTACCGCCTAAATATTGGGGAGAAAATAAAACAAACCCCCCGTCACACCTCCCATCCACCCACAATGGGACGGTGCATTAGAGCCACCAGAGGGTGCTTTTTCGCAAGGTTTGCTCCCCCCCACCCGTGCTGGGAGATGAAAATTTCGACAATGGAAACAAAAGGGAGAGTGAGCCCCCAGTGGTGGTGGTGGCGGTAGCGACCAAAGGGAAAACGGGCAAAAGAAACGGAGAAAAAGGAAAGTATTATTCATTGGTGCCAGCCCGCTACTATCAGCCGCATCGGTCGCAGCCTCGTTAGTGACAGTTTTCGAGCACAGATGGGTTCCAGTGCGAGTGTGCGAAAATTGTGGGACCTTACTGGCTCGCTGAGTGGGTGGGTGGGTGAACAATGGGGGTTGTGGGTGGCAACCGGCGGATGGATTTTCATTAACCCACTCCAGGAGGGGGTGCGCGTTTGGGACAAATTTGCCTCACGAAGATGGAGCTTTTTTCTTCCACCCTTTTCGCACGCGAGCTCGCGTATGTGGCGTGGAGAAATTTCGCTCCATTTCTGCGACCGATCGTGGCAGAGCGCTGGAGTTGTAACGCGATAGCAAAAAAAAAATAATAAACGCATACGTAGATAGAACCACCCCTGAGATCGGTGCCGGGAAAGACAAAGGGGAAAACACCCCATAGCGCTCGGTCGGTGAGAATGGAAAGCCCGCCCGTGACCCCTGGACTAAGGGTAGGGGGTGGTTTGGGAGCCACCCAACACAATACAACACACATCTGCAATTATGAACACCTGTCTGCGGCCCTGCGAGCAGAACGCTACGAATCAATCATCGCCATCTCGACTTTCTCTGCGAGGGCGCAGCATCCTGCGGGATGCTGCACGTACTTATGGTGTTTATTTCGGTCCATTATTCATCGCGGCAAGAGGCGGGCGGCGTACTTGGGCGAGTTTTATGCTCACGAATTCGCAACGAACGCGCTGCGGGAATCGAGCTGGAGATTGTTTTATGGGCACTCGCGAACGCGCGAACTAATGGAAATGGTGCGTCAGCCGGTGGTTTAAAATAGCACCATGACTCAGCATTTGGGCGAGAAAAACGCCCGTGGAAATCGCATTCACTATCGTCCAGTGGAGCAGGAATGGACGGTTGCGTAGGTTCTCGATAAAACAACATCGTTTTGCAGCGAGATTAGCATGGAACCGGAAATATCGATCGATGTTTTTCACTGAAACCGTACGTCCTTGTGGATGGAAAGCCAGCACCAATTATCCTCCCTCGGTTGGATGTGACTCCCTCAGTTGAGAATAAACCTGGACATTCCATCGCAAATTCACCGTTGACGTTTCTCATTAAAACTCGCAATGGTCCACCAAACGGTAGTGGCCTTCAGCTGTAGGTCCTGTATCTTTGGAATCGAATCGACTAAATCGATCGCTCTGATCAATGCTTTGGTACGAGGCAGCAGGTCAGTAAATAAACGGTCACTGAATTAAATGGTTCCGTTTATCACCCGGCCAGTGCCTTCCCGACTTCCGGGCTCCACAGGACATGCCACCCTGAAGCGACCAGGACCAGATTTACGTTCGTTAGCACTTCCCGCTGCCGGCGGAGAGCTTGAAAGCAAAAAAGAAGCACACCGCCCCAATCGAACGTAAACTTCATGATTAGGTGTAATTGAATTCGAAGCTGAGCCTTCTATCGGCTCCCGATTTTTCCAACCACCCTGCTTCTGCTGTTGTTGGGGAAGATAATTCGGAAGCCAACACCGAGAGCAACGGATTCTGAGCCGACGAGCGTGATGCCGTTACCGGAAACGGTGAGTGCCTGCTCGGACGCACCATTTGGGAGAAAGTAATTACTCTCGACCGCCCCGATAGCGATCCTGCGCATGGTTCCGCTTCCGGTGGGGTGTTGCGGGCAAATTCGAGCGATCAGAACTCGAGCTAGAACCCGGTGGGTAATACGAACCCACCAGCTAATATGGCTTCTATGTGTAATCGATCGATCTCATTGCGAGGGATGTGATCGACCGGTGGAAAGTTTGAGTAATGAAGATGATGGCAATGATGGCAGCTGATGCCGCGTCTGAAAGCCAATCGAACGTCAGAGAATGCTGCCAAAGAACGGCATTCCAGAGCCACGGTTCGTTGAACTTTATCTCCTTTGCTTTTGGACGATTGCTGTGCTCAAGCACCACCCCTAACAGCGTGATAGGCGCTGGGAGATGATAATAGTTATTGCAGGCGGCTTCTCGGTGGCAAACAACGAAGCCGTCCAATTCAAACTAATCCGCGCGGTGCACATTTGTTTCATCCTGCGAGAGGGCACATGCAGGAAAACAAGCGGAAGAAAATAAAGCGAATCGCCTCCCACGAAACAGGCACGACCCGGGCAATGATAATAAAAAAGCGCAAAGGACGACACGTTTCGCATTTTATTTTGATTACATTCCGTGTCGGTGGGAAAAACTTCGTACACGTCAGGTCCCACCCCTTAGCGCGATGTCTTCATCCCCTGGCGGGTGATTTCGGAGATTTTCCAACTTTTCCGGAAAACGTGCGTTTTGTCCCGAGCGCTAGCACCGGTGGAAATAAACGCGAGCGCGCGCGCTCTTGTGGTACACGGAAAAGGTGGAGCCGGTATTTCTCCGGACCGTTCTCGGTGTCCGGAAAGGACGAACGAAATATCTGCCACTGTGTGGGGTGAGTTTTTGGTTTCACCAAAGCTAGAGGGTGCACGCGCAATTAATTACGCACAATTTATAGCGCGGCTGGCATTTTGTATAGCAACGACGCCATCGACGCCGGATGACGCTGGACGCATTTTTCGCGGCGTAATTCCACCATTCCGCAAGGGTAGGGCTTCAGGGCCAGTTCAGCTTCAGGGAAGCTGGATTGCGCACTCACACCGAAATGGGTCGTGGCCGGAAAGGAAAACGAAAGATAAAAACAATCCGAGAGAAAACCTAACAGTACCGGAATGGGCCGGCCGGGGTTCGAGGCAAGCCGTCGGTGGAGAATGGAGAATGAAACAGGAAACACTCGCGAGGCTGGGGCACGTCCGCAAAACCCGTAGGAAAGAGGTTCTTCTAGGCTAGACTCGTAGATCGAGCGCTTCGGATGAAAGGAAAAATGTGTGACACACTTACGACTGGCCGCGACCGGTCCTGTGGGACGCGCGAGAACTGGTTTTAGGTTGGGGAATAACTCGCGGCGTGCCGGTGGTGCTGACGGCGTGTCCCCGATAGCCCTGTACTAACCTTGATTCGGCTTGGTCACGCCAGCCAGGAGCAGCAGCAGAAACACGGTGATCCTGTTGATGAACTTCATCTTTGAGGCGCGTTTGTTCGTCGCGTCACTGAGTCGTTGGGGCAATTCGTGCCAATTTTCCGCCGTAACTCACGGGTTTGCGAATTTTCACTTGCTGTTCGCGTTGCACAAGTGGTGCAGAAAGAAAAAGCTTTACAAAAGCACCTGCACCTGCACCTCGGTAACGTCACGATCTCACTCGCCAATTTCCCGGCACTGCGCTGCGTATTGGCGAGTTTTTGGTGGCTTCTCGCGGGCCCATATTCTTTCACACCAGCAGCTTTTCCTAAACCAATACCGGCCACACACTGGGCACTGGGCACTAGTATTGCACTCGGCACGCCATCACGATTGGGCTCGCGAAATTTCCAACCATCCCAACCCCAAGTGAGGTGGTGCGCTTTTTTTTTTATTTTGCTACCTTTCTTCTGCAACAGCAACGGAACCAACCAAAACGCGGTACGAAACAAAGCGCAAATGCGCTCCTGCGGGCTCGCGATCGCGTAATACACCGCTCGGATTGCTCAACTGCCGGAAAAGAAGGAAAATCGCCACCAGAGCCGCCCGCGCAAACCGGCTGCAAACGAAACCAGGTAAGTTACGTCCAAGCTCTCGCCGATGGAAGCGATCAGTTGGCGCGTCCGATCGGTGCGATCGTCTAACCGCGAATGCAACGGGCTCGAGCCCGCGTTGGGCTTCCGTGGGGCGAGATGCTGCGAGAGTTTGCGGTGAAAACAAAAAAAAACCCTCAAGAAGCTTAGGGCCGCCAAACGTGGGCTCAGGTGAGGCAAACATCGCGCAAACGATGGAGAGCGTGAGCGAGTTGAGCCTGCGTATGGAGAAATGGCGCCCCGGGAATGTCGCGCTCTCTTCGCGGGCTTTCGCGGAAGGTGCGTTTGCGAAGCAGGTGTGGAAAAAGCGAACGGGGAAGAAAAAAAAAGGAAAAGAAATGGTTACCAACAACGATCGTTACCGGTTCGCTTAGGGGCTGGTGATCGTGCATTTCTTTGGGCGGCTTTTCCGACTAGTGGAGAGTTATGTGGAGAGCTGAGAGCTTTTCTTTGAAGAGGAAAGCTTTTGAGCCGTTTTCCACGTTGGAGAGCTTTGTTTGGACATTACCGGTATTGAATGATGATGCAAATCATTTTCTTCTGCTAGGTAGGATTTTAAATAAAGTAATTAAGTGAATACCAGTCATCAAAACCATCTTAAAAAATCTTAAAATCAATGGCCGCTGAATAAACGATAAAGGCAATTCACTAAAACGATACCATTTTCGAATAGAATCGAGCAAATCAGCTAGTTTAAAATGAAATAAAACAATAACCATCAAACATCCCACTCTCTTGGGATTGCTTGTAGCGAAAAGCCACTCAATAAAGCCCTGCTAAATGTGCCCCGGTTCGCTACTAAACGCTTTAATCAGCGTAATTAAAGCTCGTTATAACTTCGACTGACATTCGAAGTGCATAATTTAGAACGAACGAATCCAAATTAATGTCTTTGGTGAATTAAACGAACTCCATTCTAATTGTATTCACTCGCACTAAGCACTAGGGGTGCGCTTCATCGCTGGTGCTTTGTTCGATCTTCAAGTGACTGTGAATAATTCGTGCTGAATACATTCTCTATCCCCAGTGCTCTGGCCACTCGTCCTGCGGCCGTCCTTTGTCCGTTTCGCTTCTTTACTGCCCATCACCCGTTGCCATCATAGCGCGCGGAATAACTATAATTACTTTCCATTTTCACTGTCATTTGGTCGTTGTTGCGTTAGTTCTCCCACGGCAACTCCTTTTCCCCGGTGGTGGATGGAAAATAAATCGACAACTGTCCTCGCTTTCTGCTTGAAGCCGCGCGTGGAAAACTCCTTCCGCAGAAACCCGCGAGCTATAGTGGAGCAAACCTGAACTTCTGTTGCAGTTGAGCCATTTCTGAGCTCGGACTAGCGCCCGATTTAGCGGAGTAGACCGGTTGGACATTTCTTTAATGGACTCCAGGACGGCGCCCTTCATCCGACCCGACCACCCGTGTAAGACGAATTAATTGCATTGTCATCTGAATGCAAATGAGGTTGATCAAGAGTTGTCGTTTCCGGCGTTTTCTGGCGAGCGTGTCCTGTGAAGCTGCGACAAATGGTGGCGCTGCCGGTGGAAAAATAAAACCGCTCCCGTGCGCCATCTTAATGCGGGAGAAATTTTCACCCATCCCTCTTCTTTCTGCTCGCTGGGTCGCTGATATAAGCGCGTCTCAAACGGAGATTGCCTCCCCGGGAGAGAAAATGCTTTCCCGCCGGGTGTGGTGACTTTTTCGGCGCTCCCGATAAGAAAGTGTTTAAGAAAGTTGAAAATTTAATTAGCATACATGTGCCCTATCTTTGCGGGCCGCAACCATCCGCCCGGTTGCGTGTGGGAAATGGGCCGCTTAAAATGTTAAGAAGGAGAGCGTAACAAAAAAAACGTGTGAGGCGCGCGCGATTGCGACCTTTACCTTGGCGAAGGGGCGTCCCGGCAGGCCCTCTCGCGGGCGTCGTTTGTCACTTTCTTCTACCTCCAAACCCGAACGCAATTACCGGGCGCACCGGTAACGAAGAGTTATGGTGCAACTGCTGTGGATTAGGAGCGTCTCTAAGCTGAAAACGGTGTGGCGTGTTTTGTTGCCGAACGCATACTCGGCATCGGCAGCCTGGGTTTGTGGCCATAAAGTTAGCTACCGAGTGGTGGTTTTGCTTGCATTTGGGGGAAATTTCCATATTCTCTTTGATCTCAGCGAAAACAAGAGAGGAGCACCATGATGTTAACAAGAGCTTAGTGGACACAATGCGCGTACAATTTCAATGCTCGTGGTGTCCAAATTGGGGGCATCAAATCATCTTCTTATAACAACTTATGGGAGCGAAGATCCCTGTTGGTTTCCAGGTTTTACATACCACAGAAAGTGGCTCATTTTTTGGCCAAAATCCTCTAAACGACACACTAACTGTGCCACCCGATTGGCGGCTCATCCGTTCGCCACTTGCTGACTCCAAGCGTACTCAACCCAGCGACGGGAACGATGAGTTATGATGATTCCTATCCGAAGAATACATCGAGCAAGACACTCCCGTCGCCGCGCAAAGAACGAGTCAAGTCGTTGAATAATTTCCCACCATTCTAAAGGGCGGTCGGTGGGTGAACGCCGCGAATATGAAACTGCGCACAAAAACAAGCCCACGCCACTTCCGCTTTCTCGCGCGAAACACACCCTTTTTCTTTAACGCCAAGGATGCTGGCGCGTGCCTCGCGGCCAAAAGGAAGCTCGCCCCCAACCCGTAGCCGTGGGTGTCCTATGCGGTGTAGTGTTGTGTGCGCGTTTGAGAAAACCCCAGCAAAAAAGGGCGCTGCCGTCGGGCTCGAATGAATTATGACAGAACGGAACGTCGTGCTCCGGCTGGATCTCGGCACCTCGCGCGTTTTGGCGTTGTTTACTGCACACGCTGCCCGCTGTCATGTCGACCCGAACGGGGCTGAATAGAGTCTAATTATGCGGGCAGGGTCTATTTACGACCCTAAGCGAGCCATTGCTGGGAGGGTGATTCCTGTGCTCGGAGTGACCACCACACAACACCACTGGTCGAGCTGTAATTGAGGCGGTTTGTTGGCGGCGCGGGACAATTGGTCCTCAGCTGGTTCAGGGGTTCCTTTGCGCACATCCGAGAAGCAGACCACAGGCGGTCTTAGTGTGCTCGATGTCGCGCGTTAATTTAGCTCGCCCGATGGCATCAATTGAGAGGGAAGTAACCACTTGACGCTGGGAGAGAATCGGCCGACCCGTGATTCAAGGGGACCCGCGAGATCGCGTCTTCAAAGGCGGGTGTGTGGCCGGAGGTCTGGTTTTGAGAACCACGCACCTCGGCAGGGATTTAGGAGCAGAAGGTTTCACAAGGGAAGCCGACGGACCGAAAACCGCCTGGCCGGATGGTTTCGACTCGCGCGCGCTCGCGCTCTGATGGCTATCTGGCGTGGAACGATTTCCTTTTTAAAATTAATCTAAACAGCCTGGTAGGTGGATGGGGGAGAGAACGTTTGGTTCGTTCTCGGGGCGTATTTGTCCGGCCACTCGGCTAGCACGGACCTGTTTTGGGTGACGTTAATAAACGGCTCGTCTAAGAGAGGGCCCCGTTTGATCAGTGAACTCAGTTGTACCTCTTCGATACTCTGTGAGGTTTTGATTTATTGGCCGCATAAAAACATTGATTCGGCATTCCGCGAGCACCATAAATGGCACAAAATCACTCGGCTTTGCTCATCCTATTGAAACTTTGCGATTCGACATGTTTTCGCGGGATCAATACATAAAAAATCAATCAACAGCTGCTGTCTCGTTGGCCCATCTTTCGCGCCTCCCAATTTTCGCTCTATCATCCCTTCATGCCAACCACGCGCGGCCATAACCGTGTGCTCTTTTTATCCTCGATTTTTGAACTCGCACCGAAACGCTTGCCACCACAAATTCGCTGATTATTTCCCGCTCGATGGCGTCGTTAGGGCGCGCCAGGACTCGCGCGTCCTTGGGCGGCTTTGACCGATGACTGATCATTAAATTCGCGCCCAGCCACCCCCACGCGCTGATTGGCAGCTATTGAAAATGTCTCATCAGCGATTTCGCCTTCCCGCTGTCCTTCCACGCCAGCTCACGAGCTGGCCAGGGAGTAAAGCCGTCCCTCCCGATCACGGGAGGACGGATACGCCGTAAAATTTCGCATAAACCTTGAGCCTTTGGCCGAGGAACACAGGCCCCTGACAGAGTGGTTAGGGTGACATGTCGAAATTTGGCATCGCCCCGTCTCCGGGAAGCCGATTTACGTAAGGCAGGAAATTGAAGCGAAATAAGACCGCCACTTTTCGGCTTTTGGGTTGCGCACGGGGACGAACGGTGAGCGAGGCAACTTTTACGTTGGTTTCGTTCCCGACCCCTCGATGGAGAAGTGCGAAATTAAATCATCCATGCTAATCAGCCAATCTGGCAGCGAGGCCGAGGGTCGAGAAGGTCGAGAAGGAAGGGGTGAAGACACTCAGAATTGATAGGAAGAACTCTGGAGAGAAGGACATTTCTGGAAAGCGCTTGAAGAACAGGCATTTTTTCAGATTTTTTTAAAACTAGTTGCCTACTTTGATTAGTGCACATTCAGGCATTTTAAAGTAGCCTCAATCCTTTTCCAATGTTTGCCCAAGAATACAAACACTCAACATATTCTTCAAACACCCGGTTGAATGCCAACAACACAAACACAACAACGATAGCTCAATCATGCAAACCCTCCAGACTGTCCAGCTGGCTGCAGTCACACCGAGCTGCAGCTCGTTGCAAGTGATTTGCAGCTCCATTGGCTCCGTCACGGCTCGTGGGTGCATAATTAAGCGCAAACGATCCAACCCACTGCGAATCCCAACCGTCCATCCGACGATAACATTGATAAGCGCCCTCGCTGGCTCCGGCGTTTGTGCAATGGCCACACCGGACGACTTAACTTCATCTCCTCGATACGCATCTTAAACAATCAGCCCCTTTCATCCGAAAGTCATCGCATCGGTCCGGCGTCGTCACTTCGTTCGTTCCGAGCGATTAAAACATGGCGCTTGTTGCATCCTGCATCCGGCTGCATCAGCATGCAGCAGCAATTATGCGGCACTCGCTTGCACATCGTGACTCGTAGGATCGCGGGCAGGATCGCGGCAATGTGCTCTACAACTTAATCAGAGAACACCATGCCGTCGTGCCACCGGCGGATGAACTGGCAACACTGGCAACAGTCACCCAAGGTACTCACTTTGTGCTCTCACGAAGCGCTCTCTCGCGCCGCTCTCTCACGCTATGCTCGCTGAGAACCCAACTGAGTGAGTGCAGCATCCGAGCGCGCCGGACCCGCGGTGATGGGTGAAGATAATTCAAACCGATTGACTTTTACGTTTATTTTCGCTTTATTTTGAAAGCTATTCTCGGAGGCACGCAGCACGGGCCTTCCTGCCGCGCGCGTGATGCGCGAGATTGCGCCTGCAGCCTCGTGGCTCGGTTCAGGATAAGAACGAAACGGCCGTCGGTGGCGATGGGCTCGCAAGACGGCCCAGGGAACCGAAACGGACTGGGAAGAAAAATGCAAATTGAATGCTGACGGGAACACGCGGCCTAGGAAATCGCTTGCCGTTCCGTTTCGGATCAGCTCTCAGCCGGAGAATGCGAATGGAATGGGAAGGGCTTGAAAAATTATCAAATTACATGCATCTTTGCACCGGGCACTGCGCGCACCTTTCGGGGTGCCGATCGGGAGCGATCGAACCAGCGCGAACGTGTTTGAGAGAGAGAGAGAGACAGAGAGACAGAGTAGTAGAAAACAGAGAAAGAGAGCGAGAAAAAAAAGAGCCGGGACAACCCGTGAAGAATCAAAACCACGCCAAAGGGCCTCCGGATCGGGCGCAGGGCTGCTTGGGGTGTGTGGAAATTAAAATATTACCTTTTTGCTCCACGCCGTCCCTTTGCCTGCGGCAATGAAGTAGCAACGGCGGCGGCTGCCGAACGATTGGAGAAACAAATAAAGCAGAAATGAGTTTGAGGCCTCGACGAAGGTGCTGCGTTTTGTCGTGAAGGCTGTAAGGATGCCTGGGGGAAACGATCGGTGGACAACCGGGAGAAGCAGATCCTGGTGTGATCGCCTCCTGGCGGGACAATTACGACAACGACAACGCCAACGACGACAACGACGCTGACGACGATGATGCTGGAAATGGGAATTGATTTGCCGGCGGGAGAGAAAATGAACGACATAAAAGCAGGAAGGAAACGGATTATGTCTGTGTTTCTTCCCGGTGGAGGGGTTTCTTACATCAGTCGGTTTGCTTAGATTTGATGAAATGCAGCTTGCTGGAAATACAGCGATATCGCGTTGGTAAATTCCAGTGAAATGAATGAGCTCAATTGCATCCTTGCTGAGCTGACGTGACGTACGGATGGACGTTTCATGGGCTTATGAATTCTTTTGTTGGATGTTTTGAAAAACGTAACAACTTAATTAGCTGGCTCACCAATTGTGTCCATGATACACGATTCGCACCCATAGTCTGGTGAGTTACCCGAAGCATGATTTTCCGAGTGCTCCAACATCCACGCCAGCAAACCCGTTGAGCCCTTTTCCATGGGGGTTGCGTGCGCGCGAGAAAAACCCTCCCTATGCTGCATTTGTCCTCAACAACCTCCCAACCCCTTTGGGAACCCACATCCTGAGTGGCACTCGCGAGCTCCCACCGGCCGCGGTTGGCCAGTTCACGCAAGTCGCTCAGTTCGATTCGAAGCCTCCAGCGAGCAGGACGTGCGTCTCCGAGTAGTTCGTGACCGTGTCGACTTCGCGCCCACGAGATAACGCCGTGAGTGTGGCCATCAAGTGGCGGGATTATCCAAGCCCTTGTGCCCAAGGTCGAAAAGGGGTTTGCGACGGTGAGTGTGACGAGTGCGCGGGTGCATAGTGAAAGGGCCACCGAGCCCCAAGACGCGGCCACGATGAAGGGCCCGATAATGGCAGCGGTGCCGCTGTCCGGCGTCTGGTGAGCATCGAGCCCACGTGTGTGTGTGTGTGTGCGTGTGAGTGAGTGTGTGCGCGTCTGTGTCCCGATGTAAGATGGCAACATTCGCAGCCGGGGTAGGGCCGGAAGCCGGGCCGGACCCGATGATGGGCGCCGACAGTGGTGGTGTTAGTGGTGGGTTAGCGAACGCCAAAAAGTGCAATGCCAAAGCGAGTGAGGGGCCACGCGCCGTGGGAGCGACTGGCCGAAGGAAAACGAGCAGTGGGGCCGGGGCAATCCTCGAGGGAGGCCCGTTGGGTTCGAAGCCATCCTCGGCCCACTCGCTGATCAACTACCTGTTCTATCTCATGTGCATCGCGGCGCTCGGAGCCACCGTGTACGCGAACCTGCGCCAATCACACGTAGAGGATAAATTAAGTAGTCTAGTTAGTATCGAAGTGCGGCTCGGTCTGCTCGAGGCGCAGGTGAGCGATGTATATAGGAGGATCACGCGGCAGACCGACGGTTCGGTCGAGAACGAGTCCATGTCGGACGTGGTGCGGAAGCTGTCGCATCAGATCGCTGAGTTGCCAAGGATGCGGCGTGACTTGTCCGTGCTGAAGGTGTCCCGGAAGGATCGACAGGCCGCTGGACAGCAGATCGGTGGTGACTGCATGTGTCCGCCAGGTAGGTCACACAGCCGCTAGCATCCCACTAGCTAAATCAACCATCAAATTAGACCCATTCTGGGAAAATTAAGTGCCATTACCGGGGTAGGACCGACCGTTGGCATTTCTGTGAATTGATAGCATTTCCGCATTGTTTGTACAACACGCGTAATGGCTTCGGACACGGAATGAGGCATCTACCGGGAAATTGGAAGCAAAAAAAGCGTCCTGGAACACAAGAAAAGCAACGTCACAAAACAAAGGACTCACCAGCGGGTGGGTGTAGCGGGTCCGTTAGCCGGCCATCTTGTGTGGAGTCCGTTCCAAAGAACAATCGGAACCACTAGAATTAATCACACTTATTAGCGCACCCGACATCCGGAAAAGCCGGCCAGAATACGGGCCACCGTCCGGCGTCGATTATCAATGACGTGCGTGTGTGCGAGTTCACCCAGAAAGGACGCTGGCTGTCATCGGCAGGCGTCGGTTTGGCCATTCGCCGGGTTGGGTGAAATTGATTTTTCCCTTCGGAACAAAGACAGCATCGGTTGGTCTCGGTTTTATCTGCTCGCTTCCCATCTGTGCTCAGCAAGCGAGTGTTACAATTCTAATAAATCAAATTATCCGGAAACGATCGGAACGGGGGCGCACCGTGCGACATCCGTCCGGCAAATAAACACACATTGTCACCCGCACTCACAACAAAGCATAAATTCCCCACAACGCCCGGTCGGGTGGGTGGCTGCCTCGGGAGCTGTTGCTCCCTAGCCGGGACTGGGTCGAAGGAACCAACAAAAAAAAACGCCGACGGAAAATCGTCCACCCTGCGGGGCCAGAGTCGTGCAAAATAAGCACTCAATCTTCTAATCCAATAAACGCGACGACAGACTGGCACGATTGCGCTCGCTCGCACGTTCACCGGCAGTGCTTTTGGGGGTGGATTTTCCGGCGCGCCTTTGCCACGTGGGAGGCATGCTGGGCGTGTTGGGACGGCGTGTGAAACGGATGCTGTAAGCGAACGGTTAAACGATCGGTAATTTTTAAGCACGCGCTGGTAAGATGATGTCAAGAGTTCGACACGAGATCGAACGTAGGAAATTGGCCAGAAAAATCATCTTCCCTCCATGACAGGTGTTCTCGGTTCAATTTAACGACTGCTCGCCCAGCGGAACATAACGAAATGTCGGAAAACACGACCCTCACCCTTCACACCTGAAGCCCAACCAAAAGTCCAATAATCATCGGGCTCATTAATTATCTCGCTCGAATTGCTTCGAGATCCCTCTTCAGCCGTCAATTTGAGTGCCGTGTAAAAGCATGTTACATCATCAGTAATGTTTGGCAACATCGCAAACCCTTTTTCGGCCAAGCGCTACGCCAAATAAACCAGCAACATCCCGTGGCCAGACGAAGATCTCGTCGATCTAGACCGAGTTTCGGCACCCCGTTGAGTGTGCGCCGGTAAATCGAAGCGCCATCTGGTGGCGTGGACGTGCCGGGCCTTCATGCCATGCGTGTGTGTGAGTGTTTGAGACGGGCTTCGAGATAAATCACAAGCAATTAATCAACGGCGGTACCGAGAGTTGTGCGAGGCGCACAACTTTATCTAAACGCCACGACCATCACGTAGCATCTCAACCAAGCGAGAAGGACGCTTCGATGGACGCGCGGCCAGGATTTCTGCTTCCCAAGCCGGCCGGATGATTTGCTGTTTCGCTTTACCTTTTTGTTTTCCACCGTCGGTTTTTCTCGCTTGCCTCCAGTGCACCTGCCGGAAGTGGCCCTTTGGGACGCCCGCGCGTAAAGGCGTTTGGTGAGGGAGTTTGCTTTACACCACCAGGTGTGGGTGTGAGTGTGAGTGTGTGCTGGGTTTTTCTTTATCCTTGGTCATGGCAAGCGCCCGGCAGTTACTCATCCCGAAGCTTCGTACTTCCGTTCCGCGTGTGCGAATCGAACGAACGATCGAACCTCTAGTTCCGAGGACGTGCTGTTTTTGTTCGGTTTCCTGTTCCGCACACCTTGATTGTTAACTTTTTCCTCCGTAGCGCCCGTAGGCTCTTTTTTTTTGCTGCTGTTGTTGATGGCATGTCCTCCGACCAGCCGATGCCGGTAGCAACCGCACGGGTGCTGCTAATCCGGCTGGCACTTCCGGTCCGGTTGGTTCGAATGCCTGCGGCTACCACGCCAGCGTTACGGTGGCGTTTTAGCGAACGAGCGAACCATCGGTCCATTTACGACACGGCCCAACCGTTACCGATGATTGGAGCTGAGATAACGCAAGGAGTGGTGAGAAGTGCACGAGTGGATTCAACCCCACCCCATGTGGGGGCAGGACCTCCCGAGGCGAGCCGAAAACAAAGCGAACCGGGAAAAGCACACACAAGCACGAAAGAAAAAACGAGGCTCGAGAGAAATTCAGCACGCCATCACCGGATGACGACAACATTTTCTCCGATGGCCAATGAATGCGGTGGATGGACACCGGCCTGTGGAAAAGGACAAGAAGGGTTTTCCGGGATTGAAGGGAAGGCCAAAGGTGGCAGTAAATCGAACAACAGCAGTAGCAGCAGCAGCAGCAGCAGGAGCAGCTAAAAAAAAACAGCCCCGTCTAAGTTGTTGTCTCATCGGTTTGGGTTATCTCTCTCTCGTCAGGGAATGAGTCCGACAGTACGTGAGCCGGTCTGGGAACATCAACACCGATAGCAAACTGGCGGTGGAATGCCAAATCACGTCGTTCGCTCCACTTAATTATGGGGCATCGTTTTAATTATTGGCGGCCGGGACGAAACTGGTTCCATATCGCAGCCAGCCGGGCACAGGTGTTTCGATATGACCAATCTTCCATTTACATGTTATTTTATTGTTTTTTTTGCTGGCATGTCGTTGCTATCATTCCCTATTCTGGAAAGCACATATCGGCAGCGCGATAAAGTGCTCCATTCCACGTTTGGGTAGCTGCCAACGTCAATTTGCTGGGAGTGGTGGTTTAAATTAAAGCATGAATAACTGATGCTAATTAATAAAGCGTTTGCTCGCGTTTCACAGCCGCCGATTGCACGTCGTGTAAAGCTTAAACGGCTTTCCTGGGAAGACCGCTGGCGAGTGATTTTGCGACCTGATTTAGGGCTTCGAAGCACATCTAAAGACCTTCCGCTTCATTTCGATGGGCACTTCGTAGCATCCGGACGATGTATTTTTCCTCTTTTTTTTTTCTCTCTCTTTTTGATCCCCCCGGTGGGATAAGTTCTTCCGGCGAAAGGTTCCCCATCACCACGAAACCACGAGGGGGTTTTGCTAAAAGCAACATTCGCTCGTCCAAATTTATGGCAAATGACCCGTGTGGTCGGCGTGTTTGCGTTTTTATTCGACGCGGAATCGGCGAGCACGCGCGGCCCGAGAACCGAGAGGCCTCCGGGCGGTTGTGTGTGTATTTTGGGGAGAAAAATTCGGCAAAACCGGATCCCCGGATTCCCGCCGGTGCCGCTTTGATTAGTAGAGTGTATTGCGAGTATCCGCTGCCCAGGTTTCGGTAGGGGCGCGATTCAATTTGCGTGTGGAAACTCCCAACCGGGGGTTGAATTTGCGGATTGAAAGTCGTCGGTGCAAGGGCACGCCTGGTGGGTGGCTAAGGGTGGAAGGATGAGCGAACGAAGTGAGGGCGAAAAAAAAGAGCAGGAAAAACTTCATAAACGCGCGCTATCAAGCCGCGTTATCGGCCATTGTCCACGCCAGAACGGCGCTTTCTATGGGTCGTGTAATTGACCCATGTCAACGGGGGCGGATTCTGCTCTGAATCGCTTACGGCTAGGACACAAAAACTTGGGATATCGAACGGGGTTTGTCGCGCTACAGCGTCCCATGAAATGGAAGGACATGAAGCCTGGCGAATGACAGTCCGCGTAAGCGAAAAAAAACCACCGCAGGGGATGAAAGCAATCGGGTCCATTGAAAGGACGAAGAACTCCATCGGCAAAGGAGATCCAAAACAAGGACTCGCTTTTTCGATTCCCGGTACTCGTAATGCGACCGCGATTACATCTTCAGCCTCTTTTTTTTTTGGAGGAGAGTTTGGGGAATTTAGGGCTTTTCTATTTTTCCTTTTTGCTTTTCCCACTCACCGGACACACTCGATTGGGCAATCCTGACCACATCGAGACCTACTCCAACCAGCAGCTCGAACCATCACCCCAAGTGGCACCGAGTGCAATTATTTATTCGCCGTCAGGACCGTGGCATTTGACACCCACTTGGGATGGAGAGTTTTTCTCGCGACCAAGCGGCTTGACATTTCGATGACCGAAAATGTCAAAAACACTGCCCTTCGCGGTTTGGTTTGACCGCAGGATTCGCCGGTCCGTTTTTGTTGTTGTTCCGTGGAAACGCCACCCTGGAAATGAGGATGGATTTGTTTGGAAATTTCGAACCATGCTTAACTGTCAGTTCAACCCTTCAGCCGGATTCGTTTCGCGTCACGGATTGTCATACCAACCGTCTTGGCAGCGGAGATCGGCAGTGATCTTTCGCAGTCACCCTTTCGCATGCACGCGGCTTCTCGCAGGTTCGCGGGAATAATTTATGACGCTTTAATGAGTGTCATAACGCATTTTATCGCGCTTGGGAAGTGTGTGTGTATGTGCGTGTCCCGGTCCTCGCGATGAAGTTATATTTATAACCGAGACACCCGATCGTTCGTTCCGGCGGCGCTGGCGCGAAGGAGTCGCATGTGTTATTAGGCGTAATTAAACGTTTATTTTATTCGCACGTCAGGAGCTGGGTAGAGAGCGGATTTTTGCACTGATGTCGTTCCGTTCGGGTTGCTTTCTTGCGTGGCATGTTGACGCGCAAAACAGAAATCCTGCTGATTGCAGGGCGAAAAACATGACACGCAAAAAAAAAATACGCGGGAACTGGAAAATAAACTGGCTTAAGTCAGCCTCCGGGCAGCTCAGTGGGGTAGCCATTTTGTGCGAGACCGTTTTCCTTCCTCTTTTTTTTGCGAGCCGCACATTTCGCTGATGAGCGCCGGTCTTTGCTGTCGTTTTCGCCCTCGAAGGAGCTGCTGTCGTTGAGCGAGAATGACTCCATCATGTCGTTCCCGGAGTAGAACCTGTTTCCGTCGCTTGATCGGTACAGGTAAAGGAGCTAGCAGGAAGGAGGCGAAAATTACTCCCTCCTGCGTGCGTGTGTGTGTGTACGGTGTCAAAACAAATCTGAGTGTCGAGAAGCGGCGGAGAATTAAGAAATCACACATCTTCCGTGGCGTGTGTTGTCCCTGGCTGGAAGGAGCACATCCCGACCAGTACCGTCAGCATTTGCTGCCGGCTGCTGATGAAGCTGATCATGCAGGGTTTATTTTTCGTCCCGCCAACGAAACACGATGGGAAGTCCGCACACGTCCGCGTCGTTCCGCGTTAATGTAATCGCCGACGGAAAGTGTTGTTTTGACGTGAGGTGGATCCGACCCAACCCACCTTTCGTGTTTAACACGCATCCTTTGGCGGTGCGGGTATCCTCAGTAGCGGTGGAGATGGTTGGAGATGGTGTAATGCGGACACCCACGCGCCTGAAACGGCCAACCCCAGGCCCAGGTGTGGGCGATTTGGCCTTTACGCTGGAGAAAGGAAGCCCGCACGGTGTCGATGGCGTGGAATATGCGCACTTTGCAAAGTCCAAATCCTAGACATTACTGCCTCATATTGTACCGTCGCACTGCCACTGGGACTAAAGATGACATCAGTAGGCTCGCTGAGGTGATGACTCCCACTTTTGGGATGGTAACGATCCCCGCAAATGTCTCAGAAATCATTATTTAGTGCCTCGTTTCGCTACCGTTGTTAGCGAGCGTTGGTTGCCATTCGAACCTCAAGCGATGGTTTTACAGTGTTGAGCTACTTCATAATGTAATAATCTTAATGGAAAAGGAAACACTAACCGAGAGGCACGAAAGATTCGGTGTCTTTTATTTATAGAATGACCCACCCAGTCGGGGACTTTCCAATCGGAATCGATAACTCGAGTCGCAGAAAATGCAGCCCTTTTACGGTGTTTGTGTGTGACGAACGTCCTTTTCCTGTGATAAGCATCTTCTCGATATCGCGCTCGAGAGCTCGCGTTATCGATTGCTCGCTCATCATTTATCATACGCCATGGCCTTTACCGGACCATATCTCTCCGCCGGTTGCCTTTTGCCTGTCGGATTTGTATCTCGTTGATTTCGCCATGATGGTTCGTGCCACGTGCACCGGAAAAGGCCAGCAAACCGATAAGCAAACCGAGAAGCAAATGGACTTTTAACCAGCTGTCCTTTCCTATCCTCGGCTTCGGATGCCACCGCGCCAAGATAAACATCCCGTCCGGGTTTCGAGTCCGGTCCCGTTCTGTGGGCAGAATATTTTCCTGGGAGGAAAATGCGTTCCATCTTTATATACATTCTATTTTTTTTTGTTCGTGTGTTTTCCACTTCACTTCGACTTCAACCCAGCGACCAGCATGCGAGGCTTCCGGAGCACTCACGTGTGTGTGTGTGTGGCCCTCGATTTGATCTGATGATGGTTTTCCGACAGCGGTGGTACCCGAGCCACCGAAAAACCGCAAAGTGGCACCAAAACCAACACATCTCGGTCGGAAGGGTCGCCTGTCCGAAGGATAAAATAAACATTGCGCGCGCTGCCGGAGCACGAACCGGACGGAATGCGGGCGGTTTGGAATATGTTTTCGGTGCGAAAAGAAGCGAAAGCTGCGCCGCGTCAGATGCCACCCGGGAAGATGAAGGAGAACCGACAAAAAAAAACCCCAGGCCCCTTCTCGAGTATGACAGACTTCACCGAGTGCGAGGAAACTCCAGCGTTTCGGAGATGGAAGTAATATGTTTATTCAGTTACGGCTGTTCCTTTTGGCTTGCCGACTTTCGGCTGCTGCCTCGTTGTGTCACGGCCAAGGGCCGCAACGCATCTATAAGGGCCGTCTCCTGTGTTCCTGCGCCCAAAAGCCACACAATGCTGGCCTCCCGGGTCGTTCTCTTGGGGTGAACCGAGACGACTTCTTCGGAAGCAGCCAGCCCTGGGGGAGCACGCTTTTGGGTGTCCGAAACTCCGGTCAAACTCCGGCACGTTTATTTGACATAAATTTATCTATAAACATGAGCCATGTAAATAGCTGGACCTTGCGAGACAGGTGTGTCCAGAGGGCCAACAAAGGCCCGGTCAGAACACCGTACGTGCACCAGCAGTACCGAGCGATGCATTCAGCACTCACTCATTGCTCACGGGCTCACGTTTCCATCTCGGGCGGGCCAAAACCCCACGATCGCTTTTCCTTCTACCCGGGGCAAAACGTTATACTGCGCTATGGTCACGGTGTGGGTGTGTGCGTGTGAGTTTGTGTGTTTGTAAGCCATGGCTCGTTCGAATTCGTGCGCTGCTGCTGCATCCCGTAACGCGCTGTAGCATTAGGAAAAGTCATAGAACAAAAGCATAAGCCCTGTGGAGCCCCCGAGGGCGAGTTCATATTCTTCCGCCACATTACTGGCATTTTGTTACGGATCCGTGCGTGCAAGTGTGGGTGGGCCCTGAGCGCTGAGCAGAGCCTGCGCCTGGCATGCCGTGGGTGGAAGTGGAAAAATTTAATAAATGGAGCATCTGCACCGAAACCGACAGGTTGGGGCCCGAAGGATGGCACCCGGGATCGCGAGCTCGAGCGGAAAAGGATGAATACAAATGATTGTGCTTTGTGAGTCGCCACACATGGCCCTGCATGCGTGTGTTTCGGTGTGGGTGTGTGGAAGATCCCTGACTTGGTTGGGGCCACCATTTTTTTTGTGAGTGTGCCCCCGTTTTTTTGCCCCTTCTTTGGCAGTTTATTTTCATTTTTGCGCTCCCTTCGCCCGGATCGCATGCTTTATGACACGTTCGTATGGCGCATGGCTCTTGATGGATGGAAAAGCGTTGTGATCAAACAGCAATTTGCAACGATGGGGAGAACCATCGTGCGAAGGTATCGGTATGTGGTGAGCATCTTTTTCTTTTCTTTCTTGTGCGCTTTCCTTTTGGCGAATGTGCCCGGATGTGGGAGACGCTCGTTTCATCTCACGGCAATGCGGTAGAAACGTTCCACGGCACTATCTCTCGTCACCAGCCTCCCGAAACGGGTGATTCGGTACATGCACTAAGGCTGCAGGTCACATTTGAATGCATTTCTCTGGTGGAAAGGGCCTTTTTGTGCGCCTGCAGATCCCCTTTGCCAAGCGGGGGATAAAACGCCATCAAACAATCGAACGTATCGAAAGGGGAACAATTCATCGCAGAGTTCGTCGAATTAAAGAAACCCAGAAATAGCAATTTGGCGACGTTCGTACGGGCTTTTGAAAGCGCCTTATCTAGCATGAGGCTTTCCGATCGTTAGCTGACGACTCTCGGACGCATATTCGACGTTCTCCTGCACAGGGCACCTAATTGAAGCGCACCGTTTGATGTTTCGTTTCGGTGGGCGGTTGGATGGAAAAACGCGCCTTTTCACGGCGCCACCATCGCTCGGAAGATATTCATCTCGCTTTCACCACCTTCGCGTGGCTGTACGGCAGCGTAGCAACGGAACCAAATGAGGTGGAATTCGAACGCCAGAAAGTCTCGCATGCAGCCGACGATTCGTCCCACCGGCGACATTGTTGCTGTTGCCCGTTGCTGGCCCCGCCCGGACACGATAATGGAATTTCAATTTCCCAGCAAGCGTACGGGGCTGCCCTTGCCGAAGGGTGTCCCTTTTTCGGTGGTGTCGGTGAGCCATGGTAACCTGTTTTTTCTTTCGCTCCCTCACTGTTCGAGCGTCCGAATATTGATATAACAAAGCGCACGGTACGAGCCACGGGCCAAGTTGTGGGAAATTCCGAGCCCCCGTTCGAAAGATGCCACGACACGCTTCCTGGCGGAGCTGGTTCGCGGATTGCCCATCCGAAAGACGTGCTCGCTTTGGAAGACACAGCGCAAAAGGAGAACTTTATCGTGGGTCTCTCGCACCGAAACGGACCGCGCCACAGCTCAAAGCAAGCTTATCTATCATAATCCGAACTTTTCCCAGCCACGCGGCAAGACGCCGTGTTCGCTATCGGTTCGATTATTTTCTCATTTGCATTAATTTCTTCAATATGCGCACCGAATGGCCCCGTGATGGCTCGAGACGGAATGGAAACCAACCGACGACGACGACAACGACGTCGCGCTGAAAGCACCGGATTGACATTCTAAGCCGCTTTCGGCAGCACTGCATTAGTCCGATGGGCGCTGGCGTCCTATCGAGCGCATCCTGTCCTGTCGAATGGCCACTCTGGTGCGATGCTTTAGCTTTCCCGCCAGCTGCTCGCCAACAACTATTGACGAACGACCGGAGCGCACAACTTTGGCCACAAGCCGTTTGTTTTTGCGTTTCCCCACTTCGGGGAGATGTTTCTTCGCAAAGTGTCATCCTGGCAACAGCTGGCCAATCTTTTCGACGCGTGGATTGAGGCGACACGGACCGTGGGCAGGACCTAACGCCCTTTGAGGGCGTCCTCGAGGGCGTCTCGTCTTTGTCCGGCGAGCGAACCGAGTGAATGTTCACATTTTTTTTCTGTTTTCCTTCCACCCAAACCGAGTGCCAGGGTGTGCTAAATCTTTTCCTCCGGTCGAGTGGATGGGAAAAAGTTTAACCTGTCTTTTCCAAGGGGGCACGAGGTCTGGTATCCTTTGCTCCTTTGTTGGCTTTTCCTTTGGCGTATCACGAGCACGGTGGGTTGGATCTTTTGAAGTTATTGCATCTGGTGTGCCTCCCATAAAGCGCACGACACGCAATCGGACAGTGCACAAACACGCGCTCGAGATAACAGTGTACGAGTGTATCGGTGTCTTTTATTTTCTGTAAGCTATCCCAACCGTTTGCTACGAGGCCCCTGAGGTTTCTCGAGCGGCGGACGCACTTTCGGTGGCACCGCCAAAGTCGCTAATTGAGCAAACGCCCATAACGGCCCGTCGCCGGTGCACAGATTCTTCTAATGAGGGTGTTAAACTTCCAGCCCTCCACTCGGAGCTAGTCTAGAAGCGGACGTTTGCGAAAAGGTTGGCCCATTTTGCGCAATAATGGGCTCACCGACCAGGCTCACCCAACCGCAGCCAGTTCAGGACGAACGCAGAAAAGGACAATTTTGCGGACTCATACCCTCGCAAGGAGGGAAGTTTCGATCGGAACGGGCCAAAACTTTATCGTCTCCTCTAGATCCTTCCCTACGCGTAGGCGTCCTCCCATCCCAAAAACACGAAGGTCATATCGAGGGAAGGGCCGGAAAAATTCCGAGGACGTTTCACTTGTCGTCGGGTGGTCACGGTGGGAAGATTGTGAGACTTTTCGAAGAAATTAATGAACCACCAACGCAGTTTCCCGATCGATTGGGGTGGATGAGAGACGTTTGAAAACGAGAAGCCACCCCCTCTATGTTCCTTTTCGTGGAAAATGTTAGACCGAGAAAATAGCCAACCGAACGGACCAGCGAAACGAAGGAAAACCGGTGGGCTGGTGGGCCCACGCAAATCGTACGCAAATGACGCAACCGACCATCTCGTTCGGTGGTTCGATTGGAGTTGTTGCGAAAAACAACCCCCGATGTAATGAAAAAAAAAAACGGACGGCAACACATATCGGACCATCACTGTCACGACAGGAAGCTGTCCGGCTGTCGGGGCTGCGTTTTTTATGTTCCCGCTGGTGCCACGTTTCCAATCGCGCAAAGGGGATTTGAACCCGTACGGTTACATGACCCTAAGCGCGGAAATAAATGCACGTCTCCGCGTGCGACAGAGTGGCAATCGGTTGCATCGGACGGGCGGGATTCGCTGATTGCGCCTCAATTATTCGTTGATTATTCGCATTCTCCCCCTTTTTTTGTTCGAACGCGCGCACACGCGAACCGGGAAACGGAAAAACAGGTTCCAGCGGTGGGACCGTTGCGTTTTCGGTTGCATTTCGGCGCGCCACGGTGACCTTGTCGGGTTGCTGGCAGTTGCAGTGGGCTCGCTTGTCGAGCTCGGCCACGCAAAAGAGGGAAAGGAAATGCGAAAGAAAACCTCAATCTCGAGGAAGTCGAGAACTCGAGCGGTAACGTTTGCAGGACCAGGGGGGCTAATAATACATCTTTGCAACCCCTTTTTTGCCGTGCCTCCGTGCGCTTGATTGTGCACTTTCCGTGGCGGGTTTCGGCTGGATATAAATAGTTTCGTATGCTAATGGGCTGACGGGTTGGGCGGGGGCAATACAAAAATATGAAACGCATTATTTATGGGCTGTAAACAATTGCTGCCTGCTGGGAAGGGTGGACGAGTCTGGACGTGCAGCCTGGAAAATGCCATGTGTTTGGCTGCACGACAGCATTTTTCATTAATATTTATTGCGAAAGGACCGTGCGAGGGAAAGCAAGCAATAATAGCAATCGTATGGGTTATTGAAACTTTTTTTCCATACAGAATTGAATCAAATGAGCCATGTTTGTTGCAGGTTCTGTTTATCTATAGGTTTGTGGAAATCAAAAAGGCATCTCCAGGTGGCATAAAATGGAAAAGCTCCTCTCTCACCTCACGATAATCTAGCCTGAATGATATCCAATCGTTTGCATACGTCATTTTTAAGTATCAAATACCTTTCGAATGGTCACTATTTGAAAAACAGCACGCAATATTTGGCACCAACACAGTTCCGATCTGCGTTCAAGGATCTTCTGACCGGTCGATAAACTCTACCGCCATACATTCGAGCGACCGATTGACGGATTAGACACCGGCTGTGATCCATTTGCATCCCGAAAATAGCGGCTTCTTTGTGTGATCCGGGAAAATCTTGGCCACTAGCTTCGTACACCTCCACGGGCTGTTTTCCTTCTCACAAAACACACGAACACAAACACACTTACACCCTGCACAATCCATCACGGGGCATATTAAACATCGGGCAGACATTTCAATTTTCCGACTGATGTTCTATTTTCGAGTTCGGCATCACATTTGTCTTTCCTCCCGGCTCCGGCCCATTTCCCGCTTCACTCACGGGGACTTGGACCGGGGGTTGGATGGTCCGATCGGGTGGTGTTTGTTTTGTTTCCGCCCATTTCTCCTAAACCGACCTCCTAACCGTTCGACCCTTTTCCCGGATATAGATAGATTTCTTTCATGCTCTCATGCTGCCAGTCCAGCGACACACCGTTCGATCGATTCGGCTCGGTACCGGGAATGCTAGTGAGAAAATTGCTTCCTAATGAGCTTGGCATGGAAATCATTGGCGTTGCACATGACGTTGCTAATTGTATTAAGCTGTACACTATCAACTATTGGGAGAGCCCGTCCAGCCGATGCGGGCTAGGTAGGGACACCTCTTTCACTTCTAGGGAGTTTTCCACCGAGTTTTCCACCACGTTTCGGCCACCTGTCTATCACGGCACGGAATGGGCCGGTCCGACTCGGGTGTCACATTTTCATTCCATCCCCAGCCGGGCTCCGGTGCGGATCGAGCGGTATGTGAAAGCAATTTACCAGAGCAACATGTTGAATGTGGAGTCACAGACCAGCGGAGAGAAAACAGCCGGCTGAGGTAGAAAAAAAAATCAGAAATCCTCGCTCGGAACTAAACGAGCGAAAACCGATATCGAACGCGGCCCGGCAAAAGGAGAATCCCACCGACGCGGGAAAATCGAATTTCGTGAACATCGACGTCGGCGTATTAGACATTTTCATAGCGCTCGCATCCTGTTTGGAAAAGCGCTCGCCAACGGAAACGCCCGCCAGCCGCCCCGGGGGTCGGTTCTTGTGTCCGAACGCCGACGTCAGCATCATCGTCGTCGTCGCAGTGAGTGCAAACTCGTCTGGTGGCGAGATTTCCCGGGCGTTTTCCACCTTTTCGCTTCTTGCTTTCTCGGCTTGGCCGCTGCGAAAACCGACGCATTTGGGGGGTTTCAATTTTCAATCTGACACTCGCTGGCCACACCACGGGCACGAAAAAAAAGCCCCGGACTCGACTTGCGGCTACCGCATTAGTGCAAACGAATCCTCTGTCCGAGCAGCGAGTACGCCGCTTTGAGACACCCGAGGCGGATAATCCGGTGCTGTTAGGGGTTTCAGTTGCGAAATGCGACCTGATAGCTAATAATGGCGGCGATACTGTAATTATGATTACGGCTGGAAAAACAGGGGGCTTGTGCGAAAGACCGAACCGAGGATCCTTCGCCGTGACAATTTGACCACTTTGGAAGCGAAATGGGAAACCGAATTAGTGAAAAACGATCGTTCAAATTGGGTGCCATGGGGACACCACTGGATGGGCGAGGCAAATTTTCCGTGCTTTTATTTCCGAATCAATTCTCATCAGTGTTCGCAGGCGGGATTGTATTTTGAATCGAAATAGTTTTCCACGAAACTGACAGCACGTGCGTGCCGAATGTCACTTGTCAAAGGCACGATAAGGGATGACTCTTCTCCAGCAACCCGTCGGATGTCGTTCATTAAATGCAGTGTGAAATGGGATGCTCGATTTTCCACCTCGAAATGCTTCCCCAAAACGAGCACCGACCAGAATCCGGTGGTCGGAAAACGGATTGAGATAGCGATAGTGATAGTGAACCCGCGCCGAACGGACGAGACGAGCCGGGTATTACAAACATTTATGATAATAATGCATTCCAAATGGGATGGTAATGATGAAATATCTATGCACATAATCAGCTCCCTTGGGTGTGGGTGTGCATGAGTGACAGGCGCAGAAACGCAAATAAACCTCCCCACGGTCCGGTGAAGCGCGCGGAATGAGCCATGCGTCCTGGAAACGAAGCCGCTCGCGGTTGACAAATGTGGGTTTGATGGTAATACCGAACTTTATCGCAGCCGGTTTGCGCCCTTCGCTAAAAGGGCGGGTGGTAATTCTTATTCGATTCCCAACTGGCGCTTATCGCGATGGGCTCGTTTTAGGGCCCTTCGTTCGGCTGCTCATTGGAAGGTCGTATGCTCGCGCGAGAGATTACGACGCCTGATGTCCTGACGTTGATTGTCCTTCGCCTGCCATGCCTAAAACAGGATATAAATATCACGCGTCCTGCAATTTATTGCTCTCATTTCGTCGTATCCGAGAGCCGGTTCGAAACGGTGCCTATAAGGATAATGGCCAGGAAGAAACGCCTGCTTCGACGACAGCAAGGATCCGCACTCCCATGCAGCGAACGTGTGAGTGAGTGACGTCGATGAGTGAACCGAGGGAGAGTGCAATAAAACCACACAGTAAGTGCCTAACGTCCTCCATCGTCGTGTCACGTTGTCCAAAGCGGTAAACCTCATCCAAAAAAGGATGTCCATCGCCTCCGCTCGGATGACAGGGATGATGGCGATAATTTTCTGGTTTTTGAATTTTGATTGAGATTGCCGTGTCGGATCGGTCACTGGCCGGGGTAGGACGAGTCCCAGGACGCGTCCTTTCGTGTGGCGAATCCCAGCACCGAAAGCACTCCCATGTGCAGTGCAATCGAATTTCGATGAAAATGCAAATACATGCACTCCATCACGGGCATTCGAGAGCCCAGAGAGAGAGAGAGAGAGAGAGGACATGCCTTCAGGGACACGATCGGTGGAAAGGATATTCGGCGTCCACTGCTGCGAATGGCAGGCTCGAGCCGGTTCCGAGGTGGGTTTTTACTTGCTTCCGCCTCACCAGATGCCAACAGCGTTTTTGAAGCACTTTGTCATGCCTTTGCGTCGATGCCCCTCCGGACAGCTTCGAGTGGATTGGGGATGCTGCCACACACACACACACATAACCCGTGGGACACTCCGCCGCCCAGACATCCCTTTCACACACGCCTTTGGTAGTGTGCTGTTGTAAAAAAAAAGGCTGCATAAAATTGGTCGCCCGATGCACGGAACCCGAGCGCACCCTTTTCACGTCTTTTGGGCGTGATTCAATTTCCGGACCGAATCTTTCGGTCCGTATTTTTTCCCCATCCAACCAACGGAGATGGCGAGGTTCAAGGAGCAAGCGAGAGGATGTGTGCCGGTGGCAGGTTAGCATAAGCGAACCCACCGTCACACGGAACGCGAGGTGACAAATGAGTTTTGTCGATTTTCTACAAATTAATAAATAAATCTTTCCACCATCGGGTTCTGCTCCATGCGACCCTCGGAGTGCGTCCGAAATGGGAGAAAAGAAAAGAAAACTCCCACTTCAACTGAGCTAAAAACACATGCACACCCACGCCAGCGGTGTCCTTGTGCACGTGAGCACGATGAAGAACGCCTTGCCGGTTGCTCTAGTTCTTGAATTCGCCTCCCGATGATGGTGGACGCGGTTTTCCATTTCCACGGACCGTAAAGTTGCGCTGTCCACGAGCGCACATTTATCATTTTCCCATCCCGCGGGGGCCCGTCGTTTTATGGCCACGGACGTGACGTCCTCGACAGGCTTCCTGCGGTTTTTCCCGGCGCGGTCGGTTTAGTTCACACGTCAGACAGTCAGGACACATTTTGTTCACCGGGTGCGGGTTGCGAGCGATGCATTTTCTTGGGACCTTTGGTTTTAATTTTCTTTCGCGTTCTCACACACACTCTGTCTCACTCGCTTTGTCTTACTCCGGGCGCCGGTGGGATAAGTTTCTATCTAGCCTCACTCAAGCTATTTAAAGTTTCATTCTTTACGATCGCTAGTGACGAAAGCGATGGGGGTTTTAATTTATTTTGAAAACATTTCTCACCACGGGATGGCTCGTTTGTTGCGTGTTTTTTTTTTGCGGAATTCTAACCGATTGTAAACGGTGCGTTTTGACGTTTTTGTTTGCTTTATGACTGTGATGGTCGTAAATAGCGGGTCGCGTTAAAAGTGTCGTAAATAATGCCCCTTCTCCACTGGCGCATGGTGGCAAATGATCGAAGGAATTCACGCACCTAAAGCGCCTGGTCCAACCTTCGGCACTAGCAACGAGAAATAAGCCTCACACGCCAGCCATTGGTGGGTGCGATGGGATTCGAACATGAGCACGTTCGATCTCATTAGTTAAACGTTCGTGCAGGATTATGCCCCTTCTGGCATGCGCGCAGGATCTCTTGCAGTTGGCAGGCCGATTGCACTGCACGATGCACGTTTGCGTCATTTGTAATTTATGTCGCTCGAGCAGGAGAACGAGATGTTCAGCCAGCACGTCACGCACCTTCCGCAAAATGGAACGACCAAAGACTTGTTTGTGTGTGTGTGTGCGTGAGGAAATTTAAATTTTTAATTAAAACATCCCGCTCCGGCTGGATGGAATCGTCGAATATTTTTATTCAAATTAGCGCCCTTTTTGCGTTCTGCCAGCATTCATTTGCTGCTGACTTTGCAATCCTCGGCTCGTTGGTGACGATTTCCATTACACCGAGCAAACGCACCACTGTGTAAATGCAGCTGTGGATGCATTTTTCCGGACGCCCTCAAAGGGGGTGTGGATTTCCTTACTGCTTGGCGTCTCGACCGGTCGTTTCCTTTTTATTTATGCAAATGCCCCCAATTTCCCGCCAGCCGGAGCGCACTAGCTCGCGTAAAGGGCACGGTCCTACTTCAAGCATCCACTGCAACCGGTTCGGTGCGTTTTTGTTTCGAGTTCCTTCCGCCCAGGTTCGAGTTCCCGACGGGTTCCAGACTGCATTGGCTAGGCGAAGACGGTGGAGCAGAATAAATAATTTTCTCGTTAAGGTTCGGGGTTGGGTTTTCGGTACGGGTCGAAGAACGCAACCATCGAGGTGTCTGGCTTGCGTTGTAATGCCAAAAGGTGCATTTAAAAATCAAGCAAAAAATCACCCCAACACATCCGCCCATCACCGGCTTTTGGCGATGGTCCCGGGCGAAATTAACCGTCGGTGAAATTGTGGCCAACGCGGACAAAAGGGACAACCGGGGCTGGAAAACTCGCTCTTGCTTTGCTCGCCCCCAAATTGCGGGAATGCGTGCCGACCCTTCGTTAAACAAAAATTGCACTCCCCAAGCTGACCCCACCGAAGGGAAAAGAAGAGTCGTTGGCTTAAATGAAGGGCATTACAATTCATGCAACATTGAATTCGGTGTTTCTCGCGTTCCTCCCTGCAGGCACGGCGTTGTGCTCAACGAGCAGTGGGACCGTTTTATTGGGGCGCTTTGATTGTCCCGTCGGTTCCCTCGAGAGAAAGCGGGCCCTTCTTTATGGCGCAATACAAACTAATGACATTTATTTGATCGAGGAAAATCTCCGACTTTTGGTTAGAGCGGAGAAACGAAAAACGCTTAACAAAACCGCAACCGATGTGATTTCGGTGACGGTTTCGAACGGGTCGGCCACTCGCTGGTCGTTGGTTTTATGGAGCAGTTTTTCATCCGTTTTCCATCTCGATCGGCGAATGGTGTGGGCAAGGATTTAATTGGAATGTTTTGCATGGCGTAGTGGGTGGGAGAAAAGGTAGCATAAATTTCGTGTTAACGCGCAATTGAAACCCCCGAAATGTAGCTGAAATACACATGCGCGTTCTCGGAACGAGCGATGATTGATGTTGCATAATTTCGTCGGATGAAAAATAAACGCTTTTCACTCATCATCGCCCAACGCGTGGGGCGTGATGGATTGGGAAATGCTTTTAAATTCATAAAATAAAACCACCGCCACCATGTGGAACATCTCTTAAAGATTGACTCAAAACGCTAATGCGTGTGCTTCGCGCATCGTTCTGCGCGAATGGGAATCCTTCTGAGCACTCCATGCGCTTGGATATTCACCCGAAAAGAAATGGCATTTCATCATTCCCGAGCACCATTACGCCGGCATCGTTTCACGCAAACCGAACGAGGCGATTTATTCCGATCGTTACGAAAACGGCACTAGATCATTCTCGCGTCTTTCGCCGATCCATCGCCGGTCAATGGAGAGCCTGGCGATGCTGGAATTCGCGATTGATGCGTTAAACAAACCCCAGGCCCGAGCGTTCCAGCACGCGATGCCATGTAATCACGTAAATATTTGGCACGATGCCGAGTGTTTATGTGCACTCCCGCTGCCAGGGCCCTCAGCAGGACTCCACTCGGTCTTCCGGTGGTTTGGAAGATGGAGAGAAAGCAACAAAAAAAAGAAGCTGCTTGCGAGCATTTTTAATCCCCACACCGCGTAACGCAAACATCCGTCATGAGGGTTGGTTCCTACGCGGGAGGCCTCACACAAGACCGCAAATCAAACGAACTCCACTGGCGTGGCCAGCATCGATAAACGCACGCAGGCGAATGAAACCCAATAACATCGATTCCGCCCGCTAACGACGACCGCCCACGACTTCTTGAGGGTCGTTTCCGATCGAGCAATGAGCGATGGTGCGTGTTAAAACAACGCCCGGTCTGTAATAAACGCTGCCATGCCTTCTCGAACCCCAAAATCCGCGGGTGGCTTTTGTCGCAGGGTTGTTTGTGTGGGGTGTGTGTTTTTTCCTCCTGATTTTTTGTTGTTGCCAGTGAGACTCCATCCACACCTTCCAATCACACCCAACAACCTCCCAAACCTCCGTTTGAACGCTTGATGGATTTCAACGCGTTTACGGACGCACATTAAACAGCGGGAAAAAACGGCCCATAAATACGTGCCTCTGACCACCGCGCCAGGTGACGCCGGGTTCCGAGAAAGGATGCGTGCACACTCGCAAAGCCTCCGAAATGTAATTGATTGCATCAATTAATGAGCTCGCGCTACGTGAGGATGGCTTACGTGGTGTTTCGTCCTCGGCTGTATCGAATATCACCCGACCGTTGAGGGCGTGAAATATGCATGGTGAGGCGGAAAATCTCATCCCACGAGCCTCGCGTGGTTACGAGTCCCGCACGAGTTGCATAAATAAATGGGCATAAATCTGCACGCCTTTCCAACCCTTTCCCGGCAGGAGGTGTTTAAGAGTGGGAATTGAGAAGAGTTTAAATTTGTTTATTATTAAATCTATGCCCAGCTGGCACTCTGCGGGATGATGGCGCGAAATGAATTGCGTTCCCGAGGGAAAATTGCATCATTTTCCCTCGCCACAGAAACGGCAGTCTCGCATCGGCTTTTTATCACTTAGAGGAAAGTTCAGTCGCAAAACGAGCTCCAGCTCGAGGGCTGGTGGGCGGATGTAACGCTAGCGCCACATGTGTTCGGTGTTTAATCTCCGACCGAGCGAGAGATAGAAAATGAAACGCCAGCACTCGCCAGGCGTTACACAACGCCACAATGCCCCAGGATACTCTCGAGGGGGGTTTTCACAGGGACGAAACGAACCGGTCGATCCGTTGCGAGATTGCAGAATAATCATAATTCCTTCGCTCGCTAATGAGCGCCGTGCCGTGCCGTGTGCGTGTGCATTGTTGCGCATGGTTGCCGATTTTCCGGATGCACAACTGACGCCTCCACTTCCCGTGGTAAGCTGGTGGATAATTGAGCACACGCTAGAGCTGGCCCCAGGGCGAACGAATAAAAGTCCTTACCGAGTGGGAAATGGTTACACCATCAACAGCCCGTACCACACGCAACAGGGTGCCACGTGATTGAGCCGTAAAAGTTTTGTATTCACCGCGACGGAGCTGATTCACCACCACCGGGACAAAGGAGACGGCTCGATCCTGATTGTGGTCACATTGTGGGGAGTTTTCGTGGAGCCGCTTTCTGATCCAAAGCCGTGGCACAATATTGGTGCGAAACTTCGAACATTCCCAACCAAACAGCGAGTGGTCCTGTGATGTCCTTGACGAAGTCCCGCTCGATTGCCCGTCTGATGCGGGAATAAATCCCGGCGCCGGGTACGGTTCACCGGACAGCCATCACCGGCTGGCTGTGGTTTTCCAACACCCGGTTCTAACCGCACGCACAGGGCTTGTCGATCGTGACTCGTAGGCTCGTGGCCGCGAGCCATCGAACAGGGTGCTGAAGATTGATGTTCGAAGCTGGAACGCTCCTTCCGCCATTCGCTGAGCGAGCACGTCGACGTCGAAGCAATGTTTGTGTTCGTCGGAGGACTTCAAAGCGGTCGGCAAAATGTGCCACGATCGTAGCCAGCTTGCGGTTGGCCCTTCGGTGGACCTACGCAGGAGACTGAGCTGAGCAGATCCGTAGAGCGGTTCGAACATGTTTATTTACAACTTCGGTGGTGAAATGTTGCCTTTCTTTCTGCGTTTTACCTGGCTGAGCAGACGTGCGAGAGGTGGCATTAAGGTGCATTATCCTGATGCCGGAACGGTTTGTTTGCGTTCGCTACGGTCACTGTCACCGTTGGGGCCCCTTTCGAGTCGGAACGATATGAAGATTTAATTCCGCTCGCTTGGTGAAATAAAAGACGAACGGTGTGGTGGTGTTGCAATAAAACAGCCCGCTTGAGCCCGCTGTAGCGAGATGCGTTTCGATGCAAAGCAGACGGGCTTTCCAAATCATCGCGCTTTTAAACGCAACGTTAAGCGCTTTCCAAGCTACGAGTCCTTATGCCGAGCGGGATGTAAAATAAGGGCATTAAATTCGCCCATTAAATCTGCACCCATCCGAACCGAACGAAACCGCGAGCAATTAAGCCTCGCTCGGCCACACGAAAACGCTCAAACGCTCGTCATTAAAAGGAGATTTTTTGTTGTTGTTTTCTTTCATTTTTTATCCTCCCACCCGTTTTAAAACCTCGTGCCCAACGGACAGGTTGTAAAACGCGTCAGACGAGGCTCTGGCAGAGGGTTGGAAGGCCCTTTGGCAACACGCAACAGAAACAGTGCCCTCCGTCCTTTCATGGTGTCCCAGGCGTTGGAGTGTTTTATTTGTTTCACCTTGAAATCGATCTCCTGTCGGCTTTAAAAAGGACTGGTTTTTACCACGCCTGGCGTCTTGCTGAGCCGGTGCGCATGTTAATGCGCTCGGTGTGCGAGCGACCCATTTTACCGCCCGTAATTTATCAATATTTCTGCAAAGTGGAGAAAAATAATAACAGAAGTAAAAAAAACCCTCGTGCATTAAAACCACCCCGGTGCCGGGGAGCGAGAACGAGCTAATCCCGCAGGCTAATGGAGGCCACCTCTTGCAGACCCCGGTGTAGATCCGTGTCGAGGTCCTGCCACGGTGCATCTGGAATACCATGGCCACGACGGGAAACCTGCCGGGAAAATGGCGCACACCAGGTCTGGGACAGCTGCTGATATCGCCGCCAGATTGCACCGTTGCGATGGCGCATTAAAAACAAACCAGCGCGAACGAGACGTCCATAAATAATAAACCAGCAAGAATCGTATGCACCGAGTGAGTGGTGATCGTCGGCTGGCTAAAAATATCCGCATCAAGACCAAGCGGCTAGAGAAATCCGTCGAGTTGGGAAGCGATTTCCCATCGGGGAAGCTCATCTCCAGCACTCCGGTATCCAGCACTGCCGACATGGCGGTAGCAAGCTCAGGTTCCAGCTCAGGTTCGAGGTGCCCAGAAATGGTTCCCCGAACAAAAAAAAACAAGTGAGAGAAAAATAACAGGAGCCCCTAGAACATCGCACCGGTGTGACTAGGGCTGGGAAATAGCAGGGCGCAATAAAAATAGCACTCAGCGTACAGGAGAAGCGAATGGGTATCGTCTTTTTTTTCGGGATGTTTTATGGTTATTGGGAATGCCCTTTGATTCCCGCGGGTCTCCAGCCCCACGATTGAGACACTTGGCGCATGGGGATGCTGCTGTCGCGGCCAACCCGTTCGTTCGTTCGGTCGCTTCTGGCTCGTAAATAAAGCTGTTATTCTTAATTCATATTTCCACGCGCGTCTGCGCCCGCTGGTCGCCAGCCGCCGAGACAACGACGAATTTGAACACCATCACTGGAAGGGTCCGCCCTGACGGCGTGGCGTTTTATTGCGCACTTAGAACGCCAGGAGTGCGCGCGCGTGTGTGTCGGTCCTGCCTGGAACCGGCAGGAATGCTGGGAATGTCACTCGGGGACACCCGTTTGAATTTGAATGGACATGGTACATGGAATGCCGGTCTGATGCTTTTCGGTGTTTTTTTTTTCTTCGAAAGTTCACTTCGCTCGTTTTCGAGCGAGAATTAAGTGTCTGTGACCTTCTCGCGGTCGTATGGTGCCGCTCGTACGACTCGAAACTGCCTCAGATCGACGTTCGACATTCCGGGTTCGCTCCGCGGAAAGTATCCGATTTCGAAACCCCAAACCACGGGCTCTGGTTTGGAATCTCTTCATCCAAAACGAGCTCCGAGATCACGCCGGTCAGATAATCGGCCGGAAAGCGAGAACGACCCTGCTTCGGAAGGATGCTAGATCGTGTCACCCGTATCAGCTTGCGGTGAAGGGATACAAACCCACCGAAGCCGCCTTTAGAACCCTTCCACACGAGTGCACCGGTTGAGGGTATTGTGTTACATTAATCGGCTGCCAGGCGTCCGGCGTTGCGTCAACGAATGCTGACATACTTATTACGAGTCGTACGCCGCTGGAATCGGCTCGGAATGGCTTTTCACCGACAAAAGGAACCGTGACCGTGCGTGCGTGTGCGTGTTTTGTTTCTTGAAAACTAATTTCTTCACTTACGCCGCGTCGTGGTGGTCGGTGGCGGCAAAACTTTTAGGACAAACGTACCGGTTCCGGCCCCTGGGCTAGTAAAATAAAGTTTTTTACAGTTCATTCACGTACATCGCCCATCGCGGGTGCTCCTTCGAACTCGTCCTTTTTGGAGGCGTATGAGCGAGGGAGTCGGTTTTCGGGACGGGCGTGTTTTTTTTCTTCTCCTACTTTTCTAGTGCCCCCTTCGACGGTACTCCTCGCAGAAAGCCCCACGCCCAACAGTGGTCGGCATCGGTGACGGGCCATGGAAAAGTTTAATGACTCATGCGCTTGAGGCATAAATTATGCGCCATGTACTAGCCGGCAGGTAACGCGATTCCGCCCTGTGACCCGAGGGCGTCGGTGGCGTCGGCAGACGTGGCCGGATTCGTCACACTTATTACCAATTCATGACGTGTAGGGTCGGCTGATGAGCTTCCAGGGTGGCGAGGCTGCTGACGTTGGCGTCAGTGAAAAGCTGGGAAAATTTCACATTTCAGCCTCACTGACGCCCCCATCGAAGAATTACACCGCGTTGTGAGTGTTCCTCGGAAAACGAACCGATCTATTTCCCTCAACGAAGAACGAGCGAAAAAGAGAGAGAGAGAAAAAGTAGTGCCACAAAAGGACTAAGCGTCCCAGGGGTGTTCATGCATGGTGCGTTCGATGGGGAGATTTCAGCAACTGTTTAGCACCTTTTCGGGAAAGATACCGCATGTTTGCTTGGGCGCGGGGCGATGAATTCCGAACGTCGTTACAAACGGGAGAAGTGTGAAAGAGAATTATTAGTCTAATACACCGAGTTTCGCGCGGTACGTGAAGCGAATCGGAATGCGTTCGTTTGGGTCGGGACGGCAAGGATGTCAGCATCGGCGTACGAATTCAATAACGATTAATCCGTGTGATGCCATCAAAGACAGGCGCGCTTTTTCGAGTTTTCCGCAGAATTTTCCCAGTGCCAGTTCCCTGGGGAAAGGAAAAGAGGACATTCCTGGCGGTCCCAAGATTGGTGGTTGTTTTCTTTTTCGGTCCGCTTTCTCACTCTCTCTCTCTCTCGCGTTCTCATGCTCGCTCGCTTTTCTTTCGCAAAAGTCGTCCGTCGACACGACAACACTCGTTGACAACTACTCGCCGGAACGTGACAACATTTCTGAATTTATTATTTCCCCTCCGTTCGGCTCTCGCACGGGGCAGCAGGAAAGGCGAGCCACAATCAGCGTCATTCAACCTGCCTGCTCCCAGCTCCGGTACCGGCTTCATCCCCATCCCAAGACGCCCAGGAAGTCAACTTCGAAGCCGTGGTTCCGATAATAAAATCAAACCGTATTGGAAAAACACTCCCCCGGTCCTTCGGAAGCCGTGCTTTTTCTTGCGTTCTGTGGAAAATCCCTCCCATCATCAGCGACCGTGGAGTGGGACGAGAGAATTTTCCGTTTTCCGAAGGTTGCACATTTTCATGCCGCCACGTTCCAGCCGCTCGAGTCCCACTGTGACGGAATAATTCGAGTGGTCCGTCCGCACCGTGGGCAAACACTTCTTCGCCAACCGGCAGAACTTCGGTTCAATTTTGTGGTCGGAAGAAGATTTATGTGCCCTTTTTTTTCGCTAACTCCCCTTTCACTCAACCCTCCTAGGATCCGGACAAACGTCTTTCCCTCGAGGAAAAAAGAGAGAGGGTCCACCGATCCGCAGAGCATGTTGCCGATGAACTCCACCGTTTTGCCTTTGTGTGCCGTCTGGCAAGACGCTCGCTTCGACCAAATCGGAACCGCAGTGGTTAGCCCTAGTGTACGGCCCTGTAATCGCGCGATGGCGCACAGAAAAGACGAAAAAGAAAACTTCACTTGAGCGAAAAACTTTTGCCATCCTTGCGACCAAACGACTGAATTAACCAATTCAGATCAACGGATTTCATCGCCCTGCTGGTTCTTCTGGCCCTTCCGAGGCCCGGGAACCGACGACGGGACGGATGTTGAGCATTTGGCTCCATTTGCCTCATCCGTTAGTCAGCGAGCGAACAGTCGGCCGATCGGGTTCGGACAAAACGGCCCTAAACATGAATATGTAACAAACGCCCCAGCCGGCTTCAACTCGATTAGAATGCTGCGCGAGAGTGAACCCGAGTTTGTCCCGAGGGAGCGCGCAATAATGCGTTGGAAAATTATTCAAACTTCAAGCCCGTCCAACGAATCGACGATGGCTTCCTTTCCAACGCATCCCAATGGGGATGCCGCCATTTTCGCACAAATCCCCCTACCAGCGAGACGAGCCAGCACACTTTTGGCCATCGTTCGAGCAAACGGCTCACTGTTTTTGGGGAGGGTGGGTGGGAAAGATTTCGACAAAACTCCGCCGGGAGCGATTGGCCGCACAAGAAGGAGCGCGAAAAGAAACTTTCCAAACAGGCGAAAGTAACAAACAATATTCCGCTGATGAGGATAAAGCGGCTAAATTAGTTCGCTCGTTCCATTCGGGCCATTCGGCTCGCTGGTTCTTGGCTCACGCCAGGTTGCGGTTTTTTCTTCGACTCGCGCGAATGCCGTTTGCGCACCCGATGCCTTGCGTACGCAACCCAAAGCGCGACCGAAGAATGTGTGCTGTAAATCTAATTGTCCTGATAATCGTTAATTGATCCCCGGAGAGATTACGCAGTGGCGATGGTACGATGCGGCCCAGTCGTGCCTTCGAGCCGGTCTCCTTGGATGGTTGGTCTGGTGTACGAGCTTGTGTGTGTTTATTAATACCCGCCTGCGCCAGGGTGTACGCGAATGCGGAAAATTCGTCCGACCAGCCATCGTCTCGTGGGATGGGGCGGGATTTCAGCATCTCGACGCCTCACGCGACACAGCTGAACACGCCGGCGACGACAACGATTACAACGGCGACAACAGGACCTCGGGGAGGCGCTCGGGTGGGGAGTCTGGGAAAAATAGCGCACCTCCGGACCGTCTTCCCGCTGGGGGCGCTGAATGAAGAAGTATTTTATTACTTAGCAGATAATTACAAACATGCTCGGGATTCCATAATGCCAAAGGGCCAACGATGCCATTCCGCGTGGCCAGGCAAACTTTCTCCCTGACGCAGACAGCTACAGGAGTCATTGGGTTTTGTGCGCCCGTAAAAGAACAACTTATTTTTATCAAAATCCGCCCGAATGAAGCGTATTCTGAGGACTAACGGCGACGACGACGACGACGACTGCGTTCGCGGAATCCGACGCGTTGCGGAATTCGAATTTGATGGTGGAATCGTGTCGCAAACGAGGCTAGCCCGAATACGAACACTAGCTCGAGCTACCGGGGGGTGGATAAATAAACCCATTATCGGGGTGCTTTCGGGGGCAGATTTATGGGCTTCAAATGGGCAGACACTTTGCTCTCGCGCAGTGCACAATGCGAAACAATAGCGCGACATCGTTAAACCCCTTTTCGGGTTTTATCACAGCGCTCTCTTTCGCTCGTTTTGAGTGATGATATCGTGCGGCGGCGTGAATGTGTTTCATTTTCCACCCATTTTCCCGCTAACGATCCGCCTCGCACCGGTGAAGCAAGAGTCCATGAAGACATTCCGCCCACGGAAGGGCCATGCCCCGTTTATGGCAGACCTTCGAGCCCGAGCTGAAGGTGGTCGTAAAACGCCAGCACAAGAGTCTCATTAGAAATTATAACAGAATTCCTCCCCGGCCGGAAGTGGCACTGTCACTCGCGTCGATTGCAGCGGTCTGGCGAAAACGACGCCCCCAAAAGGACACCCTTTTTCGTGCCCATTTTGCAGGCCGGGGTCTCCCAAGTGTCAGCTCATCCCACACGGACCAACCCACGACGGGATGCGAATCATTACTATAGCATAATATTTATGAGCTTTCGATGCGGGCTGCACACGCTTCCGCCTCGGGTTTCGGCTTCCGATCAGCAACCCATCGATCGAGTGCCATCGAGGACGAATTTGTGCACAATGAAGGGCCAAAAATGGGCCCTCGCCAGGCACACTCAAACGCCTGCCTTGGAGCACGCCCGTCAGCTTTCTTGGCCCCTACGCGGTTAAATGGGGCGTGTGAAAAGCGGCGGCACCATTTCCCGATTCAATTCTCGAATCTGTGCGCTCCGTTTCTGATGCCAAAAACCGCTCGAGCGGCACATATCTTTCGACATCTGCATAATCTCAATCAAATAAATCTACATTTCGACTGTCGTCTGGCAATGTGCGGAGTAGCATGTTGCGTCTCCACGAGTCCGCCCTCCACGGGTGGGCGCCATTTTTTGCACCAACGGCACTCCGGAGGTGAGGATGGAATCCGATGCGGGGCATGATTTACTTAATACGTCCTTCCCCGGCACGAGAAACCCAGCTCGGTGACTGCGAAAGACGACTACGCTTAACCTACGGCCTTTTTCCCGGTGCGGTGAATGAGCCCAGGCGATCAGCAGGCGGTCGAAGAACGCGTCTTGGCGCTGCGTGTAGGCGCTTGATTGAATCAGGCAGGCTCTCTCGGTGCCGAGACACACGGGGATCAGGAAGCTGCCGCCTTTCTGGCTGGCTGGCGCACGGAGCGACTCCACACGGATGGCTCTGTTTATTTAAATTACGGCTCCATAAGAACCCGGCTCTCGTGAGCCCTTTGAAGCCCATCAAGCAGAGCTGGGACATAAAAATGCGAAGCGTATCGGTGCGGCCATTTTCCTACCGTCTTTGGGTGGATTTTCCCTGAGCGCTCAAATCTCCGGCCTCACCCAAACGAAAAGGTTGCAAAAAAAAAAACAAGAGGTGTATTTGATTTACGTTTCGGTAAATGCTCGCCTTACCTTATGCTTGCTAGTAGACGCATCGACCGCCAGAGGGCGCCCGCAAGCACGTTGCCAAACTTAAACGATTTTCCGTCCTCCCCCCAAATGTTTTCTGACTCCCTCAAGAACATTTTCCGGGCATTTGTTGCGTTCGGCTCGGTTCTCCGGCGCCCGCGGGCTCCGCACTTGTTCTAGACCGCTTCATATTTAGTGTTTATGAGCTTCCGCCGAAATTGCTGCTTTTGTCAGGACGACGCTTTTTGTCGAAAGGAAAAACCCACCCACCTTTGTACTCGGGGGAGCGGTTGCTGTGACTTCGGTGGGGTTGAATTCCGGAACTCGAAATGGGGAATACGGCCATGTCGGGTGGGTGGGTGGTGAAAAGATTGATGAGAGGCGATTTTTCATCATTTCCATTTGTGGCCGAATCGGGAAAAAAGCTGACCTCCGTCTGGCCCGGCAGGAAGCGGCACGAAGCAATTTCCTCCGAAGCGGGCGCGCCAGTAAGATCTTTTGTCGCGTTCGATCGATTGTGTCTCCATTTGAATCTTTACGATTCTGTCCCAACCGAGAAGTGGTGAATGGGCCTTCTTTTTTTTCCTTTTTTCTCCCTCTCTCTCTGTTTTTGTTGTTGATTTGTTTCCTTTTTTCCCGGTGCTTTTGTTTTTCGTTCGTCGACGGGTCGGTCAATTTGGGGATGCCGATTCGTCTTTTCGCCCGGGCATGTTTTTCTTTCATCTCTCCCCTTCCCTCTCTCTCTTGCTCCCTTGCACCATTGCATCCATCATCACCGTCATCGCAACCGGTTGGAGGACGGCAGCGAGGCGATACTTTATTGGCCGAATTTTTATCGACAGTTTTTTGGTGTTTGGCTGCCTCGATTCCAGCCTTACGATAATTTATTGCCGCCTCGAAACGCCACACAGCTGCTGGTTCCGCTTATCCCCCTCCTGATTCCGAGCTGATGGTCCGAAAAATACGCATAAAATACCCAGCAAGGGATCAGATGCGCGACGCTGGAATGTGCGCCTTTGTGCGGCCGGTGAAATAATGATGTTACGCAAAATGTGTTTGCGTTCCTTCCGTGTACGCTTCCCGAGAAGCGGTGGCGGCCTGGCAATTGCTAGAATTATTACCGAATTATTTATGAGCGTTTATGGAAAAACGAGTCAAACGGGCCAAACGGGCGTTTTGCGTGGGTTTCAGACTACCTCACCCGGTTCAGGTCGACGAGCCCGGTGTCGATTGTTTCCGCCTATTCATGACGTTTTATGCCCATCATGTTGCGCGCACATTTCGCGGGTTTCGCGGTCTGCCCATTCGCGGGAAAATTGGCAGAATAATGAATGGTTTCACCCCGCACGAGATCCCATTCATCGTGCACTAGTCGATTTGCACCATTTTTTTATCTGTACCAAACGAATAAAAAGTGCTTCCATCTCATTTTGTGATGGCCCGGGGTATTTTCCCCGAATCAACTCTAAGCATTTCAGAATGAAATGCTACAATTACCTTTCATCTATAAATAGTTATGCTCACAAATGAGCCAATGATACATTTGAATCACTGTCGCTACTATTTTCCCGAACCGTTCTATGCTGAAGCGTAGTTTTTTCCAATGCTTCCATCGCCCACCGAAAGCAGGATGAATGTTGCCGTTATCATTGCATTACTGCTGTAGCTCACAGCATCCAGGACACGTACGTGCCTTGCAACAGCCAACGCTCCTGCAGCGGATTCATTCGTAATTTATCCCACACCCAAACAGCCGGTGTGGGTGTTGAGGCGAATGTCCTGAATCCTGCTTTCCTCGAGGCACCCTCGAGGGACGCATTCCGAGCAGAATGCGGGCAGATGAAAAATGCTTATCGCAAAAACCGTTCCACTAATGGTGCACAATCAACAAATTCGGTCGCCATCTGTGGGCAAACTTTGCCCGCCAGTTCCACTCAGTTCCTGCGCCAAAGGACACCTCCCAGCACCGTCCTGCGGGCAGCTTTCAGGTGCGCTGTGAAGAAAACTTTTCTGCCAAACCAGCGCTCCGTTCCGGCGCGAAACCACACCCGCGAGTACTTTGTCCACGTCGAAACAAAATTGTTCACCAAACTTTTTGTTCCTCCGTCGTCATCAACGTCCCATCCTTGCGCGTGCGTCCACAGACTCGCCTCGTGTTATGCCTAGCCCTCGAGGGGGCTACGTTCAAGTTTCTGGCCTTCTTTGGGACGGTTCTTCCTCGCGGGCACAAACAAAAACAAGCCAGGATTCGCCCACGGTTGCACGGATGCAGTGGGCCCGGATATGGGTCGAGCAAGGAACCCCGGAGATGGCCATATTGTTGCGCCAGGCAAATAGGCTGTGGCGAGCCATTTTCGAGCCGTGCCAAGTGGGCGCCCGGTGGCTATCAACAGTTGTAACACTCCATCAACGTTACGGCTTGATCTTCCGGGCAGCACTTTATAAACTCGGCTGCTCGATTTTTAGGCAGCTAATAGGATAAAGCTGTTAGCCTGAAATGGGGAACAAAAATGAAACAGAAAACCGGCCACCGAACCGAGCGACGCCGGCTGAGCGGAATGGCCCCAACGACGGGCCCGGTGTTGTTTCGGAAGCGTTTCTTGTGATTTAACGAAATTAAATTAAAACCTTCCTGCTAGCCGAACCGGGCCGGAGGGTTTCTCGCGTTTTAATAAGCACCCATAAGGCTCCGGCAACGGCTCCGGCTCCAAAACCGTCAAGAGAGCTTTGCCACGCCGCTGGCGACGATGATGTTGATGGTAATTTAATCAAATTAAGGCACTTTTCCCGGGTCTCTCATCTTTCTTCTCAGGGCACGCGTCGACGCTCGGTGGTCGCGAAAATTCAACCCACCTTCTCTACCGGTCTCACTCACGCCACTTCTTTTCCACTTGCAGGACCTCCAGGACCACCAGGACCTCCCGGCAAAAGAGGGAAACGCGGCAAGAAAGGCGATCCGGGCGATCCAGGCACGGAGGTAAGTACCATACGCCACGCCAACCAGCACCGGCGGGCATTTCGTCAAGCTCAAAAAACTACTCTTCTCGCTGGCATCCGACGGCGGTGGGTTTTGTGCCACAGCACAGGTTGACTGACGGATGTGGATGATCACTGACGGGAAATCCCTCGCTCGCCAGCCGGAGACGGTGACGAACAATTTGTCTTGCAGGCGATGCAGCAGCAGCAGCAGTCTCAAAGCCTTATCTTGCCGCTGCGGGTGTGCGCATGTGAACCGCCCCGAGTAATTAATGACACTAAATTACACGGTCGTTTGTTATTTTAACTCCTCCGGCGTTTCCGCAGCCACATCAGCGTGACCCCACGGCGTGCCGTTTGCGGGCTGGCCAATAAAAAATATCTCCCCATCGCATCCTGCCTCGGATCGGATGTCACTGATACCAACCCCGGGCGGTTTCGTCGTTCGGCCGGTAATTTATGGCGCGGAAGGAGAAAGCTCGGGTCAGCTAGGGGCAGGGATTGTCCGGCAAAGTGGTCCAGGAATGGCGTTTTTTGGGGCCCTGTCGGACTGTCGGATAGAATGTAGTTTTATCGCCACACGACCACACGGTTTTGGGTGTGGGCGAAGCTACTGGAAAAAAAATCCCTTACGCTGCCCCGGATCGATGACGGATTGCAGGCTTGTTTGTTGCTTCAAATCTGGCCGTTGTCTGAGCCACGGGCGTCTCATACATCAATTGGGGGGTTTTCAACTTCCCTGAGGAGAAGGTTTTAGCGCACATTTCCCATCGACTTGGTGTTTTAAATGCTTCGTTGTAAGATGCATTTGAAAAGTTTCATTAGATTGCTGTGAATCAACCAAACCGACCTACTGCCTAGCACGATGGTAATCCAACTTCCATTAGGCGTTTATGGGCATTTCATTCGAAAGTACAATATTTGCATCGTCGAACTAGAACTGCACGATACGTTTCAGGAACGAAACGGTTCCTGGCGTCGATCGATTCTACTTCAGCGCTTATTTATCTTTCCCACAACCATTACCACCTCCGTAATTATTTGCGAACAAGCGAGAGTGGGAGACTCTCGGTCGAAGAAAAGCAGCGAAAAGTTTTCCAAAATTGCACACTAACCTTAGCCACCGCACGGATGCGCACTCTTTCATTGAAACGATCGGTGCACATCGTCTGCATTTACATTCGAAACACTCGGTCGAAAGACAGAACTCCTACACCTGTCGGTAGAGGTAGCTGAGACTCGCCCGGAAGCCAAACAAAACTTTAGTAATTCTATCATCTGTTAAACAAGTTGCCAACTTTCCGAGAGGGCGTTTCGTTTCCTTCAGCAACGGTGCTGGTGTGCCGTTGTCTTGCCTGAACTTGAATGAAACGACGCCCCCTGGCGATGGTTGCTTAAGATGTTTGGTGGTTTCGCGGATGCATCCGGAGGAGTTTGGCCAGGGGTTTTTATTAGGCATCCAGGAAAAACTCATCAAATCAGGCGCAGCAGGAGATAAGCATTCCCTAGCATCCTGTCAGCACTGCGGACATGCAACGAAATGAATGGTTTTGAAAGCTGCACCACGCCTCTTTCGCTATCGGCCACTTCGGTGTCCTCGTCTCAAATCCGACGACCATCAACCGGACGACCAGCGCTGTGGTTGTGGTGCACTAGCCTTGCTCCTTGCTACGGGTCGACCAGCTCCTTAGCTACGGAATACCGGTGATGGCACTCTGCTGAGCGCAGCGCAAACCGCAGCGAGGACAACAGAGGTGCCGAACGATGGCACCGGAAGCGGATGTTGAAACTTTTATTAGCCAGTCCCAAGCCAGCAACCCGTTTCCAGAGAGTCCATTCGGGTGTTGCGTTTCGGTGGAACTGCTTACTGGCCTGAGCCCGAGAGCCATGCATCACAAAGTCGAAGGAATCTCGACTGGCATCACGCTGACGGTAGCTCAAATAGTCCTGCTCGGTGCTCTTGGTGCTTGTATCATAAAGCTAAATGATTGCGTTTCCTTGCACCACCACTAGGAGGGCTTTCTTTTGGGGGTTTGGTTTGGAGCTCCCAGAGCATCGAAGGTGCCCGGTGGATTAGGCATCCGACTTGAGGCCGGCTTCGACGCCAAGTCGAACACTAACGCACGGATGCAACAGCCTGCCGAAGGGTATTATCCTGAGCTCAGCTTATTTGGAGTGTGGCTCGAAATGGGCAACACAAGCCGAGTGCCTAAGTCGAGCTGCCGGATTCGGTCGACGATTGGTGATTGCGAATCCTCTGGCAGAGAGTGAAACGATACATGAGCTAAATCGATGGTTTCCATTACAGTGCACTCTCGCATGATCGTCTGTGTGTCCATAAATAGGCATCTCGTAGGGATGCTCTGCAAATACTCCATATCGCATCGGGAAGGACCATGGCGTTGGAGTGTAGTGTTACACAATCACCATGCATTATAGCGGCTTTGTGTATTGTTAGATAGGGTAAGATGGCTTTCAGTGATGTATGAACAGTAAATGCTTGTACCGTGGGATTCATGTATTATGCGTCATGACTGCCTTTGCCAATTTCGAGCTTCAAATGTTCCGGAAGCACTCAAAATTGATGCAGGTTGAATGGATCACTTCGTTCCTTCTTGGGACGAGCTATTGTGGAACAAAGCCTTCATTCAAACGAAAAAAATCAATCTTCGAAACGACGAAGCAGTTTCCAAAATGCGATACGCTCCATTCGACCGCTCTCGAACCGATGTCCAAACTAGGCAAGCAGATCTCTTTTTTATTGTTTTATGACCGACCAGCTCACCTCATCGTCGATGCAGTTCGAGATCGCTGATGGATCAACCGGTTTTTAAAAGCGTCGAAGCTCGTCTGAGTGTGGGTTCTGCCGTCAACGGTTGTTGTCTGCTCGAAGCGCCCAAACTGCGAACACGTGTGGTGTTGTTGTGCATTCGTTTATTCATCCTTTTTTTGTTGTTTCTTCTTATTGCCCCAAACAATAATGAACAGAAAACTTTAATGTTGTATGTTTAACAAGCAAATTAATCAGCCTTTTTTTCTCTCTCTTTCGTTTTCTCTTTCTCCTCCACAGGGTCCCACTGGACCTCCGGGCAAAAATGGGCTGCCGGTAAGTGTGGGCCGTTGGTGCGGAATTTCGGGAAAAGGAAAATGCAGGCAAATTAATTTCACCCCATCCGTCCCATCAGACTCGCAAATCATAATTACCCGACCACTTTGGTGCACTTTATCACACACGAGCAATGGGCGATGCAGCCGATTCCATGATTTATCATTTTCGCACTCCAAACGACCGTACGTGCTTCGGCGCGGTTGTTCCGCGTGGGTTGCATGCTGAGCGAGCGCACGTGAGCTCGTAAAATGCGGCACTAAAAATGCGATGCAGCATGATCAATATTGCCAATAATTCAACAAATTTACTGCCACACGAATTCCCCATTCCAGCGGGGCCGAAAATCGGATCGAATGTTACGCGGAATCATTTTAAACGGTGCTCGATAGCGGCTAGTAGCTTAAGCACCACCGCTCGATACGCGCTTTTTATGCCGGAAAATTGGAAAATCTACAAAACGTTTCATTATCACGCATCTCAATTGATTTTATGCACTCTTTCGTTTCATTTTCATCAACACTGCACGCCATATCGCATGACACATCTATGCCGCCGCATCTATGCCTCATCTGAACCACAACAGGGCATCCGGGGACCGAAGGGAGATCGCGGACTAATGGTAAGGACATACGAGTATCTGTTTGTTTTGAAGGCACCAAAAACGCTTTGCTTTGAGCTTTGATTTTTTTGACTACATCGCCGAATTCTCATACAATCGCTTCCCGGAATGGGGTCGAACGATAGGGGATGAATGTACACTCTCTGTTTCCTTACACGCAAACACATTTTGAATCGAAAAACAACGCATCAATCGCATGATCTGCCTGCGTTACATACGATTGAATTCGAAATTCATCTCCACCCAGGTTGCCATCTCGCGCTCCAGGCAAACCAGAACAGACACGTGGCAGCAACAACGCACCGACCACGAGTGCCCTAAATATTCCGTGTTCCTAGTTCCGCGTTCCCACGACGCACTGTTTACGCCGGGCCGTCGGATGGTTTATTTATTGTTATGGTGAATGGTTTCAAAACAATCACTCCATCGCGATCGCGCTCGTGCGGATCGATCGATCGATCAGTGGCACGTTGGGCGGCCCGATTCGGCCCTTCGGGAGGCAACGCTTAAAACAACAAACCCTAATGCGAACCAGCACAAGGGTGGGCCACCCTTAGGGCGGTTGACGATCGCTGGGCAGAAATCCTGGGGCCAGAGTGGCCAGACACTGGCTATCCGAAAACCAACCCAACCAGCATGCCACGATTTGGCTCGAAGCGAAGCGAAATCAGGGCGGTGCATTGATCGCACCTTCTGATGGTGCAGCAGTAAACAAGAAATTATTGTTATCGCGTGCCCGCGTGGTACCGCAAGTGCGTGAAATGCGTTCCCAAAGGCCCACGGGAAGGGCCAACCGTGGGGATGGGGAGGCACTATTTATGGCCCCAAGTCGGCTCGATCGTTGGCGGACTCCCAATTGGCCCTTTGGTGCCGAGTTCGGTGTGTAGACTCCCCAGCAAAGCGATATTGTGGCGAAGATTACGAAACCGATGTCTCGCGGCAACACTACAACTACTGCAGCCATAAATCAGCTTTACCACCGATGGCGCCGTTCGATGGTGCTGGTGGTGGTGTGAGAAAAAAGTGTCCTTCAACGGGGCTGAACGACGAACAACGGACGCGTGTCCTGACCGGGCCTGGCCATTCCAATCAATCGCTCACCACGAAGTCAATCGAATCGGGCAATCAGTCTCAATTTCAATCACCCGCCTGGGGGTGGCTGACGTAGCGCCGGACACCCGAGTTTCGAGGTCCAAGGGCACCCGTGTATGTGTGGCGTGAAAAGCCACAGCTGCACTTGCGATGCCAAGCCTGCAGCATTTGCTGTACTCTCAAACGAACCCCAGGCAGAAGTGGGGCCGAGTTTTTACTACGAAAGGCTATTTGTCAGCGTGTGCGCCAGCCTCGGTCTCGTGAATCCCGGTAATTGAATCCTTCGTACAGGCAAGATTTATCTCGTCCTCGTACGGTACCAGCATCAAAGCGAAGCCTGGCAGTTTGATGCAAATTTCCGTCCCGAAACTAGCGCTCGGTGGATCTCGCCCTCGGCACGAGACACATTGTCGAACCTTCTCCCGCAGTGCGAACCCTTTCGATGGCGTTCGACCAGGGTAGGGAAATTACGCAGAAATGGTTTCCCAACGGCCATTTGTCTTGATTTGCTCCCTTCTTTCGTTGAGCGGGAACGATGCTGCGAGTGAGCCGCGGTTTGAGGGCTCTTGCGTTTGTAGTTTGTTTAAGTTTTATGCTCCAGTGTGACAGCCTTGAAATAGTGCTTTTTTAAGATTGTTATTTCGTGCACAATACTTTGAATAGCAAAAAAAGGACGGTTTCCTAATAGAACAGTTTTTGTCACGGTAGGTTCGCATTCCATTCTGCTCGTTCGCTTATTTGAGTACGCTTATGCTACTAGAATGAAATGAAACCACGCAAATCCAGCAGTTAAGGTAAGGTTCCGAAGGTTGATAAGGCATGGAAAACTCGAAATTAGCTTTAACGCTGCAGTTGAATGTATCCATAAGCGGTATTGATGGCGAAAGTTTTCCTCATAAACAAAACCAACGCAATATTGTCCCCAACGCTCGGAGGAAAATTGAGAAAAGCAGATTCAGATGATCGAAAAACGGTTTGAAAATTCAGACATACCTTTCTACGAGGACGAAAAAAAAAATGACCTTCGCCCTTTTCAAGCTGCATCATGCACCCGCACAAAGCAATGCGGTTTTCCATCTCTGTTTTCTTTTCATCCTGGTGATTTTCTCACTTGCGTTCGGCGTGACGTTCCGCCCCAGAACGTTCACCACTTTTTGAGCGCATGAATACTAATTTTCTGAACCATTCCCCCTGGACAGTGTTTTTCCAGTGAGGGAGGGAAATATGAGGGTCCTTTTTTGTTTTGTTTCATTTTCGCTTTACGCAAAAGGACGAAAAAAGGACGTTGTTTCTGCCCGCTTTTTTTACAAACCACTCGAAACAAAACCATCGCGTGCGCTACGGAGTGTGGGCGATGTGAAACGAAATTAATAAAGATAAGTGGAGATGGAAATTGGATAGCTACTTTTTTCTTTGCTTTCTCTTTGACGCTCTTCTTCAGCATGTATTCTCATTTCCTGCGGCGAAAAGTTTCCTTTTTTTATATTCCGGCAGGCCTAAAATTGTTCAATTATGTGTGACGCATAATTTGGTGGAAAAACAATCTTGCGCAAGGTGAACCGTTTGATTTAATGCTTAAAACGAATCCATAACGGGCAACTTTTGCGTCCCAGCTGCTACCGGTTGAATTCACGTTTTTTGCCATCTTGCCGGGTGAAAACTGTGCTGTACAAGAAGCCCGCTTGAGCAAATTTCGGCACGTACTTATCATACCCAAAAAAAAAACCGGGCGCTCTAGTCAGGTAAAGCATTTTAAAGCACCCTGCAAACACGAATCCACTCGTGCCATAGTGCATTTCGGTTAATGCGCTTTTCCATCACGCATTCAGTTCGCCTTGGGGGTATTTTTTCCCCCCATTTCTTTTCAATTAATCCCGCACGCAGACGACGACGTTTGGAGGTTCCTCTAAAGCTCTCTTCGTTGCGTTTGCACTCCCATTGGCCGCTTTAGAGACACACAGACCCCTTGTCGTGAAGCTGGCAGTCTGGCAGAAGTATGCTGAAAATTCTGATTTAATTTCTTTCAACCCAACTCCAGCCCCAGAGCATGAGAGGTTCGTGTCCGCACCCGACAGGGCGACATTGTTCTCCGTACGACACGAACGGCATTTGATCGGTATCAGCTTAATAGATTTTCCCTCCAGCCAGGACGTGGACGGAGCGAACATGGTTTCGAGTTTTCGAACCAGACATTCGACCGGCGCGAGCTCGGGACCAATGACGGTTGGATCCCGCTTCTAGTGGGTTTTATTTTCTTTTTGTTCCCAATCCCGCCCCAACACCGAATCCGTGTGTGAGCGTCCGTGCAGCTGCATCGCTGCCAGGCATACTAATGATCTTTCCCAATTCGGTGATTCGGTGCTCGTGTGCCGGTTGGTTGGTTGGTGAGGTGCCGATTTGTTTACGCTACTCGCCATGGGACACGCTGCGGTGGGACGCGCGCAAGTGAAACCGTTTTCCAAACAAAACGCGAGCTCTATAAATTAACTGACACCCCGCGCGGTGTTAATCTGTACGGCAAATCTTGACGGCGTCGCCCAGCCAGTGGAATGGTTTGTCATCTGGGCTTACCGAGGGGATTACGCTGGTGACAGGCTCGTTGGACGGGATTCCTCCGAGGAACTGGCAGTGGTTCTGGCGAGAAATGATTCATCTGGTTGAGCTACGCCGGGACGTACCGATCGTGCCGCTGTCGGGCATTTTCAGCCCACCTCCTCCGGAAAAACCCGGAAGACAGCCGCAATGTTGACAAGAATTGGATTCCTCCTTCTCGGTGAGGCGTACCTAAATTATCGCCTCCAATACGATCCGCTGACAGGCGCGTCGACAATGGAAGGGGATGTGTATGTTAATTCCCTCTACTTTTTCCCTCTACTTAGCACGGGGAAAACTGCCCACTTTTCGAAGTGCCACGTGGTCTCGGTGGGTGATAGATGATGATCCTGGTCCGACAGCGGCTTACCAGCGACGTGGTTCACAAGTTTTCCTCGGTCCGATAATTTATCATCGCCACCAAATGCCGAGCCGAGCGATCGATTGAGGCGCGGAAAAGCCGTAAAGATAACCGACCGGCCGGACCGGCAAAAGGCTCAAGACGTTTCCCGACTGATAAGACTGCGTGCGTCTTTTGCCGACTGGCCACTTGCTCGATGGCTCGTAAGTGCGCATCGACGAAAAAAGCAACGTAAAACAAAGGACTCCACCATTGCTCGATAAGTGAGCGAAGAATAGAACGAACGAGCGAGAGAGAGAGAGAGAAAGCGAGCGAAAAATAGTTCCGCTTAATCTCTAATTGCCAATTATGCGGCACTGAGGAAAGGACGGCTGCCTGCAAACAGGGAAAACGCTTCGATCGCGTCGGTTGGGGAAAGTTTTTCCTTCCCGAACCCCTGAACACAATGGCCGGAAGGAAACGGAGCTGTTTTCCGGCGGTGGGTTTTCCTGCGACAGTCACGATAGTCACGGCCAGTTGGACCGGGGTTCGAGAATTTATTAGAAACCGGCCAGCAGATAGAGCGGGGATTTTGTGGCTTGTGGATGTGTCTGGCCATTGCTGTTCCGTTTTCTTCTCCTTTTTTTCTGCTGGCCGACTGCTTCCTTTTTTACGTACCGATGCGAGCACGACAATGCACACGAACTGCATTAGCTAGGGTATCGCTTCACTCCGGCTGGCGCTTCTCGTCGTTCGTTCGGCCATTATCAACCGTACTCGGTGGTTTTTCCCGGTGCCGCGGGGTGACCGTCCGAGGCATCCGAGGAAAATGTACCCCGGTATGTCGTACAACCCTTCGCTCTCGTTTGTCTGTGGGTGACGATTGATGCGGAAGTGCGGCAGCTGGTTGTGGTGGCATCGGAGAAGCCAGCAAAGGGTCCTAAGTTTGCTCCTCGGAACGCTCCCGGTGCAACACGCGTTCCCACCCGGTGGAAAGTTGAACCAGGAATTATTAATACACGACACGACCGGGCAGACGCTGTGCGCTCAGACAAATCGCTTGCCGGCCTCGTCGGGAGGATGCGGTGTGCGGCACACATCAACTAAGCAAACGTTAGCAACTGGCGAGGATCTGTTTGCACGGGAAAATAGAAATGGAAACTCTCACTCTACGCGGAACTGCCGGATCCCTTGGGTGTGTCGTCAGCGGAATTATAGCTATCCCGGGGCTCAAGGAGACCGGCCAAACGGGTATGGGAAGTGGGTTTTAAAAACTTTCAAACACATAAACTAACAGTTTTTGTTTGGCGTCTCCGGTCCGAGCTCGGTGTCGTCCTTATCGAGAAGGGGTCGTTTTAATCAAATTACACGGTTCGCATCCATTGAGCAACATTGCGCAACGTGCACTCAGCTACCCGCTGGGGAGAGTGGGTTTAGATAAGTTTTTAGAACCGTTTTTACCGGTCTACGGGTGGAATATTTTTAATGGAGAGTTACTCGCAAATACCGCTGCCGATTACAGGTTGCTAGGCGAATTTGCTGGTAGTTTTGTGCTTTGAAGCAAACATACTTTGGCTGTGACTGCGTGCTTCATAATGTGCGCCTTCAATTGATGCAAATTTCCACCAGCGCATCCAAACGTACACTCTCTCTCTCTCGCTCGTTTATCGTTCCTGCACGTCATGGTGATGGTAGCAACTCAACCTTAACGGTGGCTTATTTTCCCTTAATAGTACCGCTCCGGTACGGCGACCAATTAGAAGTTTTGTTATGACGAACGGCACACTTTACTGACGCTCCAGCACGGGTCCTTACGATCGTTGAGCCAGTGGGCACCTTTTTTTTCACTCCTACTAGAGCCTCTCACTCGAGGAGGCACACTCGAGCTGAATGGATCCTTTTAGCGGGATACATTTGCCAGTTTTTTCTCCGCTCCTGCTCGTGGACGTGAAAAGGATCAAGTCACTCCACATGCGCTCGACTCGGAAAGCCGACATCCTTCACGGCGTGTGGTACTATTTCACCCGCTTCACGTGCTACTTGACCCGCTCGTGAGACCTCGAAAGCCTCACCAGGCATGGCAGGCGACCCAGTACGGCTCCTTCAAGCTCTCTCGGAAGCTGCTCGAAGGCAAATAGGCACACACTCGGAGGCATGAAAAGTCAGATCGAATGAACGTTTCCCAGCACCTCACGCCCATTTTCCACACTGGCAGCAGCCAGCGATGGGGTGCTTAGCACTCACGGAAGCCGACGTCGGGAAGGATCACTTGTGACGGGCCGCCATCCGGAAGTGTTTTTCACTATTTCCCGAGCAAGAGCCGGTGAACGCTAGCAGCAGAAGCCGTCACAAACAACCAAACCTTCAGGATGCCACGAACCGGAAGATGAACACCGACCCCTGGTGGCTTCGGGTGTAATCCTTTCCGAAAACGCCAGCCCTGGAAACGTAACGCGATGAGCCTGGGAGCATTGCACGATGGCACGTACCGTAACATAAGCGTGTGCTAGCGACATTGTACTTAATTGCTGATAAATTATTCCCACCCACCGGTCGCGTTAGGGTTCGGCATGTGCAACAATTTAATTTCAACAATGCAAACAAGTGCCCGGTAAGGGCGCATTTACATGCGTGTATCCCTCATCCCGTTGGGGGCAAAAAAGGACGACCACCTAAACGAGCAAGTGTACACCTACCCAGGCCGAGAAGCGTTTACTTTCCGCACACAAAGTACACACATTCAGCGTGCCACAAACGATGCCTCCTGGGGAGGTTTGTGCGTTCATTTTTTTTTCGTTTTACCTTCTCCAACTCCTGGAACAAAGCGTGAGCTAGGGGGCACGAGAAAGAGAGAGAGAGCTAGCGAGAAAGGACGAGAAAAAAATAGCATAGAACACGCCCCAGGACTCGCTCGACACACGGACAAACGGCACGGGTGAAATGTGCGAAATATGTACACGACCGTTTGTCTGCATTAAATGTGGAGTTGTTCCACGCGCCTCGGGTGTTGAGTTTTAATTTCAGCACTAAACACAAACGCCCCGTGTTGCTAGCCGCCAGCAGGCCAGAAACCGGCTGATGCGAGCGTACATAAACCCATGGATTAGGGCCGGGAAACCGTGCAGACAGACATGCGACCCCGATCGTGAGGCGCTCGAGGACACTGGCACCAGCTGAAATGCCATCGCGCATGCCGGAGCCGGAGAAATTCACCGGAAGGTGGGCAGAATTAGCACGGAACCGGTATGCTGGCGATGTTTGGCATCGCGTGTACAAAACAACGGATAAGCCGCCCTTACCTGTGGGTACCGCCGAAGCCGTCGTCCTGACGGCGAATTTACGCTTTTCCGGAACAACGCCAGCACAATGGCGCGAGCAGTCAAAAGTCTTGCAGATGGTTGGAGCGAGAGAGAGAGAGAGAGAGAGAGAGAGAGAGAGAGAGAGAGTCGTCCAGTACATCGCATCGTAATTACCCGGCTGGTGTTAAACTATATGCTATGGCGTTGAAGTGGAGTTTCCGAAAATGCAAAACTCACCCTCTTGCAGGAGGTCAAATGCATGCGGCACGGGGTTCAGCAGCTTCTAGAGGTCGGGAAAAGTTTGCACTGTAGACGGCAAGGTGGGTCGGTTTTCCAGCGTGTTTCGCGGAACCGACGGCAAGCAGCTGGTTGAATGGTGGGCAGGATTATTTTGGGGCAGTAGCCTGGGTTGCAACCTGGGCGAAACACTCGAAACCAAGTGGCGTGCTCGACCATCCAGGGTCGGTTGAATGCTGAATACCTGTCGGAGCCGTCCCATAGCCCGATGCCGCTGTAGTTGGAGGAAAAGCGCTATCAAAGGGAAAACTTTTCAATAAGCTATTAACTCGCAGGATACTTCGGCGTGCTAGTTTATCTGTGTCAGCAGAAGGCTATCATCGTCACGAGCAGCTGCAGCAGCAGTGGCAACACTGGCAGCATCATCAATAGCTATTATGCGCTGATGAAAGCTAAAAGTGGAAAGAATCCACCATGGCTGCCGGCCAGAGGGGCTATGCGGCCCGGAGACCAAACGGAAGCCAACAAAAAGCCACTTCCCAAAATAGAGGAGGACAAAAAATAACCAACATCCTGCCGAAATGCAAAGAATCTCGCACGGGTACGACGGCGAGCAGAAGCGTGGTTCAATTTTTAATCCTTCCTGCATGCTTTGCTCCGGCAGCAGCGCCGGAAAGTTGTAATTTATTTTGGTGCAGATTTTATTTCACCGATAAGACGCGAGATGGGTTCCCGCTTTCGAACGAAGCCCGAAAAGGCACGATCAAAATGAAAAGGCATCTTTACATGGAGAGGGTTTTTTTTTGGGAAAGCAAACAGCTCGGGACCCTGACCGACCAGGTGTTGGGAAAGACTGAGCGTGTAATTTCGGAGTAGATTATTAGAAGGCTAAATGTGAGCTTAGCATCCTTCGGTTCGTCGTAGCATATATTCCACGAACTATTCAATGTTTGTTATCGTTCACGCATGGAGAAATGTTCTCGTGGATTTTGTCGAGTTTGCCTGAGAAGAGGTTGATGAATTCTCTCGACAGAAGCATCTCCCCGAACGATGCATGACACCGGAGTGATCTGTCCCAGGTAGCAGCCAGTGGAAGAAAATATGCAACGAATCGAAGTTCATCGCAAACTTCCCGACTTCATCAACAACAAACGCAGCACAAAACGGGGGGGAGGCCAAATTGAATTAAATTAATTCAAATGAGATGGAGATATTCGAATAACATTTATCCTCACTGGTGGCAGAAGGAAGTAAGTCAAAAAAAAAAAGAAAGACCCGGCATCCTGCCAACTTTTCCCATACCAAAACCCATCCAAAGGTCCCGGAGGCACCCTTTTGCGATCATCGGTAAAGGTAACTTCACCGATAAACTTTATCCGAGCCACCGAGAAGCGTCGGTTAAATTAAACTCCATCGAACTGAAGCCGTTCCTGGTGGAAGCCACCCCAGCAGAGCTACCATCAAAGTCTTCCCGACTCGCCCCATTTTTCGCCAGCCCCATTTGCTTCCGCCAATGTGAACCTTTGGGACGAGCCGAGCGTCCCCGGTTTCTTGCCCTGTTTTTATTTACCTCCCTCGTACCACGCACCAACCGAGGCCTCTGGAGGCTAGACTGGCTTTAAACCACGCCGAAGTTTGCGGTCGCTTCCATCGATCTCTCGGCAGCTCCGAGCTCAGGACCCATTTCCCAGCGATGATCACTCCCGGTTGGCAAAGTCCCGGGTTCAACGGGTGAGCCGAGTGAGCAAACACATCGGGCTGGTACATTTCAACACATGTTAATTCATTTATCGCAACTCGGAACTCGGTAGGGTAAATAAGTTTCCTTTCGCAGGGTGTACTTTCCAGCCTCCGAGCACTCTGGCAGAAAGCAACTCCCACCTCTCTCTCACACACACACGATGGTGGGGAAAGCCACCGAATGTCAGCTTAGGACTGGGTGAAAACCTGGCATCGCTCAATCAACCCGACACTGTTTGTTCTGGCGCACAGGTTCCGATTGAGGAGGAATGAAAGAGCCCTCTGGGGACACGCGAAAAACCCCAGCACTGGGATTCACTACCGTGAACTGGCGTGGGGAACTGCCAAATATTGCTGATATATTTACACACAGCGCCCGGTGGCTGTAACGCGCTCGTCAAAGCGCCCATTTCCAATAGGAAGGACACGTGAAAAACGACCTCCAAATCGCAACGCAGCACCCGAATGTTTATCGCAAAATCGATGCTGCCACCGACGATGCTCGGAGCCGTGATGCGAATGGTTTCGCATAAAAATTGATCACTCCACTCGCGAGCTCGCAGGAAGTCGTAAAAAAACGTGAGCCGCACGTTTTCGCAGTTTTAGAAGCCGCCTTCTGGCGGGAAAATGCGCACAGGTGCCTCGAACTACCCGGGCTTTCCATGGGAAAACGTGAGCTATAAACTCCTGGTAGCTTCCACCCCCGGTTGGGTGCTGGAAACGACATCGGAATTTACATTTTATGATTATCATTATTATAATTCCGACACCACCCACCCATTCGGAAAATGCCGGAAAGCCAATGAATGAAGCGTCAATTTGCACCTCATGATGTTCCGGGGACGAGTTCCATTGCACGGATTGTGGCGCGCTGTCAGAAGTCCAGCTAGTGCTTCCGGTCCGGTTCGATACGATCTCTTGCAAACCACTCGCAGGGAGCCTGATCCTACCGACCGGAAACCGGACATCGGAAGAAGCTCTGATGTTGTCTTCTCCGTAAGCAAACTCGATACTGAACGGTTCGTTTGCCGATAAGACGAAACGAAACGATTCCTGTACCAATCGCAACACAAGGTCCATCTGGGTAGTGGACCCGCATCATCCTTCACGAGGGGAGGGTAAGGGGAGAGAAGAGAAGAGGGAGTGGAGCCACACGCTCCCATACCACAGCACCCATACCCTATCGGCATGCATGATCTCGTTTGCGTTATTTATTACTGAGGAAGTTTATCTTTTCTCGAGATAAGCCAGCCACGGGGTGGGCTCGTTGTCCTTAACGGGAAGATGACTCCTCCGACTAATCGAATTGTTCTTGCTTCTCTTTACTCCCCCCTCATGCACCCCACCATCGACCACCACCACACCGACGACAACCCCGACTCGGACTGGCTGGCTTCTGCAAACATGGACATCCACCTTCAGGGCCCGATCGGATTGGACGGTCCGAAAGGCGAACCGGTAAGTATCGTGTGTGGGTGTGGGAAAGAAAGTGAGGCGGAGAGAAGGAGCACGTTGCTGCCCCCTCCTGCCTCACGCACCGCACGCTGCATCGCCACCCACCGCAAAGGAACACCCACCGCAAACTCATTTGTTTGCATTTCGTTATTTTTCCGCTCAATTTATGCTCCCTCTAATCCTTGTCCCCGGGAGCGATGCAGCGCAGGGAAACAACGTACTCCACACGGACACGCGACACACTTACACACACACGTACATACGTGATCACACGGAACAGGACGATTCAATTAAAATGTTGGTTTTCCTTTCTTTTCTTTCCAACACCATGCGGCTGTCTACGCGGACGTGTCCCGGATCTGACCGTAAACTGAAACCGAAACGGGGGACGAAAAAAAAACACACACACACCACCCAGGGCCGACCCGGAGACAAGGGCTCGAAGGGCGAAGTCGGCGCACCCCCGGTAGACGTGTTCCAGACGGTGAAGGTAATTTATCTAAGCACCAATTGCCCCGTGCCCAGAGGGCTCACACCGGGGAAATGATGCCGGATCGGCTCCAGGCGCGCGGTTTTCCGGACCCTCGAAGGGTTCCTTCCTTCAATCCGACGAATCCTCACTTCCACCCACCCCGAAAGATGGTGGTGTCCCGCCTCACAGCGAGCATCCATCACCCGAGATGTTACTGATAATAATTTGATTTAAATTTTCGCTTCCCGGCCCTCTATTCACCGTCGGAGTCGAACCGACAACCGGGCCGAGCTGACACACCGTGGCCGTAACGCAACCACCGTTCGTAATGGAACGTAACGAGCCCCGAGTACGGCCGGCTGGAATGGCCGGCTGGAATGGTCGGCTGGAATGCAGCCCTCCTTGGGCTTGGGTTGGGGTTAATTTGAGAAATGTCTCCAGCTCCGTCGACTGGTCCACGATGTCACGACTCGTGTCTTGGACGATGCAATCGGGCTGCATCGCTTTGGTGCATGTGCATTCCGACCGAGCAAGACCCTGCCAGCGTTGGGAAGGGGTTGGCATTTTCCGGGCCCATGGAAGACCGTGATTGATACACCCACAGGGTACAATGGGCGCGCTCATTGTGGTGAATGGTACGGCACGCTTGGGCACCCTTGCGGATGACTTTGGATGTAATTATGATTAATTAATCGGCCAAACTTCTAACCACTTCAAAGGGGGCTTCCTGCACATCCCGTTCTCTCCGTGATTGCTTCAAACTCTGGCCTGCTAGTGACAAAGGCCACAAAGGGCCGACCCGAAAGGGCACACCGTGCACGTCCTCGGTCTAATCGATTGGCCGTGTTCGCTTTTTATTGGCCCCCACCTTTTTTGCGGTCAATCACGGGACGAGTTGAAAACAATGGTAGATCAAATGAAACAGATAAAACGATTCGAACGAGCTTTTGAACAAGGGAATGGGGACACGCTAATTCCGAAAGGGTGGAAAATGGTGACTCGGTGAGCCCACTTATCGAAATGGAACAAACCACCCACCAGCCCAAGCGCGCCATCTTAAGTGGAAATCCGTGCTCGGTGCTCCTTAGCAGCTAGAGAGAGAGAGAGAGAGAGCTCGCGCAACACCGAATCAATTTATTAATTAAGTCCTGAGCAAATGTTCGCTTTGCACGCGACTCATCGAGCGCATCCTTCCGGGCGCGCTGTCGTGCCTTAAGCAACCCCCAAAGGCGAGGGTGGATTCCAGCCAACCCTCAGGGCTGGAGGGAAAACTGTAATTTAATTTTTCAACCAGCCAGCCCTTAGGAGAAAACCCCCCCAATCCCATTGGAAATTTGTGGAGCAAGCATCTGCCATTGACCGTTCTTTCGCTCACGCCGGTTGGTCTTCACCGACGAACAGGTCAAATAAATTGACTCAAGGGTTACAAATCGGACGGCAGAAGTCAATGGTCGGCAAATGGCCGGCAAAAGAAGCAAATTAGATTTCATATCCAGCGTCTCGTGCGGACCCCCGGTTCGAGGTGGTTTCGAGTCCCAACATTCGGGCCAACATTGGGCACCGAGCACATGCGGTCCGGGTTATGCTCCTATGCTCCAGCACTCCAATGCTTCAATGCTCGCCGTGCGCTGCTATGCTACGTTCGTGATTAGTTTGATAACAAGCGCGCAGGAACAAACGCGCGCGTCCACCGGCCATGTTGCTGGGACCGGTACATGTGTTCTTTCTGCTCCCCAGGGGGGCACAAACGAGCATGTGTATGTGTGCGCGTAAATGCATTCGTACCACGCGAGCACCAGTCGTGTGGGTATTCGTTTATGTAAAATTAAACGGAAAATTGCTTCCTTCCTTCCTCGGGCCGGGTTCCCACGGCTGTCGTGTTGCCTCACGCTAGCTAATTTTCTCTTGTTCTCTTCATGCTCTCTCTCTCTCACTCTCTCTCACACACTCTCTCTCTCTCTTTCCCACATTAAAACGGCTCTTGCCTGGCCATTGCGCGTTGATAACGCATCTATTTTCGTTCCGTTTCCCTCCCAACGGTCGAATAACCTGCCGACAAATCTAATAATCCTTTCCTACTGCGCCCATGCTAACGTGGTTGACTCCTGCTGCCGCCGTCGCTGTTGCCGCTGTCGCCGCCACCACCGCCTACATCACCGATGGCCGCGAAAATTCCCACCCCAAAATCGCCCCAGGGATTAAAGCGCTCCGTAACGACGCTACGCGGTGGCTCGTTAGGCTACGCGGAAATCGTGGCCGTGAAGGTATACAGCTTTGGTTGTTTCGTTGTTTGGGTTGTTTGGTTGTCCCTTTTCACTCACCCCTGGTGTACCACCCACCGATCACCCCCCCCCCCCCCCCCATCCACCGTAGACACTCCCGGCACATCCGCTAATCCTTTTTCGCTAGCGCGCTCGTAGTTTTTCGCACCATACTCGCTTTTGCCACAGTCGTTGCTTTAGTGTTTAGGCTCTTTGGGTGCAAGTGTATGTGTGGTTTTTGTTCGTGTGTAGTTGCATGCTGAATTCTTACGGATTTCCGAAGGGACGCGCGTGTTCGCACCGTTGATCGAATCCGATCATCATTTCGATTGGGAGGCTCTCCGAGACGTGGATTAACGCCGAACAAGCACCCATTCCGGGAGTCACCGAGTGGCCGGTAGTGAAGCCGCTGGTGAAGCTTAACGGCTCGTTTTCCTGTGGCTTTCGCTTCGCCAGGTCCAGTTTTTGCTTCCATCCACACCATCCGAAATGGCGTAGCGTCGCGGGGACTATCTAGCCGGGACTATCTAGCTGGCCGCCCCGTTCGCTATGTGCTATTATTAAAAAGTTTTGCCTCCCGTTCGACCGGAAAGCCAGCGCGCGCAAGTGGTGCAGTCAACAATGTTACAGTGCTGCGGTCCGAGACCATGCCCCGTTCGGGAGCCAGCGCCTGAACAGAGCTGCGAGCACAGAGAGCTCTTAAAATGTATTACATTTAAATGCGCCCAGCCGACGGGCGGCTGGCGATATTAATATAAATTTTCCACCAACAAACAGCCCACCACATCCCCGCCGGATGGTGGTTCACTATGCGGCGCGGAGTCGACCTAACCACATTAAAGAGTGGATAAAGTACGGATTTAATATTAACCAGCGGTCCGAGCGCTTCATCTTCCGCTTACGCTCGTTAGACAGCGGGCTTTAGCCGGGCGACTCGTAACTTCCACTCAAGGTGCAGGCTGGTTTTTCTCTTCTCGTTCTCCATCACGATCACAAGCTCGTGCCAAGTTGGTTGGAACGTGCCGCCCGGAAGCAGCTGCATGGCAAGTAGTGACCGGTGAAATGAAAATCATTCTTCGCACAAAGGGGCAGTGAATCGATAAATTTTGATGCTGGGCAAAAAAAAACACACACACCCCAGCACGAGACGATGGCTTTGGCATCTTTTTCCTTGGAACGAGAGTAGGCGACGTGTGTTCGGTTGACTTGTCCGGTAGCGTGGAGGTCCTGGTATGTCCTGGCGGTCATGAGTTCCTGGCGTCGATAAAGCACAGCCGCCACCGGTTGAAGGCTCGGAAGCTAAGAAAACATGCCGCCCGAACGACACAACGGCCATCCGACCGAAGCTCGACCGGCAAACCGTTGTTTTATTGTGTGCTTTTAATTAAAAGCAATATTTTATTAACTTTTTTTTTTCGTCCTTGCTTCTTCGACCGCACACACGTATGAGCTGCGGTGTCCTGCACGCTCCAGCCATTTATACGAACCGATCCATGGACTCAGGGAAGCGGTTCCATCGTGGTTTTAGTACCGCTCGGTCGTCGGACGGCACAAATGTACCTTTGCCATCGGTTCTGCGTTCTTGTACGCGTGTGTATACGTGTGTGTTTTTTTTTCTCCGCCAAACAGCCTGAAGTTTGACATGTTTCTAGAGCTGCCGGCGTCCATCGGAGGGTATCCTTTGGCATGCCGGAACCCGACCCCGAGCGCAGAGAAACTTTTCCCTTCAACTCCTGTTTCACAACCGCAGCGGTTGCGTTAGCGGGGCAATATCGAACTTGACATTCGTACCGGCTTGGGGCAGAACCGGGGATGTAATTTGTGCTAAACATCTGGAAATTAGATGACAGTTATTAGACCAGCGTTGTTGGGACGATGTTCGCGATCATCCGCTTTCGTACGCTCCAAACGACCCACCATTCATCGTTCGTTTTCCGTTCTTTCGTATGTGTTTGTGTGTGTGTGCGTGAATGGTTTTCCCGTTCTCGGGTTTCATCGGCACCGGCGAATTTTCCCACCCCAAATCGCACCCGCACCCACACCTACTTCAACTGCACCTGCTCCACGGTTGCACAGGATCTGCAAGCGGCTGGCCATAACGTGTCCGCGGCCAACATTATCCAGCTGAAGGTAAGTCTCCGGGTCGGTTCCGGGCTCTGCTTCATGTGGTGCGCTTTTTGCTCGACCAACAGCATCTGGTCGGTTCGATCGGTTCATTTTCCTTCCGCTCGTAAAGTCATGCGTCCTTTTTCCATCTCCATCGCTCCAATGGGCGACTTTGCCATCATCACCGCCGCTAACTTATCACGCTGCTGATTGAGCGTATAATATTGCTTGTGTAAATACGGAAACATCGCAGGAATGGAGCAACGGAGGGCGTAGAAAATGGCGCAAAAAAAACACAAACGCACACAAACTCATACAAACCCTCATTCTTTGATCTCGCTGTTGTCGGTGTCGGTTGGAGTTGCAGCACGTTGGATCGTCGAAACATTCCACCGATTAGCTCGTTTCTTTCCGCGTCCCATCCCAGCCAGCAGCAAGTGGCCAAACAGACTGGCACGGCAGCGAAGATGTTTCTGCTTTCCATTTTCCATAAATTATGCGCCCTCGCATAACGCGATGTTTCACCCCAAAAAGCGACCTGCATTTTTCATCAGCGTCGTTCTTTCAACTTTCACTCGGTTCATCTGCGATGCATGCATGTCAGGTGTTGGGTTAGAAGCGATCCTTCAGCATAGGGGAATGATTTTGCTAGAAGTAACCAAAACAGCAAACCACGCTACATCCTCCCGATGGTAACAGGTAACAGGTCCCTACGGGGGTTTTCCCCATGGGTGAGTTTTTGTCGCATGCCATGATCTGCCACACTCGAACGCGGGCACGCCCGCGAAACGAAGAAGCAAATCTTAAATCTCCACTATACCTCCTTCGCATGCTGCATGCAGTGTCTCGCTGCCTTAGAGTCGTAGTCGCACAAAGTAGTGTTGCAAGCGTAATAGTTTAGCCGTGTTCCCGCATGCTCAAGTGGGCACGTCAGCTGAAGGGCTCTCGAGTACCGTCCAGGTCCGATGTGGCAGGCACGCGAGATGGATGGTCGGGCAGCTTAGATGGATAGTTCTTGGAATGATAAGCGCAAACCGTGGTTTGGGGGTGCCGAAACCGACCCACCGTCCACGCAAGGGTGTAGCAATGAAGATGGAAAAATACAACCACCCACCCACTCGAAGACGTGGGTACAGTTTGGAGCACGCGTCGCTCTGTCGCAAGTGGACAAATGACAGGTGATGCCTCTTCACCGAAGGGCGATGCTGTTACTGCTGCGGCACTTGTCCGGTTGTGCTAGCGTTGACATTTTGTCATCTCGAACAAATTGTACATGCTGCAAAGTGCGCTTGGTTGGGGTCCACGCGCAAACCACCATCCATCACGCTTGTCCGCTGCATGAGAGAGCTTATGGTGCTCGAGAACCAAATGGACGTGTCCACAACCCGTAGACCCGTTGGAATCGGAGTGTAGAGCGGGTGCTAATTTGATTCGTGACTCGTTCTAGGGTGAACCTGGTGAACCGGGACCGCCCGGACCTCCGGGGCCGCCGGGTGTGTCGGGAACGATCGGGCAGGACGGACGTCCGGGGCCACCGGGTGATCCGGGGTTGAAGGGTGACATTGGACCACCAGGTGAGAAGGGCCCCGTTGGTAATCCAGGAACTCCGGGACTTCCAGGCACAAAGGTAAGTCAATTAATCGATCATCACCTGCGATCGATGTGTGTCCTGAAACGGGGTTCGGTTTCTTGTTTTCACAGGGTGATCGAGGCGACAAAGGCGATCGAGGTTTGACGACGCACTTCAAGGGAGATCAATTCCCGGCCGGCATTATCGAGGGTCCACCAGGACCTCCAGGACCACCAGGTGAATTAATTATTACAATTTAAGTAGCACGTGATCTTGCGATTTCATAAATTGAAAACAATATACAGACACTCCGGTACTCAAAGTAAAGAAAAGGACTAACTCTCGATCATATCTCAATGACCTAGGTCCAATTGGAGAAAAGGGAGATCCAGGCCCAGAAGGACCTCCAGGACCACAAGGCGAGAAAGGTCCTCGAGGCAAGCGAGGCAAACGGGTAAGTGCTAGCATTAAAATATTCAACGATACCAACAGTTTCGACTCAGTCCAGACCCAGTGTTGATGGATACACGTTTCGACAATTTTATGATTGCCTATCTGACGAATCTGACGAAAAACGCCCCGAATCAACATTGTGCATGACCGTGGAAATCGCTGCCAAAAAAAGTTTTATGCTTGACGCCTGGCTTGTTATGCTTGTCGTAGAAATCTAACAAAAACTACACCACACGCATGCTACTAACACCCGGATTTATTAATAGTTGGCAAATGGAACAGCTTTTTTATTCCCGCGGCTTGTGTGCATGATCTGGGATGGTTTTGTTTGCTTTGTAGCTTTGTAGTTTCGGTGGATGACTTTTCGAATGCTCACAAAAAATCCCTTCCCACTCGTGCGCTTCCGAAAGCGCCAAAGCGCTATAAAATAAATCACCGATATGAGAAAAACAAACACGCCATATATGGGCATCCCTAGCCCGAAGCCTGACGACGCTTTTGCTCGACAAATCACACATACAGCACGATGAAAGAGATAGATTTCATGCAAACGGAAATGCGTTTCGCCGAGCAGGGACTGGGCAATCCTGGTTTTATTTTTATTTACGCCCGTTCGCCACTCCGCCACATCTTCCACATCAGCGGGAAAATGGCTGGCGAAATGGTGTACAAACCGAACGAACGAACGAAAAAAAAAACGATGAAACCACAAATGTACGCCATCTAGGGCTGGCTGGGCTTTCCATTTCCACGGAACGGTACCGTATGCGGAACGATTTTCGGTGCACGGCCTTGGGTCCTATCGGCAGCAAAAAGGAAAACAATCACGCCCGGGAACTCCGCTCGAAACACGTGCATCACACTCACTCGGAGCCGCAGCGAATCACCACGAGTTCTGGGAAGGGCTGGTCGAGCTGACAAATATTGCCGCCCGGACGGACCGAGGGTTTCGGCAATAAAAACTGTATTTAATTTAATTGGATTTCATCCCCCCACCGGTCGGGAGCTTGGGCTTTTTTATTGCCTATTTTTTTCTCTTCGCCGTCCACTGGAGGTTGTTTGGAGCCTGGAAAATATATTTTCGATTTTATTTCACCACCCTACACTGCTGATCGGCGAGGTGTTGAAGCTTATCGTTCCATCTAACGGCCGACATCTGACACCGAAACTGGACGACGATGGATCCGCGCGTTCACTAATAACGAGAAACCACAAATCACGCTCGGGTTATGTTCGGTTCGCATACCTTTTCCACACATCCAGTTACGTTTGTCCAAGCTTCGTTGGCTTTTGTCGCGGAAAAAAATAACAACAAACTGTTAGCTTGTTTTTCTGCCGACCGGAGTTGATTAGATGCTTTCGTGTCGGTTTCATGGAATGATTCCGCTGCGTTACGTTTCGCGTCACCCGCCGAGACTGGAACATCAAAGCAAGGATCTCTCAATCATCGCCATCATGCGGCTTGTACCATCGTCCGGCCTGCTATCATCATCCGTGTCTGCGCGTGTGTTTGCGAGCATAAATTACGCCGGACAGCACGATGCATCATTAATCGAACCCGAACGGTGCGATGTAACGCTGCGCAACGGTATCGATGTCGAGAACATTTTCCCACATCGTCACACGCCTCCGACATGGCGCCACGGTTTTCCACGATGTTCCCGAATGTTGCACCATGGTCAGAATAAACAGCACCTCCCAAAGCACCACATGAGCGTGTAGGTTCGACCAAAACACCGGCTTGAACTAGCGGGAAATTAAGTTCTTTCACCGACGCCGGGAGATAAGCCCATAATTAACGATCACCATTCTTCGAAACGACGCTGCAGCTCGATGTACGTTCGATAATCCAAAATTCGGTTACACCGGCAGCTTTGTGGTGCGTAAATAATTTAGACGCTTTTGCGATACGCGCCACTCCAGCCTTGCTGAAATAACCTCGAGTTTACCCACCGGAGCGTGTTGATTTTTCCCTATTTGCTGTGCGCAAATTGCATTACACAAAACCATGCTTCGATCGACCCATTCACGGGCACGAGCGTTCATACTTCCGGCCACCCGTGCAGTGTTTCCTTTGCAACTTGCTATTTCCGGGCAAGCACTCCCGTTAGCCGGTTTTTGGGATGCAAATCCATCCACCATTGTCGCTTACGAGGCGCAATTGAAAGCCATCGAAAGATTGATTGTGGCTGCGGGGTCGGCAGGGATTTCCCAGCGAATGGCGTGTTTCCGTCATCAATGTTGCACCCGGGTACCCGGGAAATGCGGCCCTTTTTTTCTACTCCCGCTTTTCCACAACAGCCACGATTGTCCGCGTGTTTGCGCATGCAAACGATCGACCTTGTGTGATTGTGTGGGTATTAATTAAAAAATCGAATTACAAAAAAAAGAGAATGCCGCTCCAAACGAGCCGGCCACACGGGAAAAAGCGGGAAAGCCATTGGATGGAAATTTCTACCGGTTTCCATCGGTGCCCGATGAACCGTAAAGCCGCCAGCTGACGGTTGACCGATTCGATCGGCAAAACAAAAGCCATTAAAACCGCCTGCTCTGGGAATCGGAATTCCGATGCGCCGATGTCGAAAGCGAAGGAAAAGCTTTAGCGTTCCATTTTTCCATTTCGCACCACTCGCCACCACTCGCCGGGTTCACGTCCACCAAGCGTCCGGTCGATTTTTGGGGGGCGCAATAAAATGCCTCACTCTTGGGGCGTGTTGCCCTTCACGTGGAATGCAAAATTAGAGCATTCCGAGCATCCCACCCACAAGGGTGGCTGTTGGCGAATCATAATGCTCACGCTTAATCCTTCTGCCCAGTGGAACACCCCAGCATGGTGCAACAATGCGTTTGACGAGGCGCGAAGCGCACCGAGCCAAGCATCGAAGCGCAATTATGCAGTTCGGTGCATTTGCCTTTGCAAATGAATGTCAACCCGGGTGCGCCCGGGTGCGGCTTCCAAGCGGTTCCATATATTTAAGCCCACCCTACAACATCGCGTGGTGCCAAGCCTGATTATGGTTCCGGCCGCAAAGCGGTCTTCTGAATGGCTCGAGCCGCACGAGCGAGCGTGAAGCGTTTGCGAGACAACCCCCCGGAAAATGCAAACATTCACACGTATGCCCATTAGTGCCTAATTCGATCGCTGGAAAGTGAGGCGTTCCGCGGCGGTCGTAATAAGTCCGTAATTCAGCGACGCCTAATTCAACAATCGATCGCCGAAAGCCGTCGGAATCGGCGTATTCAATTCGCAACCGGTCATTTGCTCGATGCGACCGCTTCGCCGGATTGCTCAACATAATTAATTGTGTGGTTTCGGTTTCTCCCGCACCGACCGGACCAAGCTTCACCCGGTGGTATTTCTCATCTTTTTTTTGGGTTGTACTACTGTGAAAAACACAAAAAAAACAACCCACCTGCATGCGCCCCGATTCTCAGCGACGTATTGACCTTAACGATTCGGTGCCCATTATTTCGATGCGGATTTAATAAAATGAAACGCGGCCATTGTGCGCTTAGTGGCAGGTAGGAGAGCGAATATGGAACCCCCGGTGCGATGAATGTTGGGTCAGATAACGGCACATACACACACTCACACGCTGTAGAGGGTGAAAAAAAATGGCCCAAACCGACCCACGGCCGAACAACAAATCCACAAAACCGCTAACGATCGGTAACCGCAACGGCCGTAACCCTAGTGACAGGCTCACTTTTCGACGCATCCCGACGAGCCCTTTCGCCATGCCCCGGCACTCTCCGGGTGTTCGTCCGCTCGGACCAGCAGGATTTATGTTATCAATAGTGTTTTACCAATTTTCGCTGCACCGAACCTTGGCCGATCGTTTCGCCCGTGCTGTGAGCATAAATTACGCGCACAATATGGACGCATAGCCGCTGCAGTGTGTCTGGCTTTGTAAAGGATTCAGCCACCGTTCCGACTGCCCATACCATCCCATACCATCCCATGCCACCCCATGCCGATAAATTTCCCGCGGCTATGATTTATTCAATTTTCCCGCCAACCATTCGCAGCCGGGTTTCGGGGAGGGCTGTGTAAATCCAGCCTGTCCCAACGAATGTCGGGAATTCCGATCGAAAAAGGTCCGTGGCCGGATTACGGATGGGACACAAAAAGAGACGAAAAACACCGGAACCGGAAGAAAAAGCCGGCTCGCGTCGGTAAGCGGTTTCGTGGCTGAGCTGGGAAATGCGTCGAAAAGCAAAAGCGGTTTAATTTTAACCAAACGCAAAGGGCGCAACACGGGCTCATTAGGCGCAAAATCACGTAACGTGCGAAACTGTCACAACTCCGGGCAGGTGGCACGTGGATAATTTTCCGCGGACGTGTAACGGCTTGGTGGCACATTTTTTCTCGCCATCACCAACCGACGGTTTAAAGTGGCTCGTTTTCCACAAAACGCCTCAAACGCCCACATCCTTCAGCGCCACAACGAGCCTCCAGCAGATTCCAAAAAGCTTCCAACGTATCTCTTTCTCGTTCTATCTCTTCACACGTGCTGAGCCGGAGCATTGTAATTCCGATCGTATTTCAATTTGATTTACATAAACGCAATTCCACGCGTACGGGCGTGCGTGTGCCGTTCGCCATTTTGGCGGGTGTTTTTCGCGACTTTTTTTTTGTTGCGCCCGCCCCATTTATTCCGCTCGCTTGACATTGTCTCCAACACCGACAGCCACGCCAAGCGCTGAATTAAGTTGAGCCTTTTACAAACAATGTTTTGCGGCCATTTTCCCATGTCCTATCGGAAAACGAATATGAATCTGTAATTAGCTCGCAAGTGAACGGGGACGCTTGCAGGATAAAACGCGGGCGCTGTTGAATAAATAAATCGCGCACACAAAAAAAAAGCGACACACGCAAGGACGAAAAAGAAGCCATTGTTGTCGATTGATATTTCAAGGTTCGTGTGTTTTTCGTTTTCGTTCGAGTAAACAACTCTCCACGTGGATTTATGAGCATTTAAAACATGTTTTCGTGCTGCGTTGTAAAACCGAGGCACACTTTTTATTTTCCCACGCAATCGTTCCCCACTTTATTCGCACGTGTTGAGCTTTTCTTTATCCGTTGTAGCACAAGCTTCCCTCTCCGGTAGCACTCCCAGCTAGGTTCTAATCCCCGCCTCCACCAGTAGCACTCTAACGCACCGAACCCTAACTCACCGAAGCGGACCAGCAACGATATGGCCACCGATCGGAGGCGCCCCATGAGCGGCCTCGTACCAAAAACCGGCCAGGTAAGTGTGTGTGTAGCGCCACCAGACGAACACGATCCCTTCACCGGGAACCGTCCCAACCGGGCCCGCGATAGAGATAAATGTTGATGGTAGCAATTACACGTCATCCAAAGAACAAACAGCACTTTAGCACCGGACGGGTGAGTTGTCTTTTGGAAGGTTGTGTTGCTGTCGTCGTCGGCAGCGTCCTCGTTGCCGTTGCTGCTGTTGCAAGAAAAAGACACATTCGATTAACGGTTGACAGCCACCCCACCCGGGTGGGATTGGGCGTAGAGACGCAACATCGCGCGCGGCCGTTCGTGGGAAATCGCTCCGATCGTCCAACGACTGCGTGTATGCAGAAACATATTCACGAAATTGTCAGCGACATGCCGGCAGCCGCGTGTTGTTGAAAGTTATTTTCGCCTCTCCCTCGGTTCGGTGTCATCCTTAATGCGCGATTTCGGTACACCATAAGACACACCATCTGCCTCCTACGCTCTTGTGTGCGGATGTCAGCCTCATTCAGCTGGCATGGCGCGAGACTTTTATTTTCGTTTCGCCAGCAATCGAAACTCATCCGAGCGCTGCTGGTTTATGTTGCGGTTTTTTTTTTTGTTGAGTAATTATAAACATGCTTTCAACATGCCGCAAGTGGGCCCACTTCCGTCGATCTACCTCTTCAGTGCACTGGGGAACGCCTTTTCGCTTAATGAAACCACATTTTCGCTTCCCAACCCACGTGCGCTCGCGGAACGGCTTCACGAGAAGGACAAAGCAATTCGGATAGCAAGTAAGTAGCACGCACTCTCACGCGCGCACAAGCACTCGCACTGTAGCAAATGGTTCAAACACAACGGTCGGTAATATATATATTTATATTAACACACCCAACCACCCCTTGGTACCGACAACAAAACACAAACCCCCAATGGCGACGAGTTGTCGCGAAAACCGTGCGTGTAAATCCCTCCAGCACCCGGGCACCACCGAATGGCGGACGATTAAATTAATCTTTCACTTCCTTTCCGGTCTTAATTTATGGTTATTAGTGTTTACCTTAATACGCCAGTACTAAAAGCCTTTTAGTAGAACGTGTCGTGTGATGTGGCTTCGTAGGATTCGTAGTTATTGTGACGGTTTCTTATTTTTTGTTTTTGATTGCTTCTGTGTGTCGTGTGTGCTCGTTTTCCGGCAGCACGGCCGGCGTAGGTTGCTTTGATCGGGAGTAGATTGTGTTGCTTTCTTTTCGCTTTTGGTTTGGTTGTTACGGGACGCTTCTGACAATGGGTTTTCCATTTGTGCAAAAACCCCGAGACGACGATACACGCCGATGGTATGGGCGTGTGGGTTTAAATCACCCCCTAATGAGCTGTCCTCGCAAGGGTAGGACGCTAAATGCGGCAAATAAACGCGTAACCTCGTCTGATTCGATCCTCTCACCGATGACATTTGCGTTTGAATTCCATTTTCACCACACACCGACTAATACCAACGTTTCATCCTCACCATGTAGGGTCCTGGAAAGGACGACGACTACGATGAAGCGACGCTGGCACAATTCCGAGGTCCTGTTGGACCTCCGGGTCCCCCAGGACCACCCGGTCGGGATGGAACTCCAGGACACAAGGGTGAAGGGGGTGAAGTGGGTGCACCAGGATCGTTGGGACCACGTGGCCTCGACGGTATGCCGGGTGAACCAGGCATTGAAGGACCTCCGGGCTTGCCAGGATATCAAGGACCACCGGGAGAGAAGGGCGATCCGGGCGACATTGGTCCTCCAGGGTTGATGGGTCCACCAGGACTGCCAGGACCTCCAGGCTACCCAGGAGTGAAGGGTGACAAGGGCGATCGAGGTGACTCGGTAAGTATCGACCCTCAGCCAAGGAGCCACTGCGTTTGATAACCATGACTTTGACCCGATTTCTGAAAGCAGCTCCGGAAAATGCGCCGACGACAGGACCACGAGGGAATGGCTGACGAACCCTACCGAGACGTCGTGTACGGAGTGCCAGGACCTCCAGGACCACCGGGTGCCCTTGGCCATACGGGACCTCCAGGACCTCGTGGCTACGACGGCAAAAAGGGCGACCGAGGTGAAAAGGGACAAAAGGGCGAATACGGACCCATGGGTTTACCGGTAGGTGATGAAGTCAGGCATTTTTCCAGCGTCCGGGCGCAAGTTTCATCCGCACATATTTCCACTTTCCCAGGGTCCAATGGGGATGCGTGGTGATTCCGGTCCAGTCGGTCCAGTCGGGAAACCAGGACATCCGGTAAGATTCCGTCAAGATTCCGCTAACACGATATCCGCTCACCTGGAATCGCTTTAAGACGTTGATTGACGGTAACACTCGGTTTCTTTTCTTGGCTTTCTTCCTTCGATTACCACACGCTCCGTGCTAACCCACGCTTTCCCCCGACGTCCTGTGGTTCCTTCCTGGCTCTTTCTCTCTCTTTTCTTCCCGCAGGTCTGGGAGTACTAATAAGGCTTTCTAACGCGCTGACGCACCTCACAAAAACGGAGTCGGTTTACCAATGTTTTGCGCGTGCTTGCTTGGTTTGAACGCAACAGCAGTTTGGTTTACAGCGCAATTTACAACACACCCAGGCAGGGAGGGCTACGAACCCTACCAGGACCTTCTCCGTTGCGTAGATAAGAAATTAAGTCCCGACGCGCGAACTCTTTCCGGTTTTTTTTGTTTCTTCTGATGCAGCCATATCTATTGATCTTGCGCAAGAAGTCTGAGAACTTTTTCCTTTAATTAGACGCGTGCCATGGGGGGAAATCGGGAGAAAGCATTCAGAGGCAAACATCCTGATTTCTCCTTTGACGACAGGACCCAATAGGATTGCGGTAGCGACAAAGCAAATACACTCAGAGCGCGAAAACAAGAGGTCACCGGCAGTCAGCTCGTCGGCATTAAGAGAAGCATTCGTAGTATTTTTATAAATGTTTACATAAGGACTACAGCGTAAGGATTTTGGGCCATTCAGGAGCAAAAGGTGAAATTAGAAGGCACGTGGACAAACGCAAAAGTTAAGCGCATTCCACGTGTCATCGACACACCGATCGAAACAGCTCGATACCTAGTACTCCAAATTGCCCAACCGGTTGTTACCGGTGTTGTTGGTAGTGTTTGCATAAGTTTAAGTTTCGTGTCCACGCTACCCTTCTCTCATCCCTGCACCCATGCGCGCGTGTGCTGTCTCGACTTTCCCAATTTTGCATCACCTTTACCACCTAAGGATCGTTCCTTCGCGTGCGGCGTCGATGTCCTCGATCGCAGCAAATGTCAGACAAAATGTGGAATTCCCAAGGGCAAACATGGTACATGCTCTGTACGTTCACTTGGGTAGGCGGCTCTCGAAAAGGAAGGCCCTAGCACACGGCCTCATTCAACCCACACGCGACACATACACACATGCGACACGAGCAAACACAGGAACCGAACTTACAACGTACATATCTCCCAGTCAAAGAAAAGCGAAGCGAAAGCGCGCAAAGAAAATGAGGATGGTAAAAAAGAATCTAAGCCCTATACGATACTCATAGCAACTAGTCCGTCTTTTTACTCTCACACTTACCTTTACTAACGTTCTAACGGCTGCGAATACGCGGCGTAACTAGCCGCCCACGATCCTGGGCCTTGAGGTCTCTGTCCGACGCACACATTCCCATTCACAATTCGCCCCCTCGCCAGGTGGCGTTTCAACCCTTCCCACGCTAGGGATGCTGCAGTGAGTGGTGTTTGTTGACTATAGTACGATTTATGCGGCGGTGTGTAGAAATATCTGTGGCAAAACCCCGAAGCATGACGCAAAGAGAAGAAAGTGTTGCGTACATTTCAGCTTTTCTTTTATACTTTCCCGGTGGCGTGGCGTGTTAGAAAAAAAAATCACACACCCGCACGTACAGACAAACGGTAGAAATTCATTAGATAGGATCAAATTGAAGAACAGCCAGTGAGAAGAAGCCCAGAACCGAGAACAGCACCAACCCCGAACCGACAGGCTCGCGAAAAGGTAATTGACCTTCATGCAGCCTCCATCAAAGTAGCATACATAATCCGGAAGCAGCATGTGACAGACGTCAGAGCCCTTCATGGCCTGCCCTTTTCGGTGGCACGTCAATCACTCTGAACCGAGCTTCCGATAAAGTAAAAGCATCCTGTGTCTCCCTTAAAGTTTGGCGATTGCTATGGAGAGGTTTTCTTTTTTTCTCTAAGAACGAGAGCAGATTTGTTCGTTTCGTTTATTTTGCGTGTCTTGGCCACGTGACTTTAAGCGCACGGAAGTGACTAGGACGTTCACAACGTAACCCGCTCGATGTGAATCGACACGATTTTGCCATCGATTGGCGTTTGATTTCCGGCTTCGGCTCGCGATCATTGAGTACACCTGGGACCAGCCCGTTTCCAGAGATAGTGCCGTGGTGTCCATGTTCATTCGCGGCCCTAGAGGGCACATGTGGCAGCAGTGTTATTATCACCACCATCAGCTACACGGATGTCCGTGTCCGGATGGCATGAATTTTCCATCCCAAAGACGAATGGAGGTTGTCGCGTAGGGAGCACATCGAACAACTGGCTCGTACAGCACATCCACAAAATCACTTCCGTTCCGTTCCGTTCCTCGGTGCCACCGGCAAGGAAGCAAGACCGGAGTCCTTCCCGACGATGAGGACAAATTTTTCCCCGGTGATTCCACACCCTCGGAAATGCCTCGTCGTCTTCAGCACCGTCTGCGGCAGAAAGCGTTCCGTTGAAAGTTTAAAGAGTTTCCACCGAAGTCCGCCATCTTCGCAGGACACACGCCCCGAGCGGGACGACGAGCCGGAAGCAAACGGGACGGTGAACGGAGCAAAGTTCCTTATTGGAAAATCGCCGTGCAACATGCAGCCGGGATCGGGCCTTGTGTCCTTAACGGCAAACAAAAACCGAACAGACCGGAGAAGCTGCCCGGGCCCGAGATTTCATTGAATTTCCACGCTCCTGCCAGTGGCCGATAGACGCAGACCGCGTATCGGATTCGTGATCGGATCCGATAGCCGTCGAGCTGAATTTGATGTGCGATGTTCCCGTGTTCGGGTGGGAAATACGCGGAAGGACGAGTTAGCCGTCCGGCCACGGGAAGCCGGAAGCATCTTGTTGAAAACTAATAAATATTTGAAGCAACGCTTCGCCAGGGCCAGCTGAAGGAGCCTGTAGGAGTCCTTGGTAGAGCGTGTGCTCGAAGTTTGGAAGCATCGAACGAGGTCGGTTTAATATTTAACGATTACCAGCCGCAGAGCCTCAGCAAGACTTGCCCTTTTTAGCCGTCTTTTTCAAGCCGAATCGAATCAAACTCCTTCGGCGATTCGCCCTTGGACCAAAAAGCGACCGTAGCTCTAGCGTGGACGCCGTCGACGCGATGTGACGTGGAAAATTCCTAATGACACGCCGAAAAAGAAACGCCATAAAATGTGGATTCATTCCTTCGCCATCGCCTGGCCACTCGAAATCTGTTCGCTACCAGTCGCATCCCCGTGACCTGGAAAGGGCGCGTTGAAAATATGGCAGGCATTCCACGCTTCCGTCATAAATATCCCCTTCGTTCCGGGTTGCGAAAGGCGGGGGGGGGGGGCATCGAGCCGGGTTGGGTGGTGAGGCGTTAAGGACCTTCTCCCTCGTTCCCACAAGGGTGATGATTTTTGGCGGAGGCAACAACAACCGTGGTCGAATTTTCGTCTCCCATGGTCCTGCGCCCCAGTAAATGGAGCGTGGAGTTTTCCCTTTCTCACGCACACATACACACACACACACACGTACAGCGTGAGCCGGTTTCGGGTGCAGGCTGGAAAAGCGCTCGATCAGGTCGTCGGCAAGGTGATAGGCATCCGTCGATAGGTCTCGGTTGAAAAGTCGGCAAACAGATGTTGGCAATAATTGGCTCCGATCCCGGTCAGTCGTAAATAATTGGCTCTCGCAGCCCTGCGAACCCATTCTCGGGTGGTTCGAAACCATTTGCTGGGCCGTGCGTGCCAACATACCGAACCGTCCGGATTGGGCGCCAGGTTTATGAGCTGAGCTAAAGCCTGCTGCACGATGTGGGGCTTTTTTAGTTATTTTCTTTCTTTTTTTGCTCACTTCACAACGCAAGTAACATCAACCCGAGCCCAGTGGCCGGTGGTCGGGGAGCTAGATTTTGGCGAAACGTGAGCAGCTGGCTGGAAGTGGGATGAAAAAAAAACCCCATCTCTACGGTTCCATTTCCCAAGTGGTGGCGCTGCTCGCAACAACCGCGGCTTAGATTGGCGTGAAATAGGCTCCGAAATGGGTGCCGGATCATCCCATGCCAACGTTCGCTGGCGAAGCGTCACTGTGGAATTGTATAAAATAGTAATTAAGTGGCGTGGCTTCAAGTGGCTGCAAGGAAGCCCTCTAAAGGCACGAACTCGTCACCGCAGAAGGTCAACACACATAGACACACGCTGTACGAGCTCCACCGCATAAGCTCCCAGGTTTTGTTTCACAGCTAGGAAAATGAATGAACGCGCGGGAACGGACACGGTACGCCAAATGGAACTAATTTTTTAATAGTATACAAGTCAGTGTAAATAGCCGAGAGGGATTCGAGAGCGCACGAGAACCTTTACCGCGGGGACACAAAAAAAGGGCCTTCCCGCTCACGGCACACGGAAGCACGAACGAAACGAAAGTCCACCAACCAGTCCATCCCGATGCCAAACGAGGTCGAGGGCGAGATAAAATAAAAAATACGGTCGAAACAAGGCAGGAAAAGGTGCAGAAAATGTGCAGCAAACGCCAGAACCCATGATTATACATTAAGTGAATTAACAAACAATAAATAAACACCGGTACAGAGTTGAAGGAAGAACATTGAACGCCATCCTCCTAGTGCATGCTGACGGTTTTGTTTGAGTTACGTAGCGATGGCGAACCGAATGTCCTCGCAGACCAGAAGGTGCATGTTCAAATGCACCTTGTCATCGCGTTCATCGAAGGGTTCCATTCTTCTTCGCTTGCTCCTAACAATACGTGGGATTGTTGCATGCTTTCCATTTCATTCATCTCGTACGAGTTTGTGTGGTTTTGCTCCATTTTGCATTTGTCTCACCGTGTCATCGCACCTACCTCAAACAGTTCATTCATCTTTGATGCAGCTCAGATCGTCCGTTCATTGAATAGAGTGTGATAAATATTTAACGCCTGCTACCAACCAGCTCGGTTGTTCCGGGCAATCGAGAACGACATTGTGCGGTTGGAAAACTCCTGCCAACCTAAGTTACTTCAGGTTTATGACGTTTCGAATCCCTGCCAGCTTCGGCTACTATCCTCCCACTAAAGGTCGTCCTTTAGCATCCTGCAGGGTCGATGCCATTCAGATGTAACGCTATCCTTGTGGCACCATCCGTGCCGAAGAGCATGGCGCTCCAAACCTCCACAACGCCTCCAGTGGCAATGATTTGCAAGGAGATCAATTGAAAATCAAATTAAATTTACTCTGGCTCCTCCGTCCGCCACAAGGAAGTACCCCAGACCGAACCGCAAAGGGCATTTGATTGGAAAATCTTCGCTCTATCCGATCATTTCGAGGGTTTCCCATTACCCATCCCGGTGCGTATGCTCAACCGCATTCGTGCGCAGGGCACTCGAACCCGACTGGAATAAAATGGATCTGCTTAGTGTAGAAAATTTTACATCCTTTTTCGCGTAGTTTTCTTCTTCTCTTGCTCCCTGCCTTCGTGAGTGTCTTTTTGTGCATTTTCCGAGATTGCTTTCGCGCAATCGTTGACGTCTTTTGCGTACACTTTTCCGGTTGTTTGATGCATTTCGGTGCGGCTGAGATGGCGGCTTTTTTTACCTCTCCACAATTACCGAATACGAATGATTGACTTCTGACAGTTAATCATGCAAAAGGCTCGTGTCATGAGATCATCCAAAGCGCGCTCCAAAGATCGATTTCCGCCGTCGCAAGTGCGCTGTGCCGACGAATGGAGCAGTTTCCGCGGGTATTGAATTAAAAGAAAAAAGAAATGCAATCCATTCCATCCGGCTTGCATACCTTCAATGGCAGCAGTAGGTTCCGGGGGGAGAAAAAAAATTCCCACCAGATTGAAATTACTTTGAAAATCATCCTCCCACCCCGAAATCCGCCCGTTCGCGAAGTAGCAACTGATTGCTCGAAACGGCTGCTTTGCGCGATTTCGCGCTCCACCTCTCGAACGCCAACCGAGAACGAGAGCAACCGAAACAGAACCGATTCTTCCAAGAAAACCTCATTATCCCTTTTTTTTTGCTTTTCCGGCAGCCGGCCGGTCGAACGCATTAACTTCAAAAGCTTCCCCGACAAAATGGACGCTGTAAATAGCCCTTCGCTAAAGCGAATTTGCAAGCCTTTCAGGCGAGCATGAGGACGCCATTTTCCCCATGGGCTGCTGTTCGGAGTTTTCCTAGAGGAAACCTGAAAAAACCCGGCCGGGCGGCGAAGAGCACCGGAATTAATGTAACACCGGCGGAAAACAAAACCAAACAAAGCGCCGTCGTAGAGCGCTCAAGCAACACCTCTCGTTCAGGACACGCCACGGTGGAAAACGGTTTCAATTCATTTGGCCCCCATTGTGGGCGCATTTAATTCGGGCACGAACGTCCTGCAGCAACAGCATCCTGTTGGCTCCCGGTGGCTTTGTGGTAGCGAGCCCCCGAGCCCTTTTCCGCGGTGCATTCGAACGCGACCGAGCGTTCATTCCACTAATTTCCCGAAACCCACAGCACGCCCTTTGCGAACGAACGCGTGCCCTTCCCCAAGGGCGTGTACCAGCGCCGGGGCGTTTTTGCTAACTCATTTAATTGAAATTATATAATTAATGAAATGAAATGGAATTTTAAAGCACGCCGCTTCGTTCCATTTCCCGGCCGGGTTCCGGTGGACTCGAATCCCCGCTTCGTACACAAATGGTTTCCGATGCTCGTGCCTCTCGCCTCCCAGAAACACCAGCCCTACCACGAGCCCCAGCTCCATCACATTCCAGTGCTCTTCAGGCTGCAGAAAATGGTTCTTACGCTCGAGCGAATATTCGTTCGATTTTGGGCTTTTTGGGCGCCCGAAAGGATACCCAGCATCCGTTTGCGTTCGGTTCGGAGATAAATGCTTCGTTTTTTTTCCCATCTTGTCTCTCACTTTCATCCTGCTCCCTTTCGCAACCACCAAAGCGGCTCGCAATGACCGGAAGGGCTTCGGAAAATGGAATGGCGTTTCGTTTCATGTTTAATCAAGCGAAGCGGCATCGTTGGTTTGGTGTTTTTCACCCAACCGTGTACACTTGGCGAGCGTTGTAATTAAAGGCGAAAAACTTTTTTCTTTTTGCTATGTTAACCTCCACCACCGGCAAATCCAGAGCTGCATCCGTTCCAAGAGGGCTAATGTTGCCTCCATTTCAGTCGTACATTTGCATTGTTTCTCGTTGCATGAAATGCCCAGGAAATTCCATTCCGTAAGGCTCAAAGTGGAGCTGTTAAGTGTCTCATCATACGCCTCTCTTCATGCTTCATTCATTGCGTGCGAGTGTGTGTGGGTGTGTGTTTCTGCTCGAGCGTGCGATAAATTATACATTCCATTGAAGCCATCTTGACAAAGGACGAGGACAATTCCGAGGAGAAGCTTTCAGCGCACTATCGCCCTAACAGGATTTGACGCGACGACGCAACAGGACATTTGAACGAATCAAGATGCTAGTGTAGTGGTGGTGGTGGTGAATTTGCAGTAGCGTACATCCTATCTCGAGCGCGCTAACATCGACTTGCGGTCCTTCTCACTGCTCTACACTATATAATTGTGTTTCTCTGTTCGCACCCACTTCTTTTCTTCCCACCCACCGAACCTCTAGGGACCACCGGGGTTGGATGGCATGAAGGGCGCCCAGGGCGAGACCGGCAACAAGGGCGAACGTGGCGATCCAGGACTGCCCGTAAATATGCTCACCTGTTTAAGCAACGTCTGTCAGCGGATGGCACCACCCATCGGGCCCGACCACCGCAATCCACCCGGAGTGCATCCTTCAGCTCCATTCACCTGATGCAACTCGTGCATGCACTTGCACACATTGCATCCCAACCGAAGGCAGCATCCTTGCGCCTACGGAGCAGGGAATTAATTTTATTTCGCGCCCTGCATGTCCTTTCGGCGCTGTTCTCGTACGGCATGCTTCTTAAACGCCATATTCTGTCACCAGTCGGGCAGGACTGAGTGAATCATCGGTTTATTAAGTGTCCTTCTTTTGCCTTCTTTGAGCGCTCAGTGCCTTCGGAAGGAGCGCATTTTCGCATGCCTAGACTCATCGTCATCGGATGAAAAATACATGCCCATCACATCGATGCATTTCTCTAACCTATCCGAAAGTCAGTAGCATGTGCGTAGAGGATCATCAGCAGCAGCAACAAGGAGATTGTATTTGCGAACATCTACGAGGCTGCTGTGTCTTGTCGTTGTTTTCCGCCTTTCATTTTATGCGGCTCGCCTTGAATGTAAAAGTTTTTTTTGTAAATATACGCACCCAAAATCGAATGAATAAAATAATACTCAAAAACGTATCTGTTCGTTGAGACCAGAGCATTCATCCATCCTTGTTTCATTGGCCGTGGTCTTCGTCTTCGGTGGAGCATGAGTCTCTCTCTTTTTCTCTTCTTTGTCATTTCATTCCGTCTCAGTTCAAACTGTTTAGATTGAACAAGAAAAGAAATTTCCAGCTTCAAAACCATTTTGTGTGACCTCCATTATCATCATCATCATCGCAACCGATCAGAACAATTAGGTCTCAACATGTCGGTTCGTCTAAGCTCATCTGCATCCATCCCTTCATGCTCCTTTACCATACCGGTGCTGGTGGAGCCATTCCCGAAGCAAGGCGCATATTCGAACGCACGAAATCATGCGGCTTTCCTTCGGAAACAGGGCACGGACGGTATCCCGGGTCAGGAGGGTCCACGTGGTGAAAAGGGCGGCAAGGGTGATCCAGGACCGATCGGAAAGCGTGGCCGAAAGGGTGATCGTGGTGACAAGGGCGATCAGGGTGTGCCAGGACTCGATGCACCGTGTCCACTCGGAATGGACGGATTACCCCTACCAGGATGTGGTTGGCGGGCACCGAAAGTGGTAAGTTTCGAGTTCCACTGCATGTGTGTGTGTCTGGGTGTGTGTGTGCGTTTGGTGTCTCTTCAAAATGGGGAACGTTCGATCCACTTCCAGTACCAGGAACCGATCTTACCATCGCCCCCGCACAAGGACTATCTGCCGGACGTGACCGGAACGGAGAATGAAAGCGAGTACGCGGAGGAAGAGGACGATGGAGCACCCGAAGCCGAGGACTACGAGGAGGAATACGTAGAGAACGAGAACGGCAACTGAAATGGGCGCTGGGGAAGCAAAACAGGACAATGCGAAAATTGTTACATTTCACCAACAAACCATTAACATTCCACCGCCAGTTCCGGAGTGTCCTTTTCCATCGGTCGGACTGCTTCCTGGTCCTGGTTACGGGAAGAACGAATGGGGTATTGGTGTTGGTCTTTTTTTTTTTTACACGTCGGTACCACCCCCGATGGATGGTGTGCTTTCATTTTAATACCATTATTTGCGTTGTGTTGATTAATTTATTTCGAATTCCGACGACCCTACGCGCGTGAACTTCGCCGGGAGGCTGAGTAAGCAACCTGAAATGAATGCCGATGCACGTGTGTGTGTGTGTGCGTGTGTGTGTGTAAATGAGCCCTCGCACTTCACTTCTTCGTCACACTCCTCGCGCCCACTGCCACCGCCCACACGTCCGGGAGCGACGCACGAGCGCAAAATGATAGATGTAAATTAATTTAAGCTACACAATCCGTATCAGATTTTTATTCCCTCGCTGCATAATTTATGCGTGGCGCTCGGTACCACGGTGGGGCTGATGATTGGCTGCGTTTATGATTCATTTGCCGGTCCGAGCGACATTTATTTGTGTGCGAGGCTCCATTACAGTGATTATCGTGTTGCGTGCCAACGAGGTTGACATGAATCCGCGCCCCATCGATGAGTAATTGCACGAGACGAACTTTAATCGGCTTTTCCCGCCACCGTGCAACTCGTGGATTTTTCACCACGCCAAATGGACATACTTTACCTGCTGATGATCGTGTTTACATATAGGCACATACAGCTCACACACACACACACATGCACACATGCACAAAACCCACAGGCACGTACTGCGCCAAGGTGGCTGGAAGTGGTCCAGTGGTAAATAGTTAAGCTTCTCGAACACCTCGCCATGCACGGGTTTTACTTCATTGACTGAATCATAACCCTCGCACGTGTACTAGGACGCATCAAAATACAGGTAGAAATGATCTGCTTTAGATAAGGGAGAGTTTTTTTTTATTATTGTGTAGAGCCGATAAGCCGATAATAAAGTGTATGTCATTATAATAAGTACCCATTTGGTTGTTGTTTTATTGCGTTCCGGTTCGTTAGCTGCACGAGTCGTTCGATATTGGCCATGTTGTCAGAAAACCAACCTTTCAGGAAAGCCGCAAGAGCTGGTGAAGGTTTGATGATGCTCGTGCAAGGACTACGAGAATAGGTTTTGTGTTCGCTTTCCTAGAATGCTGTTATCTTCTACAACACACTGTTGCAACGAAACATGCTGATGTTACGGGATTTCTAGAAATTTTACTCATACATCGGGAAACGGACCAAAGCGGGATCGAGGAAACTTGATTCTATTCGTAGATACGGAACAATGATGAACCAAAATCTTAATGAAAGTAGCATTTCCACGAAAGGATACGTTTTTCTGCATGAAAAGTCTTTTCGTGTTTACGCCCTAATGTATGCAATGCGCGGTACACAAAAAGCCCTTTTCAAAGGTCTCGTTACGTGGAATGACGATTGCTTGGAACGTAACGCTCCATAACAAACCCAACTTTAGCTACGGTTTTCGAACGCCTATTTTCTGATTTTCCATACACATTAAGCCTTATTTTCCGAGTTAACTTGCTACATTTGCTCAGAGTTAGCTATTCATTCCGTTTTGGTGTTTGAAGAACGATTGCTGTAACTAAACGCTAAAAGATGTTTGCAGCTTCTAATGCAACCCAGTGCATAGTACAATGCAACCAACTGCATTAATTCAAATGGAAACTCGCGTGTCTTTCAGCTAATATACACCAGTCACACCTAGGTGCTTCTTCAGCCACATCCCGATCTCCTTTCCAAGCTCCTGCGTGGCGATGGCTAATTATGTCAAGCTACGATACGCTCGAAACGCGACCAGTTGCATCGAGCGGCTGTGCTTTCACCAAAAAACATTATTCGCCAATTTTCACCGCCCATGGTTTCACGATGGCACTTCAGCTCCATCTCAAACACTCCAGCGAAGCAAAAACACTCCAAACCATCCGGTTACATCGCCAGCCCGGTGCAATTACGACCAGTTACAGCATTCGCGTCTTTCGGCTCGCATAAATCGTCCCCGTAGCCAAGCGCACCGGGCGGTGCAACCCAAGTGCATCTTATAATTATGCCCTTCGCATGCAAGCGCCCAGAAGCTCTCGGCTGTGGCTGGCTGAATGTGTTAGTGTGAGTGTGTGTGTGCGAGCGCGCGCGCGCGTCCCAACGCTTATGAAAAAGCGCAGCTAAAATGCAACGCCGAGGACACGCCACACGAAGGCAGACCCCGGCAGGAGCAGAAGCCGTGGAATGTCGTTCCGAAACCTGCCAATTATGCCAGGACGCTTGCATCGAGCCAGTGGAACGATGGAAGCAAGCCAATTTCCGGTCGACACGACAACTCCGCTCGATCTGGCGCATTTGACGAACCACCGAATACGCATCCATCCAACGATGGGTGGCTGACGGCGACGCTCTTGTCATTTGGCACGGTACATTTTCGTCCCTTTTTCGTCCCGTTTACTGCACGAGAGATTGGTCGTCCCGTAGCTGACACACCAGGGCCCGTACGCCGGGTGCACGGTGCAAAGGATGCAAATTGAAATGATTGCACCGGCCGTTTCCGGCACGGTTTATCGTGCGCGTAATGAGTGCGCACCGCGTGGCGATATTCTAAGAAGCGCAGGATCAAGCGATCCTGACAGCGGGCGAACGGTCGACCCGGCGGTACTTAGACACCGTGAAATGCAAGCGTGTAATAAGCGGGTTGGAATTACTTTCGAAATGTGTTTCGGCGATCCCCTTCCGAAATCCCACAAAAACAAAGTACAACGCGGGCGATTTAACTACAAACGAACGGTGTTTTTTGGTGCCAACGTCGACGGTTGCTTTGATGCGAACGAACGTCGGAACATCTTGAAGACATTTCCGCTTGCACGTTGTAGCAGACTCGCAACGACCGGAAACGGTCAATAGTGCAGCTGGTCGATCTAGGATGTGGCAGTTCGAGCGAATGTTTTATTTGACAACGTTTAAACACTGACCGTTGGCGAAATTTTATTCAAACCTATTCCCCTGTCGAGCAATAAATATCGCTTTCATGAGCGCAACCTCGTTAGGGGTTGAACGATTTGAAGCGGCATATCATTTGATGCGTTACACCGCACTAGAACAATACATCAAACGAAGCCCAACATATTGCGCGTAATTTAATGCAGCAAATTTCTCTCCACCGATCGCCCAAATCAATTCAAAGCGGCAGGATGTAATGTACGCTGCGCCGCATAAATCATTCATGAGCCCCACGTAACATGCGACCCTCGCCGAACAGGTAATTGACAATTTATGCAGGATGCTATCGGGCATCCTTTTCAATGCAAAGCCCCATCTGTAAGCCGTCGGGCTAGCTGCCGCTTCATAAATGCACCCTTTGCCGACTCGCAGAAAACTTTCGCTCTTACCAACGCCGAAAAGGATGGAAAGGCTTGCGACACAGGATTGACAGCCTTTGGCATCAGCAGCCAGACCAGCGATCATGCATCCGTCCGAAGTGCGATCGATCCCGAAACAATGCCCCAGCTCGGACGGTTGCGTCGTCGAAAATCGTCGTCAATTAAAAGCGTTCGCTCTGGTGACATTGGCCTTTGAAACGGGCCGCCACATTTTTCGGGAGCCCTTCCGGAAGGGCCCGAGTTTGCAGCTTCTTGCACCGCGGTATTTGACTTTCAAATGTCACCCGACTTCGCATTAATCCATCACCCGTTGATCCATCACCATGGCGGCGAGCGAAAACATTCCATCCGCGAGTCCGATCAGAAGCGCTCCGATCGACAGAAGAACGATCGATAAACGCTCCACACCGGTCCGGTCGCGAAACAGGACAAACTGAAGGAAGGAAGGTGAACAACAATAGCAAAAAAAACGCAACGGTCCAAATAACTCTTTTGCTCCCTGCACCAACCCACCTGCCCTGACAGCTCCCTGATGAATGTGCATCCGCACGGGGCACAATGTAGCGTCTCCGAAAGCTGCCCAGGCCGAACCATCGTCCATCGCCCTTCGAACGGCATCCTCCAGGACACGGTTTTCGCTTTCCGGCGAACGACCAACCGGGTTGGTTCTTCGGTGGTGTTTTAATCAAGCCTCCGGTCCCCCCAGGGCGAATGCCGTGCCACGAAAATTATACCTTCCGAAAGAGGCCCGGATGCAACGGAGCAACAGCAACCGAGTCCCGGTGACCGGGGCGAAATCAGAGAAAATAAATAATGAAACTTTGCTCCGCTAAGACACCACGAGACACCGGTCTGCGCTCGGGCATGAGTCAACCGTTCCCGTGCACAGTCCAATTCCAGCTGCTCCAAGGGCTTACGACCGTGTCCCTCGAATTCGACCGCTCAGCCAGCCGGCAACGAACATTCCACGTGGAGGGCCACTTTTTTGGCGCGTCTTTCGCGTTTTAATTTCGCTCCATCGAGCCCGTGGAAGTCTGCAAGTGCAAGTTTCATCGCACGGGCATTCGAGTTGGTGTGCCCGCGAGCGCAATATTTTAATCGACCCTCGGCCGGAATCGGCCACATTCGATGCGCCAACGTTTACGGCCAGCCGGCCGACCAGATGGTTGACTCCTGAAGGAACTTGCCTTCGAGAGACGAGAACAGAGCAACCACGAACGCCCTCCACGGTTTAGTGTGCGGAAAAACTTTGCCATTCGGCTTTTTTTTTGTGTTGTTTTCCACTTCTCGCCACAAGTGCCATTCACTCGCGCCTCCGGTGCCGTACGTGGTGCATTCGAATGCCCAGCGTCGCGAACGTGGGGTTTTTCTTTATTTTATCCTGCACATGGGGGAAATAACACACAACAAGAGACCACGTTGGGGTTGTGTGTGTGTGTGTTTTTACTCCCTTTTTACTTGCCGAGTAGTTTTGCACCTATTTTCAACCGCTGAAGGGTTCAGCCCTTTCCAAGGCACTAACCGTTGCGATGTTTGGTTCGAGCGCATTCGACCCTCGTTGGCTTCTCGACCTGCACACAAACGTCGAATGCACTTTCCCTTTGGAGCCGTTGCAAACACTCGCACGAGCTGCACCACGGGCGATAACAAATGCGCTCATTCCACGCGGTGGAAACTATTTTCCTAATCTTTCACCCCATCCCCAACAGCCGAAGCTTATTCCGGGTGCATCCGGGGAAGATAAAATGGCACGCGAAAAAGTTGCTCCAACAAAAGCGTGGTTTCATCGCAGCGCGCGCAATCGAACGGGTGATGCATTTTATTCATCAAACTGCATCAACTGCTGTCCGAAGCGATCGAGAAGAAGCGTGGATGTGAAATTGCAAAGAAAAAAACCCACCAGCCCGGCGAATTGTTCCGTCCTCCAAGTTCAATTCATCGTTCGCTCGCGAAGGAGAGATCCATTTCATTATTTTTCCGCCCAACAAATGCGCTGCGTAATCATTCGGCAGTGGATCAGCCCGGCAACAAGGGGACGCATAATCATGCCGATGACGACCACGACGACGACGACGACGACGACGACAATGAGACGCCGTCTCCAGGCCAGCTCACTTTCAGCTGCAACCCAATTGGATTGATGCGATTTTTCGTCCGCTCGTTCCACGACCCACAGCTTGGTCGCCAATTTTCGGCATTCTTTTCACCCTTTCGCGAGGTTTCGCGTAGTGCAATCAACCATCGGCTGCAAGGGCATTGGAATGGGCAAAAAATCCGATCCAGGACGAAACCCCGAAGAAGTCCGTGAGCAATCTGCTTCCGCTGCAGTTTTCGGCCGCCGGCTGCTGGCGTAATATAAACATATGCTTGCGAGATTCATCTCACTTCCCGCGTGGGACGTCTGGCGTTGCTGCGATTCATCGTCTCTTGCTCTCTCTCTTGCTCTCTCTCTCTCTCTCTCTCTGTCTGTTCGTTCGTTCGTCAGGAGGCTTTGGCTCCTTGCAGTGGCTCAAGAATCCGGGCTCGAGATGGAGACAGACGTGTCGCTCGTTACGAGTTGATTTTCCCGTCGCATGTAATGTCGTCTGAAGGCCTCGATGCTGCAGCCCAGCCTCGTAAGGCATGCAAATTGAAACCAAAAAGACGGATGAAGGTTTTTGAGCTCTCCACGTTGTCGTAGTCAACCGATCGCGCTTTGTTTTGGGACAGCTTCGACAAACAAATCTCACGAATTCATAATCAATACGATTCGTCGTCCCCCCGAAAAAAAAAGAACCGATCCAGCGTTATTCTTCGACGGCGGCCTGCCTGTGGCGTTATCGGACCACCATCTTCCTGCCACATCCGTTCCCAGCTCGACCGGCGGGCTACAGACGCATCCCGAAATCCAATTATAATCGATTCGAGTTTGAAAATGGGAATAAAATGTGGTTGTTTATGCTCCCGTCCGGGTGGTTCGCGAGTTCTCGCTTGCGCTGAGAAAATGTAACCTTCCATCCGGTGTCCGGGGCGTTTGTGGCGATCGAATCCCTTTTGCCGGCATCCTCGCTGGCCGGCTGACGACATGGTTCAGGCGAGGGTTTGCTAAAGCAAGCAAAAATCACACTAAAAAAACGAACAAGCGTGATCGTGCGGGAACTTCGCGAATTAGCCACCCCAGAAGGTGTTTCGGAGCGCTGCCGGGCGTCGTTGGGCTTTTGTTCTTGGCACGGTTTCGATTGGTTTCGATGGCAGTGTGGGGCACTATTTCAACTCGAAAAAAAGACTACTCCAAACGAGGACGAGCGGGCAATCCGTCTGGGTTTGGAAGGTCGAGAAGAAATGTGGCTGCAAAGTCACTCAAAAGCCTTTACAAAGCGATGCCATTTGGGGCCCAACTCGTTGAATGGTTGCGCTAAGCTTTTTGGCGAGGTAGCGTAATTATCTGTCTGGGATGCGTTTCGCCACCATAACCGGCTCGGCGGTTAATGATGGAACAGGATCACTTTCCTGCACCTCTTTTACGATTAGCTGCAATCGCCACCGAGACGCGCTCGACTCAGGAATGTAGAGTGATACCTCGCTCTTCCGGCGCAATTTATTTCAACCCCAGCTTCAGCTTCTTCGAACGTCGCCTTCCACCAGTCGGGTTGGTTGGTTGGTTAGTCGAGTCCTTGTTATACATTTTTTCCAACCACTCTTCGTCTCGTCTTCCACACTCCCATTCTGAGGGTGAAAAGAAACGCCGCGAAACGAAATGCAAGACAGCTCTCGCGATGCACCAGCGATGCGATGAACTGGCGAGTTGCAAGCAAATGCAAGGCGCAAAAAGAGCGAAAAAAAAACTCACCTCACAAAACACAGAAACAGAAACTATCGGCTCGAAATTACAAACCGACCAGCCGGGAAAAGCGAGCCTCTGTCCGAGGGCTGCACATAAATTAGGAGCGAAATTTGACAACGGGGCCGGGCCGGATTTAATAAGTTTGCTACATTTTCGCTACACGCCACGGAACCGTGTACGCTGGTCGGAATGGATATTCAATCAAATTCAGCTCCACCAGCAATGGGCGACCCGGAGGGGGGTTCGTTCGTTTTTTTTTCGTTTTGATTTAGTATGGCGTTTTTCGACCATTGCACAGTCCCAATTATGAAGACGCTGGCCGACGGATGGTTCGTCTTCCAAACCGGTGGCAACCTCGGTAGGTTGGTTCACCAGCTGCAGAATTGATTTTGCTTCATTAACCGGCAAAAGGGGGCGCCGAAGGGATGTGGAAGGAAATTATGGAAAGCTAACCGTGCGATCGATCGAGCAAGCTTTCGATTGGTAACCGTCGAACCAGGCACCCCCGGAGGCGCTTTCGAGGCTGAACGATTAAACGGCGATTTGTTTCTGGCCCTCAGATCAGACGCTCAGGCTCGAGCGGCCTGGCTGGATGTTAATTATTTTCGCACCACAAATTATGCTCCACCCCTGACGGTTTCCAGCAATGTCGCAGAATGAACGGTGGAATGGAATCGGGACGGATATTAATCGAAAACATTACCTATGCTAATGCATGCGGACGAACGCTCGATCTGTCTCGAAGACGGACCGTTGCATATTTATGCGCATGTTGTTTCGCGATGGGTCCAATTATGTTGTACATGCACGTTCGTTACGGTGAACATTTGCCGAAAATTCCTCACTGTCTCGTTGCTCACTGGGAAGACTGTGGTTGGGTGATTTTCATAAGGCAATGACAGGATTTTGTGTGGATTGGGCGTTGACTGCGATCGCTCGATTGAGCGATCGAAACCGTGCTCGATGAGCAAACATGGAATGAAGTGGCATTATCAAGGTAAAAACTGAACAGCTGGGGGTCTAAAACACGTCACCACACGTCCACAATGACTTCGAGGGCCTCCTCCGAGGGCTGTGAGAAAAACGCAAAAAGCAGTAATAAAAGCGAGCATCAATTATCAAAGCATCAAAACGCGTGAGTGACGCGTAGTTGTGCAAACAATGACTTCATGCGCTCTATTTGTTTCGCAGCCCGAACGGAAGTGTCCTTAACCCGGCACACGATTCGCGTAAAACCCATATCTTAAAAGGAGCACTCCAGTGGCAGCTGTGAAGAAGAAAGCCCAACGGTCGGATCCGAAATGCTCACACACTCGACAAAACCCAGCCGACGCCCCTTTTCGCCGTAGCACGCCACGAGTGTTGCGCAAACAATCACAAAACGCAAGAAATAACGCCCGAAAACGACGAAAGTCAACGCAAACAAGAAAACACCGCGCAATTAGCCACCATTAAGCCGTCATTACGCTCGGTAGGAGCGAGCTCCGGCGGCATTCCATTGTCCTGCCGCCATGCTCGAAAGGATCTGCCTATTTTCCGGCCCCTTGCAATCGGCAACCCGTTCTCGAGGATCGTGGCGAAGATGTGGCGTCGTCAAAACGGACGTTCCGCTTCCCGGGTCAGAGGACGAACCTTGACCTCAGGAACAAAAAGGGGTCCAATCGAAACGCGCGATAGGAAACTCGCCGGTTCGCTTCCTGGAGCGATTACATTTCGGGTGGCTTCCGGGCATCGCGGAAAAGTACACCCCCACGATGTGTGCCTCCCGCAACGGCTAACAATGCACAAATTATTCGTTTCCTCTCAGGAACGCTCCGGGTTTCGTAGGGAGAGCAGCAACATTCCACGCACCTTCTAGCCACTTCCCGTGTGCAAGCTTCTAATCGCATCCCGGCCAGAGCTATTCCGGCCCGAGAGGGTAATTTTCCCCATCTAAAAGCCCCGAAATTAAACTCTCCCGAAAAAAAGAGGAAAGAAAAACTCACCCCCCCCCCCCCCCCAATCTCCGCCCATATTCGGTCGATCGGCAGGCGGGAAAACGGAGGGGTTTGAAAACGTAGCTAAGAGCGCACAATTTTATCATTAAACATCATCATCAGCCCAAGCCGAGGAAGCCGAGAGCATCCTGATTGCGCGTTCAGTGCGCAATTTCGCATCTCTTCGCGAAACGCCGCCACTCGAGAGGCCACTTCCGTCCGTCGAAGAGCTTCGCCACCAGATGATTAAATCAATCAACACCGACGTTTGGCCCTGCACACACACACACACGTAGAAGGGTGGCATCCGGCCACCCGTTTGGTGATGGAAGGGGTCAGCAGATTGTTTGACTTTCCCATGACACTCGACGGCTACCGTACGCCACCGATACGTGCGATCGTACATGTTGGTAGGTACGATCGTACGATCGCTTCCCTGACAGAGGCGGCTAATAATCGCTCACATCACCGTTGTGGGCTTCATCGTCATCATCAAGCGGGCAGGTTTAGGTCCGGTGTCCGCACCGGAATCATTCCACCTCCTGTTTTGGTTGGTTTCGCCTACCCCACACCAGTAGGGGTCGCTGCGATGTCAGCAGTTGTCGAAATAATGAGCACTAAACGTTCTGTGTAAATAACTCTTCTCTCATTTTTCGTCGTGTTTTATTTTACTTTTTTTTGTTGTTCCTTTCAACCCGCGCTGACGTAAAGCGTTTCGCTGCCATCGGCGTTACCATGGGGCGGCTCCAGATCCCTATCGGGTGGTCGGGCGCGGGCTTGGGTTGTTTAATTATTTGTTAAACCCACAAACGACTTCATTTTTGGGAACTCTGGCGCGGTACTCCCAGCCCGCGGGCTCATACACGCTCCACGCTGTCTAGCTGGCAAGGTGGGTTGGGCCGTGAGGAGGAAGATGATGTTTCAATTTTTCCCCCTCTCTCTCTCTCTCTCTCTCTCTCTCTTCTTTCACCCCCACCACGTGTGCTCTTTCGTCACATTTGCTAACCGAGAATGAAGGGCCGCAGCATTCCCACCGGCATCCTTTAGGGCAGCATCTTGAGGACGTGTGGTGAAGAAGGGCACGGCATGCACACACGTACACGTTCATCTCTCGCTTTTCTAAACGGCGGAATAGACTAATTTGGAGCTGTTTTCCCGGGCTCCCATCGGCGACCGGTACATGTTCTCCGGGCATGGGTACGTTTTATGACACGGCAGTTACGAAGCCGCCTTTTTAAGGGCCAAAAGGCACGGTTTCGGATCTTCTGTGCGGTGTGCATTAGAATGCTGAAGTCGCTGGATTCCGAATGGTTATCGGCCGTGTCCATCTTGGAGTCGAGGTTGCGACCAACTCGGTCCAATCTGATCGCAAAATGGGGAAACATTCGTACAAGTGGAACGCAACAACGGGCACAACCAGCTGCGGGAGAGCGAGTCGATTGGGGGTGAAAAATTGGACAACGGAACTTCGAGTTCGAGACGAATGTGAACGAATCAATTCGAATAAGGAGAGGGAATTGCGATCTGATGATGACCGATCACTCGATCGGTACGTGTTGTAGTTGCATTCATCCCTGGTGACGGTTTTGAGCCTTCGTATGTTTGCGATAATTTATTAAATAGAGTCATCTAGACATCACTCTACGAGCACTTGTTTGTCGACTAACATGCTTTTTCGAAGAATATTAGCAGTACGAATGCTTGCCAGAAAGCTCAAAACTGCAAGCTTACACAAACTACAAAGGTCAAAGAGATGACTAACAAATGACGACAACAACGTGATGAAATGTACACTAGCACGATAAAAACCACTGGGCAGAAATTTACCCTAATATATGCCTAATAATATAATGAGTTAGTCATCGGCAACTGATCGCTTGAAGCTTCATAAAGATCGACAATGTGCATCCGCATTGTTACTGGATTGCATATTTACGGCTCACCGTTTATTGTTCCAACGGTAGGATTATTGTCTGCTATGAATAGAGTTTTAGAAAGGCGCCCAAGATATTTGACCTACAGAAACATTCCTCGGTTGATGTACAACAGCAATACTCAGATGCTAAGCAGATGCTTAACTGAGGATTATCTTCCGAAACACGATTGGAATGGGTCGGCTAATATACTTAAACACGTGTTTTTTAAAGGCTCGTTTCAACAAGCAATACATCTAAATGACGAAGTAGAATCACCCCAAACCCACTCATTTCAAAAATAGCTCCCGAAAAAAAAACCCCAAAACCTGTCAACAAGAACGACAACGACAAATCGGAAGTGGAATGCTCGGCAAACGGTCGATCTAGATAGCCCGCGGAAAATTGCTTCATTCTTTCCCATCGCGGTCCCGCACATGACAAAACTGTCCCGGCATCCTTCAAATTATTTTAACAACCCATCCAACGGCGAGAAAAGCGGTGCGATCGCGATAGACGAAAGCATAATTGTTCACCGACAAGCCCGTTTTTCCCGCCCGTCCAGTGCGTTCCAATTATCGTGTTGTCCTCCACCGACAGCAAGGCATTGGCGGAATACGGAAGTGAGCACCCTCAGCCCCAAAAGGATGATTCGGCGATCGTACGCAGATTTCGCGCCCCCGAAACGCGGACCAAATTTTCCGTTCCGGCTCAATTCGTGCGACTCCTCGCACCGGCCAGCGATTCTGTCGTTCTGTCACGCTCGTCAGTTTTCCCACCGATTCACCGGCAGCTCCGGAAACCGCCCGAAGAATCCGCCCAAGAATTAGCCCCGCGCGTCCGTGTAATTGACGGTCGAAGGGCCGCCATTTCCCGGCGCGGCCTAATGACGCATGCACGGGAATGCCCGGAACGGCGGTACGATCGAATTCCGCCTAATTACCGTCCCAAAATTGGATAATGTATTCATCGGCGTTACCTGTGGCCGTGTGTCCGGTACCGGCAAAGTTTCCGGATTTTGTGCGTGGAAAAAAGCACCCCTTCGGTAAGGCACGCATTTTTCACCCAAAAAGACGGTCCTCGCGCCACGGGGTTCCCTCGTTCGGGTGTGATCCTTTTATTGTTTTCGAAGTGTTGCCGAAACGTGTCTCAACCAGTGGACTTCCACCCCTACAAATGCTTTCCGGTCGCTGTGTGTGTGTTTGTGTGGGTATGTGAGTTCGAACCCCCGAGACGTCTATCATTATTCCGGTGACATTGTCGAAGAACACGTACCGATCCGTGCCGCAACCGTGTCGCAACGTGCCGCCCAGCCCATAAAACGCAACAATAGCGATCAGCATACGTCCCTCCAGCATACCAGCATACTCCTACGCCACCGATCGGCTCACCACCGATAAGGACCGTCGTGAACCGTCGTAGTCCTGTGAAGCCACAAGCGAAGGTTGGGTGATGATGAATCACGTCTGCTCCCGCTCTGCGCTTTCGACGCGCAGTCGGCCCCGTTCGATCGAGCGGGCGTGATAAAATTCCCGAAAATAAAAATATACCCAAACCGTGCACGGGTTTCGGGCCACCACGGTAGGGCGGTTTTGGGCGCCGAACCTCGAAACCCAGTGGATTATGTTATTCTTTTATTTTCACTCGCCCGCGCTTTATTTCTCACCGAGCTGCCCGAGCCCTTGGATGGCCCTTCGTAATGCGTCAATGGCATGGGAAAGCACGCAAACGGGCCAGTTTGGGCACGACAATCGAATCGAGCGATTCGGTTCCTTCGCTCGATTCCTCGCGACACCAGCTTGGCAGGATTAAAAAGCGAGCTTTAACGAACCTTTTTTTTTTCCTCCCGAGGGCGCGTTTGGCGGACGCATCAAGATGCTGGGCCGCGATAAGCCACGTTCGTCAAAGCCCGGAGGGAATGGCCCTCCGGTGGAATGGTGTTTCCGGTTCCAATTTTTGGGAATAAAACCCAATCAACTGCTGGGTCGCCTGTGGTCGCCCGTCACTTGCGGACTATCGAATGTTTCGATCGTGTGCATGTGGGATGTTTTGAGGGAAAATAATTGTTGTACATTTTTTTCTCCTAATAATTCGCTCCCATGGCATGCTCTGATTTGAGTCACTCTGTCAATCGGCTGTCAGTGAGGCGCTAAAATCGGAGTAAATAAAAGGAATCATATCTGGTCATACTAAAACACGATTGTACGAATAAACGATAATGGTAAAGCCGAACCCAAATCTGCGCCATTTTATTGCTATTTTTCCATCGACCAAAAAAAAAAACCCCACACCAATTCTCACATTCGATGGCATTCGCTTCACCGCACCGGAAAGAGATGAGATAGTTCGTCCGTCGGGTCGCTTCCCGGTGAAGTAGTTCCAGAAACAGCTTCTTTTTTTGTTGTTGTGCCATAGCAAAAAAGAAACGTGACTTGAGTTGAAATTGGCTCAACCAAAAAAAGAGCCACCCCAGAGGAATCGTTCTTGCATTCCTGAGTGCCACTTCTATGTGCGTCCTTCGCCTTCGACGATCCCATTCGCCTGTGTTGAATGCTTGCAAAATAAAACTGCACTACGGAAAAAGTACGGACGGGCGGATTCAAAAAACCAACACCAACAACCGTGCGTTATTTTATTCGCTTCGAAGCGGTAGCTCCTGCAGGATGCTTCCACTTCACCGTCGCTCAAAATGCGGCCCAGACGCTCGTAACGCCAACGGAAGCGGCCAGACAGGCTCGGAAAGGAATAAGCACACAAGAAAACAGGACTTCCTAAACACCTTCAATCGCACACAGCATCACAATAGGGCTCGGGACCGTTTTCGCCGAATTCCGGGACCACGAAAGACAGATCCCTAGATGCGTCCGTCCTTGTTCCATGATGTTTTTCACCTCCTGGTTCAAAACAAGCCCGTTCCTGTTTTAAAGGGGCTTTCTTTTTCTTTCTTTTTTTGCTTCCCACTCCACCCCCGCCCCTGGGTCGAAGGTTCGCTCATATTAATCTCTTTAGCACTTTCCTTTGTTGGGCCAGCCGAGGTTCGAGTCGAACAACATCATAACCCGCCACAAAACGCACCAAGCGCATCGCCAGCCAGGAAAGGGACAACCTGGCCGGCATCGGTCGGTTCAAACAATGGCCGCTGCATCCCGGTCGGTCGGGAAATGTAAACAGAAGATATGAAAATTAAAAAATAACACGACACACGACGCCCATACCGACGGCTACCTACCTGGCATGGCCAGGACACTCGGTTGGCCACGAGGACGAGCCTAGGTTGGCCAGCGCCACAAGTGGTGCGTTGTTTGCGTTTGTCTCCATTACTGGGCAAACAGCGGTGGTTCCCTTGGCTGGCCTTTTCTTTTTTTGTTTTACCTCTTTTGTTTGCGTTGTACCTCGCGGTAGGCACCAATCATTAGTTCTCGGCCGCGAACCACCATTTGACACCCATTGGTCACCGCACGGATGCAACCGACGGAAGCGCGATCATGCGAAACGGAACCATCGGTTCACTCCGACGGCGATGTTTGATCAACATGCCACCGGTAAGCCCCGGACTGGAGGGCGTAAAGCTCATCCCAGCACCCAGAACGATGCCGCTAAGATGCTTACAATGAACTGATTACAAAACAACCGGGCATTATTTGGCAAATCCCCCACCGTAACACGATCCGGGCCGGGCTCTGGCACTGATTAACTTGTTCTGCTTGGGAAGCAAATCGAAACTTACCGAACCGGATGAGCCGGTGCCGGGGATGAGGGGACAAAGGCGAAAGAAAAATGGACGCCAAAGAGAGAGAGAGAGAGAGAGGGAGTGAAAGAAAAAGAAATGAAAGAGACACGAGGGCGTCCTTTGTGCTCACCGGTTCGACAGCAGATCAGCAGATAAGTACGAAATAGCCAATAGACCCGGCAGCCAATAATCCGCTTTTCCCGACTTGCCCGCGACACCTCCCGCCGCTCACCCGAAGGCCGTCCGAGAATGTAGGAGTGCAAAAACAATTAAAACCCTCCAACGGACCCTTCGAGGACGAAGCTTGATGGTGGCCTCCTCGATGACAACCTCGTAAATGGTGAAGATCATCATCGTCATCGTCATCGTCGGCTGCGGTGGCCCCTGTTTTGGAGTTGTGGTGTCACAAGGGGGTTGATGGGGCTTTAGGAGGGGTGCACTAGGGTTGCAATCGGGTTGAAGCCTGCGCTACACCTTCAAGCCGATGGTTCTGGTGGTCGCGAGACGCGCGCGCGCCCGCGTTCTGGAGCACTTTGCATCATACCTGCTAAACCTGCTGCCGTTGAACGCGGACCCATTTCCTTTGGGTTGAGCGTTTTCTTCGGTGGGGTGGTTTTTCAGGTCGAACGACTGCGGCCGGATGCGCTCGATACAGTGACGGACAATTTTCGTACACCGGAGGCAGCGTGATTCGAATCAGACAGACGAGTTCCAGATCAAGCTGACTGTTTTGGGCGCCCCATGTTCATGATCCTTAATGAGCTTGAAAATAAGGACCTTGTTTTTTTGGATCGATGAATGGAATCGTAGGAACACGGTTGTTGAATGACATCCTAGTATGATAAATCCGATGAAAAACGATTCCTAAACATTCTACAGTAGGGTAGAGTAGCCCACTATTGCTACGTTCTTTTCGACAGAAAAAAAAAAATCCTTTCCACACTGCCCAGCACTGTAGCGATGGCGGACGACTGGCCCAAAAGGTAAAGCCGAACAATTTCTTCGATGAATTCCTCGAATCTCGAGAGGAAGAACGCGCGAGCTCAACAACAGCAACAGCAACAGCAACAACCGCAGCAAAGAAAAACGCCATCATCTCATGCGCGAGAACCGGCGCAAGAAGGTCCGAGAAGACTCCGAGAGCAAACGCGAGCTTGAACACGTTGTTCTATTCCTTCCCCTCCTCCCAACGGTTCCCGGTTCGTCCTCTATCCTGCCCCCCCCCCCCTCCCACCCCACTCCCCCTTGGTATAGAGTCATCTCAGTGGGCGCGTGTATGTGTGAGCCAATAAACGGCCCGGTTCCATGGCGACGAGGAAAATCACTCAATTCCACAGCCTACTCCCGATCTCGATCGCGCCACCCCCGAAAGGTGGTCGGGAGGATGGCGCTGGGTGGTGATGCACGGAATGTGATAGTTTCGCCGAGATTCGATTTCTCGGTGTGTGGTTTCCGCCCCCGGGCCGAGGGTGCGAGCAAAAAAAAAAAAGAAAAAAAGACTGCACCACCGTGGGTCGGGGGTGCAAAAGAGGTGCACACCTAAGGTGGACCTAAGGTCCTGGTCCGGTGCATTCTGTGCCGGATTCGCCTCGGATCGTTCTCCAGGCCGTCTTTGCCTCTTTGCTCTGGTTTGCTAAAACGATGCCCATTTCGGCCACCACAGGCGAACCGGTCGCATTCCAATCGGTTTGTCACCGGTTGCGCCCGGCGAGTGAAGCCACTTAACATTAATTGATCGAATTCCTTGAATACACCCCATCGCCTCACACACACACACGCGCACGTACGGGTACACACACTGACCTCGGGCACGCCTGGGCAAGACGGCGGTTTATCTAATCTTACGTCAACCTGCGCCGGTCCGACGAAACCTTGGCCGGAACGGGCGGCCACCCGAGACTGGGCGCAAGATAAGCGCACCGCAGGATGAACCAAGTGAGAAAGAGCGAGAAAGAGAGAGAGAGAGAGAGAGAGAAGGTGAAAAAAAGCAGGCCAAAACGCCGACACCCGGGTCCCGACAGGAAGTGCGTTTCGAGCGCTCTCCAGCGGGGACAAAAGCACATATTTGCTTGCCCATTGCCCAGACCCCGGGTTAACGATAGAAAAACGGCACCCCCTTTTCACCAACCCCCCTAGGTACCGGTGAAGAAGGCAAGGGAGGTGTTGAAAAGCACCCCCACAAGTTGGTGTGTTGATTTTTACTCAACGCAAAATCAATCAACCGGCGTCAGACACCTCGACGATCGCGAGACTGATGCAATTTGCATACGCCTATCTGCGGTACGGACACTTGCGGATGGCTCACTTCCTGTCGTTGAGGGTTGCGAACCAACCAACCAACGTGGCGGCATCGCAGCGAAAGGGCCACACCAGAGTCCGGGTGTTGTTCTAGTGCTGATTATCACTTGATTTATTTCTCGCCGGTTCGCGTCTCCGGCCAAGTCGTTCGTTTATCGCCCGTTGGTTTTTCTCCGGCCCTTCTTGTGGCCCTTTTGCAGGACGTCGCCGTCACCACCGTCGAAGAGAGAAGGCCGAAACAAACAGCGCAACATCCGCACGTAAAGCACCTCCCAGCCTGGGGATCTTCCGATCGTAAAAAAGCGCACATAAGTCCGTACGAACGCAGCAGGTTGCAAAACAACATGGGAACAACATGGGTCCAGGTGCGTGTGTGTATGTGTACCCACGGTACCGGGAAATTCGAGGCGGGTTTGGGAAAGGAGCCCACGAGAGCCCAGTGTGGCATCATGCGGCTACCTTCCAGGGCGGGCCAGCGAGAGTTCCGACCATGGGACAAAAGCCCACCGTCGATCTTCAGACCCAGACCACCTTTTTTCTTTCTTTTTCATTTTGTTGTTCTGTGTGTGCCCTTTGCCTTCCTGCACTTCCTTCACCCCATGCGTGGCTCTCTTATACATGTGTGTGTGTGTGCCAGAGAGGTTCCGGCTCGAAAAGGCCCGTATTTATGGTCGGAAGGATTCCGGCCTCCGGTGTTTGATTTCGCGCGCCATTCCGCCGGGACGAGCGATCGTTTCGTCACGTGGTGGGTAATTTAATCCCACGTATGGAAATAAATGGCACCGAATGTGAGTTCGGTCAGCATTTGCGGGCACTTTACCGCCGAGTACGTAAGCCCTCAACGCAGGAAAGCACCTGAGAACAAGCTCACGGGACATAAGAGCGTGCGAGTATAAATGGCCCATTGATGGTTTGGGCTCTTTCGTGTCGTGTCACGAAGCATCGCGGTTTGTCCTCCTGTTTCACGTTCGATCAACCCAAAATACCAGTTCCAGACGGGGAGAAATCGAACGACTTCAAATCGATAATCCGCCCAAAATGGATGGACACTAATGCGCGCCATAGTTCAAATCAATTGTCGCTTTTCTTCAAGGCCGCTTTTCCTAATCGGCCCTCGTTCTCGCAGCGGGTGTGGTCGCGCGTGGACACATCAAGTCAAATTTACAGCCCACCTTTCACGTTCCCACCGGTTGGGCGTTGGTTTTTCCCTTTTTTTCTCAACCTAAAGGGCAGTAATCCCACCCTACGAATGCACGCAGGCCCAATATCGGGCACGATGCCTTCCGGGTTCTCGCGTTCCAGCTGACCGGTACCGTGGCTCGAGTAATCCGGCTCCGATCGAACTTATCGCACACCGGTCGATACCGGGGAAGGGCTCAAAAGCCACATCGTTGGGATTCCACCATCAGCAGCAACCTGCCAGCATGCTGGCCCTCACAAATGCACGAGTTCGTGTGTGCGTGCGTTGTTGCGTTACGCTGAGGGCCCTTGGCGAGAGCGCACGATGAATGAATGGACCTTCGCGGGTTCCGTGGGCCCGGGTTGGGTTGCTGCAGAGTGGGGAAGCCACTTCCACTGCGTCAGCATAAGTTAAGGGTTTGGCCCTGAGAGACCGCCGCGGTAGTGCGCCTGCCGCTTATGCGACGGAGCCCAAAAAGGAACGACTAAACAACATTCGCCGTCGTCGGTTTGGTTTGTCTCGAAACCGGCTTGAGTGTGGGCTTGATTTGGGGCCATTTGATTCGCAAAAGTTTGGGTAAGTAGTTGAGCAAATAGAAGAGAGAAAAAAAAACCGCAGAGGAAACGTTAAATTGAGACCTTCGAACCCGTTGGGATTTAACCCCAGAGACCTGGCGCAGCCAATTTGGCAGTGTGGCTCTCGAACCCACGTTGAACTCGCCGCATCCGGGCGTATAAACAGCGCGGCAGGAAAGTTCAAAATACCTTTCATTCATTAGTTTCCCGTCTCGCCGCTCTAGGCACCCACTTCGTCCTGCCCGGCCCTTGCCACACACGCACGCACGCATTCCAAGGCGGTTCATTCTTGCGGGCCTGGCAGCCGGAAGGGCGAAACATACAAACGAAACGAAAACCCGATGGTGGGCCGCTTCGAATCCACCGGAGGCTTACAGGGTTCGATGGCTTGTAGGCTCGCCATGTGCTTGTGTTGCGGAAAATTTGGGGTGAGACTTTTGCGAGATTGCATGCAAAAAAGTGATCGATAGGATGGAAAGCAAACGATCAGATCAGTTGCGAAGTTTACGCATGTTTTGAGAAATTAAAATAAATTATTAGAATCCCACGAAGCTAATCACTTACCATTTAAATGATGAGGGTAATCTACGATGCATCATCATCATGTTTAAATACTATCCACCATTTTGACATATTTAAACCGCCATAAAACGTTACCACGTGCCGGGGGTTGCAACAGAAAAAATGGCCAAAAAAACTACCCTCTCCAATAAAAACACCGTACGTGGGTTTTAAGCCATCGATTTGACACCCCCGTTTGGTGCCAAATGCACTGCAAAGCTCACGTGAGGGGTGATTTCGCAACGATAAACTTACGCCCCACCAGCAACAGCATCATCAGCAACAACCACAGCAGCAACAACCACGGCAGCAACCCTGCCTTGGGCAAACGTAACGATCGAAAGCAACCGTTCGAAGGCAAGGGAACGCCACCGGCGAAGGCGATACGCAAGCAGAAACGGGGAGAAGAAAGAAAAATAATAAAGGGTCGTAAGAAGAGCGAAAGCTGGCAAGAAAACGAGCCACACGGGGAAGCCACAGCAGGTCCCAGCCGTACAGCAACCAGTTCAACGAGACGCGTCAGCGAAGCCGGTCAGACGTTGTTGCGTGTGCGCAACTCAACCTGCGCCACCAGTCACCAAAGTGTTGCTTGCGATCGCGAACGCGTGTGCGCGTGTACGCGACTACCCTTAACGATCGACGGATCGTGGTTCAGCTTTAGCGCACGCGATCGATCGATCTCAGTTCAATCATCGCTCATTCAAGTGGTGCGACTCATTCAAGTGTTGGCCGTGGTTTTTTTTTTATTTTTCGCGCGAGCTCTCTCAGCCATTCCATTCATCGGTGCCGTTGCTTAGTCATCGTGCGCGTGCTTCCGCGTGAGATTGGCGATCGCGATCGCGGATCTATCGCAATCCTCCGGCCTCGTGGGACAGCGCCAGCGATCGTCGTGTGCGTAGCGTTTTGCGAGTGCGTAGAAACGGTTGAAAGGTTGTTGTTTTTTGTTTTTTGCTTCATCTTTTAATTGAAACCCATTACGAGACCCCGGCGCGAGAAGGGCGCAGAACTGGGAAACACCCAGAGGGAAATCCAACCCCCCAACTCGCCCCCACGAAAAAGGGCGGCCGCGATACCGAACCGGCGGAAAATGTATCATTTAATGAGCGTTCCTTAATTTATGGATTAGGAAAACCGATTGTTCGACGGGTTGATCGTGCCGCCTCAGAACGTCGCCGGTTGGTGTTTTGGTGGTTTTGGTGGTTGCGTATCGCGGACGGGTATTTCCGGCGCCAGGGGAAGGTGAGTGCATTCTCGGATGTGTGCCGGGGCCGCGTTTCCGCGCCGAAATCGCCCCAAAACGCGCCACCGCCCGGTTGCGGTGGATGGCGTGCAGCCATAAAAATTGTGAAAAGCTCATTAAAACAAAAGCTCACCGTGCCGTGCGGTGTAGCGGCGTGTGTGTGTGTGTGCGTGTGTGCGTGTGTGCGTACGTGCCTGTGCGTGTGTGTATCTACCCGGCGGAAGAAGGGTGGTCTACAACCGAACCCGCGTGGCGGGAATCGAAAGGAAAAAAATCGGAAAAATCCCCAACCATCCCTAGTCGGTCCGCTTCGTAGACCGGTGGGAAAGAATAAGAAGAAGAAGAAGAAGACGGTGGAGAAGGGAAAAAGAAACTATCGCGAGCTGCGTGTGCGCCAAAAACACGAACAAACGCGCAATGAAAATGCCGACGATCCGGTGGAGCGATCGAGTGGAGCCATTTCAACTGCTTCATCTAGCTCTGGTGCTGGTGTTGGCCAGCCTCACCGTACATCCGTGTAAGTATGCACCCCACAGCCTCTCACAAATCATCCAAACTTCCGCTTTCATCGTGAAAGGGCCGCCCGTTTTGTGGCCCGATTCGGTGCATACGCGATGCATAATGCACGCGGTTCCATTCACCGCTGGGTGGAGGGTTTTCCCGCAGGCCACCCGGGCGGTATTTTCCCTTCAACCGAGATGCACGAGATACGAACTGTGTGTGTGTGTGTGTGGCTGGAATGTTTCCCCCTTTTGCGTCAGCGAACGATGACTTGGCACTGGCACCGGGCACCGGTGGCGTCTCGCATGATTCACAACCCTTTCGAGCACCTGAAAGTGGGCTTTCCCGACGATCGAACGTCGTTCGCGGGTTTCGCAGCCACGGAACCATTTAGCACCTGCACGCTCGTTGGGGCCACATGACGGGAGGGGATGGGGAGGGGCGCATTCCACACCGGGGGAGGATGACGGGAAAGTCTAATCTAATCATATGTTTGACATACCGTTTAGCACGAGCGCGTGCTTTTCGGAGAAATATCAAAGCGAACCAGACCAGCACCAGTCCTTTTGAAGCCGCAGTGCGAGCTCTAATTTAATTGCCACCCTGTGCACCGTCGAGAGACAAAAGGCATCGGAACCTCGGAATGAAAATGTGGCTCATTTCGCAACACTTTCGAGCTCGAGTTGCTCTCAAAAAGAAGGAACATCCGCGAATGACGAGCGTGCTCGTGTGCTGCATTCCACGTGACGACGAGGTGTCTTTAAAATGCTCATACTTTCCCGTTTGCATGAGTTTCGGCACGACCACGGCACAATCAATTTCCAGCCACGTTATCGTTCCCGGGTGTCTTTCAATCAATTAAAACCCACCCAAGCGATGATGCCTGATTCTGACGGCACTAGACCGAACCGAAACGGCCGCCCGGCCTCGAATGGCGTATGTAAATGGGAGCGCATTTGATGGCGCGATTCGTCGCGCGTGAGAACAAACCCCCGGTCCAGACGGGCTGAAATCATCCGTAGAGTTGCCGTTCGATTTGTTGCTTCGTTGCCTTGCATTTGCGAATTGCTGTTTTTGTTTTGTGCTAAAGCCTTTTTGCTTTTTGCCACCAACGTTCCGTTCTACGCCTCCGCACAGTCACACAGGAGGTCGTCCAAGGCGATCGACAATCGCGCTAGACTGAATGCGCCGCCACAGAGGTGGAACGAAATCTCACCCCCCTCTGCCCGTCACACACACACACGTAAACACACGCAAACGATCGAGACGGAAAGAATTCATTCCCACGCACCGAAAATGCGCCCCACGGGAATGTCATCCTTGCGCGACAACGCTATCGATCGATGCGAAATGGTGACTCGCGATAAACCGCAAATACGAAGGCCGGATGAAGCCGGTCGAAGAGAAAAGCACAAACGAAACGAGTCAAAAAGCACCCCTTCTGCTTGGGGCATTCTTTTGGGAAGGGGTTGGGTTGGCAATGGGTTCAGGGGGATGTTGCAAAAGAAACACGCGCAATAATAATGCATTTTCGCGCTGGGACACAAACGCGCGCAGACGACAATGCGAACCCGACGTCGAGCTTATCTGACCGAGCCCGTCTCAGCCGCAAGGACCCACGCGGAGGCTGTTTGGTGCGACAAACCCACGCCTTTGGTGCCGATCCTGCCGATCTGCGACCGAGCTCATTTATCACACGCCACCGAGCGCGCGACAACGCCTCGCTAATGCCCTGCCGGTGGAGATCCTTGCCGAAAGAGGCTGATCGCGGTCCAGGCGAAACGTGTAGGTGTTGTTTGGTGGGGGCATCTGGGCATCTGGGGAAGGATGGTGGGCTACGATGGGTTGGATGCGCGTAGGTGTCAAAACTTCAACTGACTGCCAGCTCGTTATTTCGCGAACACCGGCTTCGAATGCGAAGCAGAGGGATTAAGAACTCCGACGAACGGAAAGTCGCTGGAGAAGGAGCAACCAACGAAAAAAAAAAAAAAAAGAACCCACCCTTGACTACAATGCGCAGTTCAGTTGCGGTTTCGTTGTTTTGCGCTTCGTACACCCGGTTTGAATCGCGCCATCATTACGGATCGACATTGCCTCTGGTTTACTCCGCGATCGCGACCGATCGTTCGCTTATTTTTTTTTTTGTCGACTCGCGCTGACGATCGCCGGTGTATCATTTCACGGTGCCACGGTGGGTGCAACGACGCGGAACCATTATTAGAAATGAATTCACCTAGGGGTGAGAGGGGGGGGGGGGAATGGGAGTGAAAGGTGAGGGGAGGGGGGTGATACACCCACCAAAACAATCGCGGGTTCCGAAACATTCCTGCCGCGATCGACGCAACCCTTTTTTCTTGGGGTTTTTCTTTCAAACAGTCGTATCAGCCACCCTGCTAATGACCACAGGAAAACCTCCTGGGGGTGCACACACACGATCACGATCACATGATCACGAGCAAAGGCAACATAAGTGCAGATAATTTCGGGCTTCCCGTTGTTGCGTCCCGACGTCCCCATTGTTTCCTTCGTCATCAGCCCGTGCTCAGGTGACAATTACGCGCGGCAAAAAGTGACACATCACACACAATGAAAGAAACAACAACCGCGATCGGCTAGTGATCGTGTGTTTGCGTGTTTTGTCGCTGTTTAGCTACCCCCCCCCCCCCCCACGGTTGCTCTTCAGCTACTGGCCACAAAAAAATTCCGACGGCCATCTTCAATCGACGGAGGCCATCGCTGAATTGTGTATTCGTTCATGCTGTTTTTGCCGCTGCTTCTCTGGGCCGCTTTTTTTTTCGTTGTTGTTGTCTTGTTTTGATTTTTACGACCCCAAACGGCGCACTAGACAAACCGACAAACTGGCCCCCGGTGGCGGCTTAGCTAAAAGAACAGGCGGGCGATCGGCGGGTGGTTTGTGGCGGTTTTTTTTTTCTCCCCCATTTCGGGGGTGAGTTGGGAGTTGGTTCCTTTCTTACCGCGCCGGCTCGTTTCTTTACTAGTTTTGCCCCCTCACAGAGAAAGAGAAAGAGAGAGAGAGAGAGAGAGAGCACTAGCGGGCCGCGTTCCGGCGGGGCAAAGCTTTTAGGGAAGCGTATTACTGTTATTAAATATCATTACGATTAATTTCGCTTATTATTTCATTCTTCACCTCCGGACGAAAAAGCGCGGATTACATCCGATCCGCAGCGATCGAGGCAACGGGGGAGGGTAAAAAGAAGAAGGGGAGGCTGGGGAGGGGGGGGATTCCGATTCGTTTTGGCCACCGGCAGGGCCTCCCGTTTGCCAAGCAGCACCATAATGACGCGCGTTGGTCGGAAAAGCCGCACTTTCGAGGGTGATCTTCTCCCTTTTTCCACCCCATGGGTCGAGCGAAAGCTCAGTGCCCCCCTTTTTTTGCTGGCGAATAAAAAACCAATTCAACGCTAATGGGGTTAGCCAACACCACCCAACCACCCTATCCCCAATGTCTGGGTGGTGCGCTTATGCGTTTACTCGTGGTGTAATGCTCACACAGCCCAATCTGGTCCGGCTAATGTCGCTCCGACACTTGCCTCCTGTGGGGTGAGATGGGGTGGCATTTTCCGCTCCACCCAACGTCCTTATGGCTGGGATTTTGGGACAAAAGGTTTGGTTTTTATTTCGCTTTTGCTGCTGCTCGCTCTCTCTCTCTCTCTCTCTCTCTCTCTCTCACACAACCCCTAAATAACGATAATTTGCCATCCTTCCCCGGGCGGTAACCGAATTAGGCACACTTGGAACGGCGGCCCGGTGGATAATTCGGGTGCGACTTAATGATACCGATACCCGAAGTCCACTGATGCATCATCATCATCATCATCATCACCGGGGACGACGACGATGAGCGCTGTCGTCATCGACAGCGCGACTTGAGCGCATTAGTCGCGGTCTTCCCGCGGCAGAGATTGATTGAACGCGGGCGCCCAAATCTCGCCCTGGCCTGGGAAAACGGAACGAGGGATTAGCTGTGGCGAGTGTGGTGAGAGGGATGAAATCTCGCTCCCACGGACCACCCCCGGGTGCGCTCATAAATTGAGGGCGCGCTTCCAAGCGTGGGTCCATAACCGATTAAAAAATAGACCCCTGTGTGGAATGCGCCAGTCTTACGGCCCTTTTTGGAAGAACCGAGCCTCACGGTTCGATACGATTCACGGTCCGATCCGGTCGATCTCGAGCTTCCTTTTTTCTCTTCGTCCGGTCCGTTCTCAAAGTCTTTCGCTTCCAAAGAACGCGTTCGTTCGTCACCAATGCCAGCCAGAAGCGCGACTTCGATCGGACTCGATCACTCGATTTCGATGACGGTTTTCCACCCGCATGTGCCGACTCACCTACCACAGCTGCCACAGGGCCAAGGGCCAAGGGCCGCCGACCATCTGCTTATCAGAAGCCGACAAATGAAAGCCGAAACCCGACGCGCGACTCGGTCCGCGTGTGGTCCGGCCTTTTTGGAGAAACACGGTGAGATTCACCTTACCCTTGGGTGCGCCAGATGCCACCCAGTCAGCGCACGGGTTTGGGTCGGGAAAACCTACAACCCTACGACCTGTTCGGACGCGTACCGATTCACCAACTGACGAAGGGCGGAGGCAATTAAAATGTCATCGGAACATGAAACCCATCGCCGCCGTCGCCGCCGTCGCCGCCGCCGCCGCAAGGAAGCAAAAGGACGCGCGTGTGCCGCGTGCTCAATCTGTCGCCGTGAAAGTGATCCTTCCGCAGGAGCGCATCGGACATCAGGCGCATTAATTAAGTCTCGATGGCACATGCTATCCTGCGAGTTGGCTTCGGGTAATGCGATCAGTTTTCCCGATCCCGGAACCACGGCAAACAGTTGCTGATAATTGCCGGGCCTCTGAAATTGCGGGCTTAATCGGGGCTACGATCGGATCGAAATCCCCAAAAAAAACGGTCCGTGTGGCATCGTAAATCAATCGGGAGCCTCCGGATGTGGGCTTGAATGCGGGAAATAACCCCACCCGCGTACGAATATGCATACGGTGCGCGAAAGCACACTTACGCAGGAACCCAAGCTACGGTACGATGGTTTCCGGTGGTTGCGCGAAAAAATCCAATCGGAAATGGAAAATTACAACCCCTGGAGCTGGAGTGAGGTTCGTTTCCTTAGGCATCGCTTTGTGCGCGTGTTGCTTCTGCCGAGATGAGGCGCATTTTACGCCATTAACGCCACCCCTGGCGGTGATGGATGAAGCGTAGTTAAGCCGATCCCGGTTTTGAGTGGCCATTCTGAGCTGGGCAACATATCACCTGTCGTGCGAGTGGGTCGTTGCAAATTGCTGCAATACCGAGCTCAACCCAACTGTGGACCATCTCTCGAGGGTACTCTCCTGCGAGGCTGCCTTACCGGGAGGTCAGATTTATTATTCATGATCGCTAAATGGCGTGATGTTTCGCCGCCTGGGAGCGTCGACAAATCGATTAGAAATAATTAACGGCCAATTTCCTGCGGTCTGGCATTAGGTGACCCTTTGCCGATGGGTCGTAAGGGCATCGAGGGCTAGCCCTGATTCGTCCGATCGCGGTTACAAAGGCACACCAACTGACCGAACCCAATTCGATCATTGACCACGTGTGGATCCTTTGCGTGAAGGAAAGACCACTTCATTGCTTGTGCCGCGAAACCGATGGGCGAAACATTAGTTCCGTTTAGCTGCACCAAGTGCCATTGTGTTTGGGGTCGTTCCTAGCAGTTCGAAAGCGAATAAAAGGCCCTTTGGCATCATCCCTTCGCTGGGCTAAACGGGCGAAACGATACGAACGCACAGGTGCACCGTTCACATGTGCATGCGCTTGGAAATGGAACGGCTGCAAAGTGGAAATTGCAGCAAGAAAATTAAAGTGTGAGAAGGCTAATTATGAGCCTCACGGGAGGATGTGTTCGCTAGCGCGGTGAACGCAAACGACGACGACGACGAGGTGCAATTTAAAAAAAAAGTGTCGTCTCAGACAGAACTGACGTGTCATGCGAGTGTGGTGTGTTCGAACAAAACGCTGCCCAATTTGTACGCTCGTGTGTACCGGAAATGAGGCTCGTTTTGCCCGTACAGCTCCACCGGGTCGGGAAAGTTCGCTTCCTGTGCGAGCCACCATTGCTGTCACATACACGCCTTTCGCTAATTATCAATTGACCTTTTCCCCCGGTTCGGGTTCGGGTGTCCGGTTCTCAGGGCTCGCAGGAGCAGCAGAATGTATGTGCGTGTGTCCCTTCGAGCATGTGGTCCACTTTCGCGGGCATCGCGAGAAACATCGAAATTTGATTTCCCGTAATCAATTCCCCGGACTTCTTATCTGCGATCTGGTCGGGTCCGTTTGGGCTTCCCCCGAGGGCGTCTTTTTTTTTCTTCTTCTCCCAAGCGAGAGCGCCATTCGAGCAGGAATATTAACGACCGAGAACGTGTCGTGTCGTTCATCTCACTGTCCATGCTTGACCGGGCCATTGGCCCTCGATGCCCGGGCAGGACGGCAATTAATAACATTCCAATTTCGCCGGGACCACGGGTGGAATTCGAAGCACCGGACCGCGGTGGAGACACGCGAAAAAGTCGCCCAAAGCGGAAAACGGATCCGTGCGGGTCCACTGAACAGCTGCAGCTGCGGGAACGGGTTTTCGAAAAAAGGGTTTCGCTCGAAAACCAGCACTCGAACGGTCCCCCTGTGCCACAGGTGCCCGAAGCGACGCGTTTTACCCTTGCACCGTGTGCGCCGTCGTGACCGTCTTGGCCAACATAGGGATGATGGCGTCTTGGTTGGTGTTGGGTGGTGGAAAAACTGGATCGCGATCGCGTGAGCCCAAGCCCGCCACGATGGAGCTCGATCGTACACGCGAAACTGTCGCCAAGTAGGCAGCGGGAAGCAAAATCGAAGGCCTAAAGGAGAGCGTCCTGTTTAGACGGAAAGACTTCTGAAAACCACCTGAAGTGGAGCACCAACGGAATTGGCCGCGTGCGGAATTCTGCGAATCGAAAACCGACACCCATCGCGACCCGGTTTGGGGAGCCAGGAAGCCTCCGAAACTAGCGAAAGGGATCGATGGGGTTAAAAACAAAAAGCATCCGGCGAGAGAGAGAGAGAGAGAGAGAGACAACACAAACCATCATCTAGCCAACGGAGGAGCTCAACAAAAAAAAACGGACGAGTCCGAAAAAAGCCTCGCGCGGGATGAGTATGAGTATAAAAATTTCGGAACCATAATTACTGTTATTAAAGCAAAGTAGTAAAGGATACACGCGGGGTGCTCGATGTTGCCAGCCACCATCTCGCTCTTCCTTCTCGCTCACTCGCTCCGCTCAAAAGCCCAACACCCCGACCGGTTGCTGGAGCCTAATTATCATAATAATATTCACTCGATCTTTTCTTCTTGCTCGCGTCGGGGCTCATGTCGAATTTTATGCTCTCGCCATCCTTCCCTGCCGGATGCTGCGCGAGCCCCCCCTTCCCGGCCGGGTCGGCAGCCTATTCATTTTGCCCCTTCTCTGCAGCCTTCTTTCACCTGCGGAACCTCCACCGGGGTCGCTTCCTTTGCGTTTTGTGAGGCGGCAGGCGCAAGAGATGCGAGAAAGATTGCGAACCCGCGTATGCCCCGCGTTGCTTCCGTTTCGACCGGCGACCGGCTATCAGATGGGGTCGATTTTATTTTTATTCCACCCCTTTTTGCTCTCCCTTGTGTGCTTTGAGCCGTTCCGTTCTCGTGATACACCACGCGGTGCAGGCTCGTTAGCCTCAACCTGGTCCAGATGGACGATCGCCGCGAAGGCACACGCAGGCAAACGGTCCGAACTGCAGCCAGCTTCCTTTCCTGAGTGAGGAGCCCTTTTTTCTTCTTCTTCTTTTTTGTCTCATTTTCATCCCAAAGACCTGCGTGGTTTAAATGCTTGCCTGCTGCCCTTCGAAGTGGTGGCGCTGGCCGCAAGCGATGCTCGCCCCCGGAATCGGCACTTCGCGTGCATGCCAATCACGATGCAACTGCGCTCGACTGCATTGGCTGCTGCTGCTGTTGCTGCTGCTGTTGCTGCTGCTGCGTCATCGTAGTCCTCCAGCGAGAGTGCCAATTGGTGTGGCTGTCGCGCCTGGTGTCGTTTATTTATGCCGTTCGACCCGTTCGAGCCCGCGGAGGCTATAATTTCGATGCTCGATCGCGCGCCGATCGCGGGAGCGCTTGATTTACGCACGCCATCCCTTTAGCGCTGGCTGCAAGTAGTTCTTATCGTTCACCTGCCGCGTGTACACGCTCGCAGCACGTTCGATTCACGGTGAAAGCAACCGAACTAGCGACACCCCGTCATCAGCTAGCTCGAGCAAACGATCGTACACGGCACAACGAGCCAGAAAAGGCATTCCCAACTCCGCCCGAAAAGGGTGGGCACTACTGGCCGGATCTCTCATCAATCTCACCACCGGGCGGGAGGTAATCGGACCAGAAATCTAATGGCCAGCAGATGCAATCGGACATGTTTACCTACTTCGCATTATTGCTTTTATGATCGCTTGATTGAGCTCGTAAAAATCGTACCCGATCTGACCCTGGGCGCCGGGATTCATCCAGATCGAGCGAATAATGTGGAGTAGCGAGAAGGCAAAGAGGACGCAACACACACACACAAAGCACACAAACATTTACCCAAACACACACACACACTCTGGAATCGAGCGATCGCATGAAGATCAGCTCCATTCCGTTTCGCCCCAAAAGAAAAACGAACGATCGCGTGGTTTGCTGCTGCTGCCGGCCGCTAGAGGGAGCCACTGGGCGCGGTGAGATCGTTTTACGACCTGCGTCTGCCGGGGCCAGAAATTAATCTCAACGTGATGCAGGGGGGTGTTTTGGAAGGGGGGGATGGGGGGGAGAGTAGTGGGGTGAAGTTATGACTTCCTTCCTGGAGCAGAGCCTCAAGGCGTTGTTGGGACGCTGAGTTTTCGGCTCCATAGCATGGAACGTCATCGGCTTGCTTGGATTGATGTGGTTTTTGCCGCTGATCGAATCGTCGGCCATTGCGGATGGTGTGTGTGTGTGTTGCTGGGGTCCATCTCACCGCACCAGAAACAACAACAAAAACCGCACGCGTCGAAGGAAGCTATAAATCGCTTTCTGGTCGCTGGGAAAGCCGCAATTCGCCCCGATCTCACCCCGATCATGCGTATCGTGCCCCTCGCTGGCTTCCGTGATGAGGGTTTTCCCTCGGAAAGGAGATTTATATTTGGTACCATTTTGTTTTCGTACGTTTTTGCGCTTGCTTTTGCCACACCAGCTCGAGGGGAAAATTGCGTCCCGTATCCCGGAACGTCCGGTCCCGGGGCGTCCAAAGTCTAATCGCATTTCGCAGGCCATTCCGTTCAACGCGAGCGCGCTAATTTATGGCTAAAATCCGCTTCCAGCACCGGTGACCGGTGCGAATGGCCGAACAACCGGATCTAGGCCAACGAGACCCGATCGGTGGCTGACGGGTGGCCATCAATTACGCTCTCCTTTCAGGCTGCATCAACACCGCCTGTGGGAACGAACCCTTCAGGGCGATGATGCGACCTCGTTGGGCAGGTCCCGGTTCCAGGTTCCCTGGGCGCTTTCTGTACACCGATTTACATGGTCTAGGTGGAATCGCGTACCCATCGGTCGCGGGTTGCCCATAAACGGGACTGCCTCCGGGCGCTCAATCGCTCGTTCGACCTAATGAGCCTGCGACCATCGTTGCAGTGGGCTTTGGTGCGCGAGCTAATGACAGTTGCGCAAGCCCAGCATGCTCGACACAGGAAACCAGAGCCTACCGGAGGCCATTTTCGCTGACCGGCTGAGCCAAGCTTTCTTCCAGTCTGTCGACGAGCGCGATAGAGAGGTACCTTTAAGATGAAGACATCTGCCCGCAGATGACTCCCTGGGGATGCGTCCGGATGGTGGAACACTTTGCATACGATTACTGTCGATCAACGGGCTGGAGTGTATGTGTGTGTGTGTGAGAGCGAGTTGTCTTACAATGTCCCGAAGCTCACTCGATCGAGCGTTAGATCATCTCCGCGATCTTTCAGGCGCCCTGTGGCGTTGGAAGGTTTGGCCGTTGATTCACGACCTGCAGTTTTTCGCCAACATCGCACCCAACAACCGGCTTGACACGGCTTGGACTTCGTTTTGGGGGGGGAAGGTCTAGTATCTCGCATTTTCTCTCGCTTATTCCACCCCACAAAGCAGTAGGGAGTGGCCCGAGTTCACACGGAGAGGGTGGCCCGGAATTTATGACATTTCCGAATCTCCAAAACGTCAAAACATACAGCCCCAAATCGAGCGTTCACCTTTTCCGGGGAAGGAGACTCAACGGGAACAAACGAAATCGGGCCGAAAAAAGACAAAGGTAAACACAATAAAAAGTGGTGGAATTTTTTCCCATTACGCGGCCCAGGCCTGGGAGAGATAAAGCGCCGCATTCGCCCACGTAACCGGGGCCACGAATTGCGCGGCCGAATTCCGGTTACGGAACCGCCGACAAGTCGACGTCAGCCAGGCAGCACCGTAACCGGTCCGGGGCTTCAACCTTGGGCAAACATTGCAATCGGGCGAAAGAAGCGACAAGAAGCGGCACGAAAAAAAGCTCAATAATGCCCGACCCCGGGGGCGTCATCTTCGAAAAAGGACACATATTTGGGGTGGCTCACTGGTCGGCTCGTGTTACAACCGGAGCAAATCAAGTTTAAATGAACCCTTCATGATTTTAATATTCGAACGCGCGATGTGGCAAGGGACGAGGAATTTCGGAAAGCAAATCTCCAACCCCATATTCCACGGCACGGGACTCGGCTTCCGATCAAATATGACATCGGATACTTGCAGCGGTCCATTCTTTGGCTCCTGTGGGCTTTTTTTTTCAGTTGTTTTACCCCAACCAACTCCGTTTAAAAAGGACCCAATGCCGTCCGTAGGGTTGTGCTTTCCCAAAGGACGATATTGTCCTTGCCAGAAGGAAGAGGAGACCGATTTTCGGGAGCAAATTTTCGAGCGCAAACATTCTTGTGGTCGATTTTCTCCAGCCCTTCGGTCGAACGAACTGAAACCCTAGAACCCTCGGTTTGGGTGTCTCTTTCGCTCAGCCTGCAGGTTGGCAATAAATCTAAACCTCCCCATGCTGCACCAGCTTCCGGTCGGTTGAGGTTTTGTGTGTGCTTTTGTCTCATAAAACTGTCCGCACTTCTTTGGCTTCATGGCCCTCATCTCCGGGCCATCTCTCGGAGCTCGGAGCTTCCCCAGAATGACATCCGTTGAGCCCATTTCATTATGAGTTGGGCCAACTTCCTCCCGGCAGAATGTGGAAGATCGAGAACCCAGTAAAACCGACCGTCCAGCCCCATTCTTGCTGTACCTCAAACCGGCGCCTTCACCAAGGGATGGAGGCTGTAAAATTAAAATCCTTCCGTTCCGCAGCCCATTCGGCCGTTGTCGTTAAATTGATTGAAAGATTGATTACAAATCCGGTACCGGCTTCCCTTCAGAAGGGTTGGGCCCGTCACCAGCGCCCACGTGACTCGCGCATTGAAAGTCCAAGCTTGAGAAAAAGCTCCTACGCGCTGCTAACCATCGAGTGGTCCTTGAGAAGCGAACAAAAACCGTCCAACGTCGGCTGTCGAGTGCCAAATAACACCACCATCGTCTCGGTGGCGTCAGCGCGCGAGAAAGGATTGCGTATTTAAGACTTTGTGCTGCTTTTTTTCACGTTGGCTCGATTGAAGGCGTAAGCGTTCTTTTTTTCTTCACGACTTCGAGTTTTCGCGCGGAGTGACACTCGGGTTTTTTGGCTCGCCAATTCGGTCGACACTTGACGCTTTGCAAGCGCTCTCGAGAACGCTCAACGTACGCCCAGGACCAGATCCGCCTCGCCGTTTGGTTTCATCATTTACCCAACATCTCCTAATAACAACAAAAAAAGCTACCCCTAAACCCAGGGCTCAAAGCAACGATGCCACCCTCAGTTTCCCAGTAACCGGAGCATGCGAACGGAGATGCTGCGGAAAACGCGTTTGGTCCACGAGAATCTCCCGAGGACGATACCGGACGCTGGGCTACGATGTGAGGCTGGGAAATTCAATCCCAAAACTGGCCCGAAGTAACCCAACACCATGCCGGTGGGGTCGAAAAACGCTCAGCCCAACTCAGCCGATGCTGCAACCCGTTCTAGCGTGTGCAACTGTCACCAGGGCATTGCGCAGGGATTCTGCAGGGCCCTTTTTGCAAGCAGACGCTCTGCAACACGAGCCACTGGCTGAGCCATTGGAACCAACGTGAAGTGAACACAAAACGAACACCATGTTCAGGCGCTGTTGCAAAAGATAGTTTTATGTTTCCTGCGAAAGCGCTCCCGGTCCGGCTCCCGGAAAGGCCAGTTCGCGAAGGGCTCGCAAAGGGTTCGCGATCATTAATGCGTTAAGTCGCTCACTCGCGGTACACCTGACTCGGTACAACCTCGGCCAGATCGGATAGGGAATAGGGGAAGGCCATAAACCCGAGAGATCTGGCCCGCGGTTTCGCGCTAGTCGTTAATCTTGTGCACTCGCTGTGCTTCCGGGGGCATAAAAATTAAGGCCCACCATCCGACCGAGAGGCCCGATCTTCGACACCCGGCTGTAAAAATGTGCCATTATCGGGTTCGGGAACCTGTTTCGCGGGAGCCATGCCGTGAAAACCACGCGCCCTCGAGCCACCACGGGTGAAAGCCACCCGTGAGGAGAATGGGATGATAAATAAAGGCGCTCCCATCACCGACCGCGGGCCCTTCTTCCACGCCACTGGGAAAGGGAGAGCGAGAGAGAAAAAAAATACGCTCGCGCAAAGACGCGATAGGGGAAGCAACATAAAAAAAAACCACATAAAGTAAACCAGAGCCACCGGTTCGCGAGCGAGCGGATAAAATAAAAACGCCTCATCGTGCCGGCAGCCTAAAGGTGGACCCAAACATGCGCCATATCTGATTCACATGCCATAAAACGCCATTCTCGCTTGGACCCGCGTGAAGGTGCCCCATACAAGGCGCTGGGAGCCACCGCGAGAGGAGACCACGCGAGCAATTACACTATTTGTAGGGTTGATGCGAATATGCTTAGAATTTTTAGCATCGAAAAGCGGCTCTCGACCTGTGGACCCAGTGGATGGCCAGTGTTTCGTTCCTTTTCCGAGCCACCTCGGCGCCCTTCACTGCGCCCGAAGAAAGTCGTCGCAACTGGTGAAGGCTTCCTCGATGGAGTGGGCCGCAGTTACGAGCGCGAACGAGCAACAAAACCACGGGAGGAAACAAAAAAAAACTAGAGCGCCCACGATCCAGCCCGGGCCGTGGCTCGCGAGCAAAAACGATAAATAAACATGTACTTCCCACCCAGCCACCCACTCGCGGGCGGCTGGGAGAGACATTCCGACGAACCAGACGAACCGGGTTGCGACCATTTGAATGCCGAAGTTCCGCGAGGCACGGGTGGAAATGTAACATATTAACAGCGACAGCATTCAGGCATAGTTTCCACCGTCGGCGGCCAGGCAAAAAAGAAAGCATTTGTGGGTGGTGAAGGTGGTGGGCCCCCCGTTTGGGGTTATGGTTCGCTGCGCAAAGCAAACCCCCCAACAGCACACACACAGCGACACAGGGCTCTCGGTGGCCACTGCACGCCCAATCTTGCTCAAGAACGGCCTCTAAGGAGGGTGCCTTGTTTCGAAGGCTCTCGGGCCGAAACGGAGGACGATTGTTTTTCGATCGCTTTGCTCGAGCTTTTCTCCAACCCACCCCCTTTCGATCCCCCCCTCGACGCCCTTCGACGAAGGGAATGCTGCCCGTGCTGCTCGAGCGGAAACCGCGCAGCGTCTGACCGAGCGACCTAACCGTCGTTGCCAAATGTGCCCTCGAAAAAGGCTCGGCCATATTGGTCACGCCGTGTTGCGGGAAGAATGGTGTTGCGGGGAGTGGGGTAAGGGAGAGAGGAGGGGAGAGAGGACCTGCGGGCGCACACGGAAATACATACGCTTACCATTTAATTCTATTAATGTCTATCGAAGCATATAATTAAAAAATATTCCGATTCCTCTTTCTTCGCCGGCCATTTTCAACGCATCGATCGATCGACCGATCGACCGATCGGCCCAAAGAGGGGGTAGGGGTGTCTGGTAGGGGTGCGGAAGAGGGGAGTCAGCTCGCGGGGGGGGGGGGGGAGGGGAAAGAAGGAATCGAGCACAAAAGGCGCACGAACACGCACGCACACGATCGCAAAGCGGGAATCGATCGATTCCGTAGATCGAGATCGCGCGATCGCACGGGAAACGATCGCTAAGCTCTAAACGGTGTTATTCCCTTCCTTCCTTTCTTTCCCTTGTTTCCACCACCCCTCCTTTAAACCCCTCCAAAGTGCGGATTAAGCGTCGTGCGTCGTGTGACTCGCGTGTGAGTCGCTGAACTCCCCGGGGCATGATAAAGTTGCTTTCGATTCGACCACCGATGTCTTCATTCCCCCTACGAAGCCGAAAACAATGCAGGTCCTCCGAGGTAGTTGGATGTTTTTTTTTTTGTTTGACCTTGTCGCGAACTCCCCCACCCCCACGGCCTCGGTCCATCCGGCAGTTCGATCGAGCTTAGGTGAAGCTTTTGGAGCGTCCGAAAAGGGCGCACCCGCGAAACGATCGCAGCCTAACTAGCCGGTCCAGGTGAGCTTTCAGCGTGCAAGCGCCACAAATCATCTCGCGGCGCGTAAGTGGCCTTCTCTTCGGTGCCGGTGTTCTGTTCGTTGATGATGATGATGATGATGATGATGATGAGCCTGGACCAAACCAGCCGGCCAGCCGGAACGCTCGAAATTATGTGGTTCGGGCGCTGGAACCGGTCCGGAGGCACGGATTCGTAATTATTTCGTAAGAAAAACTAGCACGAAACCCAACCGAAACCGATCGGAGCCGGCAGCAACAGCAGCAACAGCAGCAGCAGCTGGTAAAAGGTTTCAATCGATCCTGCGGATCCGTGGAATGTGTGGATATGGATTTCCTCCCAACGGTGGGTTTAATTGTTCCATCGCCCAGCTCCATTAGGCTTCGGTGGGCTAATGAACGGCTCGATGGGGTCCGGATATTGGCTTTGGTTAGCCGTTGCTGCAACTGGCATGCGCTGGAAGCCTGGAAAGCCCAAAATGGGCACGAATTCCGTGCTGCCGGAACCGGGTCCGGAACACGGCAACCGAGGATTGTCACGGGCTTGTACGTTGTGCAAATGCTCGACCCGGTTCGGAGTCCGATTGGAGCGATTTTCTAGATTCCCGTGCACGGTCGTGGCACCGTAAAAATAAAACCCGTCCACGATTAGATCTCTCCCTAGCCCGGGTTGCGCTTTCGCCCATTTTATATAAGGCAGCAGCGCGAAGACAGGATGGAAGAAAATCCAACATTCGAACGAGATCGCCGCCGTGCCGGACCGGCTTTCGGGCCAGCTCGAGTCCCTCGGCGGGACGAGTGGCTCGACACTTTCGACTGGCGTGATTGATGATTCTAATCTGCTCACTTAAATCTAACATCAAATTAAAATTAATCGTATCACAATAAACATTTATTCGTCGAACGCGAGCGAACCCTCGAGGGGGTTGCTTTTTTTTTCTCTTGGTGCGCTCCTCCTTTAAGGGTGAGTGTTTATCGTTTCGTTCGCGGCTCGCGAACAAGTTCTCGCAGGCTTTGGGGTTTCGAGGATTTTCGGCTTACCGTCGAGCTACATGACAATTGGATTTTCCGCTGCCGCAAAATGACGACAACGCGCCCACCTCGCGACTCGGCAAAGGAATGGCGAATGGACGAAAAAATGGCCAAACATGTTCCCGTGCCCATTTTTGGGATGGTGGAGGCTTATTTTTTCTTGTTACTGCCCCAATCTCCACTTCGTTGTCCCAATCCTGCGGATCAATTGTTCGCGCTCGAACTCGAGGTGTACTGTAAGCTCCTGATCATGCTCCACGAGGGCTCGATCGCTTGAGTGGGATTTGGCAGCGTGTCCATCATTTCCCTCTCAACTTCTCACACATCCTACACACACACACACACACTTGAACACATCCCACCCCAAAGGTGGGCTTGAAAAAAAAACGGGCACCCAAAAATGCCTAAAGACGCGTACTATGCGTAGTGGATCTCTCTTGGTTGCATTAGATTCGCTCGGAAATTAGATGATCTACCGAATTTGGTGCGCATTGCGGCCGCCCGGGAAAGAGTAATTTCCCGAGCGACGACCTGCGCTGCGGCCCCGGAGTTTCAGATTATTTTCCTTCCACCCAGTCCAGCCCGAGGCGTCCAATTAACGGCGCCGCTTCTGGGTGGATGATTCGATTTTGATCTGCCTGTATGGGGCGGGCAGCATTTCACCACCGACGGATAGTGATCGTCGGGCCGGAAAAGCGACCAAACAGCCCCCCCGGGTAGGGTGGAGAAGTTTATTGCGTCCGTTCAACTCGGGAACTCGCGTCGTAAATCGCACCGAACAAGGAAAGAATTCATTAGATGAATTCCTCTTCCTATGGGTCGGTTGATCGCCAACGACAAAAACGGAACCACGCGCGCGCTCGCGAGAACGATCGCTGAGTCGATCTCTAAGTAGGCTGTACGATGCGTGGTTTGCTTTGATTGCTTGATTAGGAGCGGTTTCAAAGTCGAAACCGATTCCTCCCGAGTGTAATGGCATTTCCACACTCAGCATAAAAATTAACAGCGAAGCACAACAACAAAAAAAAACAAGAGACCTCGCAAGGAACCGACGACACACGATCATGAGACACGGGCATTTGCGTCGGTTCCACCGCAATTCATTCATCGTGGGGTTTGGCCGGGAAATTCGAGCGGTGAGCCGAAACGAACGAAGAAACAATCGTTCGTTCGCTTACACAACGCGCTTTACCAAATCACGTGGAAAATGGCACTTGCTTGCGAGCGCAGTTTTATTCACCCGTCAGCCGGTGGCAAAGTAAAAAACAAAAACTCCCCAAAAACGCAACCCCTACTGACGGGTTTGCATTTTGCACTGTATTAGTACATTTGAAGGGGTGTCTGAAGGCCGAATAAAAAAAAACCCCTCCTCAACAACGGCACCAAATGAACGTCTTTTTCGCGCGTTTAAAAAGACGCAAAAACGCGTTCCCTCTCCAGCAAGCTGTGGGTCTCGAAAATGGGCCAACCTGGCCAGGAAATGCTTTCGAAGGCATAATCGTTGGCATCGAAATCAAGCGGCGTAATCCTTTTTTGTTCCGTTTTTTTTGCTACAAGCTCGTGCCCACCTAAAAGAGGTCTCAATCGAATTTTGGGCGGGCTGTCCTTCCTGAGGGCGAAATCCGATGAGCTATCGATAAAAATTACTCGATCAAACCAAACCACCTCTGGCGCCGGGAGTTCACTGAACGAGAGTCAAACTGAACGAAAAAATGCCTTCAAATGCCACCCCAGCAGAAAGGGAACGCCATGCCAGGAAGCGAGGTCTCAACTTTAACCTCAATCGCGTCGAGGGCCGCCATAAACCGCGGTGCGGCTCATTAACGATGGCATGCGGTGCTAACTTCCGGTCGATCGAACCACCGGCAAAAGCAGCATCTGATCTTTTTCGAGCCGGCTTGGGTGGGCAGCGGAATATTTCCTCGAGCAACCTGCCAGGCTTAGGGTAATTGGCAGAACGAAACGATAATGTCTCGCAGGTTGCGAAATGAGGTCTTTCGATCGATCGTGTTTCTTTTTTGGGTTTAGTTTTCGGCACCTTCTCTCAAAGTCCAACCTCCCGAGACCCCTTAATTACAGGGACCTCGCCGAAGTCCTTCTCAAATTCACTTTCGATGCCACCAACCAAAGACACATGCTCCGGCGATCGTTCCGCTCAGCTCATTATAATCGAGCTCTCGGTTTCGGTCAGATCCGCCAAAGAACCCGGCCGACTTTTTGGGGTCCCAATCGATCTAATTACGGGTTGGCGCGTCGTCGGCACTCGTTCCGTTGGTCCCTGTGTGGTCAGCTTTACGAGCTTTCCTGCCTTTGCGCCCCACAAAGGCATCTCGTTCCCGGTGCGCTAATTGCGATCGTTGCGGGGTCCCTTTTTCGACTCCGTGGCCTCGAACCCTTCAAAGGGTAGCCATCGTCGTTCAGGGTGCAGGTACGTCGGTGTCTCTACCGTGTCATAAAACTCCCCAGACCTGGAATGATGGTGGTGGTGCGTCGAAAATTGAGATATTATTCTAGCATTTAGACAACATTACTCGGGCAAGCTGCCCTAAGTGGTCCCATGCCCTGGTCGTTATTGCCCTTCGACCTCGGCCAAAGCGAGAAAGAGAGAGACACACAAGCGGGAACTTCCGGCATAATACCGAATGATGTTATTAAACCTAACGCACACACATACACCTTCAAATTCTCAGCCACACACATCCAAACATCGAGGAGAGGATGGTCTTCGCTTTCTAATCCGGCACGGTCCGCATTTTCGGGCTTCCTTTCTCGCTTGTTTGCTTCATCGAGTGTTTGCGGTTCCCGGCGGGCAGATCCTCGGGAATGCACCGGAAGGGCACGCTAATGCGTTGTGAAATCGCTTTTCCCTACCTGGCGAATGTCTTCGAGCCGGCGAGTGGGATGACTTGCGGATGATCGCGCGATCCAAACCGATCCGGGGTCCAGCAGAGTGGCCACGCGGTGAGAAAGATCACCTTTCCCAGCCCGGGCAAAAGGGCCTATCCATGCACTTCCTTCTTGTCGTATCCTTCGCCAGCTTGCCTTAGATCTTCGCCTCGGTCGAGGTCAGCTCCGGAGAAGGTGGTTTTTGTTCTGGAAGCGGCTTTATACTTCTCGCTTCTCTGTTCGCCAGTTCCATGAATGGAAAGGCCTCTCGAGAAAAGAGGCCTTCAAGATGGAACTGGATGAAGCAAAACCGGACGGAGGGCTTAAGCGAGACCCGTGAACGGAAGGACAAACAGCGCAAAGCAAGGTGAATGGGCATCGGATAGGAAAATGAGCCGCAAGAGTACGGCTGTGAGGAGAAGAAAAAATGCAAAAATGCATCACTTGCGGCTTGGGATGCAGCCGCACGGTAAAATAAACAAAATCCACACACACACACACACACACACACACACACAGTGATCAAGCTGTGGCTTCTCGAGGGGCCGTAGAAATGCACCCCAATGCTGCTCGAACGATCGCGTTCACCTGGAGCTAAAGCCAACCCAGGTGGCAACCAGAGCAGAACGTTAGCCTCCTTCGGAACTCGATTTTCGATCCGATTGAACGCTTTCCTCCCCGATGGAAAATCCACCTAACGGATCGCTAGCCTTATTTCCGACGTCTTCCTGTCCCCCCCCCCCCTCCCCCCCCTTCTGCAGCCCCACTGCCCTGATCTACCACGACAATCGCACCTGCGGCCGTTATGAGAGCGATCTTTTAAAAACCACTTCCACTAACGCCGGCTCCCGTTCGCAGCCGTCGGTGGGTCGTTTTCGGGAAATTTATGATTTATTGTCACCCGCAGGGCCCCGTGGGGTCTGGTTCCCGTAAGAAGCCAACGTTCCGAGGTTCCAGTTCCAGTTCCCCAACCCCAACGGAGCGATACATTTAAAGCGCAGCATTTATTTGTACATTGCGCTCAATGTGCCCCAACCGGGGATGGATGTAATCGCACCGTTCCGGCGACACCGTCGTTCGCACGAACCGTGGCCATGGCTTTCCACTGCACTTGATGGATGGGGAATAATCCCGACCATGGGGTTTAGATTGGCAAGCTTAAATGAGAGCCACCAGTGTCCCACTGGCGCGGGAAAAATCAGCTGAAGCGAATGTCCCTCTTTCCACACCAACAGGGCCAACTTGCTGATGATGTTCTCCGGCTGCTGCTGCTGCTGCTTGTGATGTATTTATTTGCTACTTTGTCCGGGAGGGGATAGTTCTCCGGGGTGTCGTTGTTTTTTCTTTTCCTTCTTGTCCCTCTCTTTTACTCCTTCGCTCATTTCAGCCCTTGGCCCGCGCGGTTCGGCGGCACATTCCATTCGAGCTCTTCCCTTGGTACAGCGATTTCCCGAGCTTTTCGCGGACACCGGCTGCCCTCGGGGATCGTCTCTCATTTTTTTTTTCGTTGTTGTTTTGTTTGTTTGAGTTGCTTTCATTTGCACCCAAGATGAGTCCGGGCTTCCGTATGGAAGTGGGCTTTTCCCAGCCAGCAACAAACGCCATCACCGAATAAAACCAACACGAATCGTCGTCGTCGTCGTCGGTGGCGAGGGAAATGATCATAAAAAGCACACACTCACACGCACACACTTTCAGTGCTATTTTTTTCTTCTTCTCCTTCTTCCGTGGCCCAGCTCGAGAAGTATGCGCCACCCTAAGTACGGCAAAAGATGTTAACGAGAAAACAAAGACAATCCCGGGCGGCATTTAGCACCGAGCGATCCACTTTTCACCGGCTTCCAGCTTCCCTTCGGGTTGGTCCGGAAAAATCTCATATTCCTTCGGTGAAACCCGCTCCCGCTCGCAAACCGACTCCCAGTGCGAGCGCCCGCGGTGGCAAGGGAAATAAAAACAACAGCTGAGTGATTGGTTAATTTTCTCATTTGTCTTCCCGAGGTCTGGGGGGGTTGCTTTTTTTTCGTTCGTTCGTTCGTTCGTTCATTCTTTCCCGGCCCCGTGGATATGCTTTCGGGACCTTATTCCATTAGGGCTTTATTTTATGCTTTTTCTTCCCCTTTGGGGGCTTTCGGCAGCCGGGACAGGCCAGCCGGTCACGATCACTCTGGGGCCGGACAGCCGGGCCCAAAACCGTTGATCATTTTCCACTCGATCGGCGATCGTCGCGCCGAGACCGATCGGTAGACCACCAACCAAGTGAAACAATTTGTTCACAAAGGCTCATAACCCGGGTGGGGGAGAAGAAAGGAGGAAGAAGGAAGAGGGTGGAAGGAAGCGGACCGCGGCATCTTACAAACGGATCCTCCCCTGGGCTTCATCGAGCCACGTGAGCTTGTGGTTTTTTTCGAGACGTTACGCGATCGCGGGTTTTGCGATTGATTGATTTCGTTTCCATTTTTCCCGGGGCTCTCATTGCGCTGCAGGTGGGAAGAAGCGATAATTAGCCCACCACCTGCCAGCCTCGCAGTTCCTCCCACTACCACCGACATCCGGCCCTTACCTACGAGGGCACAATTTACAAACAAAAGCGCACGCGTTCGCGATATTGAATTTCAAATTGAACGCCATCGTCATCGCCGGGAACTGGACGGTGGAAAGCTTCCACTGCTCTTTCAATTTCGGGAGAAAATGCGCCCCCTTAAAGACCCGGCCGTGGCTTTGGGCGCACTCTTGAGGTGGCAGATAGGCGCCATTATTTGCGGGATTATTTTCGCCAAACCATAAAATAACAACAGCACCAATCCAAAAAGTCAAAACGGCCCACCTCGCAGCCTCACGGGGTGGCTAATTGGGGCCGCTATTAGACGTGGATGGGGCCTTTCGTGGGTTCGTTTTTTTTTCCGTCTCCACCCTCTTGTTTGTTTCCCTCGACTCGCGGTTAGCGTTCCAATCACGGCCACCACAATTCCCGCTGTACTAAATGCGCCCTTTTTTACCGTGGTTGGGACCCCGAAATCCGAACCGTCGAATTATTCGTGGCACGCGGCCCCCGGCGGGTCAGACGCTTGCGTCGCCCATTAGGTGATGTGTTTTTTCCTTCGTTTTTCTCCTCCGAGGCACCGTTAGGCCGACTTCCGTCGATCGAGAAAAAAGCCCGCCAAGAGTCAAGAGCCACGGATGCCAAAGATGGATGGATTCCGGGCCCGGTATATCCACCATTTTGGTCAATCAAATCGGTGGCGCGTCTAGTGGAGTGAGCGAGAGAGCGAGAGAGAGCGTGTGGTTTTGGGTTTCGGAACTTTTCCAGATCGCGCCCAGATGCCCTTCGGTCCATTGGCCCATTCCCACCGGTCGGATATCACCGGAAATTAATTCAGTTCCCACCACCGAACGGTCTAATGATGGGAGCGCGCGTCAATCCGCGAATTTTGCACCATAAAACATGCCAATGCGTAACGGACTTCCGGAAAGCGGAGCGTTCTCTGGCGTTCTCTGGCGTGACGTTCATCCTACGCGAGACCTTTACACGCGTGCGCGACACTTCACATCCACCGTGGCACGTCGATTGACAAGCGCTAATTTATCGGACTTTCAGGAGACCACCGGCCGTGCCTTTCCAGAGCCCTTACACCGCCAGGCGGTCCTTTTTTTCTTCGCTTTATCGCTCGCCTCGATCGAGCGATCCCAAACAGAGCGCATGTACGCTCCACGCGGTATGTCGCGCGCGCGCATTCGTCCACGCCTCAGCAGCTTATCGCGCGACACCAATCGTACGCAAGGGCACACAGAGCGTTCTTCCGACCGACATTTCCCAGAAACTCAACCATCCGAGGTGCAGGCGTAATCTCAGCTCGCTTTACGCTTGGTGCCGGCGTGGCTCGACATGCGCCTACGCAACGCATTCCAGCTCGATCGCAAGCGTGCACCATTCCCTTTCGGAGGTCCGCATCCTATCCCGGCCATATTGGGTGATGCAGCTTGAGCTTTCTTTGCTTGCTTGCTTGCTTCCATGCCCGTTCGTGGGTCTTTTTCCGCGGCTTGTTTGTGAAGACGATCGAGCCGAACGTCGAGTGTGCGCCTACGCAAAAGCCATCACCACGTGACATGGCGCGAAGGTGTGTACATGGTGAACAGAACGCTGGTGGAACCCCGTTTGAAACCCCAGGCCCGGTCGATGGCCCTGGTCGTCTCACTCGGGGTGAGTTATTGTTTCGCCAAGTTGCCGCTTTGGAAAGGGCTGGGGCAATAATTGGCGAGGCGAACGCATTAGTCATCGATCGATCGAACGCCACGGCTAGATCTTGGCTAGACACGTGAAAGCGCACACGCGCGGCCACGTCTAGGTTGGTTGGTTGATTGAGCCCTTGATGGGGTCGTACGATCGATTGGAGGCCACCAACCATCCACCTTAGCTTGGTACGCCGAAAACTCACCGCAACGAATGCATAATGACGAAAGTTCGCCAGCGACTGCAGCGTTCATTCTCACGATCGCGGGCAAAAGCTCGTGGCAAGATGTGAAAGAAGTTTAAGAAGAAAAAATAAAGCGCTCATAAATAGTTCATCTCCGACCGATCATCTCCTGTGTCTGATGATGGCAACTGGCCGTCGTGCGGCATCAACTCCCTCAGTTAATAAACGTTTTTCACTCGCCAACCGAGTCGAGGAATCTAATTAATCCACCCGTGGGGGCTGACGCAAAAACTCCCAACACCCCACCCACCCAACCACGGAAAAGCTGGGCGCACTTTCCCGGTTGCGCTGCATCTGAGCTGATTTAATTAACCCCCTCCCATGTGGGCTGTGGGCGATCGCGAACGCATTCGAATCGCGAATCTGGCCAACCCACACTTTAAGCGAGCGCACCGATCCCGTTATGGTACCGTTAATAGGGTGGTTGTTTTTCGCGGACTTCAGCGTCCATCCTTCTCTCTGAGTTCTCGCTAATGGAAGGGTTTTCCTGCACCGACAAGCCTCTGCGAACCATCTGCATACGGCTTGAGACACAGGCAAGTGCGCCACAAGTGCGGCTTTCCATTTCGAAAGGGGTTCACTTCTAATTGCCGTCATCGTCATCGCCAAGACCGTGAAATTGCCCAGCCGAGAGAAGGGCTCAGCTTAGTCTGGCGCGTTAGCTCACGGCGCTTTTCGTCACGATCCGCTTGCCAGCTTCCGGTAAGCCACGGCTCAGCTCGTCTTATAACGAGCTCGCTTGCTGGCTCGGAAGCCGTTCCAAGTCAACGCACACGTTTGCTAATTGCCCACACGCTCTCTTTTCTCTGGACGATCTTCCCACAGGTGACGCATCCTGCTACTTCCCGTTCGAGTTCCAGGGTGGTTACATCACACAAAACACGGTCACACCAGAAGGAGCCGTCCGGTACAGTCGCATCAACATCACCGAGAATGCGATCCCACTGTGGGGCATGTGCCACCGAAGGCGTGACAATAACGTGATCCTTATGACGGGCTCGGAAGAAGCGAGCTGCTTCCGGTGCTTTCATCTGAAGCTTGTCTCGAAGAACGTACTGCGGGTGTTGGCTGCCGATCAGGACTATCTCTCGAAATGCCACACGAACGAGGAGAAAGCGCTCGCTTCCTGTCTCACCGAGGATGACCTTCTGAACGAGGCGAAAAACACCGAGATCATCCTTTACAGTAAGTTGCGTTGCTCGTTTGCGAGCTCGTTTAAGGGTCGAGAAATCACACGATTTAATGCCCTTTGTTTGTTCCCTTGCTAATTCCACAGAATTCCACGAATGGGATGGAGCTGAAGTTCGACAGGAGTACTGCCCCATCCACGGTCGGTACCGGATGACGTACAGCGTGGACAGCAGCGATGCTCCGGATGGTGTCACTGAATGCGATTCCGTCGAGTCAGAGGTCGACAATTGTCCGTCAGGGTCGGCACTTAATTTGCGCTTTCGAAACTGCGCCTTCCCAAATCGCGAGGTTACGTTCGAGTGTCTCGGACATTGGCGAGGTTTTGGAAACCAGAACTATCTGGCACTGCTTGGGACTGGTGAAGAATCACGGCTTGGACCGAAGTACCGATGTGCGACTTACACGGAAAACCCGAAAACGGGTGAGATCGACATCGCATTTAGCCGTGATTCAACGTGCCGTGCGATCGAACGACAGCTTGTTCGTCATCCGAACTCACGCTACACCAACGGCAATGGCATCGGTGGTGGCGAATACCATCATGAGGTGTTGAGTCTCCGTCCAATCCCGCTCGAATTTGGACCGGTCACGCAGTACTGCAGGTAAGTGCACTAGACATCTTTCGTGGCGTGAACTCAGACTAACCGCTTTCGTGATCTTGACCCACAGTTTTCCCAGCTGGCTGATAGGACGATGGGAGCACGTGATCGTGAACCAAAACCAGCTCATCTACAAGGACCACAACACCTTCAAGACGTACACGATGAAGTGCGTCAAGAACTACACCAACCACGACTCGAACAAGTACATCGTTTACAGCCAAACGCAATGGTAAGTAGCAGCCAGCAGCAGCCCTGTTAGAGCTTTCTCCCGGCGCTTGTGAAATTAAATTAATTACCCAAAAGCACCGTGCCGGAGTGCGTCAAACCCATTCGCCCTCTTTAAGAAATGAGGTTCCGCTTAACATTGTTGCACGCAAGCTCGCGAGTGAAAGTCCGCGATCGCGATCTCGCTTTTCGGTCGATCGTATATTAATGCGATCTATGTCAGCTCCAAATACTAACCCAATGCCACCGATCTCCGTTCTCCACAGTGGTGAAGAGATGTACCAATGCCTGAAGGTGGAACGCCGTGACACGAACGTGTTCGAGTTCCAAATCAGCACGCGCCAGTCAGCTAACTACACTGCGACGATCTGCAACGACTTCTACTTCAACGACGATCGGTGGCTGACACAGGGCCGACTCGACAACTCCGACACTGTATCACCCTGTCCGATCATCGGCGAGTTTTCCGGCATTATCCCAGACGACGAGGGACTTTGTGCAAAGCTGTCCTCAGAGTGCGACTCGCAAGACATCATGCACTACCAGATCTCGGCCTGCGATTACATGAACGAGGTGTATGAAGGTGAGTTCAAGGTCATGGGCTTAGCTGAAGACAGATCCCTAACGTGTGTTGTTCTCTTCGCACCAACAGAACGCGAATATCGCTGCCTCGGTCAGTGGACACATCGGAACATCGTGTATACGTACACCCAGCGGCGAGATGTTGGCACGTACGAGTGCTTCGTCGGTACGATGCTATCCGATCGGCAGATCTTCATCAAGGAAGCCGGTGAACACTGTCAGCGAGACGTCAATCCGAACCGGTTCGGCATGGAGCTGAACAAGGTCGCTCACTGTACACCTCCGGAGGTGTTCAAATCACCCGGTCGACCCACGCACAAGTACTCCGAGGTGCCACTTCCGACCCAGCGGCCGTCGGCGACGAATTCTGGTTCCGGTTCCAGCGGTCACGCAGGTGTTCCGGCATCCGGCAACGGCGTCGACGGCAATCATCTCCACCAAAGTTCCTCACCGTCCGGCCCGGTACCGAACCCAACACCAGTTCCACCGATCGGAGGTATCACGACCAGCCGGAACAGCGAAAGTGGCCACACCGGAAGTGGCACCGGTAGTGGCACCAGCGGAAGTGGCCACCCGCCGTACAAGACTAATTCCAAACACGAACCGGCCTCGGTCAAACCGGGCACCGCCGGCTCAGCAGCCGCGCATGTACAGTCGCACTATACCTATTTATTGTTAGCAACGTTTATCTGTGTTATTCTAGGTCGTAAGCACTACTAGCTGTTAAGCAAAAGAAAACAAAAAACCTCCCCCTAATTACCAATTGTACCACACGAAAGCGCTAAGTGAAACACAATCATCCTATCGAAAAACGAACGAACTGTTGTAGCCTCTTTAAACGTCTCTCTCTCTCTCGCTCTCCGAAACGTGTGTCCTTACACGCCGTAAGCTGTTCCGGTGGTATCGACTTTGCCCGCTTCGAAGTACTCCCGATACATCCTTACACCGTCCTCGTTGATCGCCTGGTAATCGGTGATGAGTCCTTTACACGCTTCAAGCCAAGCAACTACAGCCGGATACTTCCCAAGGTCATGCTGAAGGACTTCCAGTGAGGCCACCGTCACGACGAGACAGTAATCGGCCAGTGTCAAGTTCGGACCAGCGGCGTACGCGTTTGCAATGAGAAACCCGTTCAGCAGACTGAGCGCTTCCTCGAGCTGTTCTAGTTTAGCGCCCCCTGGTGGCGCTCCTTCGAAGTACATCTTGTAGTAATAATCTTCGAGCCGTGCTGCGAGCGTTTGATGATCGAAAAACAACCGCTGGTTGATGATGGCTCGAGTCTTGGGGTCTTTTGGGTAGAGCCGACTGTTGGTGCGCCCATATTTGTCCACGAGGTACACCAAGATGGCGCGTGATTCCCAAAGTGTCAGATCGTTGTCAACCAGCGTCGGGACGCAGTGAAACGGGTTTATCTACAACGTGACAGGTCAGGCACAACTCGCACAGACTCAGGACTCAGGTGAGAAGGTACTTACGGCCACAAAGCTCGGATGCAGCTGTTCATCTTTGCTGAGGTCGATCGGGCGCTCTTTCACCTGCAGATTAAGCGCTTTTGCCACCATCATCACCGAGCGGCAGTACGGTGAAGCAGGATGATAGAACAGCTCCATCTGCAGGCCGTTTCGGGTGTTGTCACGCGAACGCACCAAACCAAACTACCTGGCACGGGTTCAGGTTGACCTGATTCGTCGAGTGATTAACACATTTTTGGCGGAAATCTAATCGCACAGAGGCTTTACCACACGATGACATTAAGCGAGCGAGTTTGCAGGAAAGCGAACGCGAGGATAAAGATAAAAGCAACTTACGCAGGTCGAAGACACCTAACCCTTCTGTTCCTGCTCCAACCAGCTCTGGAACATCGTAACAGCACGCTGCGTCAACTGAGCATAACCCTCGATCACATTCTGACATCGATCGTACCACCGACCGATCGCTTCGTACGTCGTCAGCTCAAACTTCAGCAACACCAACATCGACACGGTGCAAACGAGCGAATAATCCGCCACAGTAAGACGCTCACCAGCCACGAAAGAACTTCTCTTCAAGAACCCATCTAACACAGCGACAGCTTCTTGCAACTTTTGACGATCAGATTCCACTGGAACGGCACGATCAAGCACGATCGGACTGTAATACGCAAAGATGCACTTATAAAGCGTGCCAGCTTCAAACAGCAAGCGTGAGTTTACGAGAGCACGCTGTAACGGATCAACCGGATAAAGCGAGGCACTCGAACCATTGGAATGCTTCTCCGCAAGATACATCAAGATGGCAGCCGGTTCACAAATGGCAACACCTTCAACAACCAACGTGGGCACCGAATGTTGCGGGTTGATGCGCTTAAAGTCCGCATTCACGTAATCCTTCCGATGAACGTCGAGACTGATGAGGTTGAATCGAAGATGAAGCGTTTCACCGAGCAGAAGTATAGCGCGCGATGGCGGTGACAGGATGTTGTAGTAAAGATCCATCAGTTAAGGCTGAAGGCTGAGCACAGAGAACGCCGAAAGCGTGTTGGGTTGGTGACTTTTATGTGACAAAAACCCGCCAGTCGCGGAAAAAATCAACCAATGATGGATGATGGATGATATGCGTTGTGGAATGAGACCGATATTGCGGTTGTTTGACACACGTAATTACCCCAATTCGGTGGCGATAGCAAAACACGTACAATCTCACATCGATCGGGAGCTCGTCGTCTGCTGCAATCTGGGTAGCGAAACCGAAATCCGATAAAATTACGCAACCCTCGGAAGCCTACGGGCGATAAAACCATGCGCTCTTCTTTTTTTTGACGCAGATAACGGTCGTCATATTGCCGGATTCCCAAAATGCAACCCTTACAGGGAGGTGAATTCAATCAGTGGTTCGCGTTATCTTCGCAAAATTCGCCGACTAACGAGCCTCTTAACCGATTTGTTTGCCTCTAACCCACGCTCGTGTTTCGTTTGTTTGTTGGATGGAATCCAACATGTCCCTAGCAACTCCCCAAAACATGGTTGATGAGAAGATTGAGCTTGAAATCAGCTCCCATCCTATAAAGCGACAGTTTACGGGGTGTTAATGCGTCAGTTAAGTGCCTGTTTCTAGTGCGTCGTGAGCTATGGAGCTGTACAGTGACATTGTATCACCTCCGTGTCAGAACGTGCTGTTGGTTGCGAAGAAGTTGGGTCTCACTCTCAACATCAAACCTTCCGACATTCACGATCCAAAGGACGTCGCTGAACTGACGAAGGTAATGCTCTATCAACTGATTCTCATTCGAACACCTTTACGAGCTAATGTTGGGTGTTATTCGACAGTTAAACCCTCAACACACGATCCCAACGTTCGTTGACGTCGATGGACACGTGATTTGGGAGTCGTACGCGATCGCGATTTATCTGGTGGAGAAGTACTCCAAAGATGATGCGCTTTATCCACGTGATCCTCGCGTTCGTTCCATCGTTAATCAGCGGTTATTCTTCGACATCGGCACACTGTACAAGCAGGTGTTGGCGAATATTGAAGCATCGATGGAACGTGAACAGTCACCATCGGTGGAACTGCAGGAGAAGCTTAAGCAGGCACTCGATCTGACCGAGCAGTTCGTTACGGAACGATCGTATGCTGCTGCAGATCATCTCACGTTGGCGGATATCTTCTTGTTGGGTAGTGTTACGGCTCTCGATTGGCTAAAGTATGATTTGGAGCCGTATCCTGGTGTTAGAGCGTGGGTTGTGAAGGTTAGGGCAGATTTTCCTGATTATGCGGAGTTTTATAGGGAGATGCGGAAAGCCACCGAGGCTTATATTGCAGCGAGACATCCGTGAAAGCCTTGTGGGCTTTAAACAGCATAAAATTGACTCAGTGCATGTGCGAAAAGCTGCGATTTGGTAGCAAAATGGGTCTGGTTTGGATAAATCGGAAGATAATCTCAACAATTTACAAGTTTGAGACATGTTTCACAAAACCAACGACCAAAGATTACAATGCTTAACGGTGGTTTCGAAATAAACAGTCACTTTTTGTGTTTTGAGAAAAAAAAACAATGCTCAAAAAATAAGGAAAACAAAATGAATAACAGAAGAATAATAAAAAAAATCATTTAACAACAGTTCACTATCACTTTCCGATTCAAAATGCATCATTTGAGCAGTCTGTGTAGCCAAAAAAACGGTATTTTTCATCATTTACAAATGTTTTCCCATTTTGCATTATGTATTCATTGATTTGGAAATGAAAAACATATTTAAAACAAGCAGTTACTTCATTTAAAGTCATTTTAACACACCGCGCACGTGGATTTAACACAAAAAGAGTTCAAGAACTTTCTTTAAACTATTCCCTCGCCAGGCGCCTCCATCCACTAATTATGTGATGAAAAAAGGCTTGTTGCATCCGCGGTTGATATTGTTATCGTTATTTATTTAAGAACGACCTGGCCGTATTTAGATTTGCCTAATTATTTATGAGCTGAAGGGCATTTCCTCCCAACAACCACTGAGAGCCTTATCCCGGGCTGACTCGGTTAATCCGCGGTTGAATGTTGAATAGAGGATATCATAAAAATGCATTTATACCTTATAAATAACATATGCTTTATGTAAGTACGATTTTAAAAATATTTTTAAATTAATTGCCAGTTTACCGATAAAAACTGTTTATTTTTCATAGTTTTTACTCATTTTTAATCAATTTATATAAACACATTTTATGCCTACGTATATTTCATGGAAACACGATTTTTAAATCATTTTTCAATTAATTGCCAGTTTACACTTAAAAGGCGTTAATTTTTTCATTTGTTTTTTTCCGTTATTTCTTTACAGTTATTCTTTTACAGTTTATTCCTTTTTTCCAGATTTTTTCCTCATTTTCATTCAAAATAACATGGTTTTGCTTAATCATAAAAAAGAACAGAAAAAAAACTCTGTAGAAATGATGCACTTAACATTTGTGCAACACGCTATATTCGCAAAAAACCTGCTCGTTAAAAGCCAGAATAAAACGACGTTCAAAATGAGACAGACGATAAAAGTGAGACAGACGATAGAGCAAATCAGCTTTTGCGAAAACTGAAAATTTTACCCAAAAGTAACAGGAGAGCATACCAGTCAAGAGGTTGCATTTTGGTGAATTTTCCAGAACAAAATTGCCGTTGAAAAGTTTCAAAACTGATCTACGAAATATTTCAAAATGATAAAATTAGCGCCATCTATGAGTGAATTTTTGAAACAAATTTTCTCTTTAGCGAAATTAGCGCCACCTGTCGGTCAATAGATGAAATATTTCAAGTTTTCGGTCTAAAAATTTGTTTTAGAACAATGAATTATTTCAGCGTTTATCGAAATTTTGCGGATTTATTTTTCAAAAAGTCTACCTCCTAACAGGTATGCTCTCCTGGTACTTTGGCGAAAAGTGTGCCTCATTTTGCCATGTTTTTGGTGCCGTACATTTTCATATTTTAACATTGTTTGGTACATTTTCACTAGCTCTTTTACGCGAGCGTGTCCACTGGCTTCTCCGACGTCAAATCGCACAGCCAACTCGGACGGCGGACCTCCACTTTGACAGATCGCCACGGATTGACGCATGACGGATAATTCACCCTGGCGCAGAAATTGTTTTGGCTTGGTGACGCGAGGGTATTTTTCCCCCCGGTTGCGCTCGCGGCAAACACTTTACAGAAACTCGCGCCCCACCGGTTGATGGCCCCAGCGGACCGAACACGCCTTCGAACGATGGAGTGGAAACGCAACGCGATGGACAAGCTGATCCAGGAGTACAAAAAGCATCCGGTGCTGTACGACATGCGCCACCCGCGCTACTACAACAAAAACATACGCCGCCAAGCGCTCACCTCGCTGGTGGACGAAATGCAGGACGTGCGGCCCGACACGACGCTAAAGGACGTGCTGCGTAAAATCCAATCGATGCGCACCCAATTCGGTCAGGAAATCACGAAAGCCCGGCGGCACCTGCGAAACGGCACCGAATACACCCCCACCGTGTGGTGGTACCAGGGTCTTAGCTTCCTGCAGCACCACATCAAACACCGGACGGCGGATTCCTCGCACATGGCCACGGATTCGGACGCATCCTGGAAGCAGGAAATCGACGACAACAGCACGTACAACGTGTCGATCGTACGGAACGGTGGTAGCGGATCACCAACCGACCTGAACAGTGCCGATTTCGAACACTCCAACGATGGTACCGAGTTCGAAACGGAGGTCCATTACGAGATCAACCCGATCGACGTGAAAAACATCAAATCCGTCGAGCTGAAGCCCATCCTGCCGCCGGTGAACGCAAACAAGCGCGAGTTGCGTTCGCTTCCGGAGCGAACGGATCGTAAAATGGCGCGCCTTTCCCAGGGCACGTTGAACGATCGCCGTGCGACGAGTTCACCGCTGCGGCAGGACCTTTCCGTCGAACGGCAGGACGCTTCCGGGACGATCGAAGTCCTTGCGGCGACAAACACGAGCGCGTTCGTTGAAAATGCCACCCTGCGGACGTTTCCCATGGGGGACGATCGCTCCCGAAGCCTCGGGGACTTTATTTGTGCGCAGATGTGCAGCATAAAGGACAATTACACGTTCTACGAGACGCAGATGGAGATCCTGAACGTGGTGAATCGTGGCATTTTGCGCCAGCTCGCCATCGACAAGGGTTGTGAGAGTGGAACTGACCGGGATACGGTGCGGAGCGGGATACACTAGGTCCGGAAGGGACACACACGCCCGTTAACACAACGCAGTTAGCAAAAAGGATTTTCTTTCGTTCAATTTTCGCACCCATTACGGTTGTAAGTTCTATTTCGATTTAGCCGAATGCTCCTGTCTAGCGTAAATTGATCGTGAATCCTGCAGAAGAGGGTCAGCAAGCATATGGTTCTCCCCCTCCCACCAGGAAAAACGCGTAGATCCGGCAGCAAACAGCATCTTCAGTTAGGATTAAGTGCTACATTTCTTTCAAAACGCCACACTTCGCGACGTATGTGTCCCTCGTAATTGTACAGCGCCCTTAGAATGGGCAGGACCGGGAAAGGTTGATTGTAGGGTTAAATGCAAACCCGCTAATTCGTACATACTGACGAGGAATGTATGATTCTAAGCAAAAAAAGAACAACAACCGCAAATACTTTCCTGTTCTGCTACCAAAAGCTCACCTTCGAGTAGGGGGAACGTGTTTTTTTTCGTGTTTAGATTGTAGATTTCGGACAGATGAACTAACGCAATAATAGTATCGTGCACGGACGGAGATTTACTGTACAGTTTAAATGCATTGTATTTTTAATCTTTCTTTTTCGTTTCAAAATAAAGGAATATTCAGATCGTATCACAATCGGTTGCGGTTGATAATTAGTTTTTCGTTGCACTTTTCGAAGGTTGTTCTCGTGTAGAATGGGGCGTTGTTCCGGGTGGGCAGAGTTAATACAGAAAGATGTAGTTCATTATCTCGCGGAGACGGGCGTGTTAGGAGCTCATTTAGAGGCACCGTTTGTTTCCACCGATCCGATCCGTTCGCAGTACGCCTCCCACAAACGGTCGCGATAAATACGAGCCGTATCGGCGGGTGTTTTTGAGGAAAGAATTCCACGTCCGACCACACAAATGTCCGCCCCACGGTCTTTCACCACACGCTCCGGACTATCGTACAGCTGGCCGAGTCCGTCCACGCCTTCCTCCAGCTTTACGCCCGGTGTAAGCTGCAGTTGGCCAGGTGCTACGACCAGATCCTTGCTCTGGCACACGATACCCGCCACAAAGTCCGCGTCCAGCTCGGTGGCCATTTTCATCGTCGCCGTGGAATACTTCTCGTCCGTAAGCGCGCCTTCGGTGCTCATTTCGGCCAGCAGAAACACGCCCCGGGTGTCGAGCGATCGCTCACCGGTGATGGCCGCTTTCAGCCCCTTCAGGATGCCCTGGCCGGGCAGCGAATGTACCGTCACCAGGTCGGCCCAGTCCGCAATCCGATACATCCCTCCGGCGTACTGCTGCGCGACCGTATTCCCGATATCCGCAAACTTCCGGTCCTCCAGCAACAGAAAGTTGTGCTGCCGAGCGAGAGACTGCAGTGACCGCACGAACTGCTCGCTAAAATCGGCCACAATGTCGCAGTGCGTCTTGAGCAGGCAAATGTACGGTCCAACCGCATCGGCTAAGTTCAGGATCTCCTCGCTGCTGGTCAAATCAGCCGCCAGACAGAGCGTCGTTTTCTTCGTCGCCATCAACCGGAGCAGCTCCTTTGCCAGTGGACATTTGGCCAGATCGGCCCGTGCCTCAAAAGTCATGCCCGTGCGACAAAGCTCGTTCACGACCTTGGTGCCGTTTTTCATGAACGAACCATCGCTTCGGATCTGACAGGCTTCGATGTACTTGGCCACCGCCTTAACCGTGCTCTCCTCAATCCGCTTCGCCTCCAGCAGCACCTGCAACAGGTACGACAGCGTAAACAGCGAATGCATCCTTATGCCACGTTCCTCCGTATTCTGGACACCACCCTGCTCACGATCGACCACAACGATCGCGTCAGTAACGGTCAAACCTAAGACGACGACACAAAAGCATTAATAACGGTTCTGAGCACGCATCCTTCACGCACCGCCACTTACCCTCAGATCGGAGATCGTCCACCGTCTCCAAAATACTGGATCCGGACGTGACCACATCCTCGATGATGAGACACTTGTCCCCAGCACCGAACTTCCCCTCGATCAGCTTCTTGGTGCCGTACTTCTTCGCCTCCTTGCGCCGTATCAGCATCGGTTTATTGGACTTAATTGAGATGAGCGTCGCCACCGGGAGTGCGGTGTACGGGACGCCACACAAGTGTCCTCCGGACGTGTTCAGTTTCTTATCGGCGATGAATTCCTGCAGCATATCGGCCAGTGTGTCCTATGCGGGTGTTGGATGGAACCAACGAAACCAAAAACGAGTGGCGTGAAATTGATTCATTAACAAAGGTCAACGGGTAGCGGACTGTGCCCAACTTACCATCACATCCGGGTGGCTCACAATGACGCGCAAATCAAAGTAGACCGGTGAGTTGATGCCCACCTTCATCTTGAAATCACCGAATTTGAACGCATTGATCTCGAACAGACGCAAGCCGAGCGCTTTCATCCTCTCATCGTTCACCATTTTCGCCTTGGTTTCGCTTACTTTGACACACTTCCGGGACGAAATGCGCCTGAACCGGAATGCACGTGGTTTACGCCGGAAGACAACAGGAAAAGGGTTACTGGAGGACGGTGCTGCCACGCGGTTTTTTTTTGCGTTCCTGTGCACAAACACGCGACCTTTATCGCTTGCGGATTCGCTATCAGGTTGGTAAAAACTTTGTGCCTAATGCTGCAGCCTGGCCTACTGTTTGTTTAGATTCTATTCCAGATGACGAAAACACACGAGCTGGTTGGGTAACGGGTGGCACGAAAATGCGTTTGTCCAGGCAGCCTCATGGTACCCTGTGTTGTGCAACAGGGCTGTCAAACCGATGCCTGTACAATACTGCTCGAAAAGGGCATAGGTATGTGACCTTTAAAAAAAGCCCAACATAAAGTGCGTCAAACAAGGCTGTTTTCCTCAAAAAACTTAAAACATAAAATGTTGATTATTATTAATTAATATCCTATTATCTTTACTACAGTAAACTTGTCCGACACTCCAGGAATGTAGCAACAGGGTCATTACTCACATTCTCTCCAACGCACGCACACGATCGAAAATGTGCGGCACTAGTTTCAAATGTCTTTCCTACGTATGCAAAAATATGTATTCCACCTGAAAAATGCAATTTATCATATGGTCTTAGTTTATCAGCATATGATTTTAGTTATTCTACGAACAATATCTACTTCTTTCTTCGATGAAAATAGCAATATGAGTCATGCAAAAAAGATAATACCCATTCCATTACAAACTAAATCAAAGTGTGATAATATCTTACAACAGTATTCATTGCTCCTAACAACAATTTATTTCCAAACCTTATTTACACGAATAAGGAACAACGCAAATTAATCCATTAGCTACCATTTCGTGCCTTACGTTGCCGGTAACACAAACTAGCTTTCATTTCAAAACAGGTTATCATCCAATCGGTTATTCATCAACAAACATATGATGGATATAGCGCTTTAACTCAAAGTAATTTTTCTTTCAAGATGACAACGAAATTGAATTCTCTGCTTACAAAACTTAATCTACAAGTTGCATCTATACAACGGGAAATTATATCAAGAGAGATGTAATGAGAAAAGGGCTGTATTACATAGGTTCATTCTTATTGGCTTCGATGTTTGCACTTATTTAAAAAAAGAATCTTTTCCTATCGTTTCGATGAAATTAGTACCAATCATGTGTAAATTTTGCTAGTCGGTATCATTTGCGTAATTGCACGTGGTGTACTTACCCATAATGCATGTGTTAATGTGCATGCGTTGTCAGTAGAAGATTATCGCTTAATATTAAATGTGGCTCATAAGTGCATTCTGTGCGACAGTATGCGTTTTTGGAACTTACAAACTAGCTGTCTTTTGATTTACTTAAATGCTACCACACGGTATCACAGACATAGTCGCAATAGCATGTTTTTTTGCTCATTGCGTTATCTTCCGTTACAGGCATTCAAACAGTTCCACAATGAACCTTTGCGTGATCGTTGAGTGGCGTAATCGATATGGATTAAGAAATATAGTAAAAAGTAGTAGGTTGGTATAAGATAAGCACGCCTTTGTACTTACTCAAACCTGGTAGTAAACGGACAGACCATCGAATGGTTTAATGGCCCTATAAAAAAACTAAGGTATTGTCACTAATGCGTGCTCCACAATGCTCTTAAAATGTTTCAATTGTTGATCAATAACGAAGCAAACTAAATGATTTAAATCATTCACACCACATTTTTCCTCAATGTGTACGCTGAAGACCCTTCTCGTTGAAATCTAGCAAATGGAATGCAAAACAGCAAAATAAAGCCACAAACCTCACGATCCAGCTGAGAACAATACTCTTCTTCTGTAGCACACGTAGCCACAAGAAAGATCGGTACCATTCCGGAACAAACAAACCAAAGACACATCCAACATATCACAAGGTCCGCAAGGACTCACTCATTCCTATTCCCGTTCTGGGATACGATGGAATCTAAATTCCATGTCACCTTTGATTGCACCTCACGCCGTCTGATGGGGTTAATCTGATTACTTGCAGGAACATCACCACTGCCAGACGCGTATTTTCTCCTCTGATAAACACCGCCATCGACGTTTTGCGATTCTTTCTCCTCACTGCCGGTGGTTGTTGCTGTGGAAGAAGATCTACCATCCTCCATCGCAGGCCCAGACTCCATGCTGTCTCGCATTTGTTGCCGTGTAATAAATCCACCACCATGACCCATTGACGATTTGCTAAAATTATACGTTCCTCGTTTGTTTGGTCCCCCTAAGCCAGGTTTTCGATCCGGTGTCGACCCATCCTGAACGCCATCACCTCCAGGCGGCGGTCTTCGCTTCGGGCTTTTGGTTGTATTTTTCATCATTTGCGCAGCTTCGTAATATCGGATCAGCTCGTAGTTGTCGTTGTCGTCTCGGTTGAAGTACGACGGCTTAGAGAACCGGAACCCGTTCGTTAGTGAGTGGGAAGATCCACTAGCGTGTTCTGTGTCATCGCTTGCATTATAATAATGCCGGAATATTGGCTCCCGTGAGCTGTCCGCTAATGCGTGATAGCTGTGGGACAGTAACCGAGGAAACCGGCTCAACCAGTAGCGAGTGAACTCGTGTGGAATTGCACCTAACGCGCGTTGCATTTCTGCCGTTAGCTCATGGTAGTGATGTTTCTGTAAAAGTGATAAATGATCATGCATAAAGGCAGGGCATATTTCCGCGATTTAGATATGAATCTGCACCCGGTTTACGTACCTTATTCCGAAGCGCACGTAATAAATCACGCACACTGTAGCCCTGGTAGCCACGGAACTTTCGCAGATCGTTTGTGATCTCCGCATCCAGGTACTGACTCCAATCGTCCCGTACGACGAAGCGTGCATTTTTCTCCAGCGATCGCAACGGCTCGGTCATAACATCTAGTTTTTCCACGCGATCGCTGACGTCTTGCAGGAACGCAAGAACACGCTCGTTGTTCCAGAATAGCGGATGGTTTGCTACCGTTCGTGCTGATGGCCGTTTGCTCGGCTCGACATGGATCATATCGCTGACGATTTCTTCCGCCAGTACCGTGCGGCAATCGGGAAGTGGGTTTTCCCGTCGCAGCATACCGAGATCGTATTCGTTCGACAGAATGTTTGCTTGGCGCTTGAGATTATCGCCGAAGGGATGGAACCCGTCCGAGAGCACATAATAGAACACGCACCCGAGTGAGAAAATGTCCACTGAGGTGGTGGCCCGTTGGCCTCGCTGCATCTCCGGTGCAATCCATCCGTCCGTACCGGTCACACCGGACCGGCGGGAGAAGCTCGCCTTGCCGTAGTTCAGCTTCTTGCACAATCCAAAGTCCGATATCATCGCTCGGACCCGCTGGCGATTGTCGGGAAGCGAGAGTAGTATATTCTGCGGCTTTATGTCCCGATGCACGATGCTGAGTGAATGCAGATGCATTAAACCACTCGTCGCTTGTTGCAGAATATCGTGAGCAGAAATTTTCTTACGCAGTATTCCCACCGTCACTGAAGAGCTCACAGTTACCGTTGAAGTGTGCTTACCATCGACATAATCCTGCACCGTGGCCGCACAAAGCTCCACTGCGATGTATCGGAACTGGCGATCCTGTTCGGTGCAGAAGTAGCGTACTACGTTTTCGTGCGCATCGCTCTCGCGTAACAGGGTTACCTCGCGGTCCGCTAGCGTGAAGCAACCGGGCAGAATTCGCTTCACCGCTACTTCGCGCTTTTCAAACGTGCCACGAAAAACGAACGTTCCTTCGCAGCCCTTGCCCAATACGCTTTGCGTGTTAAAGTGTATCTTTCCGACGCGCATTTCACCGTCCCCGAAGTCGATCGGTTCGCTGTAGCTACCACTGCCACTTCCACCGCTACCGCCAGAACCACTGCGGTTGGAGTTGCTTGTCTGAGATCCACCCTGGCTTTCTTGCAATGCCTTCATCTGCAGATGTATGTACCAAAACCCAAAGATGAACATTCCGAACAGCGTAATTAGCAGGATCGTGGGTAGTTTGTTGGGCTGTGATTCGAGCCACAGCTTCGTATCCATGTACAGGCGACTGAACAAGGCTCGGATAAAATCGGTACTACTCTGTAGATCCGTGGAGCTCGTCTCATTCGTTTCTCCATACTCCTCGTTGTCCTCCGTTTGCACCCCGATGGTATGGGTATCCTTCTGCGTGCTAAACTTGGATAAGCCAATTCCGGAAGGCCCGCCAACTAGCATAGTGGACAGTTCCTGATGCTTCCAGAATCCCTTACCTATCGACGCTGGGCCGCTCGGCACAATGTCAAGCTTGATGCTGTCGTCCGTCTTGGGCGTTTGATAGTGGCCGAGTATAATAATGTTTTCGTTTTTTCCACCGAGCCGAGATGCTTTGGATATTAACTCATGACCAGAAGTATGATCCCGCGCCGGACGAATCTTCGAAGGGCCTCCGAGCAAATTAATGGACGGTTCCGAGGGAATCGTTGCAGTATTCTTATCCACTAGCGACGGAATTGCGTACAGATTGTTTCCTGCCGCACCGATATACACGGTTTCACTAAAAAAAGCACAAGAAACATGTTCAATATTTGTCATGTAATTCTGGAGCTGGCAGACTTACAATAGCTTCATGTCGTCGAAATTTCCACTCTTAGCCCGTTCGTTTATCTCCTGTAATACGTCGTCCGAAACGGTCTGGAAGGGTACGCTCAGCAACCCTTCGGAGCCTAGCAGAAAAACGGCAACCACCGGACTGGCGAGGTCCTTCTGCCACATCGGAGTTCCCTTCTTTTGTTCAAACGTAGCCGTCAGCCCAGAGGAGCTGCTGGTGAGATGCAGGAACTCTACAATAGGTGGCAAAGGTGAAACGAAGTCTAACATAAGCTCATCTGCGTCTTTCCATGAAACGCCCATTTTTCACGCCCCCTTGCTCCTAGTATTGATGTAATACGTTTGATGATGCTTCGTTTTACAACAAAATGTTAATAAATTTCTTTGGAACATCTACATGCTGTTTTTTTAATTGAGATGCATAATGATTAGGCAATTTAATTCATTTATGTACACCAAGTAAATCCCGACGCAGATAACAAGCATTCACCCAAAGTGAAGACGAACAAATTGATATCTTTATTGTAGAAGATCGATAATAAAGCAATTCAAAATTCATCATGGGAATAATGCCATTCTTACATGCATGATTCATTGATGTAAGACATTATTCCCAATCGATCGTAATGAGGACATTTGTGGTTATAACTTTGAGAAAAAAAGCAGCACGCGTATTTTGTGACATTAGTTAAATACGCAATAATTGCTCTTTCGAACAGTTTCAAAGAGATTCCTAGGTATTCTCGTCGCATATAATGTAAGCATCAAGCCACGCATATCACGCTAGAATGAAACGTGGCGTATTTTGTCAGAGTATGGAAACGAAACACAGTCGTAAAGACCCTGATAAGCCTGGCTTACGGTTGCCAATGCGGGACCAACAACGGCTGTTATCGTTCGATAATAGCATAGTTACGTCGTTCAACTTCTCGAATTTAACCGAATCCGTTTATGGGTTATAATCGCGGAACAGGTGGACCCGTCGTGGAACATCGTCCCCGTACTTACCGTACTCTTTAGTTATATCCGGTGCCATTGAATGGGCCGTGTAATCGAAAAACGTAACATTCCATGGTTTGCTGTTCCGATCGGTCGATTGGCTATCGTACATCATGACGGTGTACTGCGTCCGACCGAGATACACGGCACGGGATGTCGCCCAACCGATAGAATCCGGTCCACCACCATCCCGAGGGGATGATTCTGGTGACGCTCCGCCGAAACCAAGAACCTTTTCTCGCCGGCCCGTTTTGGGATCAATCAGAAACCAAACGTCGCTCTTCTTGCCAGAATACAGGATCCCGTCGCTCGATCGGCACGGTGCATTGGCCACCAACTGGGGGATAGTGTACGGTAGCTTCTTAAGCCCGCCCTCTAGCCCATTCATTCGGTATAGGCTTCCGTCTCGAGGATCGGGCAGATAATGGGCGGACATATCGGACGGAGCCGGTACGCGGATTGCCGGTTCGTCGGCGATGGACCAACGTGTCTCTCCCGTCAGCGGGTCAATTGCAGTCAATCCGCCCCCGAGGGTGGAAAAAACGAGCATCGTTTCCTCATCCTTTGCAACGGCAGTGCAGTCATGCTATACATATACAGAAAAAGATAAAAAATAGTACATTAGTTAATACAACGTAGTTTTTCATTTCAGTAAATTGGCGAATCATGGAAGGGTTTATTTCTAACGCCTACTTTATACGATCTGACCTTTTCCGGTCATAGCACAGATTTTAATCAAATCAGGCTAAACTTCTAGCATGTTCTTGTGTTGTGATACACGGCTTCGTTCCTGCATTCATTATTTGTGCCGCTCTAGTGATCACGTGTAGTTGTAATATCATTTTAATAGCTTTCTAAAGCATATTTTTAATCTTTTTGTTCTGTACAAAAATGATTGTCGTTGTTATCGAGCAGTTTATTTAATAGTAGGGCGCAATCCATTTACCTTGCTAGCATATGCACAACTGTTTCGTGCGCACCTGTTTCAATAAATAGTGCACAGATCCACAAACAGATCGCGCAACGCGTGTATTAATTTTCATCGTATTCTTCGCTACGATTTCTTTAAGAAGTTGAATTCTTTTTATTATATTTCTGATGACGCATGATTCATCGTGCAATGCGTGAACTGACTTTGCCATGCAATCTTGACAATCATGAAATCATGCTTTCCAATTGTATAATAAATAATGCATTTTAAGCATCTATAATAAATAATGTATTTTAAGTGTGAAGCGTTTTCGTCGACAATTTTTACAGTGCAGTATGCAGTTAGATTAACTTCTCAGCACTACCAACAGCGAAGTAATTCCCATGTATAAGGCGCTACAAATTCAGCGTTAATCTAATACCGGCTGCTCCCTCTTATCTAGGTTGAAATTACCCGCAATTACCCTGGGAAACTTCTTCTCTGCTGCTTGAGTCTTACCTGCTGCTGTTGCTGAGACAACGATGGAGACGCAATTTTCTTTTCGGTGGTAGAATCGCGAGCCGTCGCAAGCAGGAGTAGCACAAACAATTGCACTTTTGCATACATGCTGGTGTTTTAGTGTTGCAACAATATCAAGCAGAAATTGTTTCTAGAACTCTTAAACTCCTGGATAATATGGTTTTAGCCGAGCTGCAGCAAACGGCCTTCATCCAGTCTTTTCTTTCCCTTCTCTACCAAAACAAACGTTCTCGGTTGAACGTAAACACGCAATAAAGGCTGAATTGTTTTTTCCACAAAACGAACCAATCGTATAGAGGTAAATCATAATTCTTTTAAACACTGGCACTTGGCATTACATTTGCACAATTTATGATATAGTACTCAGGCCAGGCATCTTGGGTTAATCCTCACTTTTATTTAACTATTGCCAAATAGCTCCATCATCTCCAATATTTAGCCTCACGCAAAATGATGCTCTGCTGGTTGTCTTTTTGTTATTGATACTTAGTCGCCACATTGCATCACCCCGCGTACAAAACGCTTTGTATTCACCGTATGCTTTTCACACGCGCACTTTTATTCCAGCTTGTTTCGGAGTTCAATCGAGAAAGGAGGAGGTATTGCTGTCGCAGATCGTGCCCGACTGTAAACACCGTTCCTGTCACTGTACGTGGAAGGAATGCCGCAGGCATGACGTTCTGCTGTCAGTTCTGGCAGAATTCAATGACAGATTTGTTTTGATTTTTTATGTTGACTTGTTTTTTGTTATTGTTTTCCCGCAATACAGTTCTCTGTATTATGTTGGTTCGGAAATTCAGCACTTTTGGTGGTGCCGCAAAATTGTGTGCCAAGGTAATTCCAAACAATTTGAAGGGTAAAAGTAAAAGCTCCCAAGAATGGCTCACCAGGCAGTTGAGGGATCCGTACGTGGAGAAAGCAAAAATGATGAACTACCGGTAAGCTATTATACCCGGTGATTCTTCGATGTTTGTTACAATAAAGTTTCCGTTTGTTCACAGATGTAGAAGCGCTTTTAAGCTGCTTGAATTAGATCAAAAGTATGACCTCATTAAACCAGGTTACACGGTGATCGATTGCGGTGCGGCACCAGGTTCCTGGACGCAGATTGCGGTGGATCAGTCGAATGCCCACGGGAAGCATACCGGAAAACCAAGGGGCATGGTTATTGGCGTAGATTTACTTCAAATATATCCCATTGAGGCAAGTAAAGCATTTGCTCAAAAGCTAAATTTTCCTTTCCAATAACGTAGCGTGATATTCATTTTCTCACAGAATGCGATCCTATTTGGAAACAGTGACTTCTTGCGTAAGGAAACACAAGACAGAATTCGAGAGAGCTTAGCCGATCGGCGTGTAAATTGTGTTCTGTCGGATATGGCACCCAATGCAACTGGGGTACGGGCGTTAGATCAGGATAACATAACAACATTGTGCTATTCCGTTCTTCGTTTCGCAATACTTATGTCCACACCAAGCGCATCGCTATTGATGAAGATTTGGGATAATGGAGATGTGCCGAAATTAGAGAGTAGCATAAAGGAGTACTACCAAACTGTGAAACGTGTAAAACCGCGGGCAAGTCGAGATGATTCGGCGGAAAATTTCATACTCGCACGTGGGTTTCGGGGCATAGAAAGTTAAGGCGAAAAGTCTATTAAACACAATTTTGCTAGTCAATAAATTTTAAATTAAGGCTCAAAAAAATCATAAATAAAAAAACTGTTCGTTTAAAATAGCAAACATGATTTAAAATGTTTAAAAAAAAAGTATGTTTATGGTCTCAAGCTTGCATGTGTCATGAATCCACGCGCAGTGGAAAAAGGTGATTTATACACGAGCCGGAAAATGGCTATTCTCCTCATTTTCCCCTCCAAACAGAACTGTTTGTATGCGCTGACATACCGCTTCGATGGAACGAGGGGGCAATGAGGCGCGCCAAGGCAGCTAGCTCGCTCGCGATGCTGCACGCAAGTATATGTGACAACATAGCAGAGCTCACACACAACCGAGGCGCATCGCTAGCATAAGTTTTGGTCGAGGGTAGTGTTCCCGTTAGTTTTTTCCTAACTCCGCATCCCCGTCAGACTACGCTTGTGTATCGTTCCGTGGCGATGATGTCAATCAAAGCTGTGTTTTCCCTTGCTTGTCTAATCTGCCAGTGTTGAAATTACGAGAAAATCATAAGTGCAAGGCTCATCCGGTGGAGACGGACCGTCTGTGTGCAATTGGTTCGTGTGACGCCATTCCAACCCCCAAGTAAACCCATCGCTGCGCTTTTTCGTTTGCGGACCAGAGAGTCACGTCACGAGACGGTGCCAGACGGTGGTGCGTGATTTAGATTGACTGTGCGTTACGCGTTTTGCTGGTTGCCATTGGTTTTCCTCTTGACAACACGCGAAAACCGCACGCACTCTCAAATCTCAGAAGGTTTGGGGGGGTTGTTTTTCATGCGCTCTTCGTCAGTTCCTGGTAGACAGTCGCGTACTTCCTGAATCGCGTGGTGCATCTATGCGGTGGGGACTTGGGGTTGGAAAAAATATTCCTGCGGGAAAATCGAGTGTTGTCGCTACTGGGCGCCCCCCTTTCGGACGCCATTACTGCGAGGTGCGGCACTGTGTGTGAGTGTGTGCGCTATTGTTGCGGCGGTGATTACGCGGTCGGCCGTCGGTTGGCCATCTACTCGGGGCATCTCGTAGCGAAGTGAAATCCGCCCGAAATTCGGCAACCCTGTCCCACGATGAATTTTTCGGCGTTTGGAGGACCATTCTCGGGCATCCATCAGTTTGCGGCCAAGTTCGGCGGTAATGAGGGTGCGTTTGCGACAGCCAATGGCCCCGGAAACGGCTCGGCCGGAGGAAATGGAGTCGGACTAGGCAATGCGGCCTCCACCGGCTCTGGAGTTCCGACGAGTGGAAATCTCGGCCAGCAGCAGGACCTGAACCGCTATCACGGTGCCTCCAATGGAAATCATTTCAATCAGAACACTACCTCAAGTAAGTAAAAATTAAAAATAAATTAGATAAATGTTCACATGCCGAAAGAGAGGGCTAACAAAGTTCGAACACCTTTTGACCGTGAGTCGTAGAGCGCCAATTTTGAAGGCATTTTGTTTAATGCGATCAACAACAAGCCGATTCGTTGGAGGGCCATGATGGGCATAGGCGGAATGGCAATATTTTCCTTTTCATTTGGCACCAGCGATGTAACATTGCATTGTGCGCTTTGTAACGGCGAGCGATAGATGTACTCAAACGAACAACGTCGTGTGTTGGGGGTGGAACATTAACGTTAGGTTGACAAGGAGTGCGCGCACACTGGGTACGAGACGGCATTATGGTTGTTTGATTGCTAAACGAAGAGTACGATGCGGTACGTAACTACTGCCGGCAGACGGAGTAAGCGCGATGGAGCTAGCGGGCCATGAAAATGGACCATTCAATGCGCGTCTGGAATGGAAAGCATAATTTTCCGAGGGGGAACGGTGATACATAGGGTTGCATACATTTAGGGGCAGCCCGTCTGTCTACTACACTTTGCGAGGAGTGGTTCAAATCGCATAGTGCTTCAGGACGACGTTGTAGATGGACAAAATGTGCGCAGATTTGTTGTTTAGTTTTAATATTGCATCTATGCGAATTATTACATTTCATGCATTGTACAATTTCAGTGGTCAACGCGCCGATGTCGTATGGACAGAATATGTCTCATCCCTATGGTGGAAACCAGCAAACCGCCAACGAACATGCGTTCACAAACGGCAACGCTGCGATGGGCAACGATCACCAGACAAAGCCCGCCAAAGGAGGAAACGCACTAAAAGTGGATCGCGATGACATGATAAACCAGCAGATTCTTCAGAACGTCAATCAGTCCTGGCAGACGCTCACGAACCCAACGAATACGGTTGATTACTCCTCGCATTTGCTATCGGCTACGCTGCCAATTTCCATTCAGCATTTGCTGAAGTACTCAGATGCGATCAAAAAGGAGCCTAACAGCGGTTCCGTTGCAGGATCGGGTTTGAATTCACCAGGCCCGCTTAGTGGGCTTATCGGTGTGGAAACGAACGCTTTTAATGTACAGAAAGATTTGCTGAGTTTGAAAAACGGTTCCAATCTTAACCTGGCCCTGGGAAACGTGGCTGTTAGTGCAGCGGCCGCTAGTCTTGGGCTGAACCATCAGCACTTGATGCAACACCACAGTGACAACGGATACGGCAGCCAGCAGGCTCAAGCGCAGCTTTCGAGCCTTGCAAATGGTGTCAATGGTCAAAGTGCAGCTAGCTCGGATGCTCATAATTCCAGCAGTAGCACCGTGAATGGAGGTGCTGCCAACGGAGATGACGGAAATGCCGGATCTACGTCGGCAATCGGAACCGGCAAAACGAAAACGAAAAAACAGAAAAAGCGTAAACCACCGAAAGAGAAGAAACCGCGCCCAAAACCTGGCCAGATTCGGGAGACTAAGGCACTCGATGGATCTCCTCTGTTCTGTTGTCCCGAGTGTCAGATGGCTTACCCAGAACGAGGCTTAATCGAACAGCATGTTATTTCACATGCTGTCGAACGCCGCTTCGTTTGCGACATATGTAATGCCGCACTGAAACGCAAGGATCACCTGACCCGCCACAAGCTGTCGCACATTCCTGATCGTCCACATATTTGTAGTGTAAGTTTGTAAGATTTTTGTCCACTTGGCAGCAGGTAATACAGTATCTCGTTTGAATTCGCAGATTTGTCTCAAATCGTTCAAACGCAAGGAGCAACTGACGCTCCACATCGTTATACATACGGGTGAAAAGAAACATATTTGTGGAGAGTGCGGTAAAGGTAAGTTAACGTGTCCTAATTCCTATAGATGGACGAATTTAATACGTTGTTGCTATCTCTTTACAGGGTTTTATCGTAAAGATCATCTTCGTAAACACACGCGTTCGCATATAGCGCGGCGTGTAAAATCGGAAATGTCCGCTTCAAACGGCACTGGAGCTAGTAATGGAAGTGGTTCAGCTAGTGCAAACGCAGCCCAAAGTAACAGTGCACTCGCAGGATCTTTGATGGCCACCAACATGCAGGGTGCACCAGTAACAGCCTCCTGAGGTTCGTATAAGGACTTCTGGTAAAGTGGAGCTCTCAATTAGGTATCATTACGTGTGCACGAAAAGGTACTGATGAAGCGTTTTGTTATCCTTATGTTGCCAAACGATATTGCAAGCATTATTGAAAGCATTATTCTCATGTAATATTGTCTTGAAACACTCACTCTGGTTTTTGTTGAATCAACTTATTCGAAATCTTATAATTTTATTTAATTCAAATCTTATGATTGATTATCTGGTTAATCGAATCTAATTACTGTTGTAATATAGAGATGATATGGTCATCAGAAAGGTAGAGGTGTTGATATAATTTAAAATTGTATTATATTCAAAGGTTATTGTTTAATTCTATTTTCTTTCACTTTATGAAATTATCAACTGTCCTTTTCATGCATACGTATAATCTAGTGAGTAATTGCCAACTGAACTTTATCAGTAGTCAAGGTACTTCGTGGTGTGTAAATTACACATTTTAAATTAAAATATTTGTTTCGCGTCTCACCTGCCACTAAGTTTTTTTTAAAGATATTGTTGTAAAAAAAAGCCCATCAAAACTGGATGTTTGAAATGATGGATTGAAAAAGGATTCAAAATGGTTTAATGGAAGCAAAATTTTAACATCTTTATAGGATTATTGATCCTATAAATAGGTTACTGATTTTGATAAATATTAATTTTGCGTTGGCAATACACATTATTTTTTTACATGCGGTAATAGTATGCTTTACGAGGACTTACAAAGTAAATGAAACCATATTGCTTTCAAGGAATTGGTAAGGAACTGAAAATTCTGAACGGGAAGCACCCTAGCATTGTCAGCAGGGTCGGTCTCGAGCCTAAGCAAAGCAGCAATAATTTTATAATGATTCGGGTGTGTAAAACGTTGGATGTAGTAAGAATCTGTATTATTTTTTTCTTTATTTTACATTACGCTTCGGTGGGACAAGATGTATTAATATGATTGACCAGATGTTAAATGTCAAAGGGAAGTATTGCCCAAGCGAGAAACATATAGAGTATCTGTACAATGTTGATGCTGGAAAGCAAACAAAGCATACACTATCAGGGAGAGCATGCATACAAATGAAACGATAATCGAAGTTAAACCGACACACGAGACTTTAAGAGGAAAAGAGTAAAACAAAGTATTTTGTTTATTTTCTAACAGATGATAAGCTCACTAAAGAAGCTAACAGATTAGCGGGATATATATTCACCTGTGACAACAGGCATGCATATTATAAATTATCAATATGTATATTGAAGAAAAATATATAAATATATATTTTTTGTATTCGATATTGGATTGGAATTGAACTGAAGTGAACAGCTGTTCGTTGAATTATATTACTATTTAACTGAACATCATGAATTTGGTAAATGGCGGTGACATCGGAGTGAATGCAATGAATGCAGTTATTGGTGGATTTGGAAGAAATTCTAATCTACTTGTCCTGTCGTTTTGTGGAGCTTAGAGGAAAACAAACTGCACCTGAACAAAAGCGGACCGCTGTAGGAGTACCCCCAATATTAGCAATCTATGTTACACAGGCATATACTATACCTAACCTGAATCAACGCATCAAAACTGTCCGAGGTTACACATAAACAAAACGCATCCTCCAATGCAAGAAACACCCTTTTACAAACTGAAAAGACACGTCGCATGAATGTGAATCCAAAGTACAAAGGAGCAACAAAAAGAACAAAGTAAAACTAATCTCACACAGATTCGTCCGGTTGAAGGTAGTAAGGCAAGCAGGATATCTTGCAACCTAATGGCAAATGGCACTTCCTAAACTACACAAGCTAATAAACTGTTGTCGGTCTGTAGCGGCCGTTGAATGCAATAGATTTACAAAGGGCAGACTACCTACTTATTGATAGACGATGGCCCTGGAAAAGAGTATGAATAGTTTCGTGTTGAATGTTGATGCAATAGTTTCTAGTCAGAGAGGTAACCCGTAATTGTAGAGAGTGCTCGAAATTAATGACAGTATACTAAGTGCAGAGCGGAGATGATTTTTAAAGCAGAACGTAAAACATCAGTATATACGATGCTAAAGAGGAGTAAGTATATATAACTATGAACATAGGTTAAGAAGGGTAGATTCGAATGCGTTCGAGTCTTTATGAACATCTTCCACCAGAAGTGAAGTGAAGAATTTCCAATCTGACGAATCATTGGTGGTAGTACCTAACAGTGTTAATGGTAATCATGTTCGATTGTGATGTATAAACTCTCGATACCGCCATACAGCAAACAACCAATTTCAGTGCAATAATGTGTGTAGTTATTCAACTTTATTTGCTAGGCTTTAGCTCGTATTCCAAAGATCAGAAACGATCCCTTAGTTGATATTGTTTTTGTGATGCTTTATAGTTAGCCAACAGCGGATCAGTACACAAGCATAGCTTCGTTTTTAAAATGGTTCCTTTAGTGACGTGATTTGGCTTTTATGTTGCTATCATTTTTATCTAATAATTCTTCCGCAAAGCTGTGGAGTGCTTGTTACTGAAGCACAAAAAATAAACTATAACTTATCAAAAGACTTCATAAATGGATGAAACACTAAAACATCAATCAATCGGCCAAGCTTCGTAGCGCCTTCGCGAAGAATAAGCTAGATAACAGAGTGAAGGAAGCTAAGGTGCGTATTTATGCCTATTTATTAGTACGTTTTTACGAGCATCATTGGAAGGAAACAATCGGCAAACTAAGCGAATGCACGTACCATATACAATAATATTAATGAAGGTAATATGAATATGAATAATATACATAATAATATATTTTGATAGGCGTCTACCGAGGAAACACGTTTTACAATTATTCAAGCGGTGCGACTTTTTGGTAGAGGCTTGTTAAAAAAAGTATGCGAAAAAATACGACTCATAAGAAAATGAAGCAAAAATGAATGTTTAAACACTTTTCGTTGTGCGAGATTTTTCTCGGAACTGCGTATTGTTTCTAGTCGCACAGGAGTATGATACAGTTTGCGATATTTATTTTTGATCTTGAATACGCTTCGCGTGAACAGCACCGGAGATAGGACTGGAAATAATCAAACTAATCGATAAAAATTTCTCGTAAAAAATGATATACAATCTATAACCTATGCATTAACTATATCAAAATTCTTCGAGAAATATAAAATTGTAAAATTTTTAATCTTAATAAGCTCCTCGCGCTACGCGAGATATCTTAACGGAAGCGCAAAATGAATAAATCAGCAAATAAAACCAAAATTGGTGAAAATCATACAGAGTCTTTGAGTTTCGATGTTTGTTTAATGTATGAATATAACATCTAGCGTTCAGCTGTTAACGAGGAGTCGTCGATAGCCGAGCCTTTTAACAATTGTGTGTAAAAGGTAAATTCTTAACAAAATAGTTTGATGTATATGACAACTGTCGAGAAAATCAAGAAACACTATCGAATTGGTGCAAATAAAGCACTCTCCAACCATGCAGGCACGCGAAATGTAATAGATAACACGAAGCAAGCAAACGAAGAAAAAGCGCAAAACGAATTGATATTTTGAACATTTTACATACTTATTAAATATTATGGTGTATTGTACTCAGTACGTTGTATCGTAACGTGAAGAAATGTGGAACAAAAGAAGCGAGAAAGAGTAATATGAAAGAAAACTAACGTAAAATACATTTGTGCTTTTCTTAACATACCGTTTCCCGTTGGTTATTTCCATATCACATTTTTTGGGGGATATATAGGAAGGTTATCATCATGATATAAATAAAATCAAATGACACTTTTTGATTCGAGTTCGTGCTTTTTCTTCGATATAATATTCTTCTCCAATACACAACGTCGAGGAAAACTTTATCGATAATCATAGCGTGCTAAGAGGTTAGCTATTTTGTGCCATCGTAGGGGAAAATGGTCTTATTTTGTGAATCATACAAATTGAGCGTCGTTGAATTCTTCAGCACGGTGCTGGATGGTTTTATAATACTCATTTTCATCATATTATGGCCGCTCTTCGAGCCGTGGAAGAAATAGTTTACCGGCGTTGCGACTTTATTTTTGGGCAATAATATAACCGGTCACCCATACGTATCAGTAGAAGGAGATGATTTTGAATTTCAACAAGATTACAACAAAACATTTGCTTTAATGAGGCAGATAGTAAACCATAAAAAAGAACATTTGTTCATATTAATTTTCCTTAAATAAATTATAGTATGCCGCTCATATAAAGGGTCTATAGGCAACAGACAACGTGTGCTTTAGAAGCTTGTTCACAAATAAATATTACACTCAATCAATCTTGCAGAAAACCACAAACAAGTAGTAGATTATATGATTTACCTACATTTAGTTCATAAAATGTGTAACCAGTAGTAGTTTAACTAACAAAAACAACTGCAACAATAACAAACGATATTCATTGTCTACTAAGTAACACGTTTCATAAATGTGACTCGACATACCGGTTGGTTTATCTTCATTATGATAGTTTGATTTTTTTTTTCATTACAAAAGCACGAAGAGATCGGCCAGTCGTGCTTATGGCACTTCTTAGAAGCAATATGAAGTAAACGATAGTTAAACATGGAAAATCCGTATGTTTTGTAAATTAAATAAATAGTTTTAAATTGTTTAACATTTCCACTAAAACACTTAACTACTATTAGTAGGGACAGTTTAGAATAATTTAAATCTCAGATTAAAAACATTGGATGTACTAACCGGCCACTAGCGTAAAACGAACATTTAAACGTTTTGTTTCATTTCTTGCTTTAAGCAATGCTTGAATGCTTCCCATCCTTCGGATTTGACGTTGGACTAAAAAGAAAATAAAAAAAGAACATAAGTCTACATGACGATAAAAAAAGATTATTCAATTCGTTTTGCATATTTAATTTCTTAACAAAACTAATACAGCTTTAAAAATGGATGTCTTCAACATTTATGTACAAATTATATTATTTTAAGTTAAAACATTTATAAACAATAAAGAATAATATTAACAAAAGTATTATGTATAAATTTACATAACATATTCATAAGTAAAATAAATTAGCCTCTTAAATATTTAAAAAAATAAAAACTTTCATTTAAACAACTGTATTACTTACCTTACTTCAACCTACCTAAAGCTGATGAGGAGCAAGGATTTAGTACCAAGAGCTTCTTAGCTACTTTATACAAACGAACAATACACAACATTGTGATATAGATGTGATCCCAAGAACATATAACTTTGTACAATGTTAGCATTCGATTATAGAATTTGTCGCACAAACACAAACGTTCCATGGCTTGGAAATATAATGGCTGGATTTTAAACACGAATTGATTAGTGCAAAACCAATGGAAAGAAACAAGCACGCCAACATATAAGCTATACATTAAAGAGACATTACACACGATAATGGGTGATAGACATGTAACTATGATGATAATCACAATTTATTAACATAACATTTTACTCATATTTATAAGGCACATATAGATAATTGAACTGTTAAAGCAATATTGCAGTGAGTACTACTTTGGATTTTAAAATTATTCGTAGATAAATCGTAAAATATTAAGCATAACAGTAGTAATGGGTAATAAGTGAATGTGAATATTGAATTTTACAAAACTAATGCCTTCTCGGTTATGAATTGTACACATAAAACTCACCGTATAAGGAAACTATAGCAAAATATCTGCTTTTGTTGTTGTAGAGAGGAATAAGCATAAGCTATGTTAAAAAAAACTAATATCTGGAAGCCCTCAACAACAAAACTAGCGATAGTGTCGACTGCTATCGGTGTGACCGTGGTCTGGATGATAATAGAAATAGAGAAGATAACGGCGCAACCGTCGGCAAGCACGCGAGCGCATCTTGAGGAGCTGCCGAAAGTTGTCCGCATATACCGTTCCCTTTTCGATATCATCTAGATAGTCTTCGACGACGTGCTCGTAGTGACTTACTTTGAATCCGCGGTGCACGCGATCCTTCATAATTGCGATAAACTCCTTATAAGAGAGCAACCCATCACCATCCTCGTCGAAAATGGCAAACACGGTGTCGATGAGGTGCGAGTTCAGCTCAGAACCGGTACAAATTTTTACCGCTCGGGAAAACTCATCTACGAGCGAAGGACGTGTTACTAATGTTTCCTGTGTAATAACTTAAGATGGACCAACTTACCTTTCGAAATCGGTTGATCAGCGAGCGTGTACATGCGCATCGCGATCGAAAAATCATCCAGGTTGTTCAGAAACTGGCAGAACTGCCGAAATTCATCGAACGATACACCCTTCTCCTTGGCTTCTCTGTCCAGCAGACGATCCAAGTAGTTGTCGTATTCGTCGGTGTCCTAGGCAACGCGCATCAGTCGCGGAGCAGATTAAATATAGCCCTTCCGTTAAAAACTTCATAGCTTTACCTGAACACTTACCAGATAGGTGTAACGCAGCAAGATCTTCGCAAAGTCTACCTCTGAGATGCGCTCATGACCCTTAGAGAACTCACAGAACTCCAGCTCCAGGACTTCGGTTTGGAGGTTCTTCATGAAGTTGTAGAACCCATCGTACTGCAGATCCTTATCGCCTTTCTTGCCAAAGAAGTGTACCTGCAGCGTCGTATCGACTTTGTGCTTTCTCTGCAAACCCTGTTCGTCATCCACGTAGTCGTCCTGAAATTCGGCAACAACCAACAAGTTGGACATCTCGATGCAAAACGCGAGAGAGGATTCCTACGCAACATCCTACTTACATGCTCTCCAGGTTCCTCGCCTTCCGTTGCTTCGATGCCACGCTTTCCTTTCCAAGCAAAGCTGAAAATTTTTTCCATCTACTCGGACAAACGGACGCAGATGAGAGCGAGAAAAGCCCGCAATAGGAGAAAAATATAAAAGAACACCGTTGTGTTAGTAGGACATAACTGCAACCTTTCAATGCAGATCCATGAGCTTCGGGTTAAGTTCCAAATATTATACACATTGTGAGCTTCTACGGATTACGTCGATGAAAATGAGTACGTGCACGCACAGGTTACAGCACAAAAATTGACGGAGACCGCCAGGTCACAACCCAGTACGTTACCGATGAGGGATATTTGTACAGTACGTCTTCCACCCACGGACTACGGCGGACGCCTACTAGGTTGGTTACGAATGGATACCAGCGAAATAGCGGAGATTCATTCTAGGACCCTACTCCCACCAGCTAGGGCTGTTGGAACACCGATGGATTCGAGCAGAACAGTGACAAAGTTCGGACATTCACAGACCACAATAGTACGGACGGACGAACACGACGATTTTTGTAGCGTTCCCTCTCTATCACATTGGCACAAAAATGATTTGAACATGCCGCAAAACGAACAGAAAAAACGTACCGGAAAATAATCAAAATCATCTAGAACAGAACGTATAACTTTGAATGGTACACAAAAATGAAATAGGAGATAAAAGGACTCCGACGATTTTGTTTTGAGGGAACATTGACCAAGGATGAAACGTTTTTGTGGACAACATAATTCATACCATAACATAGGAAGATATTTAAAAATTGCATTCTGACACGACCGAAGGCATATATACAGGGGAGCCTAACCTTACTTAATACATGCATCATTCGTGCATGCTACATTCAGCATGCTTAAGATGCATTGTGTTTTATTAGCTTTTACAGCGGTTATTAGATTTCAAAATCATTCCTTTTCAAAACCTTGCAGGTCAGTGGATAATCTGAGACAAATTGAATAAAACATTTGTGACAGGTTTAGACATTACATTTTCAGGCTATCGATCAGGCTATAATAAGATAGTATACCGCCGAAGAGTTTAATTTATCATACAAAATCATTTTCGTTATATTCACAATCCACACATTAGATTCACAAACACACGCCAAGAGCACAGTAGGGCAGATATCTTACAGTTTAGTTGGGTTTCGTATTACGGGCTGTGTTATGGATTGCAATCCCCAAGGAAATAGGAATGTCATATAAATCCGTCCCTGTATGTAATCAAGGGAAGACTTGGAATAATGGAAATATTCACACTGAATTCATAAAATAAAAATGAAAGCTGAGGTTAATACCACAAGGGAAAATATACAATGAAAAACCAAATTAGGGAAAACAAAACCAATACAAGACGGAAAACGTAGCAATAGGACGTTGAAAAACTTACTACTCTTGCCGTTATACCCTTGCCCGGCGGTTTTGTTTGCCCATCCTTGCCGGAGGCAGATGAGCTACTATCATGGGCAGGCGGCTTGCTGCTCTGCTCAGTGACCGAAGGATTTGTTTTTTGCTCGTGATAATTTTTCAGTAAAAATCTCGCTTGTGCGCTGGTCGATACGAGATGTAACAGCTGCCATATTGTGTAGTCGCGAGTGGTTCAAGTACCGTGTATGTTATGTGATGCAGTTAACACATGCATGTTGTGCATTTTGGGTGCGATGATGCATAACATTCGTGCCATTTTGGTGATTCGAGTTTGATAAAAAACGATAAATTGTTAGACACGCCCGAGTGCAAGATTGCCTCGAACGATTTCATCAGGTTCATCCAGCGAATAAACATTGGACAGAGCGATAAAAGGTTGTAGAAGAAAAAATAAAGAAATAGAAACAGATTCGATTAAAACGGGAACAACCTGGAACACAACCGCAAGTAGTTGTTAACACTCACAACACCTGATTTAGATGTCAAGGAGAAAATAGTAAGTTATTTACAAAAGAAAGAAGAATAGTTTCCAATATGTTAAGGAGAAATATGTTAGAGTCATACGTTCTTGGTTGATATTCAATTGGATTTATATTTTTTACGCTTATAGCTTAATAGACAGATTTCACACAACATCGATGTATGTTTATGAAGAAAATATGCTCAAAAACAAAAAAAATTATGCAGAAAAGAACTGTCCAATGAAAGCAAGAAAGAAACATTGGCATGAACATAGAAAAATTGGCAAACATGTTGTTGCGACAGCATAACGAGCTGTAGTACAAAGAGATTATTTATCTATAAGCATTAACATGAAATTATTAAGCACAACATGGAAATAAGAATGAAGGGAAAATACATCTAGCAAAACATAATAGAAAGAGTGAAGGGATCATAAGGGAAAGGAAGTGAAGGTTCATCACATTAGACGTTATGATATAACAAACAAACATAAATTCTCACAGCTTTACGTGTGGCCTCGTCTAGATCACGATCCTTCAGCGATCCTCCGAGCAGCTGACGAATCTGTACGCCGTGTATTTTGGTGAGTGTGTGCATGTTTGGTAGGGTAACACGGGTAACAGAGCAGTATTGGAGCGGTTGGCACGGCCAAGTGGTGGGTTGGAGCGAATCACACAAATGGAGCGATATTTTCCGTTTTCCGGAGAGGAAAGCACAGATAACGTGCGAAAGAAGTGGGTGTGCGTATTGGTTTGTAGGTGTCACCAAGAACGAAACAACGTCCAAACGATGAATACCAACAAAATAATAGTAGGAAAGTGAAAAAAAAGTAATAAAAATAAATAGAATGAAAAAGAAAAGATTTTAAAAATGAAAAAAAAAACAGAAAATGATGATGTAAAACTGCCATAGCATTAAATTACGGAGAACGACTAGCAGCAATTCCAGCAGATAATCCCAACTCTATGGTTCCATTCATTGCTTTTACGACACAATTCCAACAGATGGCGCTGTAAGAAGATGGTCATAAAAACGCTTCGTATTCTGAAGAATGCGAATGCATGCACTTTTGTGTCGTGTCCTTGCTCGTAAATTATGCAAAACACAAACGACACATAACATTATTGCATTCCAAATTGATTTCCATTCCAAGTAGTTCCAATTGCTTAAAATATACAAATTCCAATAAGTCCATAGCAGAATTTTAGAAATTGTTATGATTTCAGTTCCAGGATGCTTGCCTAATTATATAGTTTTAAGATATTTTGTTTACAAAACATGAAAAATCATAACACTTCGATCAAGCATGATCCCAATTATCGAATCTCGGCTGACCGTTCCTATGCTTGACGTTGGTAGTGAAGTTCCTTGATGTTTTCTGAAATACTTATTAGGAGTTTGAACGGAAAACGGTAAACTTACCACAAGAAATTCATCCTTGTCAACCCGTTGATTTCCGTCCGTATCGAACATATTGAAGGCAATGCGGAACCCAGAGTGTGGTTCTACAAGACAAAATATGCCCTGTACAAATGTTCAACTAGCCGACGAAACTGAGCTATACTTACTTGTAAGTACAGATAGAAGAAATAGATACTCGGTGTACGAAATGATCCCTGTAGAGTAGATCAAAACACACGATAGTAGAATTAATAGTGTGCAGAACAATAATTCATCGCCACTTGCATGATTCATTTTGCGCCAGATTTATAGTGCTTAATGGCTACCAAGATCACATAACACCTCAAACCACTTGTATAATCCCCGTGAGTAAATACCACACTCCCTGCTCCCCGATGGTGTGTTTCCAATTTTGGTAAATACTACTGTAACAACAGACCGCTAATCCGATTGTTGAACATGGGCTGCCAAAGCTGTTGACTGCAGCAGCATCGCAGCTTTAGAAAAGGGCAGAAGAACACCGACGACCATCCAACCCAACCCAGTCGGTGCCAGGTTTCGTGGCGGCATGCCTGCTTGCGATAACTTATTTTAAAAGTTTACGATAAAGCGACGAAGCTTTTTGTAAAACTAAATTAGAACTCAACAACCGTATGGCGGACTTTGTCTTTGTAGGTCTGGAGCTGTTTGTGGACCAGGGCTTTTCCTGAGTCCCAGTCCCGTTTCGGTGACACTATCGGGCGTGAACTGGAGTTAGCGCATCATCCCAGAAACAGGCCTTCTTTTCTCACTAAACCCGTCGGTCGGGTAGGTCGCCGATATCGTCGGCTGCGTGTTTGGAGTGTTCTGATTAGTATGGTAATCCACTCTCAAAAGCTGCACCTCGGATCATGGGGACTGTAGCTTCGAGGACGTCGTATGCGTCGTGATAAAACAACGCCGCAAAGAGACACAGGATGGCTTCTGTGAATGCCAGATCCGGCGGATCGCGATGGCCGCTTCACTTGCCATTAGCTTCTAAGAGGTTAAAGAACTTATTAATTGCGACCGCTCGCTTCTGCCTACAGCGGTTTATGCAAGGAAAGCCTTTGAACAGGATCTTTGAGAAAAAACTAGCAGAATATGCGACTAGTTTAAAAAAATTCAGATTCATAATGTTTTTTTTTTCCAAGAAGCTCTGATAAACAATAATGGAAGGTAACGAAAGGTTACAAAAAAATTGGCAGCATATTTTGTAATGCCCAATTAATAATATTCGAACGGATAAACCTGTCACTGCCGATGGGCGCTTCCAGGGAACAAGCCTTATCTTAAAGCGTTTCGATACTTGTAAGATGATCAAATCCTCCCATGAGTGTGCTTGCTAATCGGAACACGGTAAGTCCTTTTTGTGGCTTCAGCCAGTGGCCACATAACGCCGCAATTTGTGCTCCTACACTTACCTTTGTCGCGCAAGCTGCGGAAAAGCTGCGACGAGCCGTGCTTCAACGGTGGCGTGTAATCTTTCAGCTGCTGAATCTCGGTTTGCGTTAATGACTTCCTCTTGAGGCGTGCTGCAATGTTTAGAAGAAGAAGCACATAAGGGAAGGCACTGAGGTACGCGGAGCGTTGGCATAATTAAAAGGACCGTATGTAGCGCGGAGGCCGACGATATCCCGACATTCCGATAGCCAAATAACCCACGCACACTGGCTGTCCTGATTTCCAGCCATCCTAACGATCAAAGCCCCAGTGTAGCGTGAATTGTTCGACCTTTTCGAAGGTCCTGCTTGTCTAATCTACCTTTTCAACCACTCTTGTGGACTTTTTTCGGCACCGTTCGAGAATCATTCGGCGGTAAATCGAAAGAAACCTCTCGGGTGATAAAAAAAAGGAGAAAGGCAACGAGCACAGCGACACTGCTGGTAGATGTGTACTTACGTCGAGGTTCTTGTTCGACGACCGACTCCAGAAAGTCTTGTGGTGTCATGTAGATCTGCCCATCGAACTCAACCGAAGCGAACTTGATGAAGCGCCGCTCGCGGGCCGTCAGTTTAATGGCCTTGTCCGCGATTTCATCCTGGAAAGGAGAGAGAGAGAGCAAGCGCGATATATAGAGAAAGTGATATAGTACATTAGTCACAGATCTCAGGTCAAAGAGGTCAAAGATGGAAAATAGTTTGCTTAATTTTTATTGCACCACCAACGAATGATCAACGATCAAGCGCCGGGAAAGCGGCGTTGCTTTTTCTATGTTTCCACTTGGCGCCATTCGATGTACCGATGAGTTTACGACAACTTTGAAGCACCTTGTTCGGTGGTCAAGGTTGCCAATAAATCTCACCCATCTGGAAGACGTGTGAAATGGTGTCGCATGAACGCACCCGGTGCCGGTGGACGATGACCAAATAAGCCGCCGATCGGTGGCCCCAAGGCGGGAGATCAATTGCCCTGCCCAGGAGGATATATGAGGAGGACATGAAGTTAGTTCATGTGTGCTACATGAATCAAATGGCTGGGCAGGGAACTGACATTCTGGGGCGAGAGGCAAAAATACCTAACTGTGTCAATGAGACTGTCCGAATGCGCTACAACGCGTCTAATTTTAGTACCGTGGCGTAAAAAGTGAAATTGAAAGCTTAACATCCAACTGGTTTATTTTACATAGAAAATTTTTAAAGTCAACTTGTGCGCAAAAATGTGTGATCTCCAGATGAGAAACACTCATGCTTTACACTTGATTGGTATTATTATTAGTGTTAGTATCACTATTGATCAGTATTTTTCTATTGATCATGTTTTACCCATCGATTAGTCAGACATGGAAAATCCAGTAGCAAAGTGATGCGTGATAGTCCTGCAAGACCATAAGTAGCTTAATGAATTGATTAGTTCGTTACGGTAACATATAGTTTCGGTGGGCTACGTGACTCCTGTCATTCAGCAAACTGTACAGAACACCTCACATCTAAGCACTATTTGCTCTTGACAAGGTAACCCTTCCCTTCCACAACCCTTCGTTCTGGGACGTTAAAAACGATGGGAAAAATTCCCACAATCCCTTACCCAGCTTATGTTTATTGCATTACGTTGCTTCGTGTTGGCCAACTATCAGCATGTGATGCACATGGATGCGTCATCGGTCATATGATAGGAATGGGATGCACCTCTGCCTTGTCTACCGCTTGTCGATCGATGCATTTCCCCATCGCGAAACTGCACAACGGCAGTTATGCATCATCCGCAGTAAGACGAGCAAGTGGCTTACGTGCGTTTTTGCACACGTTTAGTACCCACTTGCAGGAGTGTCACGGGGTTTGGTGAGCCGATCTTATTTTTCACGTCATAAAGTGACCATGTGACTATATCACGGACATTCGGAAACCAAGTGACTGATGCGGATGTAAATATCATCACGTGAACATGAAATGGTGCCGGAGTAGTTTTTATTTGTAATTCTGAAAGGGTGATAAATTTCATTATAAATTTGCTAGCCACATGATTCATGCTCATGTACGAACCAGAAACTGTGGTGGCAGAACATATTTACAGACTGGTTGCCAAATTATGTAGTTTAATTAGTTCCACTAGTTGGTAATTAATCTTGCTTCAACCCACCTCAAAAAGTGGCATGATTTTAATGAAACGACATTAAACGATTCATATTCACTGGTGGAGAAGAATTATTTTCCTCTCGGGAACATCGTAGCTGATTCAATTGACTTCACGGTTAGGTATTGTTAATGAACCGAACCAAAGGGAAAGGAGTAAAGCTAAAGCAGAACCAACATTAATGATATTCTGCGCTGCTAGGAAGCGTAGCTCACGAGCAGTTGATGACACTAGACGTGTCGTCCAATTGCCGTAATGTACATTTCATTGTGCCGCAACTGTTCTGGCGCTATCTCGAACGAGCCAGGTTGTGTGTAGCACAGAAATCCTATTCTTGTCAACACCCACAGTAGACCCACAGGACAACATTGAGGCGGAAAGTCAGATTCGTTCCCAATCACGACATGTAATCAGCGATGGCCGACGTGTTCAAATCTGAGAAATTATCCGTAACAGATAGTGCCCGTTCGTAGGATGCAAATTTGGGTAGGTGTCATTGGAATGTGAAGGTAACGAAGGTCCTGCGACGTTCGTGTTTGCGGTTCCCTCATGTGCAATTTCATTCACACTTTTCCAGCAGCAAATACCATACCTTTGTTCAGTCTATTCGTTTCGATGTAGATTTAATCAGAGCGATATGTTTATTGTAGTGCGCTACTTGTACGTTGAACGCCTTCACGCATTGCGATTATTATCCTCTTCGTAAATCCTCTATGAACTAGCAAGCCATAGAAATGTTCTATTCTATTCAGGAAACGTCGCGTAAAACGTGTTTAAAAAGAAAGCAACAAGTAAATTTAACTCTCAAAGCTAAAAACAGTGGGAACGCTGAGAAACAGATTTGTGGACTGATTCAGAATAAAATTTTATTACGATTTCTCGAGGAATTTACAGCGTTTAGTCGTTGAACGAAATTGGAATTACGCCAGTCTTAGACATCGCCCCATGTAGGATCTGTTCTGGATGGAAAAAAAGAAAAATACACGGTAGGGTCCCAGCTTTTGGATGTGCCATCACGACTCGGTGCATAATGAATGGTCAAGATAGAATTGATCTTACGAGCTGTTTTCATGGCTTGCTAATTAACATAGCGAAATTTATGTGTCTGCTTTCTGCTCCCACAAAAAAAAACAAACGATTCATTTACTCTTTGGAGTGGAGAACTCCATCGGAATAAAGCTGTGGGAGGGAAATAGATATGTTCTGTCCGAAAACGACGAGCTGATGAGTGCCAGTGCAGAGCGCCGTTGTGCGGAAGGAGCAGAAAAAAACCTACGGATTTCCCATTTTTGAAGACGAACATCCGCAAAAGCTGTGCGTACGGAGACAGATTTATGCCGATTTTATTACGTTATTTTTAAATTGATGAACAAATCCTCCATTCTACCAAAAGGACTGCTATGGGCAATGATCAAATAATGCCATTAAGCTTCGATCTGGAGAAGCACTGTTTATGGAGCGGTCGAAATAAATGATTCATCTACATGTGGAATGCAAAATATATTGCCATTTATCGGATGCCTTCTGAATTGTTTAGTCTGTGCTTGAAAATTGATTAATTTCTCTTCACTTTTTTCAGACGATCAAAGCCAAACACTGCAAAGCTAGGCGTATCGTCCTGCACTTGTTTATTGAGCGCTGTGCGTCCAGGAAAACGATGCTCGCCAACGAGATAGTTCCTTGTCATGATTCAAATTTATAGGTCCTTGTTGAGGCCCAGATAAAGAACCCTTCACAAGGGCTGCACGCTCGTTTCAACCAGTTTGCCAACAAAATCTACGGTTTACATTACACTTTCTTACCCCCATTAAAAGTATAACATTGTCGATAAATAATCCATCTCAAGCACCTCGAGCTGGATTGCACAGAACAGTATGGATTGCGTGCTGGGAGGATGAGACCTTGTCCACCGTGTGGTTGCACGGTGTGGCGTAAAAATAATTAATGTTGCTTAAGCGGTTATTAAATTATAAACCTCGATCGGCTGGGAGGAAAATGTTGTAAATAAAAAAAACCTCTCTCTTGCTAGGGGGTTGCATAGAAATGGAAAATAAACCCAAGAGCCCTTGCATTCTGCTTCTGGGCGCACCATTTGTGGCAAGCATTCGATCTGCCGGGTTGATCGTTTTGATCAGCACAAGGTGGGCGAGGGTTGTGTTTGTGTAGATTCTTGGGATACATTTAAGTATATCCATACAGGAAAACCTTGAATAGAGACGTAAACTTGCAAGCCTCCATCGTTCCTCGCATGGCGTGTCATGTTTACCCTTCGTGCAGGTTCCTCTCGTCAGAACTTTCCCTCTCACGCCAATGCAATCGTTTTTGGAATGGAAAGTGATTTAAAGAAGAACAAAAAAAACATGCCATGTTCAGCATTCTCGCTCGAGATGCCCATCGACTGGAATTGCATGTGTCATTTTCACTTTTTAACCGATCATGACAGACCTGTGCCCTGAGACTGTAGAATCCTGTAGACTCGAGCAAATGATCAATTTTGCAGGCATGTATTTTATTGGTTTGCTGTAAATAAAACTTTCCATATGCCGTTGATCAGAACTCATTTCGCTAAACTCATTTTTTTTCCTGCCGTGTTCGTGTGCTGTATTAGTTTTTCTAAAATGTAAAGATAATATTGATAGGACTATCTCAACACGGTTTTTATTCAATGTAACATTTTCACCATGTCAGAAACATCGGATATAAACTAAGAAAATAGGACTCATGATTCTAAAAACGAATTCAGACAATTTCGTCATAATCTCAGCATTTGCAGAAGATTACTTATCTCACCATAAATAATTTGGCAGCCCAACGCCATAAAATTACTGTGAACTAATTGATGCCGCGAATTTATAGCTATAGTAATTAATTAATACTTCAATGTGGCAAAAAATACTCCTGCTGAGAGATGAATTGGTTGGTCTATCATAATTCGATACCACTAAAAATATAAAAAACGAGGCATGGCAATCCAAACGCCTGCGGAAGTACTTGGGCGCCTGATGGAAGCTAGATATTCGAAACCTATGGTAGTTTGTACATTGAATCATATCAAACACGATCGTAAAATGGTATCGCATTGATTGGATTTCTTAATGTTACTCTGGCTCCGTGCATCGTTTTGAATCGATCTCAACAGGTTTTTGATGCTTAAGATCACTGGAAACATAACAATGATTTTACGATCGTTGGTGCCATTTTGTCTTATGAGCAAAAAAAAAACAAGCGTATGGGTACCGTACCAAGTGCTATCTTTCAGACCTTCCACAAGTTCAAGAGCGGAACGAAAAGAGTTTTTTGGCTCCTTTTTTGCATGCATTCAAGTTGCGGTGCGTTTGATCTGCCCACGCGTTTGATGTTTGCTCTCAGCGTAAAGTAATCCGCGAAACGATACATAGAGTATTTGTTTTTATCCACGAGTCACTCGACATTCTTGGAAGCAAGCAAAAAAGGCTCCTCACAAAGTTTAATCACAGCAATTTAGATTTCCTTTCACAATTCCGCTTTGTGCATTGTATTTGGGTTTTGTATAATAACCCTTAAATACTGCAAGATGGTATAATTTGATTGGCGACAAAATGATAATAAAAAATAAATTGAACACACTAACGTGTCCCATTGATGCACTAATAGCCCTCTTCCTGTTCTTGCCGTTTTCTCGCTCGCACCATAATTTTCCACACCAATCGTTTGACCCACCGAATGGTTTTGATTCAGCTGCGTGCGACCGACCAGAGGTTCAATTAATTGCAGTCATTAGCGCACTCCATCATTATCTGCGGATGTACGGTGCTGTGCGGTATCGGCTTTCGCTGAAGTGCTACAGGAAGCGACATCCGGTGTGAGGAAATTTTTATTTATGAACCAATCGGCGCTAAGAGTCGTTAAGAGAGTTCACAAATTAACTCATTTGAAACGGCCCATTTGTTGATCCTTGCTGCATGCCAACGCGCCGCTAAATCGTCCGAAACATCAGATTGCCGAAAAGGAATCGTTTCCTGTACGCTTCGCTCGATGCACGGTTTCTCGTGCGTGGCTTAGGGCGTGCACGATCGTCGCCCAGCACGTCATAAATATCGGCCAAATGGGCTCGCAACTTAAGTTGCGTGTTATGACAGCGTAACATTATTTGTTTTGAAAATCCGCATCCCATAGCTCCGCGCGCGTGCACTTCACACAGGATCTCTTAATTCTCGCCGAAACGCAGGAACAGAGAGCAACGATTCATAATTAATGGGCTTCACTACGCGTCCTGAAGGAGGGAGACTTTCAAAACGGGAGATGAGGACAGTGTTCCTGCAGCTCGCGATTAGATAGCGCCCCCAGTGCTACAACCAGGACCTTTTTTCACACCCCACGAACATGATCGATACTCGAAAGCAGTCCGGCAGGATCGCGCAGCATGCTGCACTTCGCTGCCACACGGAAATAGGATTTTTATTCACTTTTCGTGACCTTCGATTGTTTCGTTCGAAGGTTTTAATGGATCTTGCGTTAATGGGCTCTCCTCTGGTACTTGGCGTATTAAGTTACCATTGCACGTTCGCTGGCGGCTCGTGGGAGGTAGGTAACGCGCGATAACTAGAACCAAGGGTATCGATTATTTATGGGGATAGCACATCCGCATGCCTCAAGTCGTTGCAGCGACGTACCAAGTGCTTTCGAGAACGCCGTTGCGATATGCTGATTTATGTGCCAGGCGCCGTTTTCGTCCGCACAAACACTGGGGATCTATCCGTTTGCTTTAATGCTTTCGGTTCCAGCATATCGCATCGAGATCGCGTGATCCTTCGGTCGGAAGGATCGGTATCCCTTTCCAGGTAGCAGTGTACGGGTGGCACACAAGGGTTTTGAAACGATTTTTTGAGGACCCAAGAGCCAATTTTGGAACTACCTCCCGGATGGTTACGCTCGGTCATCCATCATTCAAAATTGCTGCCCTCGGTTTAGCTGGAAGAAAAACCAGCATACATTTCGCATAAATCCTTTGGGCGCTCGGAATGGCCCGGGTCAACGGGAAACGTCGCTTCGCTGGGTGGCATTAATGATATCGTTTCGGGATGAGCCTTTTGCTCTTTCGGGACATGCGAAGCCCCGTCACGCTTAAGATCACCTTTGTTTCACTTCTGGTAGCGGTTTGGTCGCGGCTGTTCATGTGTAATCTATCATTTTGTCCCGTCTGCCACATGAAACGGTTCGGCCGGAATGGAAGGATTGGGAAATACGGTTCATTAACATTGCGAGCCATCAATAGACCAATAGGAAAGACAGATCAATTTGTGCATCGTTAAGTTCCGATGGTGTTTAGAATCGTTCGCTACGTGCTTTTTTTGGGATCCTGCAGCTTTCCAAGAATAAGCCCGATAAGATCGATTGAGCGAATTGATCTCCTTTTCATAATGAGATGGCATCGTCTTTTCTAAATGGCGTTAAGAAACACCATGGGGGGCAAAAGGTTGTAATGATTTTGACAACTTGTGAACGCTAAGTCGTGGGTGGGGGATGTACATTTTCAAACATTGCGTTTTAAAATAGCATTATTGAAATACAAAGCGAATGAATTATAAGTTAGTATAATGTTTAATGAAAATTAATTTTTTTCATTTCTGCGTACACAACATGAACAAATTATATTTATATTGATTCTATGAAAGAATGACCCTGAAAGATAATCCCGAACAGTATACATAAACGTCACTGAACGAGCGCTTAAACTGAAACTGAGCGCAATAAACCACAGATAATCTAAAATTCTATAGCTAGACAAGTCTTCCCTAGACTGATGCGAATTTTTTGCATGTGTTATCCATCCAATTTGCAAATGTGCGCAAATTTTATTTTTTATTGTTGCCCATCTGGCCGATTTGCTCAACATAGCAACTAATATGCTTAACAAGCCATCAATCAAGTGGAATTTGGAGAAGGATTATGCTGCAATAAAAAAATATACGCTAAAAGAGGAAGCAGACAATGCATGTGCGGACATAGTTGGGATGGGAAGTGGACAGAAGAGCAAATGTTGCTCTCACTAGATTCAGTGGTAAACTATTTCGCTTTAACATATATATTTCATTCCGCTTGACATTGAAATTGTCACCAAATGAGGAGTGCGTGACCGCTAAAAGATCAGTAGTTGACAGCGAAGGATGATATTTTTGTCGTCAATTTGTACATTCGCACAATAAATTGTATAGCATCCTATCTAGCTATGTCTGAAACGATGCACAAAAACAGAACACTGCTCAATGAATTATGTCGTTGATCCATTAACGCAAGTAAATATTTCGCCAAACCATGAATGGTTTATGACATGCAACAAACAAAGAAAAAAGCTTTTCCCAGGAACTTCAACTTAAGCAGACAGATAAAATTTATTTGCGAAATTAGACAGAAAACCATAATGCCACTGTGTGCAGAACACATTCAGGGAACTTATCTCCTGTTCGATGAATGTATGCGAGAAGGTTGGACGAGTTTCGTACACGCCTTTCTCAAGTTCAAGTTCGAAGCGAAGTTTCCGTTCAATGCCAATGGCAGGGTGACCAGATGTGTCGCTTGATTGTAAGGATTTGAACCTAGCCGTTGCTGTTGAGACCTTGAAAATAGGCCCGAACGAAACGAAATGATGAACAAAGTGGCCACAAGACTTCTTTTTACGACCGGCCGGCCATTGGTATTGCATTTTCTGGACGCTGACGATCGGATCTCGTAAACTCGGTTCAAATGCCATAAACTGACCCAGCGGGTGGTGGTTGTTCATCTGCCGATGCCCGCTCTAATCATCCGGCGAAAGATGATGTTTATTTGTTTTCGGAAATGCTACACCACAGCCTTCCTGTAAAAGCGTTAGGCTTTGAGAGATACTTCTGCAAATAATGAGGGCAGTCTGGGTAAGAGTACGAGCGTAAATTATAGCCACATTTTTACTGTTCAAATGATGAGGGAAACTAAAGCAGCAACCAAGATAACGTTGTAAAGTGTCAAAAGTAAGTTCTTCGGAGACTAAAGTATTTCCTTGTAAATACTTTATAATTTTCAAGCATCTCACATAACTCGATTTTGATACGGTGGAAATAAACCCGTACAAAAAGGAAACCAGTCGAAGTAAAATTACAAATGCACCGGAACGCAATAAATCACACTGACGTCCTTTGCCATAGTTTGGCGATGACATTACTTTAAAGAAGACTGGAAGCAAGAAGAAAACAAGAGATTGTTACGCATTTCTCATAACGAATGCAATTAAAATTAGTTACCAAACGCATTTCCATTCGTATAATGAAATCAAATATGATAAACTACGCTGTATGGCTTGAATCGTCGATGCAGAGAAAATGTCGCATAACCGGTTTCATATAGATCGAAATACGTTTTTTATTTTCGTATGGTGTAAGTTTGTTAGGATTAACCCTTCTATTTTCAACCCTCTAGCAAATATTAAATTATGGAGGAGTGTTGCAAAATTTTAATTATGGGACAATTTTGCAAAAATACAATAACACTACAAAAAAAAAGCCATTTCTGGGCAATACTCAATCTATACCGCAAATTTATTTATTTTATTTAACTTTATTATTCCATTACTAAGGGTTTAGGTTACCATGCTTGTATGAACTCAATGCTACTCTTCTCGAAAAAGATGAAGGAAATGCAGTAAAAATTACCTGTTTCACATGTACAGACATTTCTCTTGCATTTGTATAATCAAATTACGGCAGCCTCATCTGTTGGCTCCAAGGACATGAACGAAACAAGAGCGATATTATTGCATTTACGGTCGTTTCCAAATCTTTGAGTTGATAAACATTTATCTTTGATTTATGCAAGCGAAGGTCCCTTTGGGGTGTATTCTAGAAAGCCACCCAAATCGGAACGATCGAAGGGAAATTCTTATATACTGCCTTTTCAGCTGATATCGCGCAGAAGTGCACGCTTTTTAAAGAATTTTCAATTATGCTACAGCACATTCCATTCAAATTTCTTGACACATTCACATTGGCGACAGGCGGACGATAAATTTAATCTACCGTCGCACTGATGGTCGTACTGGAGCGATTAATCGCAAATTTGTTGGGACCACCTCGCTGTGGTATGCTTCTAGATTAGCCAAAGACGGTAGCAATCATGGTTGGAAGGCTAAAGTAATGAAGCTTGCTTCCAGCGGGTGCATTCTTTACGATCGCTAGCCACGCCTTACGCCATTCGTGCCCTTAACGTGGCTTGAAGTATGATTGAAAGTAAAATCAACTTCATGCCAGCAGACCCGTAGCAGGAACTACAGAGATGATCTAGTATTAAAGTGCCACGGTAGGCATCGCTCAAAGTCAGTTCTTGAACCGAATCGTGGTTCTTCATCGATGTAACTTTCCCATCCGAAGCAACTTGCCTCACTGACGTCTTCTAGGCATGTTGCTGCCACGGAACGCCTTTCCATCGATCCCGCGGATCGTGTCCGCGAAGATCGCAAAACCGTCGACCTGACCGTCTGGGAAACACCCGCTCGCGGACATGGTAAGAGGAAATTAACATTCGTTATGAGCTCATACATCAACTTGTCAGTGTACCGGGATGCGGTACGGTCGGGACAAGTGTTGTGAATCGAATAATGAGTGGAATTAATCAAAAAAGGGTTTATTTTTATTCATCCGTGCGAGCGCCCTTTTTTCGCCACCACACTTTTTGCCTACTAACAACAAGCCGCCGGCACGGGTTCGCTTTTTATTTTGTTTGCAATGTTACTGAAGCTCCACCATCAATCGGTTGCGAGGTTTGGAAACTCGGATACTGTCCCGATATTTTTACCGTCTTCATTACATTTTTTAACGAAACAGTTTTCGAACATTTCCTGCATTATGCATAAGGCAGAAGCAGCCCGGAGACAGGTTATAGCAGCTTGCGGTTGCTACCATTTTTCTTGCCTTGCCAGTCCAATGCATTCTGCATTCAAGTTTGAGATTTTACAAGTTCTTCGTTTCCCTTCTCAGGACGCAATGGCTCACTGTCTCTGAAATGCGTTTGTCTTCACACCTCGATGCAGTAAGTTCGGAAGAAGATATTCGACTTTTTCGCAACATCTGACGGAAGTATAGCGCGCTCGGACGCGCGCCGTTTTGGGGTTGAAATATTTTGACAACTCAATTACGTTGCGCTGCTTAATTAGCCCAGCCCTCGGTCACGTGGTCAAAGAAAACGGGCGCTCACCAAAGGCTTCCAAAACGAACAAATGGGCGTCGTTCTTTTTACGAATCGTTTCCGTAACGTGTGAATTCGTGCACTTACATCGCTTTCCTTGCCCTACTGCGTCCGGCACGTTATGACCGATGATCAGCCGGCGTGGTAACAAGGAGCTATGAGTTATGATCACGAAATTAAACAACCGCACATCCCCGAGGCATCTTCGTATCTAGCACCGGAGATGAACTTGCTTTCCTGTGTATGTTGCCCTTGTTTTGCCATTTCTCCCGAGGTCATTTACAAGCGCACCATCCTTCCGAACAAAGTGTTCTGCTCAGCGTGACGAGTGAAAAAGGGTTAAAGACAATTGGGATGCTTCATTACGTGTTTCCGAGGAGGGTGGATCCTTAGCGGCAGAACACAATGTATTTTAATCCTATTAAGCAGCCTGCCAGCGAGTCGTTAGCAGTACGCGTGGCTGAGCACGACGTCGGATGCGTGGTAGGTTGCCTTTGGCGGTATCGCGAATCTCCAAGTTGATTGGTTGGAACTGTGGGCAAAATTGGTGCGGTTCGGTAACGATCCCCATCGTTTGTTACCCGGTTTCTGCCAGGTGTTAGTTGAAGCAGCATTTATCAAATACTTCGTTACATTTAATCTGAACAGCGCACTTCGGGTCAAGTGACTGAAGAAAATGGGGTTTCTACTGGCAATGAAGGGCTTTTTGATTGGTTTTTCTTTTCACTTTACCAATTTATATTATTTTAACTTCAGTGAGTGCATTTGCGAGTTTCTTTGAAAATAAATAACATATACGTGTCAATTGTTTTTACTATTTTGAACGCCGTTAGATGTACATCGTTTACATTATAGAACGTCTTTCAAGGAGACAAAGAAAAATGACATACAAAAAAAAAACGGTCTCCCACACAAACCGTGCTTAGAATTTATTGCTCAATTCCGTGTGCAACCTGTCGTTTTGTTTCAGTAGGCGTTCGTTTTCCGCTTCCAGCTCCTTTTTTGATATGTTTTTTTATGTCATTTGGCTGAGACGAGATGAGCAGCAGTTTAATCGGTTGGTACGAGCCCGACACGAATAAATCTCCGGTGGCTCCCAATTTATCACGCTATTCACCATAAATCTATCATCTCCGTATCAACGCCATCGGCCCGATCTGATGCCACGCCTGAAAGATGGCTCTACCAGGGCGCTCATGATCGCCATCGTGATCGCATGCGATTCCCATGACGCTATCGTTTCGATGTTCGATGCCGCATCGACCCTTCGAATGCCTCATTTGAGGTTTTCCGTTTCTCGTATGTCAAATGTCAAAGTACAGGGGGTCGGCCACAAAAACCAGGTTTAGAAAATTTGTCGGTTCGTTTCTCTTTCGCTCTTGCTTTCCTCTGTGCACTATTTTCCCGTGGATCGAGGAAAGGTCCTTGATAGAACCCCGGGTTGAACGAGCCCAGAATGAGGTGGCCACAGACAAATGAGCTGCTTCCGTTCAAGGGCTCAAGTGGCCAGCGGGATTACGCAAATTCCACTGCGTCGTGTAGGTCAAACGCGGTGCACTTATTGTCGGTCATGGTGTGGGAATTGTGACCTTTTTGTCGTGTGTACAGCAACACCAAGCCGGTAGGAGGGATCCCTCCATACGAAGGCTTGAAGGGTCTGGCCGAACGCGACCCTTCGCTCTGCTGACACATATCGAGTGAAGACGAACGAGAGAACCTGTAAATGTGCGTTCCGCGTGGAGCAATGTATGTCACGCATTGTATGTTGGCCGCGCCTTTATCGGAACCCGGGAATGCGTGCGTCTTCGTGCTATTTAAATGCAACGGTTCCACATTGACGCCTCGCGGGACGCGTTGTTCATTTCTTCTCCGTTTGCCGCTGTTTAACACTTGGGTATTCGTTGCGAGCCCCCAAGAGAAGGTGCAGTTCAGCTTCAGGAGACCTGAACTTGACCCCACAACCATCGTCTGCCATGTCTGATGATTTGAGAACTCCGTCACATGGCTTCCCCGTGGAAACAAGAATAGAAGCATGGCTGTTACGGAAGCAGATGGAAAATGATTGACAGGCTCACTGGAGAGCTACAGCAAGTGGTAGGCTATATCCTACCGTGCCAGAGACGCATTATTGAAAAACTTAAAAGAAAACACACTCCCTCTTTTTCGACAACAAACGCGCGCCTTGGTGTTGTTGGTAATTATTCGATTTTAAACTCATTTACACTCTGCAACAACACTAGCTCCTTTCCAGTTCCCCATAAGGATACAATATACCTCCTCACGATAGTTCGGGTAAAGTATTGCGGCAGCAACTGTTCGTGCGTGTTTCTGTTCCCCCGTGCTTCCTGTTTCAAATTAACGCACTTTCTTGTTAATGTTACACCCTCCGAGGATGGCTATCAAGGGAAGATAATTATGAGCATCGAACGTACGAGTGTTTGGTAATGCATTCCAATGCAAAGGGGAACCTCACGTACTAGGGTGGTGAGATGAAAAAGAGCCGAGGGTATTGCGTAGAATGTCCCATTTCTCGATACATTTAGCGTAAATAATGCATGAGAAAGTGTGTCTCGTCGTGTGTAAGGAGAGCTTTGTTCTGAGGCTTTGTAAACAAACATTGGGTGCAAAGACGACATCGAAAGGGATTACACGTTCACTCCCCAGGAAGACGATTTCTTTGATGTTTCAACCACTTTCGAACTAACTGTTAAATAACTTAACTAAGAACTAACTGTTAAAAGTGAAAAGTACCCTAAAAGTAGATCTTACGAAATATGATGTAGGTGAAAAATATCCATCAGGGATGTCGACATTGATATGGCGCTTATCAAAATGGTTTAATAAAGATATTTTATCAACAACCATTAAATTAAAAAAAGTCTACTGAATGAAAAAAAATATAAAAATCCAAAATGCGTATGAAGTCTTACATATACCGAGCTGATATTTGATATATGACTTTTACAATCAATTGATTACAGTCGCGTTATTTGGAGGACGAACCTGCCGGCTAATCTTCATCCAGTTTCTATCCGTAATAAAGAAGAGATAAACATCCTCGAGACACCAAAAGTGAACCAAAAGTGAAACGAAATCAAATCAGTATCCATTTTACGAGCAATTTTTCATCCACAACAACCCAAATATGTGTTATTATCAAAATATTTATTTTATTGATCTCATTCCGCCACAATCGGCCAAAAACATTGCAGCCACTCGCCGTCCATGCAGCATGCAGAAAATCCCTACATCTGATAATGCGTTAGTTGAGAGTTTTATCTCGTCATATTTTTCTGCCCAGCGGGTATAGATCCCGCGAGAGATGGGGCACGATGGGTTGTGCGATTTCCTTTCCACCCAAGGAAATGGCGTTTGCCTGTTTGTTCTGCAAAAGCTGCACGATGTTGACGATACGCCGTTGGCGGCATATCGTAAAACATCAGCTCCACACGGACGTTAACTTTGCCGGTATGAGCCCAAGTTCGTGTTCTTGTTTTCTGGGCTTTCCGACTTTTATGCCGAACCGCATCTCGCCGCAGGCCGACGTTTAAATGAGTCAATCGTATGCATCCTTTCGTGCTATCGATGCATAAGCGTTTTATGAACGACTTCGTTCATCGTTCGTACCGCTAGGGTAGCTGAGCGTTGCTTAAGTGAGGTCGTGGGACAGTTCGAAGAAGGCAGGAGCTCTGCAGTGCGTTAGCAGCACGCGCAACCGAGAGGAAAGAAAAACGAACGATGGCCATCGTCATTTACTAAGCGCATGCTTCCACCGTATTAGAAGAAGACGTGCTCCACGTCGGTGCGAAACCTTTGACGCCCATTCTACCTTATCTCGATCTAACTCATCTGATTAAGACATCAGAAGCGATTGGTGCGCCTCTGCCTGTTCGCTCCAACAACCATTCCGGTGTGAAGCATGAGCAAAGGAGCAGTTTAAAACTGAGACGTTTTTATGCTGCAAACAACGTATGGAACGAAGCGGAATAGTACACCTTACGCGAAATACATGCGCAGTGCATGCAGGGCAAATGTTCGCACCTTTCGAGCGGCATGCGTATGTTTCGGCTAACGATGTGTGAATATATTTTAACGCCCATTTTTCCTGCAGAGATATCTCCTCAAGGGCATGAATAAATTTCAGCAAACACAGTGAAGTGATCAGGGAAGGGCGATCCAGTGGCGTTAAGGATCGTCATTCGGTGAGTTTTTGAGCATCACCCAAGGCACAAAAATTAGTAAAAAAAAACTCCAACAGGAGCTCGCGCCTGGGAGGCGCGTTCCTGAGCTACTCCGAAGGAGATACATTGAGGGTAATCATGAGGTCCGGCCTATCCACCAATAAAGGTGGTTAATTTATGGAAGCGTATAAGAATACAAATTGCACATTTATTCGGCATGAAAGAAGCGCTGGATTGCACGCGTTTCTACGAATCTGACACAGCTTCAGTGCATCGACCGCAATAAGGGCGGTCTTCTATTTTATTTTACCCAACCTCCTGCTTTGGTTGTTCCGTTGTAAAACATTAAGACCAATCTGGATGCAAAATTTCTCAAATTATATTAACCTCCTGCAGAGGCAAATCTCCGTAGCTTCTAAGCGACTGTTATCGGCATTAAAAAACATAAAAATAGCCCGCTTCCACGGTGGTCAAGTTCAGAAATTACCCGACGACCCGCCAAATGACAGACCACCGTCCGGCGGCAGATCCGTTTCGTGGCAGCTACAGACGCCATCTCGGGCAGTTGACAGACGCAGGTGGACCCGTTTGTGCGATCAAGTCGTCAATTCTTCGACAAAGTATCTCTGTCCACACGAGCGTGCGCCCTCTCGAAATGGGCCCTTGCGAACGCGTACGAAAGAAAAACGCGCAAAGTGGAGCCAGCCGACCCGCGACTAATGGTGATTTCTTTGGCCAATTAAAATATGGACCATCGTAAACAACTCAATGAGGCGGGATGGTTATCGATTCTCATCCGTACCTGAACCGAACCCGATCGATGGACGCGATCCTCACCTTCGTTGCGCGTGTTTTATGTGTTGGCTTTTCTCTTTTTTCGTTACTTTCCTGTTTGGCCTAACATATCTCCAGCGATATCATAAATCTGTTACAACGCACATCGCCGGTGCCCGTTGGGGTGGTTTCACGAGGGCACGAGGTAAAAATAAAGTTTGGAATGGATTTTTGAAACGTTTCCAAATCTTTCCACTCTCAAGTGGTCAGACAAATTTTGACGCTTCGCGAAGCACTGGCATACATACACGCGGCACCGTCAACCAACGGCCGGAAAGGAGTCTCAACCCACCGCTCAGGTTTGACACGATTGTGCGTGTGTGCTTTTTTGTCTGTTCCCGGAACATTTGATGCATGCATGAAGTGATTTATCTCGATATCGCTCGATCAGAGCAGTCTAGACTTCATTTATCTTTTCGTTTGCAGTGGAGCAGTGCTGCTTCCCTTTTTAGCATATCGGCAGGTTTCTAACGTTGCACGTTGCACCCTTTGCCTTACCTGACTGAATAATGTGGTGCTAGTTTGATGCAAGTTCACGGACACACGCCATACGCCGCCAAGATTCGGTCGGTGATGAATTGATGAATGTCCGCACCCGCGGTGGAAGCTCCAAAAGTTGAAACTGGTTTATTGGGGCACCTTTATTCCTCGTTAGTTCACGTTTCCGTGCGATTGGTTGAGTTTGAATCTTAGTTATTTAGGCTAGCCCGCGAAGTGATCAATACTTCGGGATAGCTTGGGACCGACCAAATGTAACAATTCGTGCATCGGATACTAGAGCTAACAGAATGGCTTATGGCACACGCGGCAGCGATTCGTTTGTCAGAGATATCACAAACTGACGTTTATCCCTAAAATGTTGCTTGATTTTTTTTAAATATTCGAAGGCTTATTGAAACAGCAAAAAATCCGTCAACTACCGTACATGTCACGTTTCTTAGCCAAACAGCATAATTGTCGGCAAAAGGAATTTCAGCACGCATGAATCCGGCTCGTTTCTCGCTTGTACGACATAATCGGATCATTCTTAATTGACTTTTAAATTAGCCAAACATGTAGTACACGTTCGCTTTTCATAAAGGCGATCGATCGGTCCTGCGGTTGCTGGACATTTGTCTTTGGTTTAAATTTGCTCCCATTTCCTTCCGATGACAGGTGACAAGAGCCCTAGAAGAGGGACGTGGAGGTGGTGTGAAAGGAACATATTTTTCAAACTTTTCAACACATGTGACTGCTGATATCTTGATAGCGCGAGTATGAAATGGTGTGGTGCCCAGGGACGAGATACGACGCGGTCGATAGAACCGGTCACCGGAAGCCACCCCTTTCTTGTCCGTTTCAATTGGCCTCCTTTCTGCGCGTAGCCAACGTGTCGCTGATAGGTAGTAGCGATCTAACTATACCGTAATTATAACGCCAAGCGAACACCCCGTACAGGGCTCAATTGCGTTCGTCGCTTTAATTGAACACTTCTTAACAAACAGCAATTATCACATTATCGCAATACCGCGCACAATCGAATGCAACAACCGATCGCCACGCGTGCTGAAAAGTGAGAAGTGTTGCTTGAGATTGAGATATTCAAATTAGACACGCGATCGACTGGTACATTTTGCGGTCTGAACGATTCAAGAGTGGTTGCTTGCGACCGTACACTCAAATTTTATCACACCTTGAGTAGTATACTGTGTACCGCGAATCGCTTCGTCTTTTCTGGTGTACGCAACGAAAGGTCAATGTTTTGACCTAGAAATAAGAAAATTTAAATCACCGATAATACGTCAGAGTTGAGCAATGTCATTTTGCCATTCGATTACTGCATGACCGTTTCATAAGCCGCTGTCGTTAAAAACGCATTCAAAAACATAATTATTGGTTTTATAATAGGCTAATACAGCGAATAATTATTGTTCAAGTCAAATGAATCAAGATCCCGTGATTGCACTAAAGATTTGCACTAAAGATTGCTGTTGAATTAGCTTCCGTATTTCAAGGAGAAACTTTTAACTTCGTTGGGGTTGGAATAATTTATACATGGCACCGGCAGATATTCATCATCAGTTATGAATGCTTGAAAACCAGCAATTACTCTTCAAGCTGTGAAGCAGGTGCTCTCGCATGGTAGTATTTTGCATTTAAATGCAACGAAAAATGACACGATTCAGAATGGACGCATTTTATCCGGCAAATTCCTTCTATTCAACTATAAACGTGTAAGGATTTTTAAAAACACTTCACAGTGTGTTGGGTTTCTATATTGCTTTTTGAAATGCAAATGGAATTTGAAAAACTAGCATTTCCAGCCACCACTGTTTGATGAGGTATACAATTACGTTCGTTGAAACATGATCCACGTTAGCGATCATTAAGCATGATAAGCATCACTTATTTTGCCAATTCCTTTCGCCAGATTCGTATCGCTACATTTACATCCAAATTAACACCAGAAACACAAGGATTGACAATCGTTATTTGTGAATCGTGAAATGCCATTGGTTTGTTGTCAATGTAAAAAAAAAACAAAACAGACACCTAACAACAACCATATCAAACTGACAGCCTTCGAAAATCAAGTTGCTCTAACCCAATGAACCTGTCGTTTACTTTCGGTTGCCAAAATCAATCGATTTTCTGCTTAACTGAACTAATATGAACCCTACCCTACATGGCAAATCTGCGACACTGCTTCTAAAATACATGTTTTTTTCTCTCTTTTATTTTGCATCAGGGTGTGAATAAGCGAATCAACCCGAAACCCACTGATGTCGTTGCTTAGATATCGACCGGAACGCGATCTTACGATCGATGTTTGGCTATCGTTCCTCGGAACATGTGCAAGGGAAACTGGAAGTGAAAAGAAGATTCATTCTCACTATTCAGAGCATCGTTTCGTTGCAGACAACGTGATTTTCTGCTACGATGCCCTGCAAGACACGAATCGGATAGCCTCAGCTAATAAATCTCTGATTTTGTTTATTAATCAGACTAATGCAGAGTTTGCGGCTGGGTCTCTCGAATGAGGCAGAGGTGGGTGTGAGAACCGTTGGCTTTCCACGCGCTCTTCCAAAAAGAATCCTCTTACTACACGGATAAACATATCGGGATGATTCCGAAAACAAAAACACTACGAATGGAACTGTACCGGCCACCGCCTGTGGTAACGGCACGGCGCAGAAGCGACATAAGTTATAGCGGGTGTCGCGCGGATGTGGAAACATGAGAGAAATTCGATCCCTTTTGGCGAGAACTATCCTTCTTCTCTTCCTTATGTTGCATTACCGCCTTTAAGCCACGCGTACGGTGCGTTTCGAAGTTGGGCGGTGTCCAGAAAGGAAACCCAGCACGGCATCTAATTATCGGTCACTTCGGGGTGGCTTACTGGAATGGTATATTTATTCTGCTCAGGTTGCAACGCGGAGCGCAAACCGGCTACGTTTGATCGGTTCGTCGCTTGATGCCGAGGTGCACTCTAATGACTCGGCATCGATTGAGTCTGATGGTAGGCAAGATGTTTGCATAAATAAGAACATACCTGGTGAGCGTTTAATGTGAACTAATTACATGCTGGTAACGAGAACGAAAGTAACAGCAGGTCTCATTAACAAAACTGGAAGTTTATCCGAGTGTACCATTACAAGACACATTAGTGGGCATTGCAGTTTAACTCTGGAATCTTTTTTAGAGAATCAAAGTTGCCAAAACATAATAAATTGAGTTCATACATACATCAATGCACGCCTAATTTAAAGACATTTAAAATTTTGTCAAACTCCATCATTCAAAACTTTCGAAAAATAAAATATAATCCTTACTATAATTTAGTCAGACATTAACACATATTAGGTGTATTTTACACAAATGTGCCACCTTAACGATGTAAAACACATTCCATTTACACCACCATCCCTTACGCTCCTACGAGTAGGAGCGGTAGCTACGGTCATAGCTCATCCCATAGGAACCGAAACGCTTGACGATGGCTTCGTCGAGCAATGTCCAAATGCGTAGGACCCTCAGTATGTTCAGCAGCCGTGTGCCCGATCGTCGTATTTATGCGGATCGTAACAATTATGACAGCATAAATTAGCGTAAATTATTGACCAACACAAACACATCCACAACGACGCAGAACATCAGGCTTTACGCGCAGCCGATGCCGGACCATAGTGGTTCGTGTTCGATCCGGTTCACTGTAAACGACCAGACTGTGTTTCGCTGTAAAAGGTGGAGATTGGATTTTCTCTAAATAATGCTAAACCCACACGATAGCGTAGCTCGGGTATCGACGTTGTTCAACCAAACGCTTCAAGCGTTTTCGGTGGTCTATGAACTCGGCTAGCGTTTAATCGTCTCAAGGAGAAACTTTCGGTGGCCCACAGGTGCGATACCGACGCTTGATCTGTTTTTATGAGGCAGGGCTTATGATATTCCAAATACGTTCGCGCAACCCTTTTCGGCGCCAATCCTAAACGATTCGGCAACAAGTTCAGGAGAAAAAAGTGTACGGGATGCTTTGAGGCTTATTAAAGCAATAGGCAATAGGAAGCAGGCTGGGTGATTTACCGTCAGCAGGAAAAAGCGTATAATTGAATCAATGCTCAAAGAAACCCAATCGCGTGTCCATGAGATCACTTTGAATCAATCGACCGATAAAAACCATATGCCTTACTCATGCGACAACGCTTTCCATTTCAGGCTCCACCCGCTGGTAATGGACACCAAGTTATTATTATTTCACATCTGCCCGAAAGGATCGTAGCTGGCTCATGCTTGCGTTATGGCCCGCGGCTCTGCGAACTAGCAGCACAGCGAGCGCTGCCTAAGCACTAATAAATTTACGTCTTTTTAAGCCCATTAGACCGATAGGGTTCTGCGTTAAACCTTTTTGCTCACGGCGAGTTGTGGCTTGGACGGCTGGGTGCACTTGTTGCGAGATTTAATCGATGGCCTCGCGCATTTGGCATGCAAATCCGTACTCAAGGAGCAGGACTGGCGTGTTTTAGTAGTATAGCGTATCTAGCTACCCTTCAGCTGTTGAATGTGTCGGTGATCCTTTCAATTTGCCGCCTAGACAGTGCCGGCTATCAGTTCTTTCAAACTTTTCCCATATTAAACCGCCCCAAGGAAAGATCTCGACGCTATGCGATATCTTGTAGTCTGACGACCAATGGCGTTGGTGCTGACGGCGGGCATGGCATTAGACATTCTGTCTAATTTGATTACTGGGTGTAATAATACGATATCAAAAGCTGGTCTTATAAATAGGAACATAATATATCGAGGTGGCATACCCTTCTTGAATACATTTTTTTTAATTAAATTTGAAACATTTTACATAATGCAAGTGAATTTTTTATTTTAAATGAGTATGAAGTGTACCACGTATAGTTCCAAAAGCTTCCTATATAATTCTATATTTCCTAGTAAATCATCATTAGGTTTTGCCATAAATCAATGCCTCAAAGTTGTGTTACTATTTTCCCCTTTTCTTATGCTAGACCAATTACAATGTTTTACCATCATAACAACTCATTCAAGCTTCGTTTAAGTTTATTTGAACGACGAATGATCCACCCTTTGTAAACTATTCCTTTTTCGCAAAGGTCGTAGCTAAAAAATAGATAGAACTAGCGAACATAATACCGTTTTAGAATCTCACACCTTAACAGCAACCCTTGCCGACCCTTTAATTTTCTTTAATTAATTGAGATATCATTTTCCCAAATCGATTATTATTGATCCCCGCGCGAGCGATTTATCCACTGCATCTTTTTCGGGGGGGTCGAACATCGGCGATGTTGCCCCAAATTGTCTGATCTTGACCGTAGAATGGCCGAAAAACAATAAAGTAGATTAAAATAAATCGTACCCTCGGTCGGTCGCTCTCGTTCCACCTACTTTACACCTCGAACAGCTCAATTGATTCGATCGTTCGCCGGCGCAAGATCATCGCCCAGATCCGTCGGCGATCGGCATCGAAAGATCATAACAAATTATACTGCAAATGGGGCTTCAGACGCGAACCACCATTCCTTGTCGAAGCATTTCTGGTTTGCTATGCCGTCATTAGGTCTCCCACAGCCTTAAAGGTTCCCATTCCTTGGTAGAGGTAGAAGCATCCTGTTCCACCGGAGATCCGGTACCATCCCCAAAACTGGACTTCAGCGGTCTTCAGCGTTTTCGGAAGACATACATTATAATGCATTAGGTCTCGCTGGTGATTTGTAGCGTTGCTCTTTCTCTGCTGTTCACTCCCTATAAAAAAAACTGAGCGAGCTTTTCTTCGATGCCCCACGTGGCCGAATGCCTTCCCATCGTAGACGGAACCTTTACTTTAGGTTTAGTACGGCGAAACGAGGTTGAATTCGGTTAGCAGAAAATTTATTGCCACTAATAATCCACGCATACCGGACGCAGAAGACGATTCTGGTGAGCAGTGCGCGTATCGGATTGGTTTAATTTTCTTCTTTTCCATTCAAGAAGGTTGATTTGTTACGCGACTGATCAAACCGATTCCACCCAAGGCAATCGAAAAGGTTGGAAGCTTATAAAAAATCAGAAAATCTGCCTTCTATCGCTCGACGTGCCAAGTTCACAAAGATCACAGGAGGTCGACTGTGTTGTATTCGCATATGAAATGACAATGGAGCGGCAATCGCGTGAGCAATTGATTAATTACACCGAGCACCCAAATTCTCCATTCAATCCACGCGATTTTTTTCGTCCGCAATGTACATCATTTAACTGGATTCGAATATAGGCATCAGTTGATTGCGAGTACGATCAAGGGAGGAGCAGATGATCAAGCTCATTCCCAAACGACCACAATCCGTGGGTGGTTTTTGAGTTTTTTTTATCGTGTCCGCCGTGGCGTTAAACCTTTTCAACATCAGGCTGTTTTTGTTGCAGTAAATTATTTTGCTTCCGATCAGCTGCTACTGGGTTGGATGCAATTGAACCCAACCAATAAATTTAAGCGAATCGAATAATGAAAAAAGTTCATGTTTGTCTGACCATGAGGATAAGTACTTTCTTAAAACTTGCTTTGTTGTATATTGATTGAATCATATAATCAACAAAATGATGGTGTCACTTTTTTCGCACTATTCTCTCAAGATAACCTTTAATATTTATTTTTAATTATAGCCTTGAGGTGGGAATAGGTTCTTAGGGAAATTCATCACTAGCGAGAGCATAAATTTGAACACACCCAAAGATCTCCCACAAGCGGAATCAAAAGAAAGGTGCACATAAACAATAACACCCGTACCGCAAGCCTTCATTCGCAACCGTCGGGTGTGTATCCCTTTACAACGATGACTTTCATTTCCGTGTTATAAACCCAATCGTTTCTATAGGGCACATGCGTTTCAAAGGTGATCATGCCGACGCGAGAGTTGTCCTGCGGGAAATCTACCCGAGTGTTCATGCATATGAATAAAACAAAGAATAAGAGAGGAAAAATAACAAGCCCGCTAAAAGTTCAATTTTTATTGATTTCTGTATCAGTTCCAGGCGGCCGTGATCGTGTGCCGTAGCCTGAGGATAGGGCTTTTCTCATACGTATCTCTGTGCTTCTTCGTTCCCAGCCCCAAGAGAACAACGATGCACCCAGAAATACGCCTTGGATGGTGAAGAGGAAGTTCTCCACCAGTCAGATACTTGCCTCGAGTGTGAATGGGAGCTGGCGATAGAAGCTCACGAAGTGCATGTTGGATGGTGTTGTCTGGTGAAGTGGATTAAGATAAGCGACCAACGGATCTCGCTCGATCGGCATTGAATGCCGACACTAGTGTAAAGAACCAAGCGACCATAGGTCCATTCCACTCTCAGCAGTTCAATGATGCTCCCGTTTAGGACTAAAATTCGATCGGACGGTTCAACAAGCCGTTAAATAGCCACCAAATATCAAACCATGAATAAGGACAGCTCAAGCACAACGACACACATCTGATCGTCGTTAAGACCATCGTTTAAGATTTCTTGAACTAAGTCGTGACAGTCCGATGATGATTGTGTTTTATATATTTCAAAGTACTAGATTTGTTTGAAATATTCTCTAAATGTTAAATAAATACAATTGGTTGTATAATGTTCAAATAGAATCAGACTTAATTCAAGTTCTTTTAGAGATTTTTAGCATAACAAGAATAAGTGGTTCGTTTATATGTTTGAAATTTCTTATTCTAATTAGTTCATCGTCAAATAATACACAAAGCGTTACCGGTTAAAACGCTCCCATCACGATCAACAGTGGAGGCGCTAGTGGGACACCATTCCACGAGCATGCATATAAATAAATATTTGGTTCCCCCGGTTCGGTTCTAATCAGGTTCAAATTCTTCCTCCTACGATGAACGTGCGCCTGAAAAATACAGGCGGTCAGCTCTACAAAGGGTCGATACCACACGAGCTCGAATAAACGAACGACATACGTTTCATTCCCAAATCCCTGATAGCCATAAATTTTAAGCCACGGGTCGCGTCGAGGTTCCTTTTAAGAAGTAATAATGTTCTAAACGCCATCTCCAACTGGCACTAAGAAGAACCTACGTTCATGGTTCAGAAGAAGTGAAGCAGCCCAGGATCATCGACGACTCAGCAAGGGTCGAGGTATTCATAAGTGAAACAAACCGCCAAAACCAGTTCGATATGAATCGATTTGTTTCATTTAAATGTTATGACATCCCGTGGCGTTGTTTTCATAATTTTGTTTCAGCGCCATCCATAATGACCGTAAATAGCGCGAGGAAAGTATTTCAACATATTTCTCTCAGCTTTCAATTGATAGAATTACAGTCGAGTAACAATGGTCACTTACATATAGAGTAGGAATTTGTTTTTTTTAAATGCAGTATTACCAAGACCAAGGATTTTTGTCACTAAATTTACGTTATATTTTAATATGTAAATCGCATATCAATGTCAACCAATGAATCCTACCGGAGAGCAGAAAGGTCATTACCCTTCGAAGTGCCACCATCTTTTCTTTGGATTGCGTTCGATGTTTCACCATCTAGAGTCGTTAAATTTAACAGTGTTTTACTTGCCATCGTTAACTTTTGACAGAACGCGACAACTATTTCACGCGAACGGCGGCACTGATCGCGGAACATTAGGTCACATCAAAAAGATCAAAGAGTTGATCAAAGCGTCCCAAAACTACGCACAAAAGATCACGCTCACTCGTTCATTCGATTCAAAATCGATCTCGAACCCGTTTGTCAAATCTCGCCGACAGTAACTTCCCGTGGCGCTCGTTGACAGCTTGCATTATGCAGACATGCCCGAACCAAATCGTGTCAAATGAATATTTCGTAGCACACAGCAAGTAACACACTACGGTCCAATAAATATCCCATTTCGTGAATGCTTTATTTTATTACTTTAATTATGAAACGGCCGGCACGTTGTTGTGCGTCAGCATCGATCGCCAAATGTAGCTTCCAAAAAGAGACCTAATCGCAAGAACGACGTTTTTCATTTCCAGAATTATCTTGAATGTTGCAGAGCGGTCACAAACGTTTCGAATGCACATGCAGTTTCTCATGAGCTCATGAGCTGCTGCAGAAAAATAATAAAAAAACACACATCACACTCGAAATACAGCCTACTATCGTTTGACGTCTGATGGAGGTTGATGGTGCTGTTTTGCCACGAAAGAAATTTGCCTCCATCAAAAACCACTTACTGGCATCAGCGTACCGCCAAAGATTCTTTCGATTCAGCAACTGACCTCAGAGCCGGTCAAATTGGCGTCTCGGTCAGCCGACAGTTCAATGGCTCACGAACGAAGAAGATGGACACATTGAGTGAGAAAGTTTGCTTTTCGGTTGGTATCTTCGTTTGAATAAAATAACGATCATTCCACCAAAGCAGGCTACCTACCAAGCAACCCTCACGCACATTCGACGAGGCCCACGCGCAAAACATTTCCCTAGTGCGAAGGTGACGGAAACTCGACCCCATGAGAGTTTTGGGTTAGGACTGTGGACGGGGCAAGATTGAGCCATTTGATGCGTGTTTTATTTTATAGGAAATTTGGATTGAATCTGACAATTTAGATAGCGCGCAGGAGAGAAGTGAAATGAGCCGACCAACGGTTTTTATGATTATAGGCATTACCGCCGTGCTATGGATGGGGTAGGCACTAAGTGTTATGTTGACATAAACCTTACGAATCTTTGCTAAGTGAGAGGCGCCCATTTTGTGATAGTAAATTAGCATCAATCTCAAATGACTTTTTAAATATCGTTCATAAGCCCCAGATTTTCATGGTCAAATATCTGCGACGAGATTTGCTTGTTAATTTCATTGATTTAGCACATTTAAAATGATACAAACCAATCTACATGAGTTGGGAAACATATTTGAGAACAGATCTGAGAACTAATTACATATGGTCTCATTTGTAATCGTTTTCGAATTTTTTTTATCATCTACGAATTTTCTCTTACAATTTACTGATATATCTTCAAACAAAAAAGAATTTGTAATTTTAAAACCATTTTTCATAAGAGGAATGTTTAGCATGATGACGGTTAGAAAGTATTTTAGAAATGTGGGCACGAGCTCTTTGGAGGCAATAGAAATTCTTTCTTTTGAACCTTTAATCCTCAACCAGCATCAATGCGCGGATCTACTTCATAAAGAGTGCCTTACAAGAACTAGATCTAATTGATAATTCCCAGCGCACAGTGTCCGATCCTTTCTTTGGTGCGCGGGTTGCATACGGTGCATCTTTGGAATGTCCCTATCGCCATGGTGCGTGTCTGAGGTCCATGAATCATTGAAATGTATCTCCATTTCCAGCACATTCGTGCACCCATTCGTGTGCCCAAGGGGTCCCCAAACCTGCACAGTGCACGTAGATCTAGATCTTGTTAGATGTCCGCGTCCCGAGAACTTGTCCCTGGTTCAAGGTTATGCACTCTCCCCCGTCCTTCCGGACGCTTGGGGACTTTCCAGAAAGATTGATCAGCCAATAATAATCCTTTTGCGGTTAGAATTCAGACGGCACGATGAGGTACACGTTGAGCCGGTGTTGTGTCAATGACATCCGATCTTCAGCGATAGATTGACGAAAATCGTGACCTGCTCGACTTGCCAGAAGGCAGTTCAGAAGCGTAGCGCAACTTGGGACCATTTTCGGCGCGTACGTTTATGCTTAATGCTGAGAAAGCCTCATCAAGCAAGCAAATCGATGAGCAATAAAGTTCTGTTGGGTCCATAAATATCGACCGTCATATCAGTTTCTGATCGAAGTTGCACCAGTGCAACGTACTAAGATTGCTCATTCTATGCAGAACGGACAGCGCACCAAAGAACGAGTTTAAGTTGCGTTTCATCCCGTATATTTTCATTTAAAGACCACAACGATCGCAGAAACGATTCCTGCCGGTGAACGATTGGCTTTAAATTATTTGCCAAAGCAAAAAAATGATTAGCACGAACGAGACAACCATCCAAAAACGCATGCTAGTGGAAGGTTCCATTTCGTGGCCACAGATTATACAATTTTATCACTTTACGATTCTTTTTTTACCCTTACGAATGCTTTTAGCGAACCTCGAGACACATTCCTCTCATGCTGCATCGTGCTTCACCTTTCACTGCTAACATGCTCACAATCAGACCATTGATTCTGATCGCGAAGCAGGCCCATATGCTCAAATGTAAAACCATTTTTTTTCTTCATTTTTTTAACACTTCACCAAAGCCGTCAACGAATCGTGGAGAGGAATTCGCAAGAACTTGCACTTTTATTGACCGATTTGGACGTTGGTGATACAATTTTATGGATCAGCTTTGTAAGCGAGTCTGCGATTCTCTCATTCGCCCAAGACAAGCCGTACTGTAAATGTGGAGCTTTCCGTCGACGGTTTTTATTTCATTTCATTCTGCATTTTATTTAGAGCACACTACCTCCTTCACGCCAATCGGGTTCTCGAATTGGCGGCACGACACCAAAGGAAAGTGTTTCGCGCGTGCGAAACATGATGCCTATTCGCGTTTTTTTGCCAATCAGGAAAAAAATCCTGTTTCCAAATAAGGACCGGACACACGAGACTGCGTCGGTGTAACGTGAGTGTGCCTTGACCGTGACCCTGAACCATGTTAGGTTCGAACGGATGCAAATTCCGATCAATGTTTCTAAACAATATTCTGACAACAATTTCTACACAGTAAGTAATATCAACATTTTGAACAATCAAGTAAAAGCAAATTTAGCAAGTTAGAAAAAAAATATATCTAATGATATCCACGGAATTTAAGCAGTCTCATGTTAACTTCAATTACATTCAATCTTCGTTGCTACATGCAAGCAGCCCCAAGCAAAAACGCCCATTGCCCACGTGCCATCACACCGGATCTCTGTCAACATTCGCAAGTGGAAACACTAGTCCATTGGTTTTTTTTTATTGTACAAACTTCCCTGGCACGATCGAGTGGAGCTACGAGCAATTTTGCACGTAGGCACCACCATTCCTAGGTGCGGGTGAACGAAAACATGGCGTCCGGCAGCAGCTGACTCCTCCTGCCGTAATTCGCGAGAAAAAAGTAGTACCCACGAGCGAACGTAGCTGCCGAGGGGGCAATTTTATAATATGCGACTGGTTGGTTGCGTTTTGCGTTGCGATCCGCGAACGCACTGATATGATTTATCATCTGACAGGAAGGAAGGTTGAGTGGCGATCGTACTGACCAGCGGCAGAGTTGGAGGCACTGCAATGGGCCGTTTGGAAGGGAGAAATCTTCACCCGACCTTTCGCGAACGGTTTCGTGTTGCGTGGGGATTGCGCGCACCCTTCGGAGATACTCTTGTACTCGCACCATGAGCTCCATGGCTTCACCGTAATCCCGCACGAATTACCCAAAAGGGGGAGCCTACTTTGATTGTTTTTTTTCTGTTCCGTTTGCCTTGAATCAATTCACCACTCTCTATGTCCCTTTGGTTGTGGATTTATTAAGGAACAAATTGTCCTGTTTGTCCGCAGTGAGCAAGGGTATGAGCAGCACGGAATGAGATTCGAGTTTGGTCATTTATTGTTTAATTTATGGCGCCAGAGCCACGCACCCGTCATTGAACGCGTCGAGAGTTAAGAGAAAAGATTATGAGATTTAAAATAAAGAAAAATAAATATTTTTTTATTTGTCCTCATTTCATGTGAGTATTTGCTTAAGCTATGGATTCAACAAATATTTGATTAATCAGTTTTCTGAACATACTTAACAAAACAATTCCCTCTGAAATTCTCTTTAATAATTCTTGAAAAACAGGAATAAGACTTATGTTTGATTGCAACAATTTATCCATCATCAATGGGATGTGGAGCAGGTCTTGAATAAAAAGATCCACCATAGACAAAGCACCACAAGAACGAGTTGATCGGATGATTAAATTGTCCATCATGGACCAGGGAGTTATAGTGTTATACGCTTGGAGAAGCTCATAATTTACGAGGTGTTTTAGGGGCATCAATCGGTAATTCCGATCGTCACTATTAGCAAAATAATCGCGATGCACAGCGTAATGACGATCATTGATTGTGGAAACCAATATGCTCTAGATATTGCATGCCGTCATACTCCTGTTGCTTTCGAACGGAATCCCAAATATGCACATCTCGTGCAGGGCTGTCTCGAGCGTAAATCATCGTCAAGTACTTTTACAATATCTTCATATCGTTACTCTCGCGAGCCCTTCACTGAAGCGTGCTCGAAACCGCACTCACCGGTCACCATTCTCGCGGCCGGTCACCCACAAGCCAGGCCCAATTGAAAGTGATTGAGAGCGATCAATAAATTGCCCAGCGCGATTTCGATCTTTTCTTGCCGGTCTCCTTTAGGCCGGTGGTTCGGCGGCACCAGCAACGGCGCCCATAAATAACCCAGTTGATGAAAGCAATCGTCAGCTGTGCAAGGCAGTTGTTCCTGAGCTGATAGCGGCCAGCTCTGAAAGGATAGTACTGTGCATACTGCAATGCTAACGCCGAGAAGCCGGTAAGATGAGAGGAAGAAGGCAATGTTCTAGATACTGCAATTAAACTATGCAACGGTATTCCGCTCCAGTGTAACATGTTTCGTACCAGTTCAACGAACCCTAGTGATTGTGATAAAAATTAACCGTTTCGAGTTTGTACTAATCGTCTTGATTTTCAACTGAACCACTTCGTATGGATTAGCCTAACACAGGCGTTCCTAATCACTTTAAACATTGAAACAATCGCATTTATATCTCATTTTTGCATCGCTTGCCTTTATGGTGAGATTAATTGAGTAGGTAGTACCACCGTGGGCTGAATAGGCTCTAATTGAATAGACTCAAATGTCATCTCCGATAAGAAGGTGGCACACGCCTTGCACTTCAGAGCGCCAACGATTTTTGTCGCATCAACATAGCACCTAGTGGAGTTAGCCGAAACGCCAAAGGCCAAAATCAACGAGGCGAAGGCAAGGAAATACAGCCGCCCTTAAATCAGCAGACAGAAATCGGTTTGAAATGCGCTCCCCAGTGAAAAGTGTCAAATGGAGACGCCCCGATTCAAGCAAGCACTGCAATTTTCCGCGCCATTTCCATCCTTCAAATCAACATAAATCTCTTCCATCGTGTGTTTGCGGAACGAGGGGTTGAGAAATTTCACTCCAGGCAAACCATCGCGCCACGATCGCAGCGATCAAAGCGCGCTAGCGATAACGATCGTGCACTCTGAGTTGCGTTGTAGGGGTGGTTTATTTTCCAAACCTAGCAATTTCCCGGACGCCGGCGGGTGCACCTCCCACTTTCCACGAATACCACTGGAGATGTCGTATTTCATGAGACTTTCAATGGGCACCAACTCCAAACGATCGCTTCGAATGTAAAAAAGGAAAAAAAAACACATACTGCTCGGAGCACGCACGGCACGTAATCGTTTCATTTAGCGGCAAAGTTGAAATGAGGAAAGCAAAATGGACAGGTTCCTGCAGTGAGAGATTTTTTATCGAAGTTGGCAATTTTCCAGTGGCGGATAAAATATGAAGGTGTTGATTGAATCATTAGGAGTAAATAATAGTCATTCCGAAGCATCAACGTGCGTGCTTCATTGCTTTATTTAAATCCGTCGGTAGTATAGTTTACGGAATTGAAATCACATAGAATCAGAGTGCAGGGGTAGCAACATGCCAAGCAACCACGAAAGCGACCTTTTAAACGTAGTAAAAACATCCGTTTGTATGAAGGTAATATATTTGCAGCACAGCAACAGCGTTTTGTTAAAGTTTTTAAACAACCAATGCTTCTAATCAATTAATCCTCCTAAAATACGAAAGGCTAGACCTCCTATTAAGTTTTAATTAACTGTCAGAGTAACTTTAAAGGATATCCTCCGAAGACAAGCTCGACATGTATTGCTTCAAGATGATTATTTAGCACAACATTTTGATTGCCTGTTGCTTCCACGCCAAATGACGTTGAGAAAAGAAACAAACCTTTCTCTACCATTAAGGTGAACCGATGTGTTGGTGGACGGATGGTTGGGTTGAAGGGCGTTGCCGATCCTGTCCATTACCAGCCCAAGTTTGCGCATGATTTCAACACCAACGTTGATTTGATGAGCCAAGCTTAACAGAACCGCAGATAAGCCCTTTAAAAACAGACAATTTACAATCCTTCATGCTCGAAACAAATATGGTTATAAATGGGGAACACCCACGTTGGGAAAAAGGAGTTAATGAAGAAATCTAAAGTGAACCAAACCTGAACTAGGAAATAACGTGGATAGAGGGAAATCCATGCCCATGCTCAAAGCGTGGACCAATCATACAAATCACACTAACTTTTGCACATGCAGGCTTGGAAACACGAGCACTGGAATTGCACAGCACAACTATTTGTTGCGTATATTCCCCACGTACCATGGCACAGGTTGGAACTTGAAAATAGAAATGAGTTCGTTGCTTTTAGACTCAGATGCTTGATCCAACCCAAAGGTTGGCGTAATTAGCGGTTGCCGTTAGAAATAAGATTTCTATCATTCAATCATAATGGACCATACCTGGCAACGATCATGGGGAACAGGACAAGCCAGTAGTTCCCGCACAAATTCTGCTTCCAGCGGAATGCTAAATCAAAACCATGAACTGTCTTGCTGGTTGAACGTTACGAGATAAATATTTTTTATCACGCAACAAACGGCGCAACTGAGTGACAGAACAGAGGGCGTTTTTTTTTATGTTGCGCTTCGATAAATCTAGACAAACTGGTTTGATTTTTCTCGCAATTTTATGTAATTTTCACAATTAAAAAGAATTAGTTTTTTATTCTATTCATCAAATCAACAAGATTAATACCATAAAAATAACAGTGTATACTAAAACAAAATCACTTACAAAAACTTGAGGGAACATCCGTGTACAATCTTGAAGCGAAATAGCTTGAATATATGAATCATAGAACTTGGAAAAATTAAATGCCTCATTCAATTCACGTTTGCGTTAAGGTTCGACATTTGGCGATGGAATAATATATTTATTCATACAATAGTTGGGGTTCAACTCATCGTCCCGAACGCGTCATAAAAGCTGGAAAATCCCAACTAAAATATAGCATCCAGATATCGCTTGTCTGGAATACGGTATTAGTTAGAAGGAGAATGTCAATAAGTTTCTTCGGGTAATAGCACGGTGGATGACATTAATTTCAACAAAAAAAGTTCTTTGATTTGAGTGATTATTTTATTTATCATGTACATGAAGAGACATAAAAAACCAATTTTCAAAACGTTATTATCAGAACATTATTCATGAATATGATAAGAATTTCGCTATCCAACTCCAATCCTTGTTTGATGCATAAACCAATCATACGATGTTGAATGAAGGCTCCCCTGCACTACTTTGCTTCACAGCACAAAATACATCATGTGGATGGTAAGCACAGTGCTAACCACTTCCAATAACACCAGCTCCTCCCCGTGGTTTCGTTACGACAGATGAAAAATCGGAACAATTAGTCAAAAATCCCAGAGCGCTCCTACCGGCGTAACGACATTTTGTTGTCGCATTTGCGTACTTCAGCGTTTTCGGTTTCTTCTCCCATGCCTCACTACCGCTTGACTCTTGAATCTGAGAGTTTCTCGGCACCCTGTTACTTAGGTCTCCTCTTCGGGTGTTATTGTTGTGATCGCACGGATCGCAACTATCAGCGATCGTCGCAAGGGACGTCGGTCTTCAAGTCCACTGGTGGTAGCAGGTTACGCCTGCTAGTCGTGCGTATCGAGTGAGCGGAACGGATACGCGTCAGGATCCGGCGAGCGTTCTTCAAAGTGGTCTTCTCGTGATATGCCGGCCTGCGGGAGCGTAAACCAATGGCAACAAGCAGGGGGCAGAATGGAAACTGTGAGAAAACGAACATGATTGATCCTCTGCTGTCAACCGGTTTAATTAGGTGGATTAAGTCATTAGGTTTGGGGTTTCGTTTCGTGTCGTGCGTAGGGATACTCGAGGCAACCACGTAGGATGTGAGCATGTCAGAAATTTGTCACTCTCGTTCTCGTTTTCCGCTCACACAGTTGTTGCAATGTCGTGTTGCGGATACAGCACCTCAAGCCCTTTTCTCAAGCGACTAACCGGTTGTACTTTGTTAACAGCTCTACACATCTCATCTCCCTTCTAGAATAGACTTTACGAATACGATCCCTCAAGGTACCGCACAGTGAGTCCTTTTCACTTTGGTCTTGAAGCATATCTTCAGGGGAAGGATCCAAAAGATCGAGAAAAAAACAGGATTTTCCAGTCTCAACTAAGCCGTGAGGCACACAATGTTAACGTCAGTATAATATGTTTCACCAAACTACTCGACAGCTACATTGACAGTAGTTGGATATAAAACGATGAAAAAAAATCAAAATCAATAGAAGACAACTGGATGAAAAGTAGCACTAAGCTGTTATCTCTAAATCTTATTGAGCAAAATGATACCGTTAATTTGCGACATGATAGGAGAACCCTAAGGTAATTATAAATAAGATAAATAATACGATAAGAGATCGTACTGTTTCGACAGTAGTATCGGTAAGTAACGATATCATGTCGCCAACTTGCATTCAATTTTGTTTCGCTTAATGTATCTTCTGAATCAGGTAAACATTAAACATCCCACGGTGAAATTAAAAGATTACCATTACAGATTTTAATCTAACTTCACTTGATCGTGCTGTTTTGCACACAATCTTATCGTTATAACTTCTATAAACTAGGCTTAGTTAATTAAGCCTAGAATTATATTTCGTATGATTATACTGTTGTACAAATTTGCGGAATCGAAAGCCTCATCAACACGCGCTGAAGATTTGAAAGTAACACCAGGAAGCGGTAGTTTTTAGTTTGTATAGTATCTTTTCCTTTCTGTGGCGTAAGCTCGGTGTATTTTGATGTTGGGTCTGGTTTGCTCAAAACGTACCTCTTTCCACCAAACCCTTTCATTTGGGTTCATTGGCAGATAAGCTTGCGCCAGTTCCATGGCGCTCGGTTTATTAGCAAGTTTGTTATCTTGCGAGTATTCCCAAACACTGCTTTGAATAAGTATGCGTGTGTTTAGATATTTTTTGGTTTGTTATTACAACTGGTAAAATAGGAACGATTGCAAAAGGGGAAAATACCAAATAAAAGAATTCGCAAGCTCAATTAGGCAGAGGGATCTGATTTCTGTAAATTAGATAAGACAATTTACGCAGTTGGATTGTAGTGTAAATAATCCGAACGCAAATGGCTGAATCAATGTATGACTCCGTATTTTTATGACGATACCAAAAAAACAATATTTAGAAAAATGGTTTTTAATCAATACTGTAATTTTGAGAGTATATAATCATCTGATCAACATAATTGTACAAGCTTATGAATAAAATATTATACCAAGATTTTAATAGCTGTTTTTGCACCGATTTTTAATTTGGAAGTAAATTGGATTATAAGATGGTTGAAGACATGGGTTTGAAAATATCAAATATCTATGATTAAGTGAACATTTCCAACGAACAGTATATTCCTAACCATCACTTTTCATAATAAAAAAGAGCATGTATTGAAAATGCTTTCTTGTGTTATTCTTCGCAGGTCAACGAACTTCATGTAACTGCATTAGGGTAAGCGTAAGTTCCTTGCCCAAATAGAATTGACCCTGACCTAGTTTAACTCCAAAGTAAACACATGGTTTTAGTACCATTTGCCAGCTGTACTAAATATTTGACGTTTCGCTCTTCACAACGTTCCATCACGCACACCGTATGTTTTACGCTTTTGCACACTCACACAGCTGACCACCGCGGATGCTGCTGTTTTCTCATGATGGCGCTTCTGCCAAAAATAGATCAAATCGACACAATTTTCACTCCGTAGCACCACATTATGGATCCATTTACAGATACAGCACTTGCTGGAGTAATTGCTTCTCACGTTGACTCAGCTAACAAAAGAAGAGTCGTCCGAATGGACCCTATTTTACGGAACAACACAAGCACTCAACTATAGCGTCACTATCATTTTTCACTATCATTCTTGATTACACCGTGCGACAACTAGGTTAGGCTGTACGCGTCTTGATAAGAAGTAATTTGTTTACTCCTTCTTGAGCGGCCTCCGATTATTGAACTTGACCAGCCCACGAGCGAGGTTGCCGGATTCACTCAATCCGGCAGTCACTTACCTTTCGCAACTGGAGTGCGTAGACCTTAGGGCGGTTTCGGTAGGTCGCTGCGGTGAAAGCAAGCAAGCCACCGCTCACCAAACAGATGTACCGGACTGTCGGGTGCTGGAACCATTTGCGTGCACTGGAACTGTGACCGAAACCGCGCGATAACACTGAAAAAACCGGATTTGTTTTCGAGCACCGTGCAATTCTATTTGTGCACATCGCCATCTTTCTTATGTTTTGTTCTAAAATAAGCACCTGTCAAAGTACGCAGCCCATGCTCGGGTGGCGGCTGCGTACGTACCCGGAAGGTTCAGTGAGTCAGAATGAAATAGGGCAACTTTTTATCTAGCTCTAAATGCCGAAGAGCAACCGAATTTAACCACATGTCCTTATTTTTGAAAAGGACATTTGTGAGTGTGTGAATCTATGCTTCCTTGCGGTCTTGCACAGATTGCACATGCCACTGGTATTCAAATGTAGGGTATTTAATTGCTTAATACGATTCAACTAATGGTTCTTTATTTTTTGTTATTGTTTCAAAGATATGCTTTGGCATCAATGTTTCCGAAAATATGATCCATCATATTTTGAAAGACGCGTGTTATTGAATTGTATTGCCCAGCTCGATTCCTGAACGATCTATTTCCAGCGCTGTACATTTTTAATAATAACAAATAAATGATCGAACGTGATAACCCCGACGGGCAGCCCTTCAACGAAGTACGATTCAGTAGCAGTGCCGTAATAGTTCCGTTTCTGCTTATGTGCGTATGTTCACGCATTGAAATGGATGCCAGCAGCGTGAGGCGTTCGCCAGGCTTACAAAGTAACGCTTTCTACCGGATAGAAGGGCGTCAGGTTGTGCGCCGCGACCGCTTTGAAAAATGACCTCCCATTGGCAAGTGACATTATCAAACTTCAATAAATTATTTTGCTCTTCATTTCCTTAAAACCACGGTGAAAATGGCCTTAATGTGTGCAGACGCTTTGCATACTGCGAGGTTATTTAATGTCTCACCGGAATGTGTACTGAAATCTGGAGCAAAGCGCGGTCTTCGTCAGATTTAATCCGGTTTAACTTATCTGCTGCCCGATCCAACCACAAAACACTAAACTTGTCCCCAGATCCGATACAAGACGCTCTCATACCTGTTCAGATGAACCGTCGGACCGGTGCCTTGTCATGGTGGCGATGTAATTAGTATTAATTGCTCGACGCAGTATCGGTTTATCATAATCGGCATAAGTAATTAACTATTACTTAGCTTATCGCGTTAAAAGCGAGTTTTATTGCTCTAGTCAGCAGCTCTAGTTGGTTGAGCTGAAGGTTCCATAAAACTGCAGGATCAGGTCGATCATGTAGTCTCCTCTGGCTGGTACCAAAAGCCCAACTCCAGCAACACCGATCGGCTATCGTGAAAGATGCTAATCCACAGAAGATCGCAGAGTTTGTGAGATATAAATTAGCGCTTCTTTCTCGCATCTTGATATCGGCCCATCTAACACATTCGCGAATCTAAGGAAAGGGTTAGAACAGGTCGGTGTCTTATGTTAAATGATTTCCCCGCTTATGTTTGTTCAATGTTTAAGCTTTCGTGTATCAGATCGCGAAGAATTGCTTGTACGCTGGTTCACACAGTGCATTGCGGTGAGATCGGGAATATATTATCACCGACACAGCGACATCCGGGAATGCCTAACGACCTGAAACATAAAATTATTAGTTTGCCGGTCATCGAACATCGCAATCGGAATCAGGATGGGGCGATAAATTTCGCGTTGATTCAATAAGCATGGCCAACATGCCATTTTTTTTTCATCCTCCACACTACACTCCCGAGGGTGGCGATAAGCGGTGGAAGGTGTAAAAGGAAATAGCGACATGATTCTTCGATCGTACTAATTGATCGTGGAGAGATAAATTATTTCTCACCGTGGGACCCCGTGAATGCTTCGTTTGCAATGAGCATGGCTGGGGAAGCAGCTTAGATAAACTTTCAATTCCTAACCCTCTCATAGATCTCACGCTTGACAGAACATTCGGTTATGCTGGAATTACGGAAAAGGTCATCGAATCGATTAGCAAGATGTAGGGAACGTTATAAAGCCGTAGGAAACGAGAAGTTTGCTTAATCCGCATGAAAACGGTTTAATTGTAAGCTGATTGGCTAATTAAATTGGAATCAAAACACAAAACATCGATTATCTAATCAATTCGTATCAATTGCTCACCATGAACAGTGAACCGTCCCGCGCAAGCCGTTCGAGATTATTTACAAACCAACCACGCACACGCCTAGATGAAATCATGCCCAGAGCATAAATCACCCCTAATCGCGAACGTTAGTGCTACACCACCATCGCCAACTGCGCCCCAACTAGCTAAGCTCGAGGCCACTTTTAACATGAAACCGCGTCTCGTAACACCCGAACTGCGGCTCATACGAATTTTTGATTGCAACCCTCATCAACATAACGGGACAGGTTGATAAATGTTGCGAATTCTGCGACGACAGATGAAAACAAAAGCACACAGAAAAGAAAACTCATCTCACCAGATGCCAGGGTGTTCCTGGCGATCATTTAGTCGGTCGGTGACACGCATGGCGGCTTTATGAAAGAGAACTCTTCCCAAGGCCCATTTCACCGGTACACCTCAGTGAAACACTCTGCACCCCCATTACGGCCTTCAACGCAGTACCTGAGCGAAGTCGCGCCTCCATCAGCTCACCCTGGCGCGAACCTCTTAACGCGCCATGTGCTTTTCGCTAACATCCTGATAACGCCCACATGCGCATGCGTTCTATGCGCCAGTCTGACGCCTTTCGTGCGATTTTGTGGCGCATGTTAGGTGCCTGTGTGGTTGCTTATGTGAAGGTAAGCCACCCTCCGTGCGGTAGTAGGTTAGTTACGCGAACGACACGCAAGTTGCCGCGGATCGTCGAACGCGTGATAATCGGCCAACGTCATAGTGGCGTGAAATTCTAAACATCCGATCGCTCTCGCTCTCTAACCCACCCGGTTTGTCTCGCTCTTGGGCGGTTGTCGGCGAGATATCGGGCAGGGACAATAGCCTACAAGTTGTTCGCAGTATCACTGGCACGAAAACGTGCCTATCGAAATTACACGACGCCGCAAAAGCGATAATTTGGTAGGTTTTTGGTCTAATTTTCGCTGTGAAGGTGAACTTGCGTGAGATCTACAGTTTGTGGATTTGAATCGTCATCGAACCAGCACTGTCCCAATCGCGCAGCATGTTCGGACGGCAGATATGACGCGAATGTGATGCCTCGGATGCTATTTGCTGTGCTCATTGATTGTTTAGCTAGTGTTATTTCGTTCGTCGTGACTTAACATCTCATGCTTGTTTCTCTAAGCCGTACCATGCTCGTTTCATTCTTTCTTTTTCATCCCCCATAGTGTCAGCAAAAAAAATCATGCTTTCCCCAACTGCCAAAACCCTATCGCGAGGTGGCTCCACCGTAGCGCATTAATCCCTTGCGAACGCAGGGTTGCCCTATGGAGTTTCCCCCTTCGGGAGCATTTCGCGATCTCGGTCACCGGGAGTGGTGTGCGTCCGCGGTTTCTCGTATGGGTGCGCACGTTCGAAGCAGCCGGTTACCAGCTGAGTGGTCTACGTGCGAAACGGCAGCTTCGCCATGGATCCCGTGCCAATGGCGGCGGTTTCCACGCGCTGTTTGCCCCTTTTTTTGCAACTGGTGTTTTTCATTTTTCTGTTGCGAATCGAAAGCTTGCGAAACCGAAAAAAAATGGAAGCGTCACATTCGCCACGCTATATCGTAGCGCATCGTAAGCGCACGCGCACGTGACTTCGACCGTTATGACGTGTTGGGGACGTTAAGGGTGACTGTTGCATTTAATGCCTTTCGGTGATTCGGCGACGTCATGGATATTTTGTGTGTGCCATATTTGCTCAGTACTCCGCATATAACATAACTGGGAAATCATATACTTCATCGTTTTATAGATAACAGTTTATCAGTTCTTATCGTTGTATGTTGTTATGATTTGAATTTGTAATTTATTTTCCAATGAGAAATCAAAATTTAATAACAATACATTTTGGTTTCTTTGTGAATTTATCTAGCTCCTGATAACACACTTGTGTTGGCAATTGAAAAGATTGATGTTGCAATAAAAAGAAAAGCTGCTTAAGTTGTGATATTTCTTTGGAAAAATTTCTTTCAAAATTGTTTTAATTTTTTTTACTAGTCAAATATGCTTCACAGAGAATACATGAATTCTAGTTGATTTGATATATTTTATGTAGTATTATCATTTTCTTCTAACGTTTTGTATGTATATACTTTACAATATCAGCATAATGTAGGTGTTCAGATGCTTATGTTTAGTTTGCTTCACTTTTTTTCATCCATATCTTTTACAATTGATTTGTTTGTTAACATTACTCTTTTCTTCGTAAGGTTTACAAGCATAGTAACTAGATAGTGCTATGTTTTTTATGTTGTGTTATCTTTTTGCATGATTTTATTATCGCCCTGCTTATATATTATAGGATTAATGTTCGTTGTTTTAGTGTTTCCTTTCTTTTGTAACTTTTGCCTTCCTACTATATACATATACACAATGCAAATGTGGTTTCTAGTCGTAGTCAACATCTTTTATGACTGTTCCATATGATTTTATTGTTGTATTTTTATACTAAAAAATATGAGCGCAAAGCTAAGTGGCAGCACTTACTTTGGATCTAAATATGCTGCCGTCCTAGTTTTTGTCTTTTTAAGTAGATTCGACGCATGTGCTTTACAATGATCATGTTTTTGCACATACTTTTTGCTGTCGACAAAAGCAAAGCATGTCTCGCTAAACGATCCACGCTTTTCAAAAGTCCAAACAAACCGGCTTGTTAACACATTCGATCTGTTGTTCAACATAAGCTTGTTCAACATAAGCACCGCTTTTTTATCAGCTTTTCATAGAAATGCAGTATATATCGTAATGGCATAGCGGAATCCGATTCGTTAGAGAATTGTTTAATCCTACGACAAGGTTTTCCTCGCAAACGAGAAGATATTGATTGAATTAAGAAAACAAGCCCCATTCAATCGGGATGTTTACTATAAGATGATAAATTAATGTTTGGTGATGGTGAATTTTGCCACTTTTCGAACACCATATACATGCGCGTTTGCCATCCTGCTTTAAATCCCTCATTCGTTAATGATATATGGCACTCATTTCATCGATACTATTAGGCATTTAATCGTTCGTTTCAATTTATTTTCTTTAGCAGAGAGGCTTCGGAGGCTTCAAGCAGAGCAGTATTGAAAATCTAGTGCAATATTACTACCAAAGCTAGATAAGAATGTGGGAGACGATGCGCCCACCCAGCGTGCTTGTCAGCTACAGCGTTATCAGGCGAGTGGGTGGATGATCAAAGAATGACGATTTTACGGTATTTCGAGAGAGATTTCTAATTGGTAAATTGTTGCACAAACATTCAGAGTGATTAAAAATAATGAACGATCGGTACCGTTGGTCTAATCGTATTGCAATTCGCAGCATTAACACAACTAAATAAGTTATTAATGACTAGAAGAATTAATAATAATGCGTTAAAGAGGGAGGAAAAAATACAAAAGCAAGGACGTAGTCAAAGTAATTTGACAAAGTTTTGCAAAGTAGATAAATTTTCTACCGATTTGCTCTTAGTGGCAGTAGCAGCAATGTCCTGCCCAGATAAGGAGAATGGGAAAACGCATGGGAGAAAATCAAAGATTAAGCGAGAAGATTTAGCATTCTTTTTATATGAATTTTTATGAGCGCACCGGATTGTTGTAACCTTTTGGCGAACTCTGTCATAGACATCGGTTCTATGGCATTAATCCACCGCTTCTAAGGAAATGTGCATTGTTGCATTAATATTCGCTGCGAGTCAGTGCGAAACAGGTCGATCTTCTATCGTTAAAAGAATTACCACTAGAACTCTACTAGATCTTGCACTATTTGGTATGACAATCTTGTTTCGTATCTTGTTTCATCGGATTGGGGAGGTTTTTTTACGGGTTTCAGACACAGAGTCGCGACGGGCGCTCGACTTGTCGAATCCTAACCGCGCCACCATTCCCTATCGGCACATTGTTTGTAATAATTATTCGTTTTTTTTTTTCGGTGACACCTGCTTGGGTGATAATGATTAATAAAACGTGCCTACATCAAGCGTTGTTCGAATTCTAGACTCCTGAGTTGTATCGGGCAGTTGAGTATTTATTTGTTTACGGTACGATATTCTATTGATCGCGAGATGCGTCACCATAAATTGAACCATTGATGATTTAGCACATCGTTGCAAAGAACACACCCTGAACTACAATAAGTGTAGCGAAAGCTTATCCAAAAGCACCAGTACCAGAAGCAAGGGTAGCTTCCTATACATGCCGTTTCTGAGCGCAAGTTCTTAATAGTTTGTCGAACGATCGTCCGCCTTATGTAGCTAGGAAGCAACATGAAAAATACACCGATCCTCATCAGCAATACAACAAGGTACATCGTGCAAGCCTGCATACACGACAAACACCGCTTCCAGTTCGAACTCTCACAAATCGATCAAACGGTTCATTACCTCCGTCATATCGCTGCAAGGGCTCCGCCATCGTCCGTACAGCAAATACTTTTGTCTTACTTATCCTCCTACTATGTACAAGGACTACGACCAAACTGGTGCCTTCGTAAGCGCTTGGCTCCCTTTGGTGCGCCACCGATTTACACATAAGCTTAAACAGTACCTACGGTTAAGAACGTCATGGAAACAGACGTCCGGTGACTCGGCTCTGCTGGGGGTTTTGAGCGTAAAAGCTGTCCAAATAGTTGCATCGTGACGGTGGGCTAAGATGAAGATGTAAGTCGATGGTGTGTGGTGGCTGCGTATAGTGTGAGTGTGTAGTACCTTGCCACGACGTTTTTACGACACTCGTAAGTCGATATATGAATAGATGAAACGTTTTTTTTGTTGAAAATCAAAACGATGACTTTTTGGAAAGCAAAACAGCACGAAGAAAAGCGCTCGTAGCGGAAAACCGAGATGTGATGAAAAATGGCCAAAGCGGATAAAGCAAACAAGAAGCATGTGCCCCTCACGAACGGTGAACATTAACATTGCGCCAGGAAGCGTTAGATCAGTCTCTACTGTCGTCCTTTTCGTGGTATCCTCGAAGCTATAGAACGAAACATTGACCTTATGCAACCCTATCTCACGGTCAGGCGCCAGGATTTGCCCTATTGCGACCACACACCTCCCACCTTGCAGCCCTTTCACTCGTCCTACCGTCCCACCAGCGGTCCTGGCCGATCAGAGATAGAGCAAATGTGCCGTGGCACCGTACACCACGAGCGTGCTTAGGCTTAGGAAACTACAACAGGATAGCGCACGGTAGCGGCCACGCCGCGCAGATACCGAGCTGGCAGGGAGCAGTTCGTGCCAGGAGGAAGCAGTGGGAGATCCTGGAATTGAAAGAGAACAGCGGAACAGAACGGGAAGGTTTCGAATTAGCGCGCGACGCTCATTTCCCACGCACAGATGAACACGGTGATGATTACGATTACGATGCACAAACATACAAACACACACAGACGAATACACACACACACACATGCATAATCACACCAAAACACACCCATGCACTACGATCAGCTCGCTGGGGATCGCTGCGTGCGATCAGAGCTCATGCACAAACCAATCCTTGGAGAAAGAGGTGTAAACCACGGCCGGAAGTCAGTTAAGGATCAACTGCTGTTTTCGGGCATGCTGATGGGTTTGCATTCCTTCCGATGGTGCGATTCCACATGCTCCGAGAGGACCGTTCGTGCAGGACACCGGGCCACGTGCCGTTGGATGCTTGAGCCTGCGCTGTCACCTCGGGAAGAGACTATTACATTACGTTACAGAACATAAACCCAAAAATACACACACATATGCAGAGCAAACTTTCGGGTCTACAGGATATCATTGTCTTGAAAGGATGTAGAACGTTGTTAGAACAAATCCGAAGAAAAATATCATGCGGAGTACTTTAAGATCACATGCTATTAAGAAGTAACAGAGGAGAGCACAACATGCTGAGATACAGAACAAAAATGATGCGCTTTCGCACCGGGCGATATGGGCGTAGATTCGCAAACCAATTTCACGGGAAATCAGGCGTTCGCGTGCAAAAGCTAATCTCTCGTGTCTCCCTTTAAACTGTGTGCTTTGAAACAGTAAATTCTCACGAAATGAACGGTGAAATGGCGCGAAAATGCTCAGTACTCGTACATGCGGCAATCGAGTGCATGCAGCGTTAGTTGGAAGTTGCACTTGCCGGACAAAAAGCTTCGGGTCTAGCGGAAAAGGACGAGTGAGAAGAACCGGCTCGCCGCTCTAGGACATGCGGCAGCAGCAGGATGGGTCGGATAGGTGGAAGCTTCAAGCGAATCGTCCTGGCCATGGATCGAAAGGATTTTGCAGAGGTGTATCAGGAAATGTGTATGGCAGGACAGAAGAAGAAGAAAAATGCGCATCTCAAGTGAGCGAGTTCCGAACAGATGAGTCGAAAAGGACAACAAAGGACGCAAAACAAAAATGCAACACGAGCTTCCACAGTCCGTGCCAAGTGCCGCGACAGTGCGTCAAACTTGTTAAGGGCAGGTTTTCGTTAGGGCTGGTTTTGATTCCGTTTCGAATCGTCCTTGTTGTGTTACGCGTTTGGTTTAGTTTGCTCGCGAGTTTAACCGCGGTCCTGTGGCACGATGCGTATCAGTGGATGGTTGTGGATTTTGTCTTCTACTTTCAAACGCTACTGCTACTACCGACCCTACAGTCACCGTACGAATGCCCGCACAAAAAAAAACCGCCGAAACAACTGCCATCGAGCAGCCGTTCGCCGTGGTATGATTACTTTACGCCGGTGTATTTTTTGTTTGTTTAATTTATGATGCGTTCCGGACTTGGTTGCAGTACGTTCCCTGCCACCATCGGTCTACTACGCGAGCCCACTGCGGCTGCGGTGCCCGAGATACTAATGCAAGACACTAATATGTACTCAAAACTCCATATCATCTAGATCGTCGTCTTCGACGAAGTTGCCGGCGTGACCAGCGAGCGTTAGATTACCTTCGTCGAGCTCGTCCAGCTCGTCATCTACGAGCTCAGAGGACGATTGAAGGTCGTCCAGTTCGAGCTCGGAGTCCTCCGACGTGTCCTGCAGCTCGTTGCTCACCGTCGTCGTCGTTGTCATCGCGGTTGTTGATGGTGTTGTTGACGGAACCGTCGTCCTGATGGTGGGTCTCATCGTTCGAGCAACCACCAGTGAGGCAGGCTTAGGATTGCTCAGCTTCGTCGTGACCAAACTCGCACCAACCAGCTTAGCCTTCGCTGATAGAGGTCTTGTTTGGTTGCCAGGAGGTCCTGTTCGCTTTCCAGCCGGTTGCTGCAACTGCTGTTGCTGCTGCTGCTGCTGAGGTGGCTTTTTAGGCTTTCGAGTACCACCGGCCGGGAGTGGCAACGGTTTCTTCGTCGATTTCGGCTTCCGCGTATTTGGTGTCGCTGTGAGTTGGGCGTACGGTTGTCCCTGCCGGTTGGGGCCTCCGTTGCTAATACTTGCTACTAGACTGTCTGTACTGCTGCTGTTGCTACTACGGTTGCTAATACTACTTGCACTACTACTGCTGCTGCTGTTGCTGCTGTTGCTGCTGAAGGTCGTGTTGCTGAGACTGGCTGACTGGTTGGTGCCTGTGCTAATGCTACCTACGGAACTACTGCTGCTACTACTGCTAGGGCTGACACTGCCGCTACCACTACTAATACTACTACCGCCCCGAGCCGGCCCACCTTGGCCCGCTCGTCGCTTACCACTATTTGTACCACCTACGCCTGCACCCGGCCGGAAGCACTGCTCACCCGGCACCTCGTCCTCGCGACATTTTCGTCGCTTTTTCTTCTTCTTCTGCCGCAGCCCATCCTTCTCGTCCTTGCCGGTGGTGTTTTGTTGGACTTGCTTCTTACCACCACCACCAGCACCGCCGCCACCAGCGGCAGGTCCCACCGCTAGAGGTCCTCTTGAGCTTCCACAGGTCGGTCTCGGACGCATATCCTTTGCCGTCAACTCGACCAGAGGTTGACCGGATTCGCACAACTGGTTCAACCCGTGACGCACGTGATCCGGTCCGAAAAGCCGCGAGATGAGTTGCTCCACGCGATCATGCGCCACCGTTTGCGTGAGCGCCTTCGTGTAGGTGGCCAGCTTGCCGAGTGTCCTGTTGACGGGAATCTGGATCTTGCGCGGTTGACCCGTCTTGTTCAGCGCCAGATAAAGCGTCCGGCGCGCGTTCGAGTGATGCGTAGAGGAATAGGTGTTGTAGTGATGCTGCTCCATCTGCTCGTTGAAGATGCAGTCGTTGGTGAACTCCTTCTGCAAAAAGGTTGAAAAAAAAACAGGACAAGCGCCGTTAGATCTGTAGGATGTGCCGGCGGATTTGTACGGTTGAGTTGGTTTTAAGTGTGGCGCCAAGCGGCGTCTATGGCATGGGGAAATAGACCCACTAGCACGCCCATTTAAAGAACTTTGCGCTCGAGCTGTCACCATCGGCTTGATGTCTTAATATGGACGGTCCGTCGGGTGCGTTTTAATCACTCGCGTCATTTCGCGTGGACACGAATTAATTAGAACACATAATTGCATTCGGTCCGGTAGCACTGGGAAGCCTTCATACCGAGGTCACGCTAACACTGGCGCCGAATGCGAGCGAGTGTCGCCGTTAAACGATATTCTTCCGGGATGTTTCCACTGGCGGTGAAATTTAATCTAAACCCCCTTTCTTTTGGGGTGGCTAGCGTGAGCGAAACGGAGCGATGCGCGTGTGATATGATGAGCGCATGCTTTCCGGAAAGAGCTCGTTATGATCGCCTCACGCTTAGATGGACGAACCATGGGACTTCTCTCGTGGCGTTATATCGCTGTAACCTTCCAAGAACTCGACGCCACGCTGCAGACAAGACGATCGGTGTTGCACGCTGGCTCGTGTGTCCTATCGTGGAGGACCCTTGGAGCCTTTGAGAAACCACAAAAAGTACAAATCATCGTCCCATCAGCGCCCCGTAGCGCACAGGTATCGTCAGGATCATCGCACATGGCTGTCTGTGGCTGTGTGAGCGAGAACGCTGCCGAAAAGGGCTACGCTCAAATGGGACCGAGAATCCTGACCGTGGATGGCGGCGTGCACACACAGGACCGCCGGAAAAGCAATAAAATTTGATTGTTTATTGGACAGCCCGATAAACGTGGGGGAAAGCAAACGATCCTCCAACGATCGATGCTAACGAGGCGATCAAAGGAAAGTATTATTAACAATCAATATTGGGACATGGACCATCGTTAACGCCAACAAGCAGTCGTCCTGCGGTGCACCTTGAAAAGGGATTGCGTTGTGTGTTTCTTTCTGTGTCTCCTACTCAACACTGCCTTCTTGGAGGCGTCCTTCGGAAGCGAAGATACCTACGGCATACGGCATCGACGGGTTGAAACGAGTTGCTGGACACGTTCCCCGTCGTTCCCATGGGGTGGTACCTGCGGTGAAAGGATCTACAGCGTATCCATTCTCAAGGATGGTGTGCGATTGTGGTGTTGGGACGACCGGTTAGCGCCCTGATCAAGATAACATGGCTCACAAACTGCACAACGCGTAACGAAGATTCCCAACGGCCGTTGTTCACGGCACTCTGATAGGAGTGTCAAGTGTCAAGATCTCTGATTGGAGCTACGGGATCGATGCTTTGGCGTGTTCTTCACACATTAAAAGTCACCTCAAATACCGCACACGCCGTAGCTGACGTCCTTATTAAGTCGGGAAACTCCCTGCAATTCCGTATGCCACTTCAGGTGTGCGATCGCTCATGATCGCGGTCAGGTAATTCGCAAGAATGTCGTTTGATTTGTGGTTCGGACGTAAGCATCAATCAACCGTGCCGTAGATCACCAAGCTGAGTGTGCTTCTGGCCGGTATTGCCCACGATAGTACACGTTCCCAGACCGTTCTCAGACAACGAACGGAGGTCAACGTAACTCAGCCCGGACGTGCACCTTGCACACTTCGAGGGTGCCACCTCGTGTCTACCATACTAGGGTGTCCATTTTCACTTTCGTCGGAAGTACTTGCCGCGATCAAGTAGGCAAACAGGCAACCACTGCAGAGGCAATTCTACGATACGTTCCTGCCACGCTCGTACACCTTTTCTGTGCCGAGATTCACTCGAAACCCCGCCAACAGAGAGGGGTTTTATTGCTTAATTTAATTGCGCCTGTTTGATATGACTCGACGCGCGGTGCAGAAGCCAACACCCAGCAACACAGCGCAAGTGGTTGTGGACTGCAAATTGGGTTGCCTGTTGCCGCAGCCGACTCACCCGACGTTTATTGGACGTCAGTGTCTGTTGAATGCCCGTCCGTCGGAGCATCCGCATCCATCGCACGCACGACGTGATTGATGACCGGCTGCATCGGGTGGACATGGTCCTTTCCCAAGGAGAAAACCGGAGCTGCCGCTAACCACCGGGTTGGCTGGGCGGTGTTAATCGAACGGGACTCAATCGGGCGCGAAATGATTAAGACAGCACAATATTGCTAACAAGAAACGGTCGGGCGGCTGATGGGTCGATTGACAGATGGTATCGGGTCTGTCAAACGGTCGCATTCCTTCCCATATGACCACCCAGTCGGTCAACTGACCACAGCGTTCGATGGGAGTGTGCTAAAGCCACCGTGTTTCGCCTTGAGGAAGCCCTTCATGAGGGAGAAAATAGAGAAAGAGAAGCTTGACCGACTGTGGAAGAATGCAGCTTAGCAAACCTTTCCACGCGTCCTCGGTGGGCAGCATAATGAAGACATAAGCTTAAGCGAGCAGGAACCAGTTGGCATGGGAATAAATTACACCCGTTTATGATTATTTATTACTTCGCTTTTTCTCGCTGCTAAGTGGCTTAACTGCATTGCGAGTAGAACGGGCCGCCGGGGAAGGTTGTTTAGCATTGCATTAGATGCAGCAACAGACGCACTAGAAGGAAGCGTTATTACGCCATTTTACTGCGATCAAGCAGAACAGTATCGGACCGATAAACCCGTTCTCGAAACGATTCAACAGCGTAGTCCATTCACTTTTGTGATCTCGTACTGTGATCGATTCGGTGAAAATGGCTTTAAATTTTTTCCATTTAATTTTGTTTCATTTCTCTGTTCAAAAGCCTTACGTCATGGGTTTTCTTTTTGCGCGCTGCTTCACTGCATCCAGCTCATCAGGGAATCGTGTCGCTTTTAATTCATCCCTTCAACACGGCTGGGAACTGCTTTAATTAAGCAATCAGGTCACACTGGATGCGAACGGTCCTCGAAGGGAACGATTCCTCGCACCTTTCTCTCGGAAGGCGAGAGATAACAAAGTGGGACTTCCGCTTGCGCTTCAGAGGGTGAAAAAGAAAACGATTAGTGTTTCCGAATCAGGGCACTAAATCAAAACTGAGTCGTATAGGTACCAAGCGAAGAAAGTATAAAAAAAATCAAGTAAGATCGAGAGGCAACGATGCCACAATCAAGATGCAGTAGGAAAGGGAAGATTACGGTTTCTTTCAGATAGTTTTGCATTCATAGGAAGCCGCATATGATCGATCGCCCTCTTGATTAAGCGATGCAGTTTTTTGTATGGACTATAGAAACAGCAAACCAGCATGTGAAGAGAAACAATGAATTATTAAAACCGTATAAAAACCTATGTATCGTGCGCAGAAGATTTCGTTTAGTTTGTTCATCAGAGAAAGCGATCTCCAGTCGGCGTCTAAGGTTTTTTTATGTCACTTATGATAAGGTCATCAAAAAGCGCATCATAAACCTTAAGTAACGTTGAGAGTTGAAAGCAAGGGGCTTAATTTCACTGCGCAAACAAACGAGTTGATCAACGCTATTCTATTATGGGTTGATCTCTGAGATAAGGGGTGATCTGTCAAATCTATTTGATGGCGTTTTCTCACACAGACTGGTGATATTATTTCATGTTCCAACGAAATTTACGCCGCTGAAATCAACTCAGCAGCTTATCAATGTAGGTGCGTGAAGTTGAGCAACCAATTAGGCGATATTACGCAACGATGTTACGCCGATCGGAGATATCGAATAGCACGAATATTTCACCGAAAACGATTCGTTGACGGTGCATTTTAGGGCTCGGTCACAGGACGCTGCAACGGGTGAAAGTGAATCGGATCAAAGTTTGTTATGACGTGCGATCTACTGGAAAACTACCATCGCTTGAAAACGTTCGAGTTTTCCGTGCTTTAATCCGATTTGAATTCATTACAAAACAACCAGTTTTTCGATGATCTCTAGGGGCGTTGTATTATGAAGGGCTTCTGCCAATTCACTCTTTCAAGTTTATGCTATCGGCTTGAACAAAGTTTTAAAGACGTGTTATTATTGATTTAAGATACAAGTTAAATTGTACAGCGATGTATCGAATTTCTCGTTTATTGAAAGATACCAACGACAACAGGACAGGCTTGGCTAACAAGCTGACTAGTAATGGAAGCGCGTGGAACGAAGTTTTATTTTCACGAGGGGAACACTAGACAGGAGAGAGATATTTGAATAACAAATACCACTAACGGTTAGCCGATCACAGCTCAATAACTTACTAAAAAAACATGTAAATGGCCCGCGAAATGGTATCGATCTTTTGCCGGACGGTTTCAGGATGACCACCGAAAATGCCGACGCGAAACTGGAAAAACGGCTCGTGGAATAGCTTACGATGCTAATTTACGAGCGTTTAACTTTGTGCTCAAAGCAAACCGGAGATAACAGCTAGAGCAACGTCTAGTCATATACAAATGTGTCACTACCTCTGTGGCTCTGTTTATCGGGCTAGCTTCTATTTTTAAACCGCTTTCAGAAGATCTCATAAAACTCCTACATCCTTTGGAAAACATAAAACTGCAACTATTTCACTATTCACCGGACGAACGAATCTAGGCCCAATAAATATATGCAGCCGGCTTTGGTTGAGGATGTGCCGAATAAAGCCAAACGAACTAATGGAAATATGGCATTATTTGTGGCAGTGTCCATCGTCGTGACAACTGACAACGTGCAGTCACGAAATAGGACCCAGACATGGTGGCTGAACTGCTTAAGCGCTTGGAAGTTGCATCCGTGCATTCGGTGACGTTAGAGATCTGTAAGGTTCCCAATAGATGACACACCATTAGCAAACCGATCCGTCAATGACAGACGACTAACGTGGCTTAGGTTACCGCGTAGTATTGGTTGAAGATGCGCAAAAATATGCGGTCACATACAATGTTGCCGGAAAGACATATTTTGCGGTTATGTTTTACCGCGTGCGTCTGCATAAAGTCGTTTGGATATCGCATCCCGAGAAGGAACGTTTTCTAAGACTATTTCTGGACGTCAGCTGAGAAGCGGGTGCGTTCATATACATGAATTGGCTATAACAATTATTGGCACTGCAAACAAAAGGTATTTTCTGCACTATACCGAAACATTCCAATTGAAAAATAACCAGATGGTGCAAAATTTATTATATCAACAAATCGCGGTACGATTAAAGCGATTGTACTGTACTGTACACATATACGGATACGATCAGATAATCCACGATCCTAGTGCAACTAAATGCACATTATTTGGAAAATATTCTAATCATACAAACAGAGCCGACAGTTATACACCAATCCTGGTCCGTGTATTATTTCGACACATTTTGCTAAAATGAGCTGCTCATCTACCAAAACAATCATTTCAAGATCATAGCTATCTTTCAACGAATTGGGGAATTCTAAAAATAAATCAACCTTCCTATTATGGTTCCCATCACCAAAATAGTAAACTAGTGTAACAAAAGATTGATTTATTTACATTATCGTGGCTGCCAAGGCCCATAGTTTGCGACAACGTGCTTGCCAGATTTAATCTAGATTTACAACCAAATCAAAAATTTACAGCATCAGCTCAAAACTCGCCAATTCGTGCGTGAGCAGTCGTTGACTACAAACCCTCGCAGGTCGTTGACCGAACAAGGAACCAGCGTGCGTGAAGAGGCTACTTATGCAAAACGTGAACCATTCTCAGCGCCCGGGTGCGTATGTCGCAGGTTTGAGCTGTGCGTGCGTTGGGTTTGTCCTTTCCCATCTTCGCTTCGATTTCTTTTACGACCCACAATCCGTCGGCTTTCGGCAATCAAGACTGCAAAGTGAAAACTCAAATCCGCCCGGCGATCATAAAGCTGCGGAGTGAAAATCATAAATTCGAACCTTTCCGCCAGTTGCCACACTCGGACGGTGTGGCGATCCGGAAAGGTCAACCGAGTGAATGGGATTCATTCATACAAACCGCTGTGGGGCTATTTTCACCTTGCCTAGCGAGAGGCACACATGCGTGTGGGAAAACTTAGCTTGAACTAAAGAATCAATTTGAGGAAGATCCCACAAAACAGACGTTTGCTGAAGAACTGGATTTATTCGTGCGTTTGGTCGAACAGACAAGGCACAATTTCTGATTGTAATCGAACCGTCGAATACGTTTGTATGCCAACGTGAACATATAAATAAACCATGCAAGGTGTCGCTCTCATGCGGTGTTTGTTTATTTGCTTCCCTGTCAAACCAAGCGACAAGCGACGTAAGGACGTAAAGCACCTAATCCAACGGCTTCCTCCCCAAAATCCACGGCCCCACGAGGGTGGAAGAATTTGAAATCGTCTTTTCCGATTGACAGTTTATTTGGACTCGAATGGCCGACCGTTGGCGGGGTGGAGTAAAAAATTAAGACAATTGTTTATCTCATACCGCTGTCTTGTAGCGAGCTGCTTGGAAATGATACGAACAGCATGCTTTCACCACCCACGACGAGAGACTATTAGCGAATCAGAAACAGTCAGTTTTATTGCGAGCTCCCGTGCGCTAACTGGGGGTAATTTTCCTCACGCGCGGGTGAGGTTTTCCTCGAACCCAAAAATGTCACACGTTATCGAGCAGCAGTGGACCGAGAGAGCAAGGGGCATGATTTTTGGTGGGGTTAAAAATACATTCCTTTCGGTTCTGAGAGACTGCCCGACCATTTTGGGGTGGTCTGCGCGAGAAGAATTATGTAGCACATTGCGCGTGTCGCCCATTTGTGACCGCTTCTCTCGAGCATGTAAGTAACTTGACAGTGGAGCAGAAGAAAGAAAAAACAATCAACATGACACATCAGATGGTGTCCTCCCGGTTAGTGGCTGTCGAAAGCGAAACGAACCGCTAAAACTAACGCCAGAACCAAACGCAGATTCAAGTTCAATGTCTGGTGCGTACGACAATCACGCGCACGCCGCTTGCGAAGAAAGTACCTCCGAGACCGGGCAAGGAATGTTGTCTCTGGCTAAAAATGCAAATCCCCAAACGATCACTTCGAAGAAGAAAGTACATATATTCCGTCCTCCTGCCTCAAGTCAGCCACCAAAACCCACCCGGAATGGTAGACGGTGGTGCTATTTCTTGTAGCAATCGCAACTTGTAGCAATTCATGCAACTTACGCAACGCATGTTTACTTTGTGCGTGCTCCACGCGGCTACCAACCGAGCGTACCAACCGAGTCGGTGAAATTCGCGAAAAACGGGGTGGGAAAATTTGCGCATTTTCTCAACCCCGTCCCGCGAAATCGCAAGGTGCGATGAGAATTCTGGACTCGCCCGGTACAATTAGGGGTTGCGAACATATCGGGAAGGTCAATGATCTTGCCCCTACTCTGTGGGGTGGAAGCGTGTGTATGTAAGGGGTTTCCGGGACCTCGAATAGTGGCCAATTTACGGCAGCAAATTCCTACCGAGTGCGATAACACAAACAGGTTCCCTGGCCAGTTGGAGTTTCATTACGCGGACGTGATAATTGATTGCAAAATTTAGCTGATTTAAATATACACACACACACACGCTCGCGGCAACCGTCAAAGAAAGTGCAAATAAAGAGTTATTGCCGATTTGTATGGTGATTTTTTTGTTCTAACATTTTCTACCACATCGAATGAATCATTTAACCTTTTACGTCCCAAATGAAGACGTTCTGTTTTTACTACCGTTCAGAACGATCGCCTCGGGGACATTCCACGAACGTATCGCAACGGTGGCATCTCTCACATGGGAAACGATCGTGGCCAAACGAACAAACAAAAAAAAATGTATCTAAATACCTCGGATGCTACGATATAATTTATGGCTTCTGGTGCTGGACTCGACTCGGTTGCAATGCGCTATTTGTCGCGGCGTGAGAGAGAGAATGCACGGAGAAAGCCCAAAAGTTCGGCCAGAATTTGTTCCACGCGCACGGCATGGGTCCATCGGGAGGACATTCGTTGTTAATTATGCTAGGCGCTTCGATGGGATGCCTTTTTATATGCGTTTTTTTTTCTCTCATCTCCTTAACCCTCCCGTTAACCCCGTTTTTCAATCGCACGCCCCGTAGGCCCGACAAATCTCTATCGTTTTCATTTGCATCCCGCCAATGCCTCGGGCCCCAATGGTTTTTTGAGGCTAACCGAGGCCAATCGTATGATGCGCTCGCGTGGAATGAACAAAAAAAAAGTCCTGCCGAATGATTTATTGATTGTGGCTTCTCCGGCAGGCCCTTTTCGTGCGGTTGTTGCACCACGGCGAACGAATTCGTTCGGCCACCGATGGCGCCGTGGCTCGAGAACCGAGTTACAAATGAAGAGAATAAAATGAAATTGAATTTTAATGATCCTTAAAGAAGCGCGCCTCTCGCTGGTGACCTTCTCGTGGGGCGTGGAAAACAAACAGAGTCCCGCAACCGACGCGCAGCATAACGAATTGGGCGTTGTGCGTACTAATGAGTACGAGTGTGCGTTGTTCGAAGCGCTAAATTAAGTGTGATGATTTTGGGTGACGATCGGGAGCTGCGAAAATGAAAAATCGATCGATTTCGGTGCACCCTCGCCGGGAGGGAAAACCCATCTCGCACCGGTGGAAGAAAATTGATTAAAAAGCCTCACAAAACGCATTCACATCGAGGCGTGATGCGGTAATACGCCTGGCAAGGCGAAGGCGCCATCTACCAACGGAAAAGCATATCGCAAGGGGAAAAGCCAGCAAGCGCACGGAAGAAAGTTGTAAGCTAAAGCGGCAAGAGCGGGACAAAACAACGAGATGATAAAATGCCGGAGCTGCAGGAAAAGAGAGAAATATGCAATGCGATGTTTGGGGTGAGAGGCGAAACCCCTGCTAGCATCACAGGCGCACTTGAAGCGCATCATTAAAAGTGGATTAAAATAGGATTACACGTATTTAAACCGAAATAAATCCATCAACACAGCGATAGGGGCATTGCATTTTCCCTGCGCCTTTACCGGGGTTGTCTGACCGCCGGGAGGAAAATGACGAAGGGTCTCTCCCTAAGGCCGCTAAGTACCACCGCAGACGTATAACATATAAAAACACACATACACGCACACGCACGCATACATTGAGAGTGAAAAAAGTGAAACAAAATAAGCAAAAGATTCACCCAACCGGTCGGGTCGTGGATGGCCCCGACCTCGGAGGGGCAAACAGAATTAACATATCAACTTTTCCACTTTTCCACGCCGCTTTTCCCGCGGGTCATGGCACTCGAGTCCCCGTCAGAATTTCAATTACGCGCCCTAGGACCCTTCAAGCGTGCGCCTTGCGGTTCAAACCAATGTCAAACACATGTTCGGTGCGTGCATCGTGTCGACAATGGGGAAGTTGACTTTGTGTGGAGGATTTTCTCCGCTACCAAACGCCCGTCTGCTGCCCGCGATCGTATGGGGGTTTTCCGCGTGCTGGGATCGTTTCTGTTTCCACCCGAAAAAACAACAAATAATCCACCATCACCACTGCCAGGCGATCGCGCGCTGGTAAGATCAACACATTTTTCATTTAACGCAGTGATAGCTTGAGTTTTAAGAGGCAACGAAATCAACGATCAGAGACCTCTGGGAGGGTGAAGCTGTGACGGAGAACAACAAACAAGCGCCATCGTGAAGCCCGATCGTCACCCGTGGCTGGTAACACTCCGCGGTGCGAGGTCCTTAAAACCACACACTACCACTAACACGCGAGCAGAAGGTGTTTTGACCACAACGCGGTGGTTGAGATTTACGGGTCCCATAAACCGTGGCGTCTCAAAATTCGCCTCGTGGTTAATTTATCAAAAAAACCAGATGCGTCTCTCGTGCGTGGGGACACCAAAGGATGGCAACATGATACGCCACACGCGCGCGTGTGTGTGGCATTCGGCAGAGGACGAACAAGCTCGGTGGTGATAAATGATTGAGTGATTTCAGCGGACCGACATCTGTGGTGCGTGAATCGTACAAACCGGGCCGAGATTTGCATGCCGACGGTTGGTTAAGACATCAACTGTCAGGTCGAATGAGGCCACGCCTGAGATTCGATTGTCTCAAATTAATTGGCCTGTCGCCGAGGTTGTCTAACTTTGGGATGTCCGGCGGGTGAATGATTTACGCGCGTGTCTCACGATCGTACCGTGCATACGAAGTGCACCTTTGCTGACGCAGCAACACCGAATTCGGTTACACCCAACAAAGGGCGCGCTCCGGTTGATGGTCACGTGAACCAGTCTAGACGAAATCTGTCATCGCTTCCTGGAACATAGCCGCCGAGTGCATCAAGCCGCCGAGAGAGAGAGGACCTTTTTGCGTGTCCACATGGTCGCTTAATTGGGTGAAGATTAATGTGCCCTCACTGGCACCGGGTTTCTTCTAGATGCTCGTGAACGTTTGGCATTTTGACGCCTCGATTCGTATCCGGGATCGGGTTTGATCAAACGGCATGATTAATTGATGCAGATTTGTGGCCCGAGCGCCGGTGGATGCATTTTTGTCCCTTCCTGGGGTCCCCGGGAGTCGGAATTCCACAGACACGCGGGAATGAGAGTCGATTTCAAGTCCAAGTACAGGTTGACCCTGCGAGACACTGACGCCCACGGTGACAAATTTTCTCTGCATCCGACGATCGTTCCGGAATGTCCCGAGACACGAGAACGAGCACCAGCAGCAGCAGCAGCACGCATTCGAAACTTAATTTAGCAGCTGTCCAAAATCACGCGCGTCGAACGTCCTGACGCGGGGAAGTAGCACCCGTGCGAAGGCGTCAACACGCGATAGGTTTATCTCAATCTTCTGCTTAATTAAATTCGTGTTCGCTGTCGCGGTGAGGATTCCAATCGATTGACATGTTCACAGTCCAGTGGGCTTCGAAAAGCATCTCATCAATCGCAACGGAGCAGACCTCGGCTCTGATCGTACTGAGCGGTCTTCCCTTTAGAACCTCTATAGAACCTCTAGAGCGTTCCTCACACACTGGAGCTGAAAAATGTAATGCTTTCCCTAATGAACGTAATGGAGTTCATTTGGTTCGATTTCACATTAATTTCGTGCTGGTGGCGATCGTCTTCGGTTCCTTCCCAGAAAATCTCCACGGGGGTAGATAGAGCGTAAGCAAACCAGTTACCAGTTGACAAGATTAATAACCATCCATTTGGTGGTTAGTTTTTCAGAACCCACACGTGATGGGCTGGTTCTTTTGCTTTCCCTCGCGAAGGGTTCTTTCCCATCTCGGTACAGTTATTCCGATCAATGATCAGCGTATACGTGGTTGCATTTAACTTTTCAAGTGAGAAGTCAACTTTCAACCAAATATCGACGGGTTTTTCACAAAACTTATTTTTCACTTGATCGGCAACGCTCGCACGTTTCAGAACTGCCGTCTTCAGACAAGAAGTTCGACGATCGAGAGGCCTCACTGAACCGGTCCTCGGGAGGTTCGTTATCTTGGCAGCGGCTTGTCATTTATCAGGCCCCGTTCAAGGGTTCTCTTTCTCGGCGGGTGTGGTCCTCCAGTGGGGAACTGGTTCGATTGTCATAATTGATATCGATTACAGTGCGCAGTGTCCCGGTGCCGGCGGCTCGCGGGATCCCTTTTCACTCCTTTCACGCGACCGTTAACAGCTTTGTCAAATATTTTGAAGAAAGAGAAAACGGTACCGACCGGGCGGCGTGGAACCTTGGATTCGAAGGGTTACTCTCGAGCTGCCGCCTTGTTGTTGCGTTCGTCCTGCACGCGAAGGGTTCGGATGTGAGGCTTTTTATTTTGTGCCCATCCCGTCACACTATCACGCCAGTGTCATCGAGACGATCGCGCCTGAAAGGCGAAGAAACGATGGCACAGAAGAAAGTGACAGAACTAACGGCCGTGACAGCGCGACAGCCGTTGGCCGTGCGGCACTCGAAAGTGCTAGAATGCACCGACTGCAGCTCAGCTTTATCAGGGGTAATGATGTTAATCAATATTATTAACACTTGTTCCAGTGCAAGCGGAAGCGAACCGGTGCTAGCAAGCCTGTGCCGCATTGTCTGATCGTTTCGTTTCACATAAGCGGTTCAATTGGCATGCACGGTCGCGCGGTCAAATCGAAAGTGCCACGACGACCTGCATTCACGCCTCGAGGACCTCTATTTCCGTGCACGCCACGCGGTTTCAATGTAAATATTTTCCATCCAAGTGCAACAATTTGATTAGTGGCTTTGATCAGTCTGCCCGATACATTGGCGATTTTATGAGGCATTTCATGAGTCACTAAAATGCGGCTCTAGAACTCTAATAGGGTCAAGGGATATGCTTCCGATGATATGCATCATCTACCCATGGTTTTTTTTTAAATGTTAAGCTCACTACCTCTCACCAGAGCTTCATTTCAGCTGACATTAACGGTAGATTGCCTGAAATGTTATGACTTTCATAAATGCTCGTGAGAAACATTTTGAGACGATAAATTATATTTTACGCAAAATGCTAATCCTGTTCGAAACATTGAGCCAACGTCATTCTGCAACTCCTTTCGACTACGGAGATTTACGATCACGCCCGCAAAATCCCGATCGCAAATTTTACCTTCAAAGCCACCGCGATACGGCTTAATATGCTCGTGCTTCGAGGCTCCTTTCACGAGCGTTCCGCATTGATGGGAAAAGTCTTCACTTTCCACCGGCAGCTGCCTCATCCGTTTCGCTTCCACACGAGCTTTCTTTGGACAGTGGCGGAGTGAAACGTATTTACTGATCATAAAACGCTTCTCTCATCTCATCATAACGGTACAAATGGAACCAAAGATGCCGCGATCGTATTCTGGCGATTAATTCTCAGGAGTGGGGTTTTCCGACCTGACGACCTTTTTTGATGGAGACGTTCGAGGACAAAACTAAATGGGCATTTTCGAACAAGTCTCTCAGAGCGCTCAGAGCGGCAAGTCTTTAAGCTGGAGCCATCTGACGTAATGTTGATCGGTTTGAACGCTTTCGTTGTCGAAACCCAACCTGCTTGCGGGAAGACACAGGCCACGCGACACACGACGGAACATCCCTCTACACCGGGCTTAGTCATGGAATTAGTCACGCTAATCAAGTGCGAGCTTAAAGTCAATTCCATTAAACGGTGCACGCTTTTAATTGCCTCTAGTTCCAGCAGCAATTCTAGCCCTGGTGGAAAAAGAATGAATGAACCGTAAGAACCGGCCAAGATTCCCAGGAAAGTGCATGATTCCCGATCTTTTTGGCGGCATAATGCGTCGCCTCATAAACATATCAATTTCAATCAAACGCTTCTGCGGCACGGAAACTCGCCAGCCCTAGAACACTGGGCTCGGTTATTGCACTTGCTTGGAAGCGACCGATGCGAATGAACTCTCGAGTTGGACCCTACAGGTCCTGTTCCTAGACCACGAGACTATACCAAGCCCTAGCCCTAGTTGTCAATCATCATTTGGGCGGGAAGCGAGCGCACCGAATCAGAAAATTGTCACCCGTCGGTCGGCAGCAAAACAATCGTAACGAACTCCCGGGATGCATCCACCGGAGACTTCAGGACCACCCGATCCGAGAAGCGATTAATATTCTAATCGTCTAAAACACAAACCCACCAGTGGGTGCGTCGAAGGGCATGGACTCACTGCTCCGGGACGAACGGAAAGCGAAAGTTTGTGGAGAAAGTCAAGGAAGCCGGCTGACGAACCGAGTCTTGGTCGAATGCCGGGTGAACCAATCGAAACACTAATTCAGAGTGACAGTGTCGCGCGACAGTTCCGGGCCCAACCAGTCGCACATTCGTTCCACCGGAATGCACCCTTTGGCGTGTGGAAACTGGCCAGCATAAGCGTCCTCACTCGCCAGCGATGAACCACCCAAATTAAGCGCCCCGTTTCGGTATAACGCGGTACCGTTCGGACCAAATCGAGCGAAACAAATTGATGCTCTACCATGCCCGGCATCTGCAGGCGCATCGACAGTGAATAGAGCAGGAGAGAGAGAGAGAGACAGAGAATAAAACTGCCGTTCGATTAATTAGTTGTGCAATAAAAATTACGAAACAAAAATAAGCACCCTTCCGCATGGGAAGGTCTCCCTATTCGGTGAGATCGTTCGTATTCTGGGAGGTCACTTTTCGCGTGTGCTGAGAAGAGTCCGATGAAGTAGGAAAAAAAACCGACACAAACGACACTCTAAAATACATTGCATTCCCATTAGCGGGCGCACAAAAATGCGAAACATGCCGGGAAGCTTATGTTTATGAGCTCCGAACATTCTCCCGAACGGCGACGGAGGAACAAAAACCTCAACGAGAAGAGTGGGTAGAGTTTGTGTCTTCTTAATTGAATCAATAAAAACGCCCATCCATCGTAGGGCACGCAAATTAAGTTGTAGTTTCGTTCAAGACCCTCGGTTCGGCTCGCGCTGGTCTTCGTCGGTAATTTATGCCGACTTCCCAACCCAAACGCAATTAGCGCGCGTTTGACGAGGGTTTTTCCCGAATAAATTTGCGTGACAGCTTCGATCGAGATGCGGGAACGGGTGCTGGGTGACGAGCGGAAGACAAACTAGTTTTCCTCCCAGCGATAGTGATTTTTTCTCTAATTTGTTTACATTTTTTCGCTTCCTTCAGGGGAAGCTGAAGGTGAGATCGGACTTCTTCAAAGTGACAACAAAACACGGGACATTTTGTGCGCGTGTGTTATGAAGATGGATGGAACCATCGTACGCGCGCATCGCTCGAGAAGCAGTCATGGCCCAGAAATTGTGGCAATTTGTCAGCCACGCGTCTCATCGCGATTGATGATGTGTGGATTATCGCTTGAATAGGGCCAGAGCGCTGCTCAAGTGGCAACTTTCACTTTCCTGCAGCCGTTTCCAGCGAGGGCTCAAGCCTGACCTCAACCACCGAACCTATCAATGTCCCATTTTCGGGCATTAGCTACAGCTGAGCTGAGCGTTGTGTGAAAATTGACCAACAACGAAGCCACACGGAAGCTAAGATTGTCGGTCCAACATCGGTGGAATGCGTAACGCAAGCTAACAGCGCCGCTTACAGAGATTCATATCGCTTTCTATCGCCTCGAAACCGATGGTCAATTATTAAAGATTATTTTTTCCCATTCAAAAACATGCTTCTCCTTCAAAACGCCTTTGAGCCCACTTACGCAAGACACTCGTAATGGTCGAGGGAATTTAAGTTGCTGGTCAGCCGTTTCAGGGGGGCGGCGGCTTAATGAAATACTTTTTAAAAAACATTCCACTTGCAACGAACTTTGCGCCCTTTTTTTTTGAACGCCCTGTTTTCCAAAACTTGCTGATTTTCACCGTAAAGCAATCGCAAAATCCTTCAAAGAAACGGTCCCAGTAGGCTGCGACAAAGTTTACAAATTAAAAATCCAATCCGCTAAAACTGGACGAACTTTCTTTCCTCCTTTTTTTTCGCTGCTTTGTTTTTCTTACGCGTTCCTGAAACACAGCCTCCAAGGATAGTGGGTGGGAAGAAAGCCGAAAAAAAGCAAATTTAAAGGACGTCAGGGAAATGTGATTGCTCGCCCGTGCGCACGATTGCTTGGTGTAAATTTCCCAGCACTGAAGGTTACTGACCTTTCGATAGGTCAAGCATCGTAGCCAGCCCCAGGGGAGGTGGCGTGAAAAGTCGTGAGACGGAAACGAACCACGGGAAAAACCGTCGTGCAGCGGAGCGTGAAGTGAACCAAAACCGGCCCGTTTGCCAGCCGGCCGGTCGGCTTTTGTCCTCACCGAAGAAGGACAGCCTGGATGGGAAAACCTCGGCTAGCGAGATAAGGTGACGCAGCTGAGCGCAAAAGAGGGAACCGACCGGTTCTGATCCTGTACAATGTGCGCCCGAGCCGGAATGGCCCTTTTGGGCCATTATCCGAAATTAAAACGCGCTTCACAAAGATCCCTTCGATGGCGTTAAGTCGGGCGGCACGCCGACAGGAAGCTTGTTGCCACGTTGTTGCCACGTTGTTTCTCAGGTTCGTGGTTTTGTTTTTACCTCGAAAGGACCCAACGCTCGTGTGTCCGTGGAAGAGCCCAAAACACAGCTCTCAGCGTGGCTCCTAGTGCCAGGACTCCACAGCACATCGGTGGCGTCTTCAGACGACGTCTGGAGCCCGCGAAAGCGAGGCGTCGCCAGGGTTTATTGATTTCTAATAGCCACCTCACTCGGCTCGGGATGAAGCGAGTGGTGAGGCACATAAATTAAATCCTTTTTTTTTGTCCTCCCCAAAATAGGCGCCCCGGGCCGTGGATGCCGAACAATATTGAATTGCCTACTGAGAGGTGAAAGGGCTTTCCGAAGCAAACGAAAAAAAAAGGTTTGATCGAAAATGTAGATCGAAGATAAGGCTCCGATTGATCCCCGGGCGGGGACAATCGGGACGCATTCGAGAGCACTTAGAAGGGCCGCAGGTGGCGTTCGTTTGCCGCAGGAAAGGGCTTCGGCCCTTCGGGGCTCGCTTGATTGCCGCGCGGGTGGAATTAATTTTTGGGAAAGGAATGCGTTCGAGGAATGGGACACACTTGAAGCATCCTTGAGCCATGGTAGGGATTTTGCACAGCGTTTTTTTTTTAACAACGCAGCCTTTTCCACCCGACACCCGGATAAAGGGCCGACGTGGTAGAGCGGGAAAACGTAAAAGTGCCGACAGAAGGGCGCCCCACCGTCACACTTTGCTTAATGAACTTCCAATCGATGCCAGGACCGGTACGATATCGAAGCCGGTTTTCTCACCCGGGGCGTACTTACCGAACCATAGACGCTGCCACAAGTGTCCATGCAGAGGAACAGGCACGTCGCGACGGCCTGTATTTTGATCTGTCCTATCCCGACGGTTGTCCGCTGGAGGATCGCTGTAATGAAGGAAGCAAGCGAAGAGAAGAAAACCAGAAAAACATTAGTAAGAAGCGATGCTCAATCTCATCTCCGTTTCGTCTAACAGGCGCGAATACCCCGTGGCGTATCGAATATCGCAGCATCTCATGATGAATCTAAATCACCTACTTTGTGCCACAAATGGCGCCTCAACTGATACCGGACTGCCGTGTCTGCTAAAGCACAGGGTCTCATCTCGGTACACACGCCGTAAGTGGTGTCTTATCAGCCCCACGTTGCACTGAGCTAATCAAAAACGCTGACCATTCGCACCGTCAACGGCAACGTCATCCAAATGGTCTACCTGCGCGGTAGCACGTTGCGTCTTTACGCGCGCATATACGCGAAACCACTCGATGCAACCACGCTGGCGTGTACGTGAGCCCCGCGATGACGTCGGTCAAATGGAGCGTGGCAAAAATGAAGAAAAAATATCGCTCCAATAAGATATGCGCCCCACGGTGCTGGGGCAACCCAAAATCCTCCCATCCTTGCACTTGATGTCAGTCAGCGCCACTTTGAGGTAGGTCAAGTTCAGCGTCGGTGTCAATGGACGAATTTTGACGCCGTTTCAGAAACTTCTCCCTATCTGTGGGGGCCGGTACAATGCAGTGTCAGTGACATTTGTTCCTGCCAGGCGGTCTTATCGCGCGAAAGAGCAGCAGCAAAAAAAAAAGGCAACGCAAACTGCAACTCGAGGCGCATGCGCATGCATACGCGACTGTCGATTTGGCGGGTTGTTGCGTAATTCGTCTGCGTTCGCGTTTCGGAAACCCTCAAGCCAGAATGATTGATGGATTGCGATCAACTGGAGAGTGGAAGGCGTGTGTTAATTCGATTGTAAATGATTTACAATCGAATTTAGCGACCCAGCCTTAATTCATGTCATCGCTCATGTTTTTTTTGCCGTTTAAAACACAATCGTTGGTCTTTCATGATGTTAATCGTACGGCCTTAAATGACCACTCATTCTCGGACGTATAGGAGCGCTTTAGGAGGCCTGAAAGCACAAATCAATCAATTCAGCAGACGGTTGATTCGCTTATGTGGCACATATTTCGCTGCGATGGGCTCGCAATTGCTTAAAAAAAGACAGCAGAAGTCCTTGTCTAGGATGCGCTCTGCGGCTAGCGACATCTCAACGCACTATGAGCACATAATTCTCAACGAAACGAGCTGATTGATGGCGTCGGAGATATTAATTGTCTTTAATTGATTGGTGCACGAAATGCGACCGATCGAAACCGCAAAAAATCTACGCCAGGAATGCGAAACTAAACAAACGCCATGCGCTTTTGCTCCCGGTGAACTCACACCATTATGTCACGGACACAATTTTACACTCGTTAATCTATTCGCCTTCGTTTATGATGGACATGCCATGTTTTGATGTTCCAGCTTGATTTGCTTTCGACGTTTATTTGGCCACGAAACTTGCGCCCGCTTTTAAGGCATGCAAACATGAGAGCTGATTTTTGCATCATTACGGGCAATTTGCGCGTTTTTGTTTCTTTTCTGCTCCTGCTCCATCCGATACGTGCAACACTCACATGCTGCCGCATGCACGAACGTCGTTTAAAATGTCCGCAAATTGATAAATTACTAAATTGCATGGTCATTCCGTCCGTGTGCGCTTTCGTCCCGCAATATCCGGCTACCTTGTCGCCTGGTGATCGATTTTGCTTTTGTTGAATAATTCGCGATCGCGTCGTGTTTTTCTTTCCCGCTTGCTTTTCGATTCCCTTCAGCACTACTCTCGTGGAGTCTCTGCTCCATTTTCGCTCTTTTAAAGCCCCCTACCACCGATTAATCAGTACGCTGCCGAGGGGCATTGAGTTTCGTTTTTACGTAGCAAACAAAAAAATGGCAACCATCCTTCGCGCGATTAATGCATTCCGATCGCTTGCTGTTCGCTGAATCGCGCGCGCCTCAGCTCATTAATTTGGTCCCAAATTCCAGCCCATGGCAGTTTCCGATCAACAGATGAAACGTCATAATTAGGGCGTTAATCGACGGAATCCGCAGCATCGTTCTCCTTTTAACAGTGGAGTGAAGTGAAACTGATCACCTCTCATATGAAGCTGGGAAACGAATCTGACACACAAGCGATCAGATTGCCGAACCTGTCTCAATTGCCGTTGGGCTTCAATTCGCGGAAAATCTCCAAACCAACGCCAGTTACCGTTTCGGGAAGGTTTTGAAAAAAAAATGCGCCCGAATGCACTGTGCCGAAGATCGCTTCTTGATCCTTAAATTTGGGGGCGTTTTCTTGCGTGAAGTGTGTGAAAATGGTGCTGCAATGGCGTTTTATTTCACACCAAGGATAAAGTGACGAAGCTGCACCCTTTGCTTTTGCCCTTCAGGTGCGTGGATAATCTCGAGATCGATTGATTTGCCACTTTCCACCGGTGAACCAAGTCCAGAACCCATCTGCCAAGGGCACTGATGATGATAATGATGATGATGGTTATGCGGAAAAAAAGCAAGCAAAAAGACCTCTTCTGAGCAGTGCATCCCATTGCATTCTGCAGTGATGGAGACAACGGGGAAAGGGAGCGCAAATTGAGGCCCTTGGCCAGATTAAAGGTGCCGGTTAAGTATTTAAACAGCATCGTTTACCAAACGGCCGGTTGTCGGAATCAAGGGCGATGGAGTGGCGTGGTAACGAAGCGTATCGAAATTATGCAATTATGGGCCAATGTCTTACTTCACGCGCAGCTCAACGGAACCGGTCATTCTCGGTCATCGAGGTGGCACGCTTAATGGCGGCGCTTTGGTCCTTTGACGAGGAAGTCAGCACACTTGGAGCCCTTTAGAACCGATTGAAAGTCAGTTCGAGCGGTGTGAAATGTGTGTCGAATTCAAAATAGAATCATTTCCTGTGGGTCTCATGTAGGTCGGTGGTGTACTATCAGCGTTTAACATTTCACTGAACCTTTCTTTGGCCGTTATCGCACACCATTCCGCGTGCGTATAGGCAACATTGTTGCAATGGACGTCCGCTTCAGCACCTGACCTCGCGAGATCGACGTAGCATCGGACCAGAGCTCATGGTTGGTGCGCTTGTGGTGAGTAATTATAGAGCCACGAGCGATATAAACCCACAGCAAACGTGAATCCCTCGTCCGAGCTGTGTTCTAAGGGATGTCGCGAGTTCGTTGCGTAGAATCTCGTGCCATAAATCATCGCCGTCGTGATCGTCGGTGGCGCCCCAGGCGATGTAATGAGCGAAACCGCCTGGTGACAAAAATTATTTCGAGCAACAGCATTATGCCATTGCCTCGAGCAGCCATGCAATTTTTGGAGGCCATGTGGAGCGTTTTAAGGACTCAATCCATCCTTCATTCTTCGGGCCGTTGGATCGCCAATTAGCGCCAGTACGGTGTTCAGGAATTTTGTTGGGGACTGGCGCACGGTGTTCCTCCTCAGAAAGGAAAGTAAATGATAATTATTTAACGCCAATTTTGACGTGAATTGCTCGCCGGCTGTGAGAGAAAAGAAATGTGACCGACGCATGCACAAAAGAAAACCATCAGTGGCATCATTTTCACTCGGTCTGTTTCGTTTTCATTTTCCTCTTTCGGTAGAAGCCGCCTTTTTTGGCAGGCATTTAATCGCGGCGTGCCCGCTAACGGAATATTGCGTGAGGTGAAGATTGAGTTTGCGTTTGTTTTAAATTTTCGGCTTGCCCAGCGCCCGCTTGCCCGATTGATCTCGCGCGCGAAGAAGTGGCCATGGAGCGATTTTCTAAATTATATATCATTCCACGAGAGAGCAGCTCGCCGCTGGTTCCCGATCGTTGTGTATTTTTCACGGCATAATTGTTCGTGTGAGCACGTACACATTATGCTCGCAGAATAAACAGAGCTTCCTTGTAAGCGCTTATTACGTGCCGCACGATCGGCTATCGCGAGAGCAAGGTAATCGATCGATCCAGGTTCCATACGGTTTCCGCGAAGATGCGATCATGTTGGGTGATGTGATACGCATAGGTGATTTGCCTGTTTTTTGGCGATCTTTACGAGGCTATCTGCGATCGTTGATGATGTGTAAAGCATTCGCGATGATGTACGCACGGATAAAAAGGGCAAGATGCGATCGAGTTTTCCCAGAGGCGACAAAGGAAACATCCCACTGCACCGCTTTGCAGGTGTAAAGTCAGAAAATGGAAAGCCCATCGTGCCCATCTGCAACACGCATGTATCCGAAAATGCCATCAAATTCCGCCGAAAGTGAAGCGCTTCCTCGAGGGCTGATGCAATACGATAAGAGTAAATCGCAAAGGAACGAATCTCGGGCTATAAACGATGACGAGATGCCTTCCAGCAGAAGAAGCACTTCATGAAATTTACCCAATTTTCCGCTCAAATGTAGAACCAGTTTTTGAGTCCTTTCAGATGCCTCCAAGAAGACCCAAAGTAATCGCTCCGATCATGTTGCTGTGCCTTCGAGTGACTACTCTCCCCAAAACGCAACCTTAACCTTCCCCGTGTCGAAATGCAGCTGATCAGCGTCTGATCGGAGCGAGATTTTGTCGCCAACGGGATCAACGAAGCCGGCAACCGCACGCAAAAGCCCGATCGAGCGAACGATTCGCCGGCGCACTTACATGTTGCGAAATGTCAAACGAAGCAACTGCAACAACGAAATCATTTCACTTTTTATACGGCGCCCTGGCGTGGCGCTGCAGGCAGAAAGAATGCCACGGTATACACCGCGGAAGCGCCCTCACGGCAGGATGCGTAATTGGTCGTGATTACCCTTGAAAGCATGATTTCATGATCGAGATAAGTGAAATTGGCGCGCCGATGGAATTTGCCGCTCACGGGCCAAGCGGCATGGCGCAACGATCCTCGAACCTGAGGCATCCTGCTGCGTTGTGGTGGAATCCGAGCCTGCACGTGTTGCGCATGTTACCGTTTTTTTTTTACTGCAAACCAGTTGTCAAAAGTCGACTGCATCGATGGGGAATTGGGAAAGAATTTGGCAGATGTTTTTTTTACTATGGTTAGGTCCGCGCCCATTTATGCTGGAGAACGTATGGTCGGTTATATTTGTTTGTCTAGTGCAATTAGTTACTCAGCATGAGAAGAAGAGAAGCTGTTGTACTTTTTTTTCCTTCATTGTCATTCTTTTCCTGTGCACAACAGGAAAAAGAACAGTAAAAACCGAGCAAATCACGATTCGCTGCATGCAAACCCATTTTTTGCACTGGCCAATGCGGTTTGCGAGCGTGCTGCAATAAATTGTGCAACTGTCAGTGCACGCATTACGGGCGATGTAATTGAAGTCGCCGTCCTTTAGCCTGCACATCCGAAACGCCCTTCAGATGGTAGACCCTCGAAGAACGGTGAAATTTTATGACTCGTTTTCAGCGTGCGCAGTCGAGTTGCGGTTGCACGTTGGGGAAAAGGCGGTCATAAGTCCAATTTTTTACATATATGGTAGGGTATTTTTGAACATGGTGATGAATTAAGAAATAGTTGACTAAGAAAAAGCCAAAATTACAGGGTTCTATTTTTATTAGTTTTTGAGATATACGATGCCAAAGTTGAAAAAGTGCAAAAAAACGATGAAATTTCTGGACATTGAGCGTTCTTGTTTAATGGGATGTTTTGCTCTGTTTTTCCACAATATCATATGCAAATTGCATATAGTTCGAAAGATTATAAAGTTTTCATTGTTTTAAAGTTATTTAAATAAATTTATTTATAATAAAAAGAAAAAAAAATATTGTTTTTTGAAAATAAAAATAGGAAAAAAACATGTTTTTCAACTTTGGTAATGAATAAAAAAAAAGTATCAAAAAGTACCATCGCCAAATTTTCAGTAACGTTAGTTTAATATTTAAACAAACTTTTAAAGTCATTTCCAGCTGCGCATACTTGCGCACTCGTTTGTAAAATCAAATCTTGTAGGTAAACTTTTTTTACATATGGAGCCGCATGGTACCTGACGCTAGATATGTTAACTTATAAACATCACCGCCTCAATAATACTCACTACCCTTGCCACCTGTTTGTAAAATTTTACACCTGTGTTTTAGTTCAATAAAATTATGCTGTATATAGTACAGGTAGCTGCTACATATTGTGCTAGCATAAAAACTTAGCAGCTACCTGTACTATATACAACATAATTTTATTGAATGATATATGGGATTCCCATATAACGTAATGGCATATAGGATGACATTAAGCTACCCATATCTTGTATAATTAGTTCTACTAGTTCACATTTAAGTTCATTCCAAACATAAAACGTATATAGACAACATGGCTTATTTCATCATTAAAGATATTTTAAAGCAAATCAATATTTCAAATTCAGTAAAAGAAAATACGGAAATTATTTTCAATTATATTCTGGAAGTGGTTAAAACAAGAAATTTGCTAGTAAAGTCTGTTCGACAAAGAATAAAATTGCTCTTAGTGAAAGCAAAACAATTGTACGATAGATCCAATCGACACCAAATGCGATTTGAAAAATATAATCAAAAGTGGCTAAATTCAAATTTTGATATTGTATGTCGAAGTGAAAGCAGACAAAAGGAGAATGATAGCAGATTTGGAAGACCTCGTAAATCTTTCGAAATTATTGGCAAACGACAAAGACGGCGCAGAATCAGTGAAATAGAAAGTGATTTGGGTGAAAAATATAGTTTGGAAGAAGTGCTAGAATTTGCAAGAAAAATAGCTCGTAAAGAAAATAAGTTCGAAGTGGTATATCTGTTAGGAAGATTATTGAATCGATCATTCAACTTAAGTGAAAATCCGAGTCAAACACAGCTGATGAACGGAGAGGAGGCGTTTGGATTTTTAATTGATTATAATTTATCGAAAGATCAATACGAAGGAAGTCACCGGACAGATCCTTCACGATTTCCAACGTATAAAGAAGTGCAAAAAGCGAAAAAGTTATGTGTTCCTTCAGGTATACAAGTGAGCGAAAATAGTGTGAAAGTGAGAGTTCAATCTTTAGCAAATGTAACAGCAGAGCGGATAATAGAGATGCGAAGTGAGGTTATTGAAGAATATTTGGAACAAAAGAAGCTAAATTCGGCAAATTTGGTATTGTTGTGCAATTGGGGTATGGATGGTTCTACCGGACATTCACAGTATCACCAACATGTTAACAGTGAACAAGATGATAGAAATATTTTTATAACCGCTATGTGTCCAGTCCAGCTATTCATTATTGACGATACCGTTGAGAAAAAAATCTTTTGGTTCAATACCAAAGCGCAAAGTAACAGATTTTGTAGACCAATTTCAATGGTTTTTGCAAATGAGACTAGGGAATTAGTACTTCAAACGAAAAGTGAAATAGAGAGTGAACTTACAAATTTGGAAACAAGGACAGTGCGCTTAAGCGGAGGGAAAAGTATAGAGTTGAAGTTCCAATTTTTGCTAACCATGATAGATGGAAAAGTGTTATCAATAATTACTGAAAATCCAACTATGTGCTGTCCAGTTTGTAGTGCTTCTCCTATACAGATGAATGATCTAGCAATGCTGGAAAACGGCTTTAATCCAATTCCATGTGCATTGAGCTACGGTATTTCACCCCTTCATTGCTGGCTACGGTTTTTTCAATGTATTTTGAACATTTCTTATCGTATCACTGTAAAAAAATGGAGGATTACTAAAGAGGATACCATAGAGGTCGAAAACCGGAAAAAAATTGTTCGCCAGCAATTGTATAATGCTTTTGGAGTGAAAGTGGATCAACCACGACCAGGATCTTCGGGAAACAGTACAGTAGGAAATGTTTGTCGACGTATTTTTTCAAATCCAAGCTTAGCAAGTTCATCTATGGATGTTGATGAAGATCTTATCGATAGGTTCAGAAACATTCTTATAGTCATCAGCTGCCAGAAGTCTATAGATGCTGTAGCATTTGGAAAATATTGTAATGCTACCTATAGAAAGTTTTTGGAGTTGTATAATTGGTATAAAATTCCAGCAACTGTTCACAAAATTTTGGCTCATGCAGGAGACATCATATTGAATTCTCCTGTACCCATAGGATGTCTAGGAGAAGAAGCATTAGAATCACGTCACAAATGCTTCAGACGGGACAGAGCCACTCACGCAAGAAAATCATCACGAGTGTATAATTTAGAAGACACATTCATGCGTGCAATACATACCAGCGATCCAAAAATCAGCTCTATTTCACTTGAATTGAGAATGCGTCGAAAAAAACCGTCATCGTTCCCAGAAGTAGTTAAAAAATTCTTTTTGAATGACGATGAATCTTGTATGACAGATCCTGAGCTATGGGCAACAGATGATGAAAATCCTGTAGACATGATTTTAAATGAAGTCGAGAATGCAGAAATTGATGAAGGAGATGAACAAAAACAGTAGAAGATGTAATAAAGCTAAATTTTGAACAACAGAAGTAACAGAAGATTTTTTTTAAAATAAAACATACTAAATTCAAATTATTTGCTAAAACGTTAAGAATCTATAAGACCTTGCGTGCCGCGTCACCCAAAAAATGGGTGATGAAAAATTGCCAAGAGCAATAAAAATAAACGTGAATAAAGTCAAAAATTCACCATAAACGTAGAACGTGAAGAATTAGTGCCGATGCAACCGTGGCTATGACATATGTACATGAAATGCTTGAATCATGGCGTTCTGTGGAATTTCCTAAAAAACGCTTGGCACGCAAGGTGTTTGAACTACAATCTATCAACATAGTATATGTAGATACAGTGGCACCCTCTGGATGTCCACTTCCAATAATCGTCTTAAATGAGTAATTGGTCAACATTCAACACATTTTGTAAGAAAAAACCAAGAAATTCTGACAAAAAATACTTATGACCGCGATTTGTTCCTGGCTTCCCCACTGTGGGTTGGGTTTATTTTCGATTTTACATTCGGCACGTCTGGTCACCGAAATCAGGCGGATATGATACGTATTGGCAATTAATGGAATATCAAAAAATGGGTTTGCTCTTTTTTCATTACTCAAGAAAACCCTGTTCATGCGGATTATGATTATAAATTGTAAAATTATGATTCTTCTCTGATGTATTTAGTGAAAATGAAATAATTCAACATTACAAAAATAAGCTTTGTTTGAATAAAACTTTGCTAATCAGACTTTGTGCGATAATCCTCGTTATTTAAAAAATATAAGCATCAAAACGAAAAAAATTGTTCGAAAACGGCTCTCATGCAAATAAAGATACCGTCGTAACCAACCCCTCGCAACGTTGGCATGGAAAAGCCAAGGCTTACTGCCAATTGGGTTGCTCAAAGATGAAGAGCTGAAGTGTGTAGATATCAATACATCGTGCAAAAAACATAAAACAAAACATAAAGCAAGATTAATCAAAGAGCTCGGTCAGCGTTAATGCAGCCGAAAGCGGTGAACATAAAAAAAGGCTACAAACACCAGTTTAAGAACACTTTCCGTGGCCCGAACCGTACTGCGATGTTGAGGCCATCGGGAACTGGTTTAAGGATGGTGGTGGGCTGCGAAATTGAAATTTTAACAGAAAATACCGTTACGCACCACCAAAGTGCCCGAAAGCTTGCACCAAAGTGGCTTTCGTGGTTTCGCTAGGCGTCGTATCGCGCATTCTCTTCGAAAAGCCCGCCGTCAGCTGATTCGGCTGTGTTAAGCATCATTCGAGGGAAAGGAAACATCGAAGAAGATCATAAGTGAACCGCTCCGACACATGTATATTGTTTTTTAAAACACTTTGGAAAATGGATCAATTATGCTTGAATTGGTGCGTAAGAAAAGAGCACGACCTTTTAAAATTTTACGCCTTTTTCGACTAATTTCTTCGGTTTACTTCGTTAATTAATTTATTATGATAAAATCTATCTTACTCTAAATTAAACAAATTGTATATTTTTCACTGCTGTTAAATAGACAACATTCTCATTTTACTGCTTGCGATTTTTTTGTAAACCGTTTGTAGCTAGTATAAATACCGTTGAGACAGGAGAAAAAAATCATGCAATTAGCGAACGAGTCAAGAGTCATTAAACTACCAGCCTGCCGTGGCCCAAGTCTTCTAACTTCTTTTGCATCAAATAAAATGTGGCCGCTCTTTCACGTGTTCTGGCTTGATTTAGGGTTTTATCTTACTCTGTCGTTTACAGCCAACGGTGAAAGTACAATCGAGGCCAGTTTCCGACGAATCGAATGTTTCACCAACAGACACTAATCCGAAAGATGCATCTAGACTTCTCCGCCCACCAAATGACTGGTTGAAATGATTCGCAGAGCCCAAGAGGGCAGGAAAAACCACACATTACATGTGACAGTGGGACATACAAACGCTTATTACATGATACCGAAACAATGCGCTTACGCAAACCGCTGCACCGCTTATCGCCAGATTATGCCGCTAAATATTGACCGAGACGAGATAATCCACCGCGGATCGCAATTACCATCCCACGCGGCCCGGCAAAGGGTCGAAAAAAAGGGGTTGCAAGTGAAGGGTTGCGTGCCCAGGGCACGCGCTCTAGCAACGTTACAAATCTAAAAGGGACACCACACCAGACGGCAATAATTACAACCCAGACAAACAATGCTCAAATTACGACCATAAAGCATTAAAATGTGTGTCACAACATTGAGTGTTTGCCAGCGGCTAATATGTACCGCCAGCCTGCTCGAGAGGAACGATTCTTCGGAGAACTTGCAGTACTTGATGGGACGTGATTCATCTGCGAGTGGCAGGAGATTCAAACACATGCCTGTGTTGGGTCAAATTTCTTCCAAGAAACTTGTTTTCGCCACATAAACCTCGGGGCCGAACTATGAGCTCGCGAATCGACGAAAGATCGCGAATTTTTTTTCGCTTCTCAAGCTTACAAATGGCCTTCATTTAAAACTTTCACATAGATGGAAAGCAGTGGTGACTTAGAGAAAGGATGCTTCGGAGCATGAGAATAGTCTATGGTTCGGTTTTGCTTCGAAAGTTAGCAAACATGTCTCTGAAGAGCTTCTGTTTTACCTTGACAGATTGTTTTACGATCAAAGAACAAAAACTTATCATAGGTTTAGAAAGACAGACTTCTTGTGCTTATAAACACAATAAAGATTAAAGATTATTCTTGAATTTGATTTGAAATTCGAAAACAATTCATAAAACCCACCTCCAAAGCCCCGTCCATGCAGTGGTTTTTATTAGTCAATTGATAGGCGCATGATTTTATCGGTGCCTAAAAACCAACCACTTTCGATAGCTGCCTGCCAATGTGCAAAGCATATCACCCAACACATGTCGAAGGGCAGCCACTATTGATAGCGACTTTTAATGACACCACAGGAAACGCTTCCAAACGCTTCGCATTCACCTCTCCGAAAAGAAGAAAGCTCGTAAAGATAGCCGATAACAGCACGACGGAGCGAGACACACATAAAATCAAGGATTCTGTCCCGAGCAAACGTTGACGCATCGGTCAAGGGGGTTTCCGATGTCGCACACCACGCCGTAGGGCGTTAGATATCCGCCCTGGAGGGTTGAATATTATTTAAGACCCAGGCGCCCCCATCGGACGGATGAAAGCAAAACGGGACTGCTCCAGATACGCTGCCAAGATGCCCCGCATGGTTCAGTAACGGTTTTCGAACGGCTAATCGGCCAATTTACATTGGTAATTAACTCGTACGATAAATCCGAAGCCACGGGTCACTCCATCGGAAACGGACGGATGCCCGTTAAACATGCACTTTCCACGGGTTCGTCGTTCGAGCGATCAAGCGCAGAAGTCACCAGAAGCGCTCAAAGAAGAAAGCCACGTGGGGATGCCGAGACTGGCCGCGCAACATCCCGCAATCAATAGGACGATGAATTTTAAGCGACCGCATTATGATGGCTTTTCGTATTCGTAAAGCGGATGCCAGTCGGAGGCGCCCGGACCGTCCGAGGCCGCGTTGGTTTGGCGTTCTGGAAATGTGAGAATCACACGGCTTCCCGCGGTGCAATCAGAAACGAAAACCCTTCCCGTAATGGGGCGGATCGTTTAGGTGATAATGAATGATATTTTGGGGCGGGCATCAAATCAAACTGATCGCTGGTCTAAAGCGTGGGGTTGAATCAGCTACTCAAAGGGAGAACCGAGTAACCCGAGCAACGGGCTGGACGGCTTGAATGAGAGCTCCATCGTGAGAAGTGGTCTCGATCGAGAAAGGAAATTCGTATGCAAATTCACCCCAAGCCGAGAAGCAGCTTGAGCAAACAATCGTCAAGGAAATCGTTTCTGGAGGCGGTTGGGATTAGAACACTGCGCGATGGGCCTTAAGCAACGCGAGAAGTTCGGCAGATAATCAATCCCAAATTTAACGTCCGCGTTCTGGAGACGTTATCGTCATATTACGCATGATAAGAATCGTTGGGGGACTTTTGAACTTGTAATGGTCTGAGTCATAGCCTTCCTGCTGGGTTTTAAAACGCCCATTAACCATGTGTTCACGCCAATCACCGACCAACCACCGTGTGATAATGTTTATCTCGTCCTGACAGCATTAAAACAGTTCATAAAAATGAGGCGCCAAATAGAACCACCCTGGTGATCGATCGATATGGTAGCAATAAATCTGTTTGTCAGATGCAATAAACACCATGTAGCTGATTAGCAAAGGGAATAGCGATGGACGATAATGCGCTGAGTTATTATCAAAATTGACCGTAGCAAATTGAAAGTCCATTAAATGCACTGCGCTATTCCAGCGAAGATGACTCTTCTGCGCAATAGGACGAAATGTACATACATTGAGAAGGTTCTTTTTCTTCCCTGTACCACCCACTGTAGGAGAGCTCCCAGGAGAGTTCGAGGGACATTCCACCCTTGAAAAACTCACCCTTCAAAGAAGCGGAAAAGTCCCTGCTACCACCCAAGACCGGTGGCGGCAAATCGCTGACCAGTTTTACGCACGACCAAAACCGCAAATTGATTCGCAATTTCGCATCCCTAAAGGGCCCCGGGAAGCCCATCGAGATTTCCGATTACCATTCGTTCGGCTCGGTTGGCCATCCTGCTTCAGGATCGCTTTCGGGCGGTCTCGATTTCGGCACGATAAGAACGATGCACTTACGCGTTGCGTAATGCGCATCCTTGCCCGTCACGTCACAGGAAACGCGTGTGCTTGCGTGCGAACGCACCGGAAAGGGCCATCGGTTCGATGGTCAATTGTTTTTCATCTTTTTTTTTGTTGTGTGTGGGTTTTCCACGAAAAACCGACCACCCGCCGGCCGAGACCGTTTCCTTCCGTTCGCCGCGTGAACCGTCGGTCCAGATTCGGTCAGGTTTTTCTTCTGCGTACTATCAACGTGTCCACGAACCGTCGGATAAAGTTCGATGACCACCGGGAAACGCGTGACCAGCTTCGGTGGGTGGAAAATGCGTTGAAATGCGTCGTTTTCTTCGATGACCAGACGAGCATTCACGCATGCCGGTGGAATTTCGTGCTGCGTGCTCACCATCGTGCCTTTTGTACGGTACAGGGAAAAGAGGAAAAACGGTGAACGGAAGTGTGGCCGCGTGACCAAACCTCCTGGTGAGGCCAGCGCCACCAAACGCACGGTCGCACATGATTGACGGCCCGTTGACAGGCATGGTTCCGTCGGTGGCCGCTATTTGTGCCGCCGGGGAGAATGACAAATTTGCCAGACGGGTATAAATATGACTAGCAGTACAAATATGGCCCTGCAAAGTGGATACGTTCGTGGGTGGAACGTGGAACAGGCGTGCAGATGACGGGACGCGTACGAGCGAAGACGAATTGCATGGGAATGTACGTTGAAGAGTGCGCTACTGAGGGAAAAATTTAAGCAAAAACTGCACCACGACGACAACACGCACTGGTTCTTCAAACTATTCGTGCTACAAAGAGATTTGGGTTTCGATGAGATAAAAATCGAATAGACTTTTACCAGAAAACAACCAAAATTCACCCTCTTTCCGTTGCCGGCTGCAATAAAGCGAACAAACAATCTCATTTTTCATCGAGCAGGGAAAATGGGGCGTTATCAGGGAAAAATACCTTAAAACTCCCTGACGACTGACGGCAGATATCGAATGTGGCAAATGATCCCAAAAATCAAAACCAGATTTTCGGTTTGCATTTCCCCTGTGTTGTTGTTTCTCTATTTTTATCTTCTCCCCTCTAGCGTGTGGTTTTTAGCTAATATTCGCTAACTGACGCCGCCGCTTTTCATGCGCTCGACTTTTTGTTTCCGCTTTCCCATGCTTCATCGCTAATCGGACGTCAAAATCTCTCCGTCGCCCAAAAACGACCCGCACCAGACCAGCTGGCCAGATGCGCTCGGGTGCAGTTGCAGGATGCATTTCTCGGCTGCATCTGGGATGTTGCGATTTTGGAGTCTCGCCTCGCGATGGTAAACGGACACCGGGATGGTTTTTTTTGTGGCCTCCTCGCAGCCATCACATTTCCGTAAATGTTTGTCTAAAGTTACCTTACGCCCCGTGAGACCACACCGCGGTCGATGTTCTTTTGTTAATTTGCCCTCGCGCGTAACGCCGATATGATGCACCTTTGCTGTTTCGATTCGATTTGCGAGTCCCGCATCGGTTTTGTAGCTGTAATCTGAGAGTATTCTCTTTTCGATCGGCCCAAAACGACCGTTTTGGACCCGCTCCATTTCTCTTCTGGGCACATTTGTAGCTCGAGGTGGTTTTTCATTTGACCACTCTGGGTGCTTTGGCTTTAGAGCATCGCGATCACCTTTCTCATTCCGCAAGGTGTGACCAATGCTGGAGATGCGCTTCTCGGAAGCCGTCATCTTCGCGCTGGACCACCATCATCAGCATCATCATCATCGTTATTAGGGCTGTTCCATGCATCCGTGCAAGTTAGTGGAGCGTATGATTAAATTTCACTTTGATCTACTGTGAAATGCTGCAAGCTAGCCCAAAAGGCCAACGAAGAGGGTGCAAACCAGGCTGCAGAGTGTGTTTTATGGGGTGCGATACGCGTCCAATGCGCTCGATCAATCGATCGGTGAAAATGACGATCACCGTTTCGGTTTCGCGCGAAGGCTCAAACTCCTTTCGCTCTAATGTGCAGTTTAGGTGCGGTATTAGCGTGGTCCAAATTACACCCTTTTTGCCTAACCTGCTTAATTATAAAGCACCCGTAAATGGCTACCATTTTGCAGGAGAAAAATAGAAAGGAACCTATTGACTTTCCTCCTCGTAGGTGGTCTGCGCGAGGAGGGCGAAATAAAATCGAATGAAATACAGAGCGCGTCCTTCAGCCGATTGTTTCGCTGCGCGGGAACAAATAAACATATCTTTTTTCTTAAACTCCGTCAACCCATCATTAAAGCGCTCGATGGAGGCTAAGATCAGTGGCGCATTCGAATACCAACCGTAGAATCCCGTTAACGAAAAGGCGGGATTCTCCCGTCGTGGGATTCTCTTGAAATATTTTCCCGAAACGATCATAAAACTGATCGTCACCGGGCACCCGGGGTGAACGACTCGCTTGGCTTATCTTCCCGAATCCCGCGGCCAAAGACGTACGCAAAATCGGCCAGATCCTTTCGCTCGATTACGTCACGAGCGCAGGAACGCAACGAGCGCGCTGTCAATCGCGGAAAAACCGGTCGCGATTTTGATCGCACCTCATCGTGGTCCGGATGGATCGCGTTCTTAAGCTTGATCGCTGCCACTGGCCACCGTGGGTGCGATTGATGAGGAACGCGATGAAAGTGAATTATAGCTGCGGGGCTGGGGGTTATTATTTTTTCCCTCCGAAGGCGGCGAGTCGCGAATATTTAACCTGATGAGTGATGAATCGCTTAATGGCTCATTGGAATTGCGATCGCAGATAAACGCCATATCATCCATTCCTATGGGCTGTACGGGCCGTCAAAATCCAAACCGTGACCGTGAGTAGGCGAATTGTGATTTATATGTTTAAATCAATCGCCTTGTTTCAGCACGTATCGATCGTTCACGTGTTCGGGACCGTTAATGTGAGTTTTTTCAACACCCATGCCATCGAAAAGGTGTCCGATTAGACCACGAAACAACACACGAAAGAAGCATTCAAAGACTCGTCCAAACTTTGCGAAAACACTTAACGCAAACAAACTGCACAGAAAAAGCAAACGTACCCATTTAACGAAACCACGTGCTCGGTTATTTGTGGGTTAATGTGCGACAGTGATTATTTTCCTTTTTCACCCCAGTAGGGCGCAAAAGTGCATCCAGTGCTTGGTTCAGGCGTCGTGCTCGTCTGGCTCTTCTCCGTCAGCATGTGTCGGGACTGGCCGAGATGTGGACCGGCTGTTCGAAAGCGTGAACGAAAGCAACGCTCACCCCATGCTGGCGACGGCCGACGAGTTGGATAATAATATTTCATAAAGAATATGATAGCAATCCGACCGTTACTGGGAGGAAAACCTCCGTGTGTACGCCTGCAGTTGCCGTTGGTAACGCGTCCAATGGCGACGACTCCATTTGCAACATTGTAACCCGAAGGGGCGAGCTTGTGGGCCCATTTTCTGGGCAGTCTTGGGCGGCTACATGATCCGAAGAGAAGTCCAACTAGTGCCAGGTGCTTGCGAGGTGTGATTTGGGAGCATCCAAGCCTTTGAGACGTTCGACAAACACCTTCCGGAGCCATCCTCAGAATACACTAAGGCGTCCGGAGGTGTCAAGTTTGGTCTCACGAAGTGTAACTTTATGCAGATGAACTCGGGCTCTGAAGCTCCCTACGGGTGATCGTGCGAAGAACTCTACGACCGGTTGGACGTGCGAATAAATGTGCCTCCCTTCGATCACCTGCTTGGGAAGGGCTTTTAGCCCACCACGCGGTAGCGAACCAGATTCACCGAGACGTCCGGCACGCTTCAAGCGATCAATAACTGTCAAATTAGTTACTGATTTTACGTGGGACAATCGGGTTTTACGACGGGAGTAATTAAAACTGTACGTCCTCTACCGGGACCGGATGCATTTGAAAAGCGCGGGCTTGAAATCAGGTCTAAATGAACCGCCACACCAGTCGCTGAGGATCCCCAAATATGGCACCACAGGAAATTAACTGTTTCGATCAATTAATAACCATTCGAGCGATCGCTGATCAATCGCACGGTGTGGATGAATGAAAAATGAACGAGGTTCCCATTTTTCCGGCCCGTTCGGATCACTTTAGAATGCAATCAGGCCATGGCTAATGCAGGTGTGCTGTTTCACCGGACTAATGAGCGCTAATGGTGCAAGCGTGCCTTTTAACTGCACCTGCTAAAGGTCATGAAGCTGTTGGCAAGAAAGAACCAATATCACTTTCAGCAACAAAGTTGCCACCGGGTCTTGATCGCTTCCGGAAAGTGCTTCGCGTGTGTTTGCGATTTCCCATGGATCGCCTTCGGAAAGCGAACGTTTGACCAACATGAGCCCCGACAGAGGGCAATTCGTTTGTCTCGTAAATATTCGCTTTGCGTTGCTCCTCCAGAAGACATAGCCTCCCTGTTGACTCGATCTTCTCTGCATCGATTTTCTGCTTTGGATTGAGACATTACAGTCCGTTCGAGAGCCGCCTTTTGCATCGATGCGCACGATTACACGAGCCATGTCGCTGCGTTATCCGAATGACTTCATTACGGTCACTTCTTGCGAACTCGGTAGCATGATGTTTAACGACTACTCGTTTAACAGAACGATGGACGAGTTTTCTGAATGCGGGACTGGTTCTGCAGCCTTCAGAGAATGAGCTCTGACGAAGTCCATCGAAGAAAGCCCATGCAAATGTGACTTCCCAGTCGCCTGTGTCCATTGTCTGACTCCATTGCAGTCGGCTTTTCTCAAACCTCCTCACTGCTGATCCTGATTCAATCCCGTTCCCGTCCTCGATCGCACTCCGACTTCCGATCGAGCCGGTTTTTGCGATGGAATTTAAATCGATCCCCCGAATGATTCCCCGAACACGGACGTCCACCGAGACTCGTCGATGGTTATGATTTTATAAATTACAAAGCCCCCTTCATCGGACGGGCATTTCACTTTCCTCCCCACTATCCAACAGGGCATCTCCGGTCAGCTGGCCAGTGGAACTCGATCTTCGCCTCGATCGACTTGTGAATGAATGCACCCAAACGCTCAGAACGAAAGCACGCGAGTCTTTGGCTCGATTCCGTTGCCGAGATGCAGCCGTCGTGTGTTTATTTATGTAGGGTTTTTTTTTCTCCTTCTTCTCTTCGTCATCCCTATCACCCTTTCAACTCCCAAGGCTGTCTCCAGTCCTGAGGAACTCGCCGCCAGCCAAGACGACAGGTTCCGAAACCATCAGGTTTCAGCTGTCGGTTGCGCGTTTTGAAAATAGTTTTGCCGGTTCCAAACCCTTTTTTTGTTTCGTTGCGTGCCAGTGCGCCCGTGTGTGCGTGCATTTTTCCTCTTCGTCTTTGTCTTTAAGCTTCAAACTCCCTTTCCCAACAGGCCCGAAGGGGCTTTGCGCAAATGTTTTCCATCACCACCACCGCCACCGAGGTGTATATCATTTTTCTCATGCATTCGGGCACCACCGGCGCTTAGTTTAGGATCACTCTGCCCGATGGATCGCTAATGGGGTGGCATTTGTTATCGGATTAGGTCGCGTCATAATCCAACCACCGTCGAGAACTCGCTTTTTTATCTCTCGCGCTCGTTATTCAACCCAGTTGGATCTTGCAAAACACAATCACCAGAAAAAGAACACTTTCTCCAACGAGCGAAAGGCAACAGGCTTATGTCGTGACTACGAGACGCACTCAAGGCGAAGTTGCTCGCCCTCCTAAAGAAGTATGACCTCATGGGTCCCTCACAAGAGTTCACACATTATGCAGATGCATCCAGCCAGTAGACCACACACCGAAAAAAAAGGTCTTCCAGAGATCGAATCCCATTTAGCCTCGCCGAAAAACGAGACCCAATCCACTCCCTTGCCCTCAAAAGGGAGTGCGCATTTCACTACGAGCCCTTTCCATGGCGTTGACGGAGCGCTTTGTTTGAGAATCAAGCAAAACCCTTCACTTCATTGACACTTCTAGCGTTGAAAGTGTCACCTTACGCGCCCTTCTTGAGAGTGGTTTTGTTTCCTTACTCACACACGGGCACGCACACCCTCGATTCTTTGACCGTATCATCTGCGTCATCTCTTAGGTTTTCCATGGGTTGCATCGGAATATTCTCGGGTTTCTTCGAACACAGAAAACAACAAATTTCACCCAAGAACTATTATCACCTAACACACGACCATTGGACCGCCTGTATATTGCTGCTGGCAGCCGTTAGCAGCACTATCCATTACATCTAATCGTGCCACACGAAGCAGCATTCTACTATCGACCCTGTCAGCATCTTAATCGTTCGCTTGAAACGAAAACCTCACGATAATAAGACAACTATAGCATGCGGTCAACCGGTGGCGATTAAGACGATTTTCCATCGCCCCCCCAAAACGTCCAAAAAACAACTTTACGAGCTGCAAGGAGTCCCCAGGGCCCAGCTTTTGCGAGACACGATCGTAAATCAATCGAAATCTATTGACCTGTTCGTGCACATCTCTCCCGAATAAGGGGGGTTTTCGAAAATTAACCCCCTCTTGAGCCCTCGATCGATCGAAACCCGGATCCTGTGCATTTCGTCAGGCAGCTGGCTGGTCCTATAAAAGCCCTTTGGGCGTGCATTCCACCCAGCAGACCTGGAGAGTTTTACCACCTGCAGGGCAATTCGCATAATTAGGAGCACCATGAGAAAGCCAACCTCACGAACAGGGCGTGCTGCCACCCTACTACTGAGGAAAGATGGTTTGATTTCCCATTAACATCAGCCCTTCCATCTGGCTCGCTGGGGGAGCGAGACATTAAAAATCGATACCGTATCCGTGTGGCATTTTTCAAGCCCCCAGTGTACTACTTTTGAGCGCTCGTAAGCCCCCATTGCTTTGGGGATGCTGCATAGGGACGTGCATAGGTGAAAGAGATGGGAAATTTCGACACTAAAATTATGTCCATTTGGGCGGGAGACAACGTGTCTGTTTTCGAGGAATGAATTATGCATCCATTATTCATTCCCCAGCGGAACATTTAAGCGTTACGCGTGGCTTAATTGAGGCTAAAATACTGCCCCAAATCGTGGATGGTTTCAGTTACTAACTGCATAAAATAAAATCACAAAAACCCTCCCCAAAGCGCCACTGCAACTCGTCGACTGCAGGTGCATTTATCAGCCATTGAGTGGGTGACTATTTCACGGTTTTAAGGTCTCAAAACGCAACGTCATAAAACGAACATTAAACTTAATGGTGCAAATAAACCACGGAGCATGTTTCGTCTACCGTGAACCAGACAAACCGGGCATTATGCGAAACGAGCTGGTGGAGGCGATCACTTGCCAGCCTAGTGACATCTGACCCAGCCATTCGGTGCGTCTAGGGGGCACGTCTAAATAAGAGTCGAAAGGAAAGCCAAAAAAAAAACACACCCAAAATGCTAATAAGACCACCCCTCGGACGCACACGAATGTCGCCAATCAGGCTTTGGTTTGCGTACGGAGAGGCCATTGACCGCTGGCGCACTTACGCCGGTGCTTGACCGAAGTGATCAGGGGTCGAATGAACCACCCCATATCCCTTTGGGAATGTGGGTCACTGGTGGTGGTGCGCAGGGCGGCTCTAGGTTCTTCTGTTCCGTGAGCCGCGTTCGCGTTCGCTCGATTGGTAAATTATACGGAAGTCATAAATCAGCACCGTCTGGGGCAGGGTGGCCATAACCGGAAGGGCCAGCAGGTGGGTGGGTGCAGCAAAACATAGCAACAGTATCAACAGTATCAACAAAAAAAACGTACGCCATCGAAATCAGACTAGAAGAGACGCCAGATGAGCGTATCATAGCGGTGGAGCAAATTTAGCTCCCGAATGGGGTGGCTGTAATCAATGGCGGGAGAAATTCAAGAGATACCGTGGAAGATGGCCTTTAATGTCGGGAAACTCTTAATATAGGGTGAACAATCAGGTTTATTTGCATGGCAACAAGATTATTTAGATAGACATTTAATTCGAGTGCTCTATCTGTCAGTGGAAGAATCCTTTTTTCTACCAAAAGAAGCATGAATTTCGTAATTTAAAGAATAATCAGTTTACATCCTCCAGGATATCTATTTTTAACCTATCAAAAACAATCTCTCAATATGCCACCAACCCTCAAAAAGCTGCTTTGATCGAAGAAGGCATTGAATTGGCGTCACAACGGCTACTATGATCCTTCGTCACGATCATCAAACAGATCTTTTTCATTTATCTCCTAGCCCTCTCAATTGCATCGCGCATGCAACATGATGCAACACCCCGGTGTCATCCTATGCATCTCGATCGTTCCGGAATCCCAAAAGATCCGCTTCACGCCTCATCAACGAGTGCGTCACATCCCGCAAAACCCCATGACGACTAAACCAACGAACGAATCGCGACCCTTCGCCAGGGTAGAGGTGGCAAAAAAAACCCACCCCTGACGAGACTCGCACATGCGTCTGGATGCATATTTGTGGAGCAAACAAGCGGTGGATGCGCATGGTGAAACTGGCAAACCCAAACAAAACCCACCCCACTGTGGTGCAAATGTGCAGCCGGCTGTAAGGGTGGTAGCATACGCAAGGAAAAAGTGCAACGCGTGAAAAACGGAAGCTCCTGTAACGAGCGAGAGGACACGTAGGGTGGTGAGGGTTCGGAATGGAACGGGGGTGGTGTGAATGGGAGGTGTGAAAAACAAACACACAGACACGCGTTGTGTGGAGCGAGAAGGAAGACTTCTGTTTGCATCGGGCTCGGTTGCAATAACGTCGGCGATGCAACTGACCTACCGCAACATTTTTTCGCGTGCACATTTTGCAATGCCATCGGACACCTCTCTACCGTTGGGAAGTTACCGATTGTCACTTCCCGACGGATGGTGTTCCGGCTCGAACTTCAGGATCTTGGAACGAGATCTTCAGCTAGGATCTTCGTGGGACTGTTCAAGAACGCAGGAAAATGCATCCCGTCGCAGGCATTCGGATTTCCATTAAGCCTGGAGAGCTGTCTTCAGAGGACTGCTACTGAGGGAGTTCAACACCACTTTTTGCTACTGAAAACATGCTGAGCATGCGTTATATCGCAAGGGTTTCAATTCCCGACGATGAGTCAAACTGACAGCATGAGCTGGCAGTGTGCAAAAAAAATCCCCTTCAGTGTGCATAAAATCTGCATACATTCCGGCAGACTAATGGGAGAAGTTCGCCAAAACACCGACCCGCAACCGTGGAAAGCGGCTCAAGAAGAATTTCGCAAAAAGCAGCTATCTTTTGAGCCGCCCAATTAACATTGCTTAGCGGCCGCGGGGACAACGGTTAATTTTTGTTTTCGAGCATTTTCTTCGCAAAAAAAAAAACACAAAAGATCGTTTGCTGGTGGCTTTGTAAAACCGACGCATTTTGCGTTCGGTTGTGCTCTATGACTAAAAGGTCGATGACTTTCTCCAGCAAACGAGGAGGATCTGCTTCTGCTTGTGTCCTGCGCCCAACGGGATTTATTTAATTTGTATTCGATAATTTTAGCACATCGTGCTCGTTTCGGTTGCGCGTGGGTTAGGATTTAAATAAGCGTTTCGACTCTCAGATGAGCTCGAACCTGTTTTTTTATCGTTACAGGTGAACGGAATGTAGGCTCACCCTCTCTAATGTCGATTCGTCACCTCAAAATGAAGGCACCCATCTCGCCAACAGCCCCAGAGAGATAGAGTTTCTCGAGCCCAGCGGGACGCTCCAATCGAAGTCGGTTCCAATTTGACAAACCGACAGCATGGCGGTTCCATCACACCATCCGTGTCCCGCAAAGGGACACCCTTCATAACGGTGGAGGGGCAATTTTTGCTCCACACCCCGAATTCTCACCTTTCCGGCGTCGATCAATTATCGCGTCAAGCGTTCGACGTCGTTCCGCCATCGCGATCCCGGTTGACAGCGGGATGCAATAATCCACCCTGGAAGTCACCGGGCGAAAGGCCCTTTTCTCACCACCCTCAGGGTGGTTGGTCTTATCGCAACGGGACAAATCTCAACCCCTTTCGACCGTTGGGGGTGTGAAATGGTCGGTGCATTTTCTCACCAAACAACCCAAGCCCTAAAGGTGTTCGATGTGTCGGTGGAGTACCTGGCCCTTCGGATGCACCACGGGGTTTCCCGAGCCTGAAACGGTAAACGCTGGCACGCCCGGGAAATGCTCTACGATCGACTGCAGGAGATCGAATTAGAAGGGCGAGCTCGGCGATAACTGCAACGCAAACATACGGCTGCCAAATGGGGCCAAACATCTCGAAAGGGCCACAGTTTTTGGGGTGTGGTGCAACGCTCAAGGTCCCGGCGTGTGCAACGCGTGTGGTTTAGTGAAAGTTTCCCGGAAAAGGGTGCTCAAGAACGCGAGAACGCCACCAGGCCGAAAGGCATCCATCCCCTTCGGAATCCAATAAATCAAAACGGTTCCGAACCGGACGCCGGTTTCTCGTCAAGGCCGAACAGTTTTACAACCACACCGGAGCATCAGCGCTGTGTGGCTCAAATCGAGAGGAATTTGTACCATTTCGATGGGGCATAAATATGAAGGGTGAAAAACAACACGTCATAAAAGCCCGCCAACATCGTGTCGATCTCGCTGGGTGCGCTGCAACCCGGCTGGCATCTAATTGATAACGTCCAAAAGGGGACCATAAATCACACCGACCGAGCCTTGAGAGAGCATGGGGTAGGTTTCACGACTCCAGGAAAAACCTCCGATTCAGAATCGAGCAAACAAACCCACGAAGAATAGAACCTGCTCGTTTGTCGAGTTTACGCCGGTTTGACGAAGAAAGACGTACGAATTCACTTGCTAACAAGCGATCTTGCGATCATCCTGTACGTCCAGTCTAATTCGGTGCACCACCAGCTCATGATTTGGCTCTAATTTGTGCGCAAACGGTACATGTCAATCATCGGTTAGACGACGAAATTTGGGGTGCTTTAATTCGCACACCTGCATTGGCTATTTTCGTTATTAGACGCATCGCGTGATCGCGGCAAGGATCGTCCCGAGTTTATCGCACATTTGCCGGGAGGTGGCTAATTTTCAGCACGTTTGGAAATGCGTTTCCGCGAACCGGTCAAACTCTTTTTGCTTCAGTCCAGCGGAGTTTGTTCTCACCGCGATGTTGGGCTCCTGGTTTTGGGACAAAACAGCAACGAGCGTCCAGAGCCTCCCCGATTTCACAGGCAGGTGAAAATGAGGCACAGTTAGCAAGGGTGTAGAAATTAACAACTCCCGCCACTGCACGCCGGCTCGTGTCTCGAGTTCAATGGTTTCCGTGCGTGTTTGTTCCTTCCGAGGGTGAGTCGTTGTAGACCACAACTACCTTTACCTCAACAGGAGCAGGTTCTGAGATTTCAATGCATGATCGTTCAAAGATCCGCTGCTAGGTGGCAGTTTCCATGACACCAGAATATATCATAATAGCACGATCGTATTCTGACTAGTAGCTCGTGTCTGTTTGGTTTTTAAGGTTGTTTTCGGTAGATACGCATCTCTTATGATCTTCTTCGTTTGCAGACTTCCCAAAAAGTAGCTCAGCCATCGAAACCGGGTGACAATTATCGCTAGCATCTCGCTAACTGGTGCAGTTTAGCAAAACGGCCGGCTCAATTAAGCGATCGTCAGGCCCAGAATGTTGCTTCTTCCTCTGTTCGTTGAACTTTCTCTTCTTCCACAAGCAGAAGAGGTAGCATAAAACATCCACGTCCTGCGATACGTCATCCGCGATTAAAAGTCATTCGCATTAATAAGCGAATTTAGAAACAAAACATGAAAATATTTCACCAGCAAGCTAATAGCCCCTAGCGCATCAGCTTCGAGGATCTTAAACGTCTCCGTCTTTCGCTCTTTTTCTCTATCTTTCTCTATCACACGCGCACGCTTCTGGAAGATCGATCGATGGCAGGAACCCGTTTGGCATCTCCGGTTTCTAGCATGATTTTGGGATTTGCCTGCTAAATCAACATTTCGTCGGCAAAAAAACGATCGTCTTATGAAGAACCGTAGCTCACGCATTAGAAAACACGCCTCTCTGTTCGCTTGATCACATCATCCCACATGATCGCGATCGTGAAACGGTACGCAAAAGCGCCCTCAACTCAACGTGCCCTACATTCGCGGGGTGGAAGGATCGCGATCGCAACAGATTAGGATACTCACTGTAGTCGCTGAGATCGTCGTTCGTCCCGTTAACGGTTCCGTCGGGCAGCAGCTGGACATAGCGATTTTTGATGAACACCTGGATCTTGCGTGTCGCGCCGGAAATACGCGACAAGTTGGCAGAACGCTCGTTGCGCTCGAGATTCGATTCGTTGCCTCGTTGCTGCTGTTGCTGTTGCTGTTGCTGCAGCAGCAGTTGCTTCTGCTTCTGAAGTGGCCCTTGTCGGGTGGCACCACGTCGCCCATGCCACCCATGGTTCGTCCCGTTCCCGACCACGGTGGCCCCAGCAAGCTGATGCTGATGCCGGTGAGGATTGCCAAAGGGAGCCGGAACCTCACGCTTTCTCCTCGACACCTCCTGAGTCGATTGCGTGTCATCGAACCTGGCCGATTGGGATTTATTTTTATCGATCGGTTCTGCTAGATAATCACGCGCGTTTCGCACTGCACTCGATCGCTCGTGGGGTGGTAAATTTAACTGCCCTACCACCGCGTCACCACTTCCACCACGCCACCTTCGTTCGTACGGTTCGGGGGCTGGCCCGAGGGCGCGCAGGATACGATAGAACTCACTCACACGCCGGCTTTTCCGGCTGTCCGATTCCGCGGGTGGGTCCTGGTGGCCCTGCTGCCGTTGTTGCCCTCCACCAATCGGGGCCGGGTGCCGTGGGCGGGAACTTTCCACCCACCCAGGTTGAGCCGGCATCAGGGGAAGGACGGCCGCGGCCGGGTGAGGTACAACATCCCACGGACCCATGGCGGGTCCAGCGGACGGTGGTGGTTTCGGCATGGAGGCACAGCAGGGAGGCCAGACCAGGATCACCAGCAGGAGGGCGCCCAGCAGGGCCAGGGCCCTCCGACGAATCCTGCCGCTGAGCATGAACCTTCACCGGCCTCGCGTGGAGCCACGTCCACGGGCACGCACACGCACTCGCATAGATGGATGCCCCGCCGTGGCCACACACACACGCACACACACGCGCACACGCGATTTCCGGGAGAAAAGGGATCACTTTTTGGGAAAGGGAGCCTCGCGGCACTCACTCCGGTGGAGGAACGATCAGACGTTTCGAGTGGGTCGAAGGGACGCGGCCAGTTGGTGGGTGGCCCGGGGAGGTGCACTTCCTGCAGCACACTAGAGCCGTCCCGGGCGCGACCATCCTTTGGCGCGGCCTTCAGCGGGAATGCGCGGAATGTTGTCGAACCGCGAACCCGCGAACACGCCCGCCCAACACCCACCACCCACCGGGTACGATGGCGGGAAAATCGTGTGATCCTGTCGCGCTCGTATCACATCAACACACACACTCGCACACGCACACACGCACACGATGACGCACTGGGTGGATCGAAAACTGTCGAAATCGCGAAATAAGAAATCGAAACACGTGCAACCGGGAGATACGCTGAAATGGAAGGACGAGAGAGAAAGAGAGAGAGAGGTTAGAAATCATAAAAATCTATGCTAATGTGCGTCGGTCATCGGCACACGCCCGGTTCGGCAACCTACATTCGGCAAAAATCCCTCCCCCGGGTGTGGAATTCCACGAATTTATCTGGAGAAAATCGGCATATCGGATCGAGTTCGATCGATAATGATCGCACGCGTAGCGCCAAGCTACAAGCCGCAATTCAAATGCTAATCAGTGGCTAAATTTAGCTCCTACGCGTGCTTGAATTGAATTCGATTTTAAATAAAACCACCGTTAGTGAATTAAAATACCGGCATGAGCTTAGGGACGATCGATGCTGCGCTTCACGCGTCCGATCACCACCCGCAGGACGTAGGTCAAACTGTCTCACCACACACGCACGCACACGCCGAAGCAATTCGTGGAAATCAACCACAGCGCAAAAGGGCCACAATTTAAATTAATCACATCCCTCAAGCGGTAAAGCTACCTGTCTGCGCTCGTGAACGATCCGCGAGCCAACCGCTGCAGATAAGTAGCCATTTTCATTACCATCGGTGGTAATGGTGGCGCTGTCGCGACCGATAATTTAGTGCATGACGCAAGTGGCGCGCGCGTGTGTGTGGGTTTGTAGCGGGGGTCGCAAAATTTAGCACGCCATCGTGTCGCGGACGCATCGTCAATCGGCCGATCGTCAACCGAAAACGCACGCGCACCCTGTGCGAGCGTTCGTTGAGAGGTCATTGGCACATAAATATACATTTTCAATTTATCACCGCAAACCGCGTGAACGCACACGGTTCCGCACACGAGCCGTCACCTCGCGCGTGCACTTGTCGCGCACACACTGACGCATCGCGCGCATCGTTATCAGACGCCGGCACCTGGGTGATTATGGGTGGGTCAACTGCACGCTGGTTTGCATCAGATCGTACCACCCACACACGCCCGTTACACAGCTGTCTGATGGCGTGTTTGCGGTTCTCTCCTCGAGAATCGGATCGAGAGCTTGGAAATGAGCGAGAGACAATAGGAAGGAAAAGGGGAAAGAAAACAATTTGGCAAAACGACAACGCAAAAAAACGCATCGCTAATTGAGCAAACACTGTGCCACTAAATTGGGACGCGCGAGTTTTTTTTGTTTTTTTTTTCTTCACCTTTTGTTTGACGTTCGCGCACACACTCGCGTGAATTATTCGTGGAAACGGAACCTGAGTGCGATTGAAATGAGGCTGTTTATGTTTATGATCACAAGCGCTATCGCCACCTGAACGCCTGAAAGGATACACCCGAATGCGCCCGTTCAAGCACGATCACGATCACAGATCTTTCATCTCGCTTTCGTTCACCTTTCACCGGATGCGAATTGGGTGCGCGTTCGTGCGTGGCATTTAAATTCTTGTCACCGCTGATGGTGCATTTGTTGCTGAGCGCAGTGAAGCAGCTCTCTCTTTTTCTCTCGTTTGTTCGGTTGCATAATTGTCGCGATCGAACCCACCGCAACGTGTGTGCGTTTTCGGCACGCGCTCGCAGGCTACTAGATAGCCGAAAATGAGCTACCAGACAGAATCGAGCGAATGTAAGATGTCACTGACGTGCCGTGACGCGAGAGAGATGACATCGATTTCCACCGGATGCAATGAAATGAAAGATCGAATCCCAAAGCACCCGAACGTCAAATGACGGACGTAAAAATATGGCCGAAAAAGCGAACCATGAACTGTTTTACGATCAAATTCACGTTTTCTTCCACTGGCTTCAAAACCGGATTACGCGTGGCGTCAAAATGCTTGCGTTCGAAACGCAAACCGGACTGTGGCGTGTCGAATTTGTGCCTTTTGGGGGTTTGCTTAATTAATGATACGCCTTGTGTACGCGTTGCGGCAAAGGGGGTTTATTTTATTTTTGTTTTGCTGTTGCTCCAGCTGTATTGGCAGGATCGCTTATCAATACCGCGCCATGCTGTGGCTGCTAACCGAAGAACATTTAGTTCTACTTCTGCGTTCAAGTTCATCGAGCCGGAGCGCAACTTTCACATTCCTTCGAATAGGTCCGAATATCTAACGTTTCTCCGATAACGCCAAAAACAACGAACGAAACGATTGCTTACAGCAAACACGTCGAATCGGTGTTCGCCAATTGTTTCCTTGTTCCCTGTGTTCAACTGTCCCGTCTTTTCCGACGATCGGAACACCACCGGGTGACGGAGAATGGAAACATTCGAAGGAGAAAGAAAAAAGTAACATCCTGCCTCACGTCGGGATTCCGAGCACCGATCGCGGACATGCAGCGGAAACGTGCGTTAAGATGAAGATGCGGAAAACATGCCACATAGTGAAACGTAAAATGTGTCCAGCATGTCCAGCAAGCAGGGTGAGGTCCAGGTCCTTCCCCAAAGGGCACTTTACCCTCCCAGGGTGCCGCCAGGAGCAGCCGAAATTTCGTCCATCTTCGTTCGACCTGGGAAAACTGTGTGCTCAGGAGTTAAGAGCACAAAAAAAATTCATCATGACATCACGGCAGGAATCAGGCACTGGGGATGAGGTGGATGAAGGGTGGAGAGTCACAACGGACACACAAACCAACGGGCTCACCCAACAAAAGTCACCCCAACAGCCTCGGCGGGCTCGAGAAAGTCTCGGAAGAAAATTACCACACGACCGCAGTGCAAAACCAAGAAAAAAAAAGAAAATGTGTAACAACACCACGAAAAAGAGGAGGCCAGATGCAAGAGCTTGGCGGTTCAGTCTTGCATTTGCACAACGGAACTGATGTTCAAGATCAAGGGTAGCAACAACAACAAAAAAAGGGTACAGGAATCCAAACCCTCCCCGGGGGTGGTTTCGAGGGACAACGTAAAAGGCAGCGCATGTCACGCGCACGGGACCTGTTCTGCGTAAGGCTTAATAATCTCAGCGCGTTTTTTTGTCTTTCTTTTGCTTGCACTTTTTATTTCCACCCCTCAGTGAAAGGTACGACATGAGGGTCATTCGGGCTGAGGGCGTGCCGTTTCCAGACAGATCAGTGCGTGCGGAAATTAGTCGCACGAGTCATCAGGCGAACTTGTTGGCACATTTCACGCCTTCTAGCGTGCGCGAAAGGATCGCGTGATCGTCAGGCCTACACGTGCACGCCGTGTTCCGTGAGTCGTTCGAGAACATTCCCTACGCCCTTGCGATCGTTCGAAGTTGCTCCAAAATTGCGAACGCACTTGGGTTTCTGTCACTTGCTTGATTCTATGTGCGATTCGGAACAATAAAAATGCCCGTTCACGTTTTAGTCACACTTTACCTTTGACTCGTTCGCTGATAACACTGATTGCACGAGGCAATCGGACACCTAGGGGGATGTCTTTTTCTTCTTCTGCAGGCAGGCTTTTTGCCGTTTTTTTCTTCGCAATTTTCTCGCCTCGGTGTGTTTGTGTTTGCGAAATAGCTATCACTCGGAGGTTTACATAATTTTGGCACACTTTTTCGATAACCGGTTAGTCACCGCACTTTAGCACAAACACTCGTATTATTAGAACGTATTAGAACACTTTGCACTATTTTGTTTGGTTAACTTGTCGTTTCCTCTGCAGCGTGATGTTTTCTTCCGCACTCGCTAAATGAAAAAAGGACCAAATTGGTGTTCTTATCACAGCATCAAAGACACTATCTTATAGCGTGCACACACACAATAAAAAGCATCCTTCTTTGGTTTTGTTCTCCTTTGGTTTTGCACATTTACGTGTTAATGAATGAAAACGATGACGCGATTTGATGGCGTAATTTGATGGCGTAAATTGATGACGTCTAAACTTTCCGTTCCCACGCGCAACACCCAAAAATCATGATCTTAATCGCTTGTCTCAGGGATGGAATGTGTTTCAGAAACCCTTTCAATGTTAGTTTAACCTCTAGTGATGCCGCAATTCGCCTCAGCACACCCTTTATCACGTGAGCTTTTCACTGGGGCTTTCTGTGCCGAATTTGACGGTGCGATTTTTTGCCTCAGCGAAACTGCTAGGTATTCCCGAGCATGAGCAAACACAAACCAAGAGCGGGGGTTGAAAGCCAAACCGCACGTCCCCCAAAATCGAGCAAATGATAAGTGATAAGATGCACCTACCCCCGGCGCCTCAAACCCCCCTTCGCATCACCGTATCCGTGAAACGGTCAATTTCGATGCAGAATTTAAGTTCACCCTCGCCAAGAGCTATCAACATTGTTTGCAATTTGCACCACCGAGTCGCGGAGGGAGAAGGACTCCCACCACCCTCGCCGGGAAAACCCACATCTCTCCCACCCTTCACGCGAAACCACTTCAGTGAAACTCGCGCACGCGGTTCTGGGACGCGACGTTTCGAAAATATATCCAATCGGTTTTTAATGAGCCAGTCAGGAAGGGGGGGGGGGGAGGGGGAGAAGGAAAAGGGTGCAGGTGGTGGGCGTGAAGGGCGAGGGGTGGGTCTGTCTGTCGATCTCGTCCCGACCGCACCGCGCGGTCGATCGCGAAAAGGTGAATTTTGCGCGAAAAGTAAGCCCTCTATTTTTGCTGTGCCGCGTTTCGTTGGCTTTTCCCGAGTTTTCCCGCGCGCACCGCCACCCCCTACACCCGTTGCTCGGTTGGGTGGTGCGAACCGGTGTCGGTGTTTGCGTGTGCGAACCGGTGTCGATCGGGCCCCAGCACAGCCAGCGGAATCATCTGTTTTACATAACAAACTGGCGAGTGGAATTTTCGCACACAAAAAAAAACCCTTCAACGCAGACGATTAGGTCAAAGTTCCGATGTTTTTTTTTCTAGTTTTTTTTGTGTCTAACGTTTTAGCTTTCGCGAGCACGCTCTCTTTCACTCGGCTTGGAGCCTAAACCGGAACGGATTGCGGATTCGTAAGAAAGTAGGCTTCACATCACACATCCGCTCGGTGAGAAGATGATCCGTCGTCGGAAGCCACCGGGCGAATAGTTTGACCCCAATCCGGGATGTTTTTGGCGGATTGTGCCTTTGTTGACTAAAACGGACGACACTCATTCACTGGGCATCCCAAAAAGGAAAAAAACGGATTCGCCAACAACATTGGATCGATTCACGAACAGCAAATTTCCCTTCCGTACACGATCGGGTCACATGTAATTAAGTGATTTTGTTTTTCGTTACTTTTTTCCGGGCTTCAGCACGAGTTAAAATCACACCACCGGTTAGTGTACTTGCTGCTTCTTCTCACTACTTATCACAATTTTCCCCACTTTCCTAATCACTGCGATAACACCCACGGGTGTTTCCTCGAGCAAGAGTTCTAATCAACGCACAATTACTCAACACAAGATGAAATCTTTTAAAATGATCCACTTGTTGAAGCCGCCCGTTGGGTTATCACACAACTGAGTTGAAATTGCAGATCAAACCTCCGGCGAGTCGAGGCTGGTTGCCGCGGAGAAAGAGAACGTACCGACTCGAGCCGGTTCCCGGGACGAAAGGATGATTGCAACTGTCAGCCGCGGACACTGCCGAACCGAGAGTGCCGATCGCGACCGAGCCACCGCGGTGGAAGCGGTTCGAGCGCTGCTGTGGCCACCCCTGTTGGTACAGGCGTTACACACACACTACCGAGAAATGACTATGCTTCACCGTGAGGACATTCGTGAGCGCACTCCTTCGGACTTAATGGACGGATAAATTAGAAACATTTCAGGACGAATAATAATTATAGATGGACGAAGGATTTTTGTCGACATTGAATCTATCTTTTCTCAATTTTGCGTACGATTTCATCTATATTATTGAAGCTAATAATTTAAAGCTGAAGCTTAAAATTAAATTTGTTGTTATATATTTTGCAAAATTTGAATTTTTAAAGATTAATACATTTTAAAGCTCTATTCCAACATTTAAATATTCGAATAGCTCTATTCCAACATTTTTCTCCAGATGATGTAGCTATTTCGAAATAAAGTACAATAAGCTACCAATTATGGTTTACAATTAATTTGCAATGGCTTTAGTTTGCATAACATTTCCTTAAAATATTCATAAATGAACTCACGTTTGTAGGAATAGAATACTTGTTCTAAAATGCACTCATTGTTGTTATGCATAACACAATACCAACACAATCTCATTTATGTTTGCATCTCTTCACCAGGGATGCTGCAAAATTTTATGGAGGGGAAAGTATCACAGGACATGCTAGGATATGAAATACAATATCATGGTTTAGCGAGAAATTGAAATAGAACAGCTGATTAGATAACAATGATACGTTACATTGCTCGTATTACGAATATACGAAACATCCTAAGAAACTACAGAAAACCTAACAAAATATCTAGTGACTGTTACAGTTCCTTTAAACATAGTAGCTGTAAAATGTTACAGGGTATTGCTGGCTTATAAATCAGCAACCCTATTCAACAAAATTGATTTATAACTAAAAACAGTATGATAATTTTATAGTATATTGATTTTTTTTTTCAAACAATTCAAACATTTAATTAGAATAAATATCTAAGTGAAATATCTGTGACTGCGCTAGATTGTGGCTATCATTTCAAACACATTCTCTTCCGTACATCGCATCCTTAGCGAAATGCCTTATCATCCTTAACGAATGTTACTTTTCAAATTTTAAAATTTCAAATTGTGCAAACATAAATTCAGTGCTTCAGAAGGACCACGATTAGCGATAGCTGCAGCGGAAGGGGGTTGAATGAGAGCACTCAAGAAGCACCCTACAACAGCACTCATGAGTGCTTCTGAGGCTGTGCTCTATCATTGATGGTACTCTTCCAGGTAGATTTAATTTTACATTTCCATCAACAGGAGAAGAAATGTTCTGCAACATGAAATCTTCAAACAAATGTGATATGTATTTAATATTTTATTTTAAGTATACATTTGGTTGTGGTTTTGTTCTTTCGTTTAGTGACGAATTCATGATTAATATCATGCTATGTTGTTTTAGCAGAGTTGTTCAATGCACATTCAATGTAAGTTAATCGATACATATACATGAAGTACATGAAGCACTTATAAGTAGTGCCTTTAAACAAAAGTGATACAAGAAATGAAGCAATTAAAATAAACCTCCATTCACAGAATAATCACATAGCATGTGAAAACGAATCATGAATCACGAAACCAACATACTACTAACCAAATGGCACACAAATGGCTCGCCATACGAAGAGATCGTTCACGATCAAGTACATAGCTTCATAGTTTACAGGAAGAGCTTTATGTGCACAGGTTCGACGACCTTTCCTCACGATCAACACCCTGCAGTCAACATCCCCAAAATCAATCCTACCATTCCTCTTTACCTCGCGAAAAACCTCACTCGATGGCCGCTGGCATGCGTGTCACTGGGCTGCCGGAGCCGAAATTCGGCAGAAGCACCTAACCGCAGGTGTCGACCTTCCCACACGAAGAAGGATAAGCAAAACAGCCTAACGTATGCGCCCACCCTCAATGTCGGCAAGGGACGCAACAAACAACGGCCCACGACCTCGACCGGACGGGCATGTTTATCACAACAAAACGCCCTCAGGAAGGCACAGACTGAGCCCTTGCCTTACTCAGCGAACCACTGCATCGGGAGCCCTGGCCAGCTCCGCTTAAAAGGTACACCCGGCCAGACTCGGGACATCAGTCGTCGACATCAAGTTGTGGTGTGGAGCCAGCAAAAAACCTCCCACAAACGGTCATCAGCAACACACACGCACACGATGGTAAGCAAAAGCTTTTGATCAACCTCGATCCTCGAATACTTACGGACTTCTGTGACTCACTTGCACCCTCCAGTGGACCGCCAGCCGATGGATCGTGTGCCTAACAGTGGCCCTATTGGGTCTGCACTTCTGCGGCGTACAGGGCTACGGCCTGTTCAAGCGCGTTGGTCCACACAAATTCGCCCGCGTGCCATTACGACCCGCCGGAATGCGCCATTTTGGATTCGTACGAGCCGCCAACCCTAACGCGGACGGTGCGATGGATGAGCCCTCGCAACAGCGTGAAATGGCGGCCGAAGAACCGACGGAAATGCGTGAAATGATCCACGAAAGTGCGCACCCGGTCGAGATCGATATGGGCGCGGATATGCAGGCACGTGTGATGGGATTCGAACCCGATCAGGTTGATGGTAACTTCGGACGAGCGGCCGGAGAAGAGGAAGGTGAGAACGAGGAAGGTGACGCTCAGTTCCGACACTTCAAGAAGCACAAGAAACATAAGCACGTGGTCCACACGCACCATCACTATCATCACAAGAAGGATGATCACGAGTATGGCCATGGATATGGGCATGGTCATGGGTATGGTCATGGACATGGGTACGATCATGCTCATGGGCATGCTCATGGATACGGACATGGCCACGGAGGGCACGGAGGTTACCAGCCAACGTACGGTTACCACGGGCGACACCGGCGTGACCTTCAGGACGAGGTGAGTTAGCGTCAGAGCCGTCAAGATGGCGCCCTGTAGCTCATGGCCAACTTCTCAATAAACAGGCCGCCGGTTTTTAGGCTTTAGCACGCACCGCAACTCCAACGCATTCATCCCCGAACCCGGACCAGGACGTGGCCTTTGAAGGACAGCAGCTAGAGGGTGGCGAATCTGGTGGCTACCGGGCGTCTGTCAGCAGGCGGCAGCTTGTGCGCAGCAAAAACGAGCGATTAGCTCAGAACGGTCGAGATCGGGCGCTTCGTGCGAACAGGTACGATGGGGATCCTTGCCCACCAGGGCTCGTCCTTGACGATGGGGATGGGGAGGGACCAATGGTGGGTGCCAGTGGGGGATCAGATCCGATCGTGACGTCGGACAAACGTCCATTTCGACCGCTGGCGCATTTGTTTGGGAGGTTGTTCCAGCGTCCTAAAACGGCAGCAGAGCCTCCTGGTGATCCAAAGCCACCAAAATCAGGGCCCGAAACTCACGCCCTGCGGGACGAAATAGCGAGTTCGGTTGGGAAGGGCACTGGGACACCCGTAGGGGGTGGGATGAAGGAACACCTCGCTTCGAAAGGTGCCCAACCGCTGGTGGGAGGTCCACAGACCTTAGACGGGCACGAAGAACAAGTCCCGGGAGCGTTCCTTCCTGAGCTGGGAACGATCGTGAGCGTCCGATTCGTGGACGAATCGGGTCGAGAAAGGACGCTTCCGTTCGAGCTGACTTCACGGCAGCTAGGATGTGGCGTGTCCGCGAACTGCTCCACAACCGAACACCACCGCGTTATTCCACTGAATTATAACTTTTTCTACTTCCATTGCGTTCCTTCGAACGGGAACGGTTCCGCTCCCGAACGTGACAGGTTGCGGTCGATGGCGAAGCGCATGATCGAGGGTCTCGAGGGTGGGGAGCGAGTCGAGCAGGAGACGGTGGCGGTTGCGGCAGGTGAGGAAGGATCCGCCCGGTGGCCGTACAGACGTCGAACCAAAGCAGACTGGCGACGAAGAGCTGAACTGGCCGCTGGTCGACGTCGCAAAATTGTTCCTGAGAAGACACTCGAACGGCGTGCACCGAAACAAGAGCGAACTGAGTCGGAGAGCGGTGAACTGACGGAGATCGAGAAGGAGGACGAACGCCACGATCGGTCAAGCACGGTGGCACCTCCACAGGACACCGAAGAACCAGTGACGGACGAACCGGTCGACAATAAGTCGGACGTGTGCGAGGACGAGATCTGCTCGAGCTTCTACGTAGACGAGCGTAAAATGGCTGCCAGAAGCACGACTCCACGAACGGAGGTCGAACACCTGCTCGAGGAGGAACTCATGTCACTTCCCAGATCCTCGGGGAACGGACTTGAGACCTCCGAAAGCGAAGAGTCGGCAGTCGACCGCAAGGCGTCAGGTTCAAAACCCACATCTACGGCTTGGCGTGGCCTTTCGAAGCGATTGAATGCGTTCCGCGAGCGGCAGTTCAGTCGAAGGAGTCGTTCAACAGAGGCACCTACTACGACCACAACACCTGAGCCAAACGCCAGCGAGTACGAGAACGATTCGAACGAGATCGTTGAGTACTTCCAGCAGGACGTAGGTCGTGTCTTATACCGACTAGCTAACGGACGGTTGATCGAAGAACCACAACGATTCCACATGCGTCGTAGTCCTGCTGAAGATCCGGCTGACTCGTGGAGACAACGTCGGCTTGATCGTTTGGCCGCTCGAAAGAGTCGCAAGCAGCTGAAACCTTCTGTCGTGAATCCACCCGAGTCCAAACCTGAGCCTATGTCTCTTGTCAACATTGGTACGTTCCGGTTCCCGGATCAACAAATCGTGGGTGCTCCAGCCCCGGCAGCCATCGCCACCGGAACCGGAACTGAACTGACTCACGAACTGACCGGATCAGCTCGTGCCGTAGCCGTTATGCCTTCAGCAGACATGGACAACTACATCATGCAGAAGGTGCGCGAGTATTGTGGTTCGTCCTGTGGTAAACCCGCACCGGTATTGCTCGTCCCAGAACAGAAGACATTTGCCGTGGCGTACCCACCACCACCGCCTCCTGCCGCTCCTGCCTCACCTCACAACCCTGACGCGATCGTAGGCAGCGCAAAACCGCTCATCGTTCAGCCAGCTCATACGATCGAAACTGCACCCGGTTCTTCAACGGTTGCGCCCGGTTCCTGTGCACCCAAAATCGTCAAGTGCATCCCGAGGTCGATGGCGGGCAAACGCACCGCTAAGGGTGCTCCTGCCGATGCTACCCCCGACCCCTCGAAGGATCCCGCCAACCCGCTCGTGTCGTTCGCGCTCAGACGAAGTATGCCACGTGCGCCATCCGCCGTGAGGCGGAAAAGTGCTCGTCCTGTCCTCCCTGGCAACTAGCTAACCACACCTTCCTGCTGCTCCTCCTTAACTACCCATTACCCATCCACCCACCCCCGTTTCCCACCGTTCCATTCCTGACCCACGCCCGTTCTTTCAGTGAGAAAACCCGGCTTCGGTTCGTTGCTGCACCGGATGATGACTCCGTTCCGGCCTTGGCCTTAGGACTCCACCACCATCACCACTGCCCCCGCTGCCGTCGCCTCTTGCCTCTCCGCCCCCCCTCATGAGCCCAGCTGCGTGTTAGAATAAGAGCTTCCCTCCTTTTTTCCCCATCGGAAATTGAATCGCGTCCCGGAAGTTGCCGCGTGCCACTTGTTCGCCTTTGTTACTGTTAGAATAAACTGGCCCGATTGTAGCACCACGAAAACTAATCTGATCTGTTTTTTTTTCTTTCTTTCTTTCTTTATCTCTCTCGGTTCTTGGCACCCCCCCCCCCTCTCATTCCTGCCTCTCCGCCTTTACCGCTCAGTCCGAGTGCCGCGATCGTGCGCGCCGTTCGCAACCTGATCTTCAACCCGTACGATCCGCGTATGGTCGAACCGTTCGGTGGAAAACCACCGGGTGGTGATTCGACCCAACGGCGCAAGCAACGTCAGGACCTGCGTCGTCAGCAACACCAGTCACCCCGTACACGCCCGCTTGACGCCATCCGGAACGCGATCACGGCCATTCGGGAGCGAGTTGTGACAACGACTACGACACCAGCGCCACCTCCACCGGCTGCTGGTCGGCGGCAGAAGGCACGCCGCAACAAGGCTGGCCCTATAGTAGCGGCTGCGGCACCTCCCCCACCTCCTCCACCACCACCGGCACCTGCACCGGCACCACCAGCGGTTGATTGTGCCGAATGTCGGCGGTTGTGTAGCGCTTGGGGACGTCCGAGAGCGCGTCCTTTGGCAAGTCGACGACGAGAGGGTGCTAGTGCGGGTGGAGCCGCCGAGGAGACGGTAGCAAGTGCGGGTCCTGGTGAGACGAGTGAAGGCAATGGTGGTGGATTGTTGGGAGCGTGGTTTGATTGGTTCCCGGCCGATGAGATGGTGTCCACGATTCAGAACGGTGACTCGTCCTTTCTGGACATCGTGAGCAGTGTGTTTGGGTTGCCGCCGGAGGAGAACGAGTACCAGGTGGGGGCAGCACGAAGGAGTCCGCCACAGGAGGATCCGTTGCCGTTCTGTGAGGACGTTATGTAGCGAGGAAAGGGCAATGCCGGGGAATGGGATGCGTTGAATAAAGTTGCAGTTGTTATGCGTTTACGATATAATTGATTTGGTGGTTTTGATTTACTTCCTAAGGCGTTGAATAATTGTTCCGAAATCGCGTTCGCTCAGCTTAAGCTTTGGTTTATATCTTATCGATCCTTTATTATCATGCCATTTCATCATTCTACTCTTGGGCAAGGCTTTTTTTTATAATTTTGTAAATGAGTGAATTATTATTAAACCTTCATTGCAAGCTGGGTAATGAATTTGGATAGAAGCTGAAATGTTGTCAGTTTTTGAATTCCTATAGACTAATTTGTTTTTAATCGGGCGTCGAAAAGTTCATTATGAAATAAAGTTGATGTTGGTACATTGTTTGCTGAAACCAAAATTTAATATAAAATAAATAATACACGTAAAGCAAACTCAAGGCTTTAAATGGACTTTTTATTTATTACAGATAGTTTCATGTCCCTTATGGTATGATTTGGTCAATATCAATAAATAGAAGCATCATACAAATAATAACTCTATTCAACCCTATCGTACTTTACCCATGTAAAGGACCTATTATTAAAAACATTTAGAAAAAAGCCAATCAGACAGGATGAATGATGATTGCAGCAGAAAATTATTGTTTGTTTTCTGATACTACAAAATGTTAAGCCCCGCGAAAGTTGTAGCAGGTATAGTAACAGCACACTTCAAACGCGATTCGCGATCATACGACTCATGATCCTTGATGTGTTGTTATTGTTATTTATTTGAGGACGGCCTGGCCGTATTTAGATTTGATTATTTATTTGTGAGCTGAAAGGCATTTCCTCCCAACAGCCGCTGAGAGCCTTATCCCGGGCTGGCTCGGTTAACCCTTGATGTGTATTTTACAAACAAAATATTTACAAAATTACTCCCACCAATTAAAGATAGTTATCGACATAAACTCGTCCTCTGACACTGGCGACTAGATCAATCCGCAATACTTCAACAATTTACGCATCTTCGGTGGCAACATTCTCCGCCCTGACGCTTCCAACTGCTGTGGCAAATAGATCAACCCTTGGCATACACCTTTTGACGGCACTCGCACCTGGCCCTGGTTCCAGGCCCAATCCCTTGCGCTTCCTGGAAAGAAGTTCTTACGAGCCTTCAGAAACAGCTTTGGACGGCCACTTCCGTTCGCGGGAACCGTTGACGCTGGTGGGACCGCCACACGAGCTGAATAAGCGCCACCAACCATCGGTTCGTACACGTCGTGGAAAGGATAACGCGAAAAGGACACCATCAGTGGGTAGAACGCACGATCAGACTTGAAATCGAGTGCGGGCCATCGAGCACAGGGCAGAACGGTGGTTTCGGCTGGCTGGAAGCCTTTTAATGACAGCATTCCTACGAGCAGCAGCAGCAAAAATGGCAGGTCCCTCGTTGGTTGCCTGGAAGGACTCGCTCCTGGCATGGGTCCGAGTGCCATCTCTGCCGTCTGTGGATTTCAGCGGCTACTTCAACCGCTTCCGTCTGGATGAACTATTTCCGCGAACTCTTCCGACGATACGACAAACGCGCACTGCGGAATCGGAAGCGTTGCGGCTCATGAACGCGACCCTTCGCTGGGTTCGGCTGGACATTGCCCTTGAACCGGGTCGCGCGTTTTGGTTTACCGCAGACTGGCACGTTTTATTGACACTGTTGCGCGTCTAGCGGGTGCACTGGGCGGGTGTAGTTTTTTGTATTTACGGTACCACGTCCCACAGCCTTCAAAATGGGGCAGCGACACGAAACAGCGGAAACGCTTCCTCTTACGCTTGCATTCCAACGTTCGGGTAGTGAGCTTTTTTCTATGGAACAAGGGAGTTTTAGTGTGTCTTATTATCACTCAAAACATTGCCATCGAAATCTGGCATTATAAAGAATATTAATGCACTATAACAACGTGCACAATCCAATATTGCAGCACGACTCATGGTGCACTTTTTTAGAGTGAAACGCTTAAATGAGTTGATACTTTCACTCATAGATGGCGCTGCAACGAGTTCATTCCGTGCGAAAGTTTTAATGGCTTCAATTTTCAACGATTTTTGAAGTTCTTTGAAAAAATACAAGGGTAGAAATTAAAATAACCAAATGAGGCGATCCCCAGCAAGTTTATTTCTTTTTTATTAATTGGCAACATTCAATATACTTTATTTTCCTTCCGTCGTACAATTCTAACGGCTAACGCAAACGAGACACGTGCACAAAATAAAATCACTTTGCACAGTGTCATAAATACAGCTCATTATTAATCGCTCGGAAAATTTACCACTACGTTTGTTAGCAATTTCACCAGCCTGCTCCTAGTGCGATTCTTTTCATCCCCAGCTTCTCAAATATCGCTTGAAGCCGCTGGCCGTTCGATGGAGTCATCTCAACGCAATCCCGCAGGTTAAACCTTGTCATGGTGCTCTACCTAAATTAACCTAGCCACTCGAACCACTCAACCGAACAGGCTGAAAAACTCTCGATTGATATTGCGCACATCCGACGCTACATCTGCAACCGGAGCGGCCGCACCACCAGCAACCTGCGTGATAAAGTTCGCTATCACACTCATCATCATCTGAAAGCCTTCACCGGGTTTCCAGTTACTCGCCTAAAACGACAAAAAATGAAGGCACAATTATCAGCTCGAATCATCCTGTCTGTGAAGGAACACCGGACTTACCACCGTGTCGATGGCGTCGTTCAGATTGAACACCACCGCCGGTCGGTTACCACTTCCACCACCCTGCTCACCACCAACCCCCTCATCACCCTGAACCTGATCGGCCGATGACACCCAATCGAACAAACCACCCTGTCCGAAGAACCCCAGTGGCCCTCCGTGAGGACGATGGGGTTTGTGTGGCTTAAAGGGAAACCCCCCACCAGAACCACCCCCACCAAAGGACACCCCATGGCAGGGGTAGCCCCCGACGGCGTCGTAAAAGTGGTTGTTAAACACCGTCCCATCGTGGCTAGTTCCATCAGCTCCACCGCCACCAGCACCGTAGTTGTTCGGCGCGTAATAGTTAACATCGGCCAACACCAGGTTCAGATGTGGCAGAAGCGTTTTCGGATCGACCGGGTTGCCCTGCAGGTCGCGCCCATACTTCAGCTTGTGGAATAGGCTGTACGGGATGCAAGGTTGACCCGGTTTCCGGCGCTTGTACTTGAACTTGTGCCGTGAGCTTGTGTCACCAAACAGTCCCGTCAGTCCGCCAAACTTGTCGTTTAGGTCGAAGAACAGATTGTTGACTTGGTTGGAGCCATGGGAAATTACACCACCCCCACCAGCGAGTGGTGGTCGGTGTTGAGGGGGCACTGGCTTGTCGGGGGTCTCCTCCTCACTGACATCCTCCCCATCTACGTAGTCATCCGCCGGTTCAGCTTGGATCGGTTCGTCGTTCTTAGATGGTGGCAAGCGATTAAAAGACGCATTGGGACGATCCGATCGCGTTGTGTGGCGGGCTGGCGGGGGTGGAGTGATCGAGACGGAGGGTCGACTGAGGAAGGGCACACCCGGTGGATCGGGGTCATTTTCGTGAACCTGGTAGCGACTGTAGATGTCCGGAAACTGGGCTCGGTTGGGGCCCGTTCGAATGCTGCGTCCTTCGAAGGCCTCCTGTCGGCTTTTGGGTTGGGATTCGGTTGATTTTCCACGGGGAGAGCCGTCGGGAAAGGAGAATGGAAGAGCTGCGGATAGTGGGAGTACGCAGCAGCCCGCAAGGACAAACCAGAGCTGTAGTGGACGGAGGAAATTGATACACAATCAGTGAAAAGTGGCATGAAATTTTGTCAACGAATTGGAGCTGCTTCTTTTTCTCTTCTTTTTTGCTTAGATTAGAGGATTCTAGCCTACTACGAGGAATGAATATGAAGTTCACTAAATATATCCTCTCTAAATTTAGTTTTTTTTCATTAAGATGAAAAAAATATGGCCTCCTGCGACGCGAAGCTTGTATCCTCGCGATCAAATGATCGCCTTCAATTTCCGACTTTCAATTTTAACTTAATTGTTTGTCTATTTTCAACAATTTTTTTTGAAGCCCGATATAGCAAGCAACCTACACTACTAGTACTAACTAAAACAAACACGGTTTTGCACTGGTTAGAGTCCGAAATTTACTTCAAAGCCTTCCAACTCTCATGCACACAGCATCATCAACCTAAAGTCTTGCAAAGTCCATGGAGTCACAACATAAATGCTCAGCATCCATTTTTCAGAGCCTGTCTCACAACGAAACGAACACTTTTTTGCCGATATACCCTGTAAACTTTCCCCACATTAATCAGCGAAATTTACGCGATTCAAATCCACACCCAAAACGCACGCGATCACGTCTGTTAGCTTACGCAACGCTTTGTCAGCGAACATCGCCACTGGAGATCATCTCCATCCGATCCACGTCGAGCCAAACACTTTCTTTGATCCCACTTTCCATCACATTTAACCATCTTTCACTAACCGTTCTGGAACGCCGAAGCTGCATCGTTCTTATGTTATCCTTCTTAAGATCCTGCCACGTTGAATGCAGCTACCATTCTTCACTCACAATGCCATCAGTGACCGCTGAAGGACCGTTAAAGGACGTTAAAAGCACACGTCAAGAACACTCAAACTCGCTGGAGCTGCGTTCGAATGCGATCAGGTACACGTTTGGTGCAAAACTGTCCCCAACAGATCGCGTCCGAGGCTTAAACGGCCCCACATCCCACCAATGCCCGACGAAAGATGCCCAACCAAGATCGTGGGGTGGTCCAGGTCCACCCCCAGATCCGACATCGTGGCCCCATGAAAAAACCAACCTCGCAGACCTTCACGAGCCAGGTTGGAAGCAAGAGTCCGGGAGATTCCCATTCATAACCCCGTGCAAACCGGAGCGATTGTTTACACTCCGTGCCCACAAACGGGTGGTGGGACAACAAACCAAAAATCAAAGACTACAAAAAATCTCATGCAACGGTACGAAACCAGCCCATGCGGATGAAGAAAACGAAGAAAGCCTCTGCTGCTGACCTCTCTTGGTGTGATTCCGTCAGTCATCATCCAACGGCGGCAACACAGGCAACGGAGCAAGCTTCCCTAGAAAGCCAGACCCGATGAGACACGGTGAGGTAACAGTGTGTTCCCGCCATCGCGAAAGTGCGTATTTCGTAACCTCGCCTTTGCCAAAACGCCGCCAACTCGCGCGCGAGAGAAAGGCAGATGTGCGGAGGCGTATGGCGCCCGAAGGTTCAACCCCTGCTTACTCACGAACCCGTTAGTTGGGGTGGTTGTTTTCTCACACACCGGTTTTTGTGCGGCAAATGGCGCCCCACCAGGACCAAACCGTGACGTCATTATCAACGTCGATGCGTCCTCCCACGCAGTACCAAGTCGTGGTGGTGTCTGTCTTCTTTGGCGAGTCCGATCAGCAGTGGGAAGGTCGTCGGGAAATGGGTCAGCTGGTAAAAGTGTGCGCACCCACTGCAAGTGCGAAGGAATTGGTTTAATTTGAGACGAAGAAAACCAAGCATTGGAATTGGATTTGGTACATTTGAAACAAATCTAATTTTCCATTCCAATTACGATCAATGATATCACTTAATGGGTAGTTTAAGAAATGAACTAAGGTTTTATTTTTTAATTACCTGTAGGATTGCTTCATTTCTTTCGATGGATAAATGGAAAGACGAAGGTTATAGTGTTGCTTTAAACTACAGCCATGACCTGAAATTGAGCCATCTTATTGAGGAATTAAATGTATATCCTTGCGCAGAACGCAATCAATAAGTTGTGTGCGCAAACATAAATTTCGTCGGTTTGTGTTTTCTCTCAATTTAATTCCAATAATTGCTGTAACTCGTGGGGGACCCAACTTAAAGCTCCTTTGGGCACAGGAGTTCCACTGCGAGTTTTCTCAAATTAACTTGTTGCAAACATTGTACCGCCTGTGGACGGAAGCACTTAGCGCATCCGATGCGCTTTGGTGTTTGGTTCATCTGTAATCACTTTCGACTGGTGTGGTCTCTCTCTCGCTCGAGCGGAAAATTAACATCTTCATCACTTCATCACACCACAAGCACCTCGACGTCGAATGGTTTCGGTACGATGACGCGATCTCCGAGTTGACGATCTCTGACCAAATAGCGGACGTCTCGTTGTTGGCCCACACAATCTCCGGTTGATTGTAGGTGGGTCTGCTACTCAACAACCGCCGAAAACAAAAAATTGCCCAACGAGTTCGAAAATCGTAACGCGAACCGGATCGCATTTGATCGTCGCCTTGACCTCAAAATGTTGCGCCATTTTCAGATACTGTTTTAGGGAGGAAAGCAAAAATAAAGGACGACAAGAAAATGTTTACTGTTTTGTGACAATTAGTTCAACCGAAGGTAAACCATCTTTATTTGATGTCGTGGTTTTGCCTGCCTTGCGTTTTACCAACACCCATTGCGTGCTCCTGTGGCGGGAACATCCGCTCACCTGATCGAAACCGGAACGCGTTTACATTCACTCGTACAGGTGTTGACCTTCGTTCATGCCGAATATCGCTCGCCTCCCGAAGGTTCTCTCGGTACGTTCTATTCCCAGTTCGTCAGGGGCGTGATAGCTTTTGGAAAACAAAACCCAATCCACTTTCGAAACTTTCTGTTACTCCCGCATCACCTGCAACTTCTTGCCCTCTGTCCCTGTAGGAGTTCCATTCTGTTGTAACGTGTCCCTGTTCTCGGGGTTGGTTCGGTAGCATCTGCGTGGCAGGGCGTAACATCAACCACAAACTCACAATCACGTACATTTTAAACCACTTTTTTTGCTGTAACAATCAACGGGAATGTATGTTGCCTTCGTCAACCGTTTTCCCTTCTTTTTAATGCCGGCGCATAATTCCATTCGAATTTAGAATCCAAAACATCTGCCTAAGCTGCTCCATTTTGCTACTAACATTTCTCTTGACCACCTTGAAAACCCAGTGCCAACTTCGAAAGATAGTTTTCCGCATCGAACTGGTTGTTGTCTTTTGTCTTGTCTGTTCTTTTGTTGCTTTCTCTATCCCCTATTCATTGTGTTTTCTATCCATGAGGCCGTACTTATTAATTAATTTTATTAATTTCTGCCGCCTGCCCGTGTTTGCCCTCGTGTTTGCATTTTCATCTTTGTTTAACCTTGCCTGTGAGCAATTTCGTTTCCCCTTTCAATTAAACTCCATTTCAATTACAACTGATACCCATTCGTCGTGAATGCAATACTCTAAATATATGTATATATATATAATTTTTTGTATATATATTCTTCCATATATACTTGGGTTTATGTATGTTATGTTTTTCATTTGCTCTTGTATGTTTTGCATGCATATATTCCTTGGGTAAGATGTTTAATTGTTTTGCGCTTCGATCAGCATTGGTTTCATTGTTTTAATGTGGTTTTTTTGGTTTTACGCCTAGCATGTTTTTGTTGTTCTATTTTCTGGTTTCTGCTTGTTGTTCTTCGTGTTCACGACACACACACACAATCGCAAAGTTTGGTTACATCCGACCCGTTCTATTGTTTGAGCCATCTCGCGTATTCTTCGCCTCTCTTATTGTTGAGCCTTAAAAACTCATCTATTATTTATTACTAACCTTCGGAACTAAAGCTATTATTTTTCTCTTTTCCCTTCCTTTAGTGTGTGTGTATGTGATTTTGTTAATTTCTACAACTCCTATTCTGCTTCAGACCAGACATGTTGTGGCTAGACAAATGAAAAAAATCTCTCCACTACACTCACTACTGCTACTTTCTTTATGCGCTGCTCAACTAGGTCTGTTTGCTCTACTTCTATTTCGCCTAATGCTGCTCTAGTGTCTGCTATGCTGCCCACTCATGGATATTGTGCATCCAAGTCAGCGTTTTTATTCAGTTTTAGATGTTTATTTCTTCTTTTGTAAGTTGTTCTACCGCTTGTTTGCTTGTGCGTGATACAAACATCTTATCTAATTAATTCCTGCTGCCGGATGCATTTCGTGGATGCACGAGTCGGCTCTTGGGGGAGGGGTTGCTTCAGCACTTATTTTACTTCCTGCACCTCGACGGAAATTCGCATTTTCGCCCTTTCCATTCACTATCGTTGCAAACACTGACCCACACTCGTTCCCGTAAAGGCAAGTGCTAAACGTAAGCATAACAAACACAAATCCTAGCCACTTTCAACATAGCTAAATACGGTAGAAAGAAAAAACAAACAAATTAAACGAAGACATTTGTGATTTGTTTCTATTTAGTTTTAACCCAGTCTCATTTCGGACGGGAAAGCTCGTGCAAGTGCGTTGATGGATGCAGTTTTCCTTTAATCTAGTACTCTCTTTTCTGACAATTCTTTCATTTCTTTTCTTTTCTTTTCCATCCTCTTTCTCTCTCTCTGTTTCTTTGCCAAAAGACATGTATTTGGGATAGAGCATCTTTGGTGCAATTTAACAAGGCTTATCTACTAAATATCAGGTGTATACGTGTGCACATCTTACGAGAATATAATAAAACAGAGCAGCAAAAAGGCCCACACGTTCACAGGAACGATGTAAATGTAATAAAAAAAATAAAAGCATCTATCACGTGACAGTATAAATCAATACAAATGATATTCAAAGTACCCTAAAAACGGTTGGTTTATGCATCCTTTGGCACTAGTTAAATAACTTAAGAGCTTCTTTTTGCGATCAAATACGTTATTGTTGTCTTATCCGTCTTGGGGCTATTCTTTTTCTTTCTTTCTCTCACTCTGTTTCTCTCTATTTCTTCCTCTTTCCTTCTCAAACCAGCAGCGAATGAATTTTTGAAATGTTCCCTCCGTCAAACAACTAATAACAGCGACAAACGGAATATACTTCTGGTGTCTGTTTTCACATACACACGCGAAGCTTTCCGTGTACTTTCAGTGCAAAAAATATGCTCCAGCATGAAAAAAAATGTGTCCTTTCCGTGCTCCACTCTCACACTCGATCTGATATACTGACTCACGATGCCCACCATCAGTAACATCCGGCCACTTCACAGCAGTCTTGCCCGGTGCAATCACTCTAATTATTTCCTATCCTATTTACACGATCCTTGATTCCTTAATCCTTCCAGCTCAAGCACGAGTGCGTCCATTCTAAGAATAAGCCATCCCTTGCGACCGCTGCCATTCATCCTACGGAATCTATTCTATCTACTCGATCGACACGCTGAAAGGGCCGATACATTCACACAAAACGGGACTCACGCTACTACAGGATTCAACTACCGTAGGCGAACTGGCGTGTAGGCGTTTCGTTGATACAAAAGGTGCGACATTTTACGCGCAAGCAGGATGTGATGGCAATGAAGAAACAAACATGTGAGACACGCGTCGAAGGACGGTGAACGTGGCGTGCTTTTATAAATGAGACACCGATCATTGATGGAGCCATAGAGCTCCATTTCCGTCGGTGTCGGCACCACCGCCTGTCTGGAAAGTATGAAACCGAATCCAAACCGAAGCATCGCGTCGCTTTAAAGCTTACGGTAGCATTAAAGGAAGAGATTTGATAGAAATAATAGCAGAAAAAAGACTCAACCGGCGCCATCTTGCCAACACTGTATGTACACGGTTTCTGGTTCGTTCGTCCTTTTCGCTGCTCTTCATGGGGCTTATTTTCTGTCGACCAGTCTGGCCAAGGATAACAGGGACACAGACACACTCATCTGGCAGGCTTTGGACGTTGGACGTTGAGCTTTTGCAGCCGCCAGTTGTCGTTGTCACTTTCGTCGCCAAAACTACGCCCGATTTCACTACAAAGCAGCTCCTGTTGTGTGGCAACTCGTTAGTCGCTGCGTCACCTCACAGTCACCCTCTTCATCTTCCGGTTCCGGTTGCACCGTGACACCGGTCTCCGCACCACCGTCGTCTCGTTCCGCCCCTTCATGCTCGAGCCGTATTGTCAGCTTTATCTAGTCACCCTGTCAAACGTTCATGGCGTAAAACACAGCCCCCTGAGCCTGCTGGGTGGCTCCCCCGGGTAAGGTGGCTCCTCCAGGACCTCCAGACACCGCACCACCACCCTGACTTCCGGTCGCTCCCGTTGCTGCCGCGGCCGCCGTCGTTCCAGCAGTGGTTGTGACCGAACTGACCAAACCTACCGGCATTCCTGGTGGTCCGTGTCCTTGACCGGTGGGTGATAGCAGCTGGTTGGCGTCGGAAGGCTGCACGCTAGCCGCTCCTTCCGGTGCGCCTCGTTCGGTAAATTTCACACCCGGTTTTCCCTCGTTCGGGTACTGTGAGTAGGCGGGCGGTTTGCCTTGTGGTGGAGGAGGTGCCGTTCCTGGGGCTGATCCTGTGCCGGTGCTCGCGTTGACGGGAGCGGTGTTCGTACCCAACCGGGGTAGGGTCGAGTAGTGTGGCGGCAATCCACCCCGTGCACCTGCAGCAACCACGTGCAACTGCATACCCGGCAGGGGATAACCGACAGGGACACGGATCGTCTGTTGTGTGACCTGAAAAAGAGCAACCATATATTAATAGAGGACTCTCGATTGACTACTCGATGTGGTAAATAACATTCTAATGCTCAGATTCGAAAAGAAATTCAAATAACCCCAACTGACAAGCGAATACGATCATGAAGCATGCTTAGCGGGTTGCATACTTTTGGGCGTTTTTCATGATTCGTACGATCACCCTTCAAAAACGAATAACACTTCTACACGAGAGATCACAGCTCTGCCACATTACCTGCTGGTACTCGACGATATTGTGCTGCCGCCGATAGTTCTCCTGCTCCTGAGCCGTGTACCGGTGGTACGTTTCGGCGTTGTACGGGATCAGCACCATCGTCTGGTGGTAATTGCGCAAAGGTGGCGGTGACTCTGGTCGTCTCGTAGGGCTGCGTGCGAACTTCCCATACGTGGCGGTGTCCGTCATCTGATGGATGTGGTGAGCCGTATGCACGGCCTGATGCTGCGTGTGAATCTGGTGCGATTGCACCTGAACCGCACTCGCCTGCACGCCCAGCGGCAAGTTGGCGCAATTTTGATAGATCGCCTCCTGTCCATGATAACTATGGCGTGTCTGCACCGGTATGTGATAGTAGTTCCCGTGCGGGTCAACTGCTGCAAGCATGTTAGGTTGTGCCGTTGGTGCCACTGTGGCATTGGCCGTTTGCTGAACCGTTCCAGCTGCCGGCGGTGGTTGATGGGCAACTCCCTTCGATTGGGTTGCAGGATCAACAGCTGGATAGTAACTCCATGAGGCCGTATGCTGATGTGTTGTGATCTGCTGTTTCGCTGCAGCCACGTGCATGCTGCTGGCCGTGTGTGGCCTCGGCAACGTGTTCGATTGGATGGGCTGAGCTTGAGTGGGTGCTGCTGTCGATGTTTGTGATTTTACCTGTGAAATAAACCAGCAGTCTGTTAAAGAGGCACCGTTTCTATCTGGATCTTTCAAGTCACTCACCTGCGGAGGCGCCGGAACGGCCAATTGGGCCTGCATCTGCTGGAGTATCTCGTTGGTGGAGCCAAACCGTGGCTTTATACCCCGCACAGATGGTCGCGAGTTAAAGCCATAATCGTTCTGCTCATCATCGTCTGATCCTGCACCAGAAGCCGGTGCCGAAGTGGACGTCTCCGCGCTGTACCGCTTCTTCAATCGCTCAGTCCGGGCACCTTCCTGCTGTACGAACGCCGCCAACTCGTCCGACTCCTGTCCAGGTGTGCCAGCGATCACATCCGGAGCCACCTTCTTGCCATCATCGTCATGCAATGCTGCGTCGATGTCCCCGATGCTGTACTCCGTGCTCTGTGAGCTCGCCATCGAACTACGGTCGCCTGGATGTGCCAGTGTGTAGTACGAGAGATCATCCCGTTGACCGGCTACGCACGCCGTCAGTGGTGCCAACGTCGACAGGAACTGCCGCCGGGAGTCGACGTGCCGTTGTTGCGGTGGTTGATGTATCTGCGTATGTGCACCCTGAATTTGAACACCCATTCCAATGTCCGGACCCGCCGGGCAACGGCAGTCCTGCCAAGGAGATCCCGAACGCACCGTTAATTGAGAGCTCGCAGACAATGATCTTGCCTTCGACCAGCTCAGACAACTTACCTGCGGAATGATGACGATCGGGTTCTCGTCCGCCTCCGGGATCTTCTCCTGACGCCGATCACGATGGAACAGATCGGTGATCTTCTTGTACGTCGATCCGTTTGAACCACTGCTCGAGCTGGATGCTGACGAACTCGGTGAAAAGCTCTTATCGGGCAAGTACTTCGGTTGCTGAGGGTTCTCCTCACCAGCTGGGCTATCTCGACGTTCCATCTCGCTGAGATCTCCATCACCTGGATGCTCGTGACCATCTCCACCGCTCGACTCATCGATAGGATCGTCGATGTCACACGTCAGCTGTCGGATGCGTTCCTCCAGAGACGTCACGTCCCTCACGGGGATCTTTTTCCTGAGGAAGATAGCAACATGCAGACCACATATATAGCAGACCACACCTGCTGGTAGATCGAGTTTTGATACTTGGTTCTTCGACACTTACTTCGGTTCATACTTGATGAGTGATCGCCTCAGTGCGTTTCGCTCAATCGAACGCCGGATGGTGTCCGTTTCACCTGGTCCACCTGGCACAACCGTACCTGCCGTGGCCGACATCGCCAACGCAGCAGCCGCACTGTTCGGGATGTTGCTCATACTGCCCGAGTTGCTCGTTAGGCTGTGCTGGTGTACCAGACCCGCTGGCAGAGTGGCAGCCTTCTTTGCATCATCGAACGCCTTCAGTGCTTCCTGCGTGAGGACGGTCGCGTGCGCAATCGGGTTAGTTCCGGTTCCGGCACTCGTTGTGGTCGTCGGGACGTTCGATTGAGCCATCGTAACTGTTCCGGGAGCTACCACAGGAACCGTTCCGGAGCAGGCAGTAGTGAGCAATGGCTGAATAGCGCTGCTTGGGAACAACTGCCTGACGGCCGAATTTGGCCGGAGTGCGTTGTGGAACAACCCCGATGAATGACGCTTTAGTGTGTCTGACATGTAGTTGATGGCTCGACAGGTTGGCACCAGCTCGCCTTCACCTAACCCCGACTGAACTTCGCCATCGCAACATGCCTCCCGAATTGTGGATTCCTCGTTGAACCGAACAGACCGTTTCGAGCTGGTCTCCTCGTCGGATGTCACAGCCGTTGGGTCGTCGTTCTGTGGATTAGAGTGAGACAAAAAGTGAGATGGAGTGTGCGTTTGAATCGCTCGAGCCTTAAATCAACACCCCAACGCCACGTGTCACGTGTTCGACCGAATGGAACTTCCTTGTCGTTGCGCGCTATAAATAACGCCAGCATCCTGGAAGGAGCCGGTTCCGGAAATACCCGGAACACGCTCGTCATACGACGCCTCGTGTACTCCGTGTATCGCGGCGGAAAGCCAGTCAATTTGCCACGTCACCGAGTAATTGTTTCGCTCCGTGCGATGAGTTTTGAATCAATCGATATTAATTATTCATCCTATCCTTCGTTCCAGTTCATCCCCGAGGCCAACCGTTGCGCCGGTGGAAAGGTTAGGGTCTAAAAATAACCCCTTCCATATCGCGTGTGGCACCGAGCCTGGTATTTTTCCCGCCCGCGAGCTTTAGCCGTTGCTTACGTAATACAAAATGGAGTGGCGCTTGGGTGAGAGGCTTTCACACTCCGACACTCGCTGAAGTGTCATTCAGCCACCGAAAGACGCATCGATCGGTGGGCGTCTGTCGTGGCTGGAAGACCCCGGCAAAAACCCCGGGAAACCCCGCAAGACCACTGGCAATCGTTGTGTGGTGTGAAAGTCAAAAACCGACCTTTTCAGTGTGAGCTCGGAATGCGGCAGATACCAATCGCTTTTTCCGGCCCTTGAGCCGCTCTCGTCCCTTCGCTTCGCGGGTTGGACCTGCGAAAGGACTGCTTGCGTCTTCTGTTTTCCCGATGTTTTTTTCCGTGTTTTTATTTCTTCTCTCCCGTTTGCGCTGCTCCAATCGGTACTTATCGGTGCGGCGCGGTGCGGTTAGTGGCTCGGGTTAATGGAACATAAAATTCCCGGACGCGCAGCGTTCTCGAGGACACGAGTGGCGAGAAATAATCGATACCATCATAATAAATATTGGCACATTTGCAGTCCGGGCACGTTCCCCGGGGCTAATAAAACCGCCATTTGACGGGGGATGAAAAATTCATATTACTCTCATATTATCCTTTCTCCTGGATTTTCTGTTCCTTATCGCGCATTTACTTCTTGCCCGTCTCCGTGTCCACCGGATGTTTTCCGGTTCCACTTTTCACTCGCGCCCTCTTTAAAATATTAATGTTTCCCTTCTTTAAGACGCCGCCACGCAATGACAGCTTTATCACTTTTCGATTTTTATCTACGTTTTAAGCAGTGCTCTATGTGAGCTGAAACATTTAGTGATGGTGAAGTAATGCATCATTAGATCAGGATTATACAAGGACATATTTCAGTATTGCTTCTTTCGCTCGAAATCGCGGAAGAAAACGCCAATTCATAATAATTCAATGAAACGTTGTGATATACATCGGTCTCAGTCGTTATCGATCAAGCCACCAGAGTAGGAATCGTGCTGTTGTTAGAGCTCACGGTGATTCTTATTTACTTTGACTTTCTACGCAAGACTGTACCATAGTTTGCATTAAATATTCAACATGACAAACGCGAAGAGTTTGTTAAAGGTGTACAAACAATACGGCGATAATGAACTGAGAGTGGCTGGTTTCCGCCTCCGGGCCGTTCTCGTCATCAACGCGACAAAAATTGTGCCGTTCTCCTGCGTATCTCTGCTACTGGAATCCTTGGAAATTCTTCGTCGATAGAACCAGGTAAACCATTAAATTACGTTAAGGATTAACATAAAATACCCTCGAGCTGCCATTCGTCGGCGTTGCTTCGTAATCGCCCGAAAGCGCCCAAAGATTATTTTTACGCAGTAATAGACGTAACGATATAATAAAGTTATGAAGAATTTGTTCACCCGAAGCGCGCACATTTGATGGGAGTTGGTATCACGACCAGCTCATAAAGGTTTCAGTACAGCCTGTTACGAAAAATATATATTATATTTTGTTGGGTTTTGGCTTGTTTTCTCGACATCCTGCTAGCCACAAACCGTAAGTCTTGTGTTAATTACAACTATTTTAATCAAGCAATCAAAACAGTAACTACCTAGCTCAACTACGGTTCTACTTGCTATTCCGTTCTCGCCCTGCTGCACACAACACTGCGCTTGTGCCATTTAATTTGATCACACATAAAGAACGCTGTATAGCTCAACGTTACAACGGCGCAGGACATTGTTGTCGCAGGCGGTTGTCCTTGGAGCGAAAACTTTCCCAACGTTTGCATGCACAAAAGAACCATCCAATATATCATATCGCGGGTCCTGTCGCAGCCCTGGCACGCTTTTCATCGCCCTTTCGTCGTCCTTTCTCGCGTGCACGCCGTTTCGACAGCTTAGACACTGTCCACCCGTTCGCCCATCGGAAGTGGGTCACGTTTTCCATCCACGGAAAAGTTTTCTCGCCCACGATTCGATTATTCATCTTTTTTTTTTTCTATCATGCCCACCTTCACCCGCGACAGCTCTGCTCCTGTGGGTGATGTCCTTGCGAAAGTGCGCTGATATTAGAAGTCCTTTTAGCGTTCGGAACGGACTTGCTTTCTGGGCGCACTGTCATGCTCGCAACGAAATGATGCGGCCAACAGAAATTAAATCATTGTCGTAAAAAAAAACCCTCGGCGAGCAGATTCGGGTTTCATCATAAATTAAAGAGCGCCAAATGCGGGAAACTCAATGCGTCAGAAAAATGAAATCCGACAGCAGCCGGTCCGATTAGGGCCCGCAGTCCATGTGCGCAACCTCGACCAGGGACACCAATCTGCCTGCTCGACTTCAATCTAAATCTCTTTCTCTCTTTTCTCTGCTCTCTCTCTCTCTCTCTCTCACACACACACACACGTGCGCCATCCCCATCCTGCTAGAATCCACCCGTGGGAAATGGCAGAAATACTTGATTTATTGCCGGTACGTTACTCGACAACCGCTCAGACACGGCCCCATCCCGTGGAGATATGGCCATGGAGCTCCTGCCCAGCACCATTCCCGGTGGTGTCCTTCAGCCTGCACAAGGAGGGAGTAATAAATTACATTCCATACAACGCCAGAACGTTGCATGTAAGCTAGCGAGTGGTGCAAAAAAAAATGATGAAATAATACACCACGCGCCCATGGGCCCTTATTGCGAACTCTCTCGCACCCTTTCAGGGTTCCATTGTGCTGGGGAGGTCCCTTTGGGGCCCCTTTCCAAGCACTTCCGGTACGATTTTTGCACAAAACAACTCCCCCTAAGCTCCCCGTGTTACCGGTTCGATACAGACAAAACGAAACAACACTGGGCCGGTCAGGAAAGGCTGGTGTAACATTTTGGCAATTTGACTGAAACGAAACTTGACGTGTGTTGCATGCGGCCGTAATCCTTCGTTCGAGCACGGGTTTAGTGACACCTCACGCGTAGTGTGTCCTTTTTAAGCCCTTTTACAGATTTTTGGGCATTGCAAAATGGTGCTTTCAAGGTGCAATGTGGTTTTCAACGCTAATGGTGACACTGTGTTTTTTGTTTTCCTTCAGTTCGTCCTTTTGCAAAGCACGATCGCTTACGGCCACGAAAATTGTATCGTTTACGGCCTAAAAACGCGATAAAATGGAATTTTTATGCCACGTCCACCCAAACGTGGCTGTCGTGGTGTATTAATTTAAATTAATTCCCTCCCGCAAGCGTTTCTGGGCTGGGAATTGACTCACCTGCACGGACGGCTGCTGCGGAGACTGCTGAGACGGATGCTGTTGCTGCTGGTGTTGTTGTTGTTGCTGCTGTTGCTGCTGTTGTTGCTGCTGAGACTGCTGTTGGTGGTGTGGGTGATGTTGTTGCTCATTTTTCCACAGTTTGCCTCCCTTAAGGATGCCACTTATCGCTTGTGCTGTGCTCAGCGGTTTATGTTTGCCCGCTTCAAACTGCTGCGAGGCATTAGCTTCGCCACCTGCCATCGGCTGACCTGCTCGCAACACCTTCTGCTGCTGCTGCTGTTGCTGTTGCTGCTGAAGCAACCGATAGTCGTGAGCATTGGCCGTAGCAGCAAGGCCAGCTCCGGCTGCTCCACCAGCCGCCGGAACCGCAGTCGAACCGCCTTCGTTGCCTGCTGGAACGATAGTGGAAAGCGTGGTGGATGAGGAAGCCTGCAAGGCAGCCGAAGGTGCGGAGCTGGCCGCCCCGGTACCAGCCGGGGACGGTCCTTGCGGACGAGCTGACGAGTCACCCTTCGATCCGGCCACAATCCGGCGCTCCGTCACCGTAGTCATCGTGATCGTTTCCACGATGTAACGCTGGGGATTTGGGGCGGCCCCAGCTGTCGGGTCGTCGGCACCACCACCCTTGCCATCACCGCCATCTTTCACCGTCCGAAACCATGCCAGGAACGAGCCGTCAAGTGTGAGACAAAATTCAAAGCAAACGGTTATACTGCGTTAGTTTTGCGGGTCGTGTAGCCAGCGCCAGCGAATCCTCAATTCGGGTTCGAAACACCCGATAACAATGGCAGAGAGCGTTGCCCGTGGGTCGGCCGTGCGTGGTGCACACGTGAAGTAGAAGGGTTACCGTGCACCACACGCGTGTTGAATCGTGCAAATGCGATCGGATGGTTGGAAGGTAAAAAAAGGGAGAGAAAAAAAAGGGCAATGGATGTGCACCTACAGGCAGCCATTATCCGATCGAACAGGTGGGTTCTCGCCACCTGAAAGCGCTCCAAATCTCGATTTCGTTTAAAGGTGGCACGTTCGCCTTTACGAACCACCCTCTGTTTGATTGACGTAAGCGCTACTGCAGCTGCTGTTGGGATGATGTGAACTTTGGCTTGAAAAGGCACAAGCTATGCTACCGAAAATGCAGAAAAAAAAACACGTGCGTATCGATCAAAAGGACTACGAGCCGCAAGTCGAAACGGTGGATGCTCGAAACCAGCTTGACTAACGAGCGATGAGGGGATGAGCGGGAATTTTGGCGAATCGAATTTCAAACGATGGCTTCCATGATGTTCCGGGTAGGCGATCGATTTAGGGGGAAATTAATGAAATCGTACGTCAGCCACCATGCGTCTCCATCGGGTGCGTTTTGCGGTGGGTACATTTTACAAACGCGTTCCGTTTCCCCAGGCCCAGGCGAAATTGGAACAGATTAATTTACAAAGCCATTCCAATTGGATCGACATTTTAACGAGCAGCTCTTTCTTGGGATCAGGAATCAATGAATGAAACGTTGCTTAGTGTACAAAATGGCGCGTGTGATATACGCGAAACAAAGAGAAAAAAAAAGGAATGCAATCGCTACGCAATTATTTTACGGTGCAACCGCAGATCAAACCTCTCCATATTCCAATTTATCGAATTTGGTTTAAAAGAATGAAGAAAAAAAAACAAAAATAAAGCAAACCCAACTCGCACTGGCGCAGTATGGCGAATCCGTGAGACGTTGCGCTACGCTGGTCGGTAACTGCAGCCGAGTTTTGGTGAGGTGCCAGGATTGAAATGGAATCAGATTGAATTTGTTTTGCATCGCAATGCCGATCTCGTTACTACCGATGGTGGTTGGTGAAACGGTGGGGTGGCAACAGTGAGTGGAGGTGACGAACGGTGGTTCTCTCCTTCTGTCTCTTTCTCGCTCGTACGTGAGGTCGTGTGGATTTTAATGAGAATTTATTTGCACTTGCACTTTGTGGTGTAATGTAAAATTCGTGGCAATGGATGATGCTAGGTGAGAACGATTGATTTTGTTGCGGCAAACTTCAAAGAGTGAAATTAATGTACAAGCAACAAGAAAATGATCGAATCCAAGAGTAATATTCAAAACCGAAATTGACGAAAAAAAAATATGGCACTTTTACCGGGAAAAAATAACAATTTACTCAAAACAAATTTCACGCATCAAAGTATGCAAATACTTTCTAAGTTAAAAAGGAGAAAAGTTACATAATGGAATAGAAAGGCTCAACTTCACAGGCATCAACGTAGCATTCGGTGAACGAAAACTATCTATCTGGCACAGTTGCCATGCGAAATGCGTTGTTGCCGCGAGCATTCCGAAAGGAAAATGAACTCATACCACAAAACGTAACGAAAAAAAAAACACATCTACACACGCAACCCAAAAGCAATGATTCTCGAGCTTGTTCCACGTCCTACCTTGCGAACCGGAGTCCTGCACCTGTTTGATGGTGAGGAACTTAGGCCTTTCCTCGCCGGCTATAATTTCCTTTTGCGTAACGCGCCGCTCTGGCGACGATTTCGCCAGGGGCACGAGCGCGATTGGAAGCGCGGCATGAGGTGGAAGCGGTGCCTCCAGCATCGGGGAAATATCGTCCGAACACTGGGAATCACATTCTGAAAGTGGATGGAAAAAGCAAACATTATGCAATGTTAGGATGTACGTCGATGTAGATTAGCGTGAATTGTCTTTGTGAAAAATTGGAGAGCAATATCTAGCATGAAGCAGTAATTTTATCATGAGTAATGTATTCAGATCAAATACTTTTTATCATCTAAGCAAGCGATTTTATCTGGTCTTACGTAATGTTACGTTATCTAGACTAAGTTATGTAATTTTATTTCAGCATCACAATTTAATAAATGATTTCTTATAGCTCTAATGTTTCAAAAGAGCTTTTAAATCAGCTCTTTCAGAACCATCTAACCATCGTCGAGTTAGAACGAATTTTGAATGTTCATAATGAATGCGCAAGAGACACAGCACTTCTAGGAAAAAAGTCTAACCTTTTCATCGCTCAAAATCGTATCTTTCTCTGCAGAAAATAAGCCAATTACCATTTACTAGGATTATGCTACCCTTCACATGCTCTTCGTGCCTCAAATTTGGGGCTGACAATTTCAATTACCATAGATGCTACAGTCTTCTGAACCGGGCTCAAAAGCTCTTTCCCAGAGCCAGGCATGTTTTTGTGCAAATGTTGCGCCACAACGTTGTAATGAGTTTTTCAAGAGCGTGACTGAGAAAAGTGGCCCATTGCATCAAGCAGTATGTGGCACGGAAAATATATTCTAAAGCGTATGGAAGGCATTGACGTTGTTCTGTAGATAGGCTTATCACACTGTCTGCCTGCCGGAGAAATGTTGAGTGCTGCATTTTCCCATTTGGTTAGGATGGAAAAAGTTGACTAAGCTTTACTTGCCGGGCAGTTTCAAAAGAGACCGACGTACAACCAACCATACTTCTAGGATTTTACAGTTGACTATACTCTCAAGGGTCGCCATTTTCACCGTTGCCAGACATGGGTACTAAACATTGCTGTAGGTAAAGTTGAAACTCTAGCCCCTGTAATATTTTTTTAATTAAAGTAACGACGACCTGGCCATATTTTGTGTGACACTATTAATAAACAATTTAAACTAAAAATAACAAATAAAAATAGCTGATCCAAAAGATCGAAAAATATTATTGAAGTCTATATGTACATCGAACGAAAACAAACTACCACAAACAGCGAATACTAATAACTCATCGATTGTTTAGTGGTTATTCGATTGATTGACATCGATTGCCAGATGCTTAAAAACTTGTTGATTCAATTCAGTTCAAATTCTAGCTCCGAATATCAAACCATTCATCATGTTTTCAGCAACAGCTGAACCACAACAGTCTAACGAGAACATTTATACTTTGTCCATTGACGACAAATACACCAGAAGTGCTAGACGTAATAGCCGGACGCGGAAATTGCCTGCCGATCATGTGAAAACCTCGTTGGATTTGGAAACCATAATCGCAATATGCTGACAGTTTCTGGAAATTTCCACCGGAGCAATGAGGTGTGTAAAAATAAAATTCCAAGCATTCCCTGCGAGCCTTCGAGTGCCGGGTGTGTTAATTTAGCGCACTGTTAACTGACTCATGCCCACTCCCCCCAGGCGCATCCAAAGCCCAATCCGTATCAAAAGCGCACACATGCTGAACGGTAATACGGTGAAGCTTGCGAGGATTCACCATGCAATATGAAGCCGCTGTTTATTTTTGTCCTCATTTTTTCCCTACCACAAACCACCCGGTAGCTCGGTGTGCAAACATTCCAAAATCCCAATCCCAATCGGGTGGGTCGGGAAAAGCGAAATCCTGCCCCACCGCGAACGCACAGCAGGGTGACAATTCGAGATTATCACGGCATATGCGAGTGCGCTGATTGGGCGAGATTGGGTGGGTGCTTTCAAACAACAACACACACAAAAAAAGCACAACCATCAGATCAAACAAGCAGAATAAAGCGAGAGAGATAGAAAAGAGAAAAAAAAAGAAGAAAAAAGCACACCCATGTGCGTCGATTGGAAACTTCCCTTAGGAAAGCAATACCCAGGCGGCGTCGCGTAGCATTCCGAACACGCACGTTCTCGCGGGGACGCGTGCTTTTATGCGATTCACGCAGCAATCGAAAAAATAAAATAGCGTATAATGCGGCGCTACTGGCGGGCCGTAAAAACCGGGTGAATGATTATTTGGCCCGCTAGGCTGGCTCGGGTAGGGCACCGGACCGGCCACAGGTCGAAACCGGAACGGGATCGCTGTTGCTTTCTACGGCTTCCATCGGTCAAATCGACCCGATTCTGGTCACGATTCTACCGCTCGCCCACCGGTGTGGGGTGTAAGTTTTGAAACTCCAACGCCATCAACGCCGGCCACTCGCCACAACAACAGGCTAATTCTGACGGTCGGAATAATACTGATCCGCGCCAAACTGTGCCATGAAATTAGCATAAGGTTACGATTTCCGTGGAGACTACAGCCTGAAACTCGCTCTCATTCAGATCGATTGGAATCGATGGGCTTTGGTGACGATTCCCACAGGTCTCATAAATTGCACCGAAGCTGAATGAAGGCGTTCCCAGGCGACGTGTGGAATATTTAATTATTTTCGACCGCTAACTGCAACCAAAACCACAACGAAACTCATGGACGCGGGTCAGAACGACAAGGGCAACAATGTAATCGTGAACCATTTATCACCAGCGTGCGTGGGCCTGAAATTATCATCACTCGGGTATTCGGCAAATGTGTTGAAAATGAGTTGAACGCATGCACATCGATGAAACTTTCTCCCAACACAAACATGGAAAGTAATTCCGTTTCTGGCCCTTTTCCGACTCGATCAATTAACTCTCCCACACAAAAGTGCTGGTGCAGCAAAAGCAATTTCATTTGGAAATATAACAAAGCAAGTTTCCTTTTTTCCTTTTTTGCTACAAACACGAGAGCGAAAGAACCTTTTGCGAGGGAATTTTCCGGATGCCGTGCTCGTGGCTGCAGGGCGAGCTCGTGCATGTGACAAATGGAAAGTTGGATGCAAAAGTCGTGCTAACACGCAATTTCAGCATTACACCAGCATCAGGAGCATTAATCACGCTAGCATGGGAAGGAGACGGAAATAGATCGATAGCGTACGAGAGCTAAAAATAAATAAAAAGCTGCTTAAGAGCACATGAGAGACCGCGCGCAAGAAAAGCAAGAGAGAGAGAGAGAGAGAGAGAGTGCGAAAGCTCGTGAAAAGCACGCGAAAGAGAGCCAACAGACAGGATGCTGTAACCGTTGCGCGAGGATGAATGCAACTCTCGACGTTTCAGAGCGCCTCTACCGTCTGGGCGCTTCAACTGCAATGTGCAAAAGTGCAATTGAATAACTCATTAATGGTGGCACGATTCAGCGGAAGGATGTGCTCATCCGGGTGTGGCCGCTTTGTTCTGGCTCTCGGTGCCACCGCCACAACGACATCGACGTGCTCGTGTGGTAAACTTACCGTTCTCCTTTTACACGCCCACCAGTGCACGGAAACAGGACGCGCAAGGACGCATTGTTGCGCGTCACAACGACGTCAATGCTGCCGGCAGCAGATAAGCGATGGGTTCTAAATTAATTGAAACTGTTTCGGTGTGTGCAAGCTCCAGGTTCGCAACACGCATCCGAAATAAATCCCATTTGAAAAAAAGGTTCATTTCGAAACAGTCAAACAAGTAAATTATAGCAAACAACTGATGGACGCAACCATAATTTCTAGTAACAAGTTTCCCGGTAAGATAACACCGAACCTGCTACCAGTCTCTGGGAACGTTTTGCAAAGGGTACCATAAAAATGTAAGCTCCCCCAGGCCGAAAGATGTTTGTGTATTTTTAGCGAGCCAAAATAAGCCGTGCGCTATTTTACAAGCAACAGGCTTTGCTGCCTTCGTCACATGCCCAACCAAAGGCGTTGGCCACCTGACTCCAAAAGACGCGCCCGAGAAATTACTGAAATATCTGCACGGCCGGGGTGGCATAAAGTTGCGAACGAATCTCAGAACGTTTTCCGAGCCATTCGCATTTTCCCGGCATCCCCCCCGAGGCAGCGGCCGTAGCATAAACTTTGGCGAAACGAGGTTTCTCATTCTTTTGCTTGTGAGAAAGGAAAAATCCCCAACCGGTAATTGTTATAGCTTGCCGTGCCTTCGTTCTAAGCCCACCGGCCATCCTGTGGGTCGGTGTACACGATGATGATGGTGATGATGATGAAGACAACGTAAGAACGGTTCCAGTGGTTGCACTTCCATTTCATTACCGTCCAACCAACGCGCCAGGTCTAATGCCTCGAGTCCAGGCATCGGCGACGGCGACCCAGTGCTCATAAATCGAATGAATGGGAACCACGGGAACAAAAAATTTGCTCTCGCTGTCATTGTTCGATGGACACCCTCGGAGCCTGTCAGCAGGCAGCGCAGTGACGGTGATGGCTTAAGCTGTCCATTTCATGGAAATATTCGGACCCGCAGATTACGGCCAGCTTACACGAGAGCTCGTCTCACGCGCTCACGCGAATGGCGAATGATAGCAAGGTGCTACGGTCAAGTTTATAGTTCATCAAACTTGCTTCTGAGCATATTGAACTCTGCCTCTACCATTGTCGCGCCCGTGGAAGTTCCCATGATAAAAATTAATAAAATGCTAGCAAAGAACTCTGGCACAGAAACCGCATAGGGAAGGCGACAGAATGCCACAAGCGAGTTGTTAATCTTACCGGATCAGAGAATTGTTTTCCAGCACATGCTGGAAGCGAACGGCAATCTAGCAATCAAGCGACCTTTGAAGGGGTCATATACACTTCGTCTGTTTTGTTGCTATAGCTAGGCGTTTAATTTTTGTTCCCGGTATTAGTACACGTGCGGAAAAACATGAACCATAGAACCTCGGTGCTCGTTTGCACGTCACAAGCAAAGACAATACCTGGCTGGAGGGGGGGAAATTCCTCGAAAATATTTCAACATCGCTTTCCCGATATACCGCCTAATTAATTGGCTTTTCCAGTGAATCCACGGCTCGCTACTTGCGGTCTGCGCAATAACGAGCACTTCGAAGCTCTAGCCGTATGGCAACGTGTACTTTTATGACATGGAACAAGCTCAGCACCATCCGAAGCCAAAAGGTATAGAAACCGATGCTATACGTATTTTAAGTGAAAGCATAAATAAAATGTGCTAGGCAATAAATAGGCAAAAGCAAAGTCTAATACCTATTTCTGCAGAGGCATATCAAAATCCCTTTTGTGGCGACGCAAATACATATTGCATTTGCAGAATTCTATGTTTCACGCTGCCAATTGGAGTTACTCGAACTGGGCATATTTGACAAGCGATTTCATTCCATTACACTTGCTTAATTTTGCGTGATTCGCTCGGCGCGACAAATAATGCGGTGACTGGTTCGATTGAAAACGCAAAAGCTCCCGATACCTGGAATCGCAATCCTGTTACAACCGTGCATTGGAACAGCCTATTTGTCGTCCTTCTCAGAATAACCCCTGACACAGCAACCATCCCTCGGAAGGTCCTTTTCCAGGCGTACAGTTGGCAAAAGTTGTCCCCAACAGCACACAACAACCAACGCACGGGTATCTATTCGATGAACATCAATTCCGCCACTCCCGAAACATCGTGTGACATGACAAAACAAGCGATTAACTTTCACTTTTACTGGTGTTCTGTTCGATTCCTGAGCGCAAACGTCCTAACTCCAGCCCAGCTGCTTCGTGTTCAACGGCTGAAGGAAAGGCGAAGGACCTTGGCGTAATTGGATGTCTATTAACCGCATGTTTGGGGATGGGTGAGAGTACCCGGGCCCGGTTGGTCCTGGGACCTTAACCTCCGCATGAGAAGCGTCGTGATTTCGTTGATGTAATTTTACTTGCATTTTCCCTGAGCTTTACCGGAAGAAAAACGAGGGATTTACGGCAGCTTACCAGCCCAGCGGTGAAAATGTACATTGATTTTTCCTGACACGAACCAGGCCATGCCCTTGGTTCATCGCCACCCACAAAACACGCCCCATGGTTTGGCCTCGTTTGCCCAGCCTATCGAGCCTATATTTCTGCCCGTTTGTTGGATTAAACTTCAATCCACCCGAAGCGCTAGATCGAGTTCAACCACCGATCGAAATGCCACCCGATTTAATTGCTCGATAAGGATAAAGGCGCGGTTCCGACATTGGCACCACAGCTTGCGCCGGGCTATAACTTTCAACCGATGCTGAACTTTTCCATCCATTCCAAGCTCATTTTCCAGTGTGGCCTCAAATGAAACCGCCCCATAACGGAACCAGCCCATCGCCAGGAAGCGACCGGGCCCTGGTTGGGGATACTCTCAAGGATGGCGCAATTTGTGCCTTGCGCAGGAAAATGGCACCAGCCAGAAGTGGGCGCATTAGGCAGAATGGTGTAATTACGCTTGATGGCGCCATAAGAAAAGCGGAATAAACCGAACGCCGGTGTCGGCCAGTGGGAGAGCCCACCAAGCAGCCCAAGCGCAGATTTGTCCGTTTGTAATTGAAAAAGGCGAAAGAAAGAAAGAAAAGGATAATGTATCAGAAGCCACCATCGCACCGTGAGCGGTCCGCAAATGCAATGAGCAATAAATAAGCGACATCGTCGTGGATGTGGATTACCTTCATTACGTGGTGCAGTGCACGAGTCCTTAAGACGTCGCGTTCGAAACGCCAGCAGCGATGGGCACGTATGAAACCGCAGCATATTCGTGTCAGCTCACGCAAAACCCCACGTGCTAACCCCTGGGACGAGCGCAAACGAATTGCGCGATATTATTTAGTGAATTAAACGAGCGCAAACAGTTTTCCATCACGCACCGCCAACACGAATGGCACGAGAGCTCGAAGATGTACTGCTTCAGTGGACACACATTCCACCGATGGCAAGGGAGAAATCCCACATCACCACACGGTAAACACAGAAAAGCACCTAAATTAAGCCTTCGGGACATCAGAAAGGAATCGTAGCCCGGACTGCTTTTGGAATCTCTTAGGTTGACGTTTGCTCTGGGGTCACTTTAAGTACTCGCACAATTCGCACTACCACACTGACGTAATGAGCACCGTGCGTGCGTGCGTGATGGAACCACAGCTGTATAATTTTATTATTTTTTTCCGGGTCCGAAACCCACCCCTCCCTCGAGGGGTGCCTAAGTGTAAAGTTCAACAAATCAAGACCTCACCCTTATCGCACGAACGAACGCCCCACTGGTGGGTGGTGATGGTGCCGAACCGATACGGTGTAGTTTATTTTTATTTTCCCCCGGCCAGGGTGGGCTTTTCCTCGTTCGTTTTCATCACATACGAAGCTCCATAGTGTTTTCTTTTCTCACATAACCACCAGGCCCGGCGTGAAACGAATGCCGAGGAACAAAAAAAAACGCTCATAAAGCATGCCGATCGTGAACGTGAGTGGCGAAAGAAATGAAGAGGACGAATAAAAAGAGCATCACACACGCACAACGGTCGAACACGCGATGCCAATTAATTTCATTCCCCAATTTGTCACCAATTTTTCTCCCATTTTCACATGCCCCCATGTGGTGTCCTTTTAGACCGCCTGCGTATATCTTTTCTCGCAAGAACCGCTCGAAGGGTGGTTCGTGTTAATCGAGGGATTTTAGTTTTGTTAGTTTTTTCGTAAGCCGAAACACGCTTGAACGCGGGCTGATAGGAAGTAGATTGTGTGGGACACTCAAGCTGGACAGACAGCCAGACTGAAGGTGATGCTTTTTTTTTTTGCTCGCCTCGTATCACAAAGTCGCACGAAGTCAAGTGGAATCGAGTCAGCAGAATTGGCAGCTAGGATAAACCAAACGCCGAATTTCGAACGCACTCAATTACGATAACCGTTTACCTTCACAAACACTTCCCAGCGGGTGTGATAACGAATCGCCCGGCTCCTAAACTCGCGTGACACGGCAAAGTGAAGCACTCTGGGCTCCGTTTTGATTGCGTCCAATCCCGATCGGTTGACTTTGCGGAATAAATTGAACCGACTGCCGTGCAGGTCCATCGGTACGAAGGAAAATTCAGTCCCCACCGAGGAGAGCCTGCGTCTATTTATCGGAACCACATGACGCGGGTGGAACCTGTCCCTCGTTTCCATCCGACGGTTTGGTGGCATGGTGAAGCATAAACGGAATCAAAGCATAAAATAAGCCGAACAAAAATAATATTTATATGTGACGCGGGCGTTCCCCTCTCTTGTGCGCCAGTCCTAAACATAGCGCAGCATAAATAAACCACTCCTTTGTGTGTTTGCCACGCCGTGCGTTGGCGATGTGGGAGAATGCGCACTGACCAGAACGGCAGCCGAGAGCGACAGGAGACCACACAACGGTGGTTCATTCATTCCTAGTGGCGGCCAGTGAGGCTTCCGGTAAAAAAAAAACAGATCGACCCGAACGGGCAGCGAATATGACGCGCATCTGCATCTTGCAATCGGTGCAACAGGAACTATGGGTTGTCTAAATGTCCGCTTAATATGATTTATCGCATTTAATCGTTAGATATGTTGCTGAAAAGACTAGCATCTTACAGTTGTAGCTGTTGAAATTCATTTTTATATTTATAAATAACTCAAAATAATGAGTATGTTTCAAGCGAAAATAGAAATAGAACCAAAATTGTGGCCTTAAGGCGCATAAATCTTACTTACTCACAAAAAATAAAGTTTCCCTGTTAGAGATGTGAGTGATAAACATTGCAAATTGAATGTAAAATCAACAGACTACTGTATTTGCAAATGAAGAGCAAATACATGTTTGTTTATTTTTTTCGCTAACAGTTTAAGCATAAATCAAACAGAACATTTCCCACACAGAAACTTCTGCCACATGCAACGAAAATTGTGATGCAGGCATTCAAAAATTGCAATCTGACTCGGATGCCGTCGCCCGGCTGTTGATGCCAGAACTTCCGAAGCCATACCGGCGACATGGGGGCTGTCAAGGAGTTTTAAAATTATGACATTACCATTGGCAATAGCGCTGGAGGGCAGACCTGGCAATGCCGCAGCTAGAAAGTCAACCGGAACCAGCTTAAGCGGAGGTTTGAGGATGGGAAAAGTTTAAAGCCTCTTTACTCCGTTTCAACTGCGACAGGCTAGACATGTACTGAAATGGAAGGATTTTGCATCAACAGACCGATTCCGTGTAAGCTATTTGCACGTAATTCTACCTTTAGCTTTAACGTTAGCACCTTGACGATGATTGACAGAACGCTGCGTTTTCTGAGAACCGTCAGTTTCTCGTCCGGGTTGAGCTTCCAATCGCTCCCTAAATCAATATGCTAACCCCCTCCTTCGAGCAGTTCTATGCAAATGGACACATCCCTCTCAGCCCAATTTCCATCGCCCTTGTCAAAGCAAACAAATACAGCCTCATCAGAGCTTGCGTTCCCGGCAAGCTACGCATGTCAAAGTGGCAAGTCATGCGTGTCTTACCCCAAAGGCACCGCAATCGAAGGCATCGAAGATGAACTCCGTACGACTCACGACCGTCTTCACCGATGCCGGGTTCTTCCGCAAAACAGTGCGCTGATGGTACCGTTCCACGAAGGACCCCATGTCCTAAACCCACCCACGAATAGAAGCTCTCATCAACGCTACGAAAACAGCGACAAATGAATTCCAACCTAACGAGGTGAACATCGCCCCCCCCGGGACCCGGTACTGACGATCGGTTCCGGTAGTTGCGCCACGGTTAGCGTTAACTGTCCCATGCTCACATCCACGGCTATCGTAGCGTGTTTCCGCTCCCTTTCCGGTAGGGCCCAATTTCCATTCCACGAAGCGGAGCGCTTCCAACCGAGGCACGGTGAAATGTCACCCCCGTAAAGGGCTTGTGTACCTTTGGCTGGCTGGCGAGGATTCCGGCGATCGGCGAAAAAGGGAAAACAAGCCCTAGCCCGCAAGTCACGCGTGACGGGTGGACGGGTTTCGATTGGACGCGGTCGCGGTGTGGTGATTCCAACTCGCAGGTTCACGGTTCACGCAAGCTCACCTCACGCGCCGAACCACCGGAAGCGCAACGGAAAGCGGCGCAATGAAACTCCAATTTCCGCTTCGCTCGAAATGTCGCGATTCACGGGACGCTAGGACGCGGTTTATGTCCAGCGTCCGTGCGGGGACCTGTTGCATTGCCCGGGAGCGGGCACTTCCGGTGGGTGGGTGGGTGGGTGTAACCCTCCCCGCATTCCGAACACATTTAATAATGGCCACAATCGTCAAGCACACGAGTGGATGCGATACACCGGTGGAAATGCGCTCCAGCAGGCACCGGTTGTCCACGGAACACCGGGCTGCCGGAATGAACGAGCGTCACAATCGATGGACACCTGCTATCGTACAACACCTTCCGTTCCGTTCTGCGTAGAGCGTAGTACATCCGGTGGGTGGGTTTAATGGGTGGCGCTTCAATCATAAAAAAAGGGGCCGAAAGTAATAATTTTCGGATCAAATCATTTCTTCCGTGGGCTATTGAAAGAGTTCTCTGCATTCCGAACGTTCCGGGAAAGCGAAAAGCGACGGACAATAGAAGAAAGCAGCATCTCCACCGGGGTGTTGTGGACAATAGACAAATTCCGCCTATTTCCGGAGATATTTAATGGACTGCCAGCCAGGGGGAAAGCGTGCCCGAAATTTCCCGAAAGCCCCACAAAGACCAAAGGTCACGGAAACCTTTTAGCTGCTGAGCTGGAAAATGATTGATTAATGATTTTTTTTGTCATGAAACGAAAATTAGACGTTAACATAAAAAACAACTCAAACGTACCTAAAAAGCCTACTCTTGTTTTCCTACCCAACCAAAAACGGCTTTCAATTTTTTAGCACGGAAAGGGTGAACCTCTTCCAAGGGCTCAAGTAAAAGAAGAAATCCTGCTGCGAAGGGTGCAATCGGACCGGCTCAGCCTCACGTAACACTTTCAGCCACGTAGAGTGGACCCTAAAGGATTTCCGAGCGGCACTTCCGGCACAGTGCACAAAAGCTTTTAAACGTTCGATTCCCGCTGATGAAGCGGCACAAGATTTCTTCCTTTACCGGGAGTCCCACCATCGATTAGAGCGCGCGGTTCAACGAACGAGCGAGCGCTTCTGTGGCTTCTCTATACATCTCTCTTTCTCTCCCCGTGGCCATCGGGAAGTGCAGGAAATTGATACTAGAAATGTCACCACCAGCAGGAACCGCTTCTCGCGGGGTTTCACTGGCGGAAATCGACCGAACGCCATCGGCAGAGAACCGGAGAAAATGTTTACATTCCACCGGTGCGATCGATTGTGATCAGGGTGGTAATCGCTGAAGCACACAGCGCTTGGGAGAAAAAAAAATGACTGCCAGGAGTGATGTTTGCTTGCTCGCAATTACTCGGAAACGATGTTTGTTCTCATCGAGCGACATTCCCGAGGGTTGGTATCGTTCGAAGGCACACAAAGGCGTGGAACAAAAGATAAACGAATGCAAAACTTTACACAAACACGATCGTTTGTTTACTCGCCTTCGATTTCGATCCTCATTTGCGAGTCGAGCTATGGTGAAACTTTAAACAAACCGACGGTTCTGCGATAAACGGACGAGTAAATCGACGGTTGCTTATGGTTTGCATACGTTCGCACGTCCTTCGGGCTTGATTTAATTGAATAAAAAACCATTCCATGCCCACCAACCACTATCTAAATGGGTCGTCCGTCCGGATACTCACCTTCATCGTGCATCTGCTTGGCAGCACATTCCGCACACTCGGCGCATTCGGTGCATACTGCAGTCTGTTGCTGTTGTTGCTGCTGCTGTTGTTGCTGCTGCTGTTGCTGTTGCTGCTGTTGCTGAGTGGCGGAGACGGTTTGCGAACCAACCTGTCCTTGGCCTGCGGTGCCCGTTTGTTGTCCCTGCTGGCCAGCAGCAGCTCTGGCTGCCAACATGGCAGCCCGTTGCTGCTGTAGCCGCTGGATAACTTGGAGCTGCTGAATATGTTGTGCACCGAAGACATGCCCACCGAGTGCTCCACCGAGTGCATTGTCAAGCAGTCCACTGCCGTCTTTGTAACCCTCCGGGGGGCTTAGCGTGGCCTGGTCGACAAACTCGATCGGGGGAGCAAACTTCGGACTCTGTGGATGAAAGAAATGGGGAGAGAGAAAAAAAAGGCGCGTTAGATAGGGCATCGCTTACATTGGATCGCGTTGCAAAAGCGGGTGCACAAATCGGGGTGCAGTATGGTTTCATTTCTTCGGCCCAGCAATCGAACCGATCGACGGAGCGTGTAATTGATCGGACAGAAGGGAGGAATTCGTGCTTTTCTGGGCTCAACTTCCGTCGGTTTCCGTCGGGAAATTGTCCCACTCGTTCGATAGATATAGAAAAAAAGGAACGACGAAAGGGAAACCAGCACCGCGGAACGAGCCGCTCCTATTCGAGAAACAAATACGTTCGGCCTGAGGGCAAGACGTTCAGCAAATAGCTCCCAACTTTTCATGCGATAAATCACCATCCGGTTCGTAGGGGTGTCCTATTTTCACGGTGCAAAACGGGAAGCAAAACAGCTCCGATTCTGCTAAAAGACGACGAAACGTCATTCGAGATCCGACCTCATTCAAGCGGATGCCTGCCAAGCGCGAAAGGCACTCGATCGCGAGTGGGTGAAAAGCTTGCCTTCAGCTGCTGCTTCAGCAACACACCACTGAATAAAATATCAGATAATCACGCACACCGGCCGGACGACTGAAACATCAAACCAGGTCCTCGCAAAAGGATACCCACCAGAAGTGAGTCATGCGCTGCCATTACTTTGACGGTCGAAGGAGCATTCGATTTTTTGACCCATTTTCCCGTTCGCAGAACAAGCGAGCACTGCCCACCGATGCATTATTAATGTAATGCTCGGTAATGGTGGATCATTTCCGATCCGAACCCCGAATCGATGTGGCTGTCTGAGCGAAATTCCCAGCCAAACGAAGGTCCGTTGCTGGGAACGAAAAGTCAATGAGAACAAAACACGTTTGGTCGAAACCGGCTGCCGGAATTGCAATCCCAAAACGTTCATTTATCGAAAAGAAAAACGGATACTTTGAATGCTAGTCTGTCGATGCTGTCAACTGTTTTTGGGGCGAACGAACATTGTCGGTTTTGCATACTGAAAATGGTTTCTTCCCTAAACATGCTCAGCTTAGAAGTACATTTAACTGAAGAAACAATTGCTATTGTTATTGTTACTTTTTTAACGACGGCCTGGCCGCATTTAGATTTGTATAATTATTTGTGAGCTGAAAGGCATTTCCTCTCAACAGCCGCTGAGAGCCTTATCCCGGGCTGACTCGGTTATGAAGAAACAATTAAACACCTAACTAGCATGAAAAAGCATGCGGCAAATCAAACTCTCGAGCTTCCTCCTCAAACTAGCACGTATCGAGCCGGTTGGCTTCAGTCAAACATTAGGATAAAACACATTTCTTTGCTTCTTTTTTTTTTCCTCCCATCCCGACGTGCTATCGTAGGCTTTAGCCAACGAGACGGCTCGTTAAGCAAGAAAATCTCCTTTCCTAGCTCGAGCATTACGCTAACGTTAGCTTTTACGTCTCCCCATCACCAACGATACGCCATTGTTATCAACGGTGGCGCGTTCTCGCACGATCAAGCCTACAGCCACTGAATCCCTTCTCGCAGGAAGGAAAACTCTCCACATTCCTCCCGTGCGAGTTTTTCCGACCCGTCTCAAGCCGACCGAGGCGACGCTTAAGGATGCTTGCGTTCCACGGACGGGCTATTGATACGCTACACCCTTGAAGGTCACCAAAGGCAGACCCTTTTGTGCGGCTGGTAGCAGCTGGCTGGTTGGTTGGGCTTCGCAAGCAGTTTCCCAAGACATTCCCCTTTTTCCCGAGAGGCTCAGGAGTTGGGTGGCGAGACGATGTCGAGAGAGAGAGAGAGAGAGAGACGGGCATTTTTCCACACGGTTCACCCACGGGGTCGCACGAGAGCCGTTGCTATCGCTCGGTTGAACTATTTTTACCTCACCGAGAACGATGTAGCGAAGAATAAAAGTCAACCTGGCCCTGGAATGCCTCCACGGGATAACGGCACTCGGATGCCGAACATGTGAAGCGACGGAAAAGAGTCCTCAGGTTGGGATAATTGAACGACAACCTCTTGTCGAGGCGCTCCAACGGTCGGGAGTATATAATCGAAAATGAAGCTCGAAACTACACGGCTCGTTCAGTGCCACCGGCTCGGTTTTGCCGTTTTCGCTCATCGAAACAATACACCATTATCGCGTTTTCGATTGGCCGTCTTGGTTCCGTGCCAGCCTGCAGGAGAAATAAATCATTACGAACCGAGCGCCACAGCGGGAAAAATGGAGGCAAAATATAACAAATCGATAATGGCATTGCTACGTGCTCAGGTAAACGGGACGAAGACTTATCATTGCACAGCGGTTTCTTACGCCGGCTGAGCATTACAAACATTATCCATTACCACTGGAAGTTTCTTTTATCAGGTGAAGGCAAATAAATGATATTTTTTCCAGGAAGAGCACGCAATCTTGCACAATTTTCGATGGCAATAGTAAAAGAAACTACCCAACACAATCTCAACATACCGCGGATCTGAGACGTGAAAGCTTTAACTCGTTGAGATTAATTATCATCTAAATGAGGATTTTTCTCCTCCAAGGACTTCTTTACCCGCTACGCACGCAAAGGAGCCACTTCGCGTGGAAGGATAATGGCAGACCTATTTGTTCACCATCTGCCGGCGATGTAAGCGACGAGCGATTGCGATGCCGTCAAAGCCGATAGCACCATATTGCCATTGAACGATTCGCGAAATCGATACGCACGTTGATGGAACCGCTTAACGACAAACTTTTGCGTGCTATTGTATTTCCCACCACCTAATTGGTCTAAATTGATATTGGAAAAGTAATATTACTGCAAAATGACGTCGATCGTAACCAACAGCATTATTCAAAACGGAGCTGTGCGTCACAGAAAAGTTTCTATTTATGAATGAATTCATAAATTTTTCTGTAACTCAACAACGCTCGTTTGTATGCAAAAAGGATTAAAACTCCTTTTGCCCATACTGGTTGCGAAACGTTACTAATTTGTTTTATGAAATGCGCATGAGGGATAATAGAAACGATGGTCCTTTCCTAACCTATTTATCCAAAGCGGCTCTACCAACGGTAAATTTAACTTATTCTAAAAAACCGACCTCTAACCTTTTTTTTGCCGCACACTCGTTAGGTGACCTTTCCATAGAGCTTACGTAGAAGAGCGCTCGTTTAATTTAGGCAAAGCTTGCGGACGTTGGCTTAGAGTCCTTTCCACTCTTTCCACCGCGTATTTGTTTTTCCAACGACCTTTGTTATAAAACAGCAATGCCTAGTCCGACCGCGGTGGAAATAGGCCTAAGACAGCCGCTCAAAACTGGCTGCTCGTCCGCTTAGTGCCTAAAGCGTTCGATACATGACCTTCATCCTGCCGGTACACATGCTGTGCCATGTTCGAATTATGCAAAGATTGAACGATTCTCAACTGAAGCGGATGAAATGGCAGAACCAGCGCTAACAGGGGCCCGGCTGGTCCCGGTCGGCTAGCGAGGGGAAATAAAATTTCCGACAGGAAATGTCACCCCGTGTCTCGAGTGTACTGATGTCCTGTTCCCTGCTGAGGCTGTGCGAAAAGCTCGTGGTAAAATTTTGCATATTTTAACTAGCAATGTGTTTTGTTTCGAATGTGGTTTACTTTTGGTGACCTTTCGTCTGCCGCATGAACCTTTTTTCCACTGAAAGTCTACTGCGGATGAGATACAGCTAATATTTGTAAGGGGTGAAAAGTTAATTGAAAATAAACTAATTCAATCGCAGTTTTATTCAGGGCTTTGGTTTACTTTCAAATAAAATTTGCATACGTTTTACCCTGCGTTCAGGATGACAAACGAATAAAGAAGAGATTATACCAAACCGTGCTAAATCACTAGCTAATACAAACGATCTAACATAAAACGACTTAAAAAATTGCACCCAAGCTGCAGTGGATCAATCAAATAGTATTGATTTGTCTACCAGCTATAACGACCATTAAATGCCACCGATGAAGATACTCCTAGCCCATCATGCTCAGGGAAAAGTCTTTGATCCCATGAGCTGACACAGGAAGCTTTCAAAGATGAAATTGAAAACGCGTTCTAACGTCCTTCTTGTGGCACCCCATCGGATGTAAAAAAAAATCATCACACCGGATTTCATTTCCGTGCACTGAAAAACACACAGCAGGAGCAATCATAAACAGCGAACGGAATTGAAGCCAAGGAACGGTCTCTGCTCACTTGCGATCCGCTCATGTCAACCTTTTTCACCCCACTGAAAAGGTCAAAAGTCTGCCGGGGGTTCTTTCAATATTGTACCACAAAGTCCTGCCATATGTCCTGAGCAAATATGCTTACTTGCCCGCCGCACTCCATCGGTGACGTAATCCATTGAAAAGTTCCGCCCGAATCAATGAACCGCCAAGTTCTGACAGGGTCAAATATGATAACATGAAGTGAAGCCAGTAGAGGTACATCGAGCACCCCTAGTGAATCATGGTATGTATACTTATACTCCGTTGCCATTGTGAAAAAAAATACAATGATATATAAAAGCTCAACTGACGTGAGCTTAAGGGTAATAATTTTAAGTCACACCAAAAATCGGTATCGATCGGAAAATAAAATTACACCTGGATTCAATTGTTGCTATTGTTTAATTTTTAAACAAATGATCTACTGTCTGATCTTTTTTTCATGGGCGATTAATCTTTCTCTCGGTAAAGAAACTTCTCCATGACAAAACATGTAAGATTTTTGCTCTACGATGGGCTCTTCAAAAATATCTCTCGTACAACAAAACACAAAGAAAGAAACATCTCCACCAACGAGGGAGAGGTTGATAGCCTTTTTCCATGAACACTTATCCGGATATCGCACGCACAAGAATGATAAAATGTTACATTCATTTTCACCTGTAGTTAGAATCGCAGGAAAATGCTGTGTCGTCTAAAATAGCACATCACGCCCCTGAGCCTTCCTTGTTGATGTTCCACCATTCATCACATTCAAGTACAAACTCATTCTCGCATTCATCATTCAATGACCAAAAGAATATTGCTCGGGGAAGACATTGCACAGCCCGGTGCATGAGAAGTGGCACAATCCAAGTGCCTGAAAAGGTGTTGTGTCGGGCTGCTAATTAATTTCGTTTCAAATACTTGAACTGTGAAATCAAAAAGCACACACTATTCTTTCTACCCATTTTCATACCCTTTTATGTCGGTACTCGTAACCACTCAAAAATCCATCTACACCTCGCTATCTCTCCATAAGTCCTCCATCTTTCCGCCACAAAAAGCCCCAGTTTGTCTCACAAAATTACCGGAACTGGATGGTTTTACCACCAGAACTGCCGAGAGCTTGCTGTTCAGTCGTACTTCCGGACATCGTCGAGGGCATGCAACTGCATTTCTTCTACGGCGTCATCTCATTAACCTATTTACCATAAAAAACGTACCCTCAATGATAACCGAATAAGTATCATCAGCGATGGTTTTTGTGTCGCTTGAAGTTTTCCAAAAAAGGAAATGGCTATACATAGCTCAAAGAGTAACACATCGGTTTTATAATTTTACGATGCTTTATAGCAACAATCAAGATTGCTTTATTTTCGATAAAACCGCAGAAGGACAATAAAATATAATGCAGAAGGACCGCAGTGTCTTCCTACGGGTCTTACGGCAGAAGCTACTTGGCTGCTGTAAGTGTTGAGTGTCATTATTAACTTCCCTTATCAACCACCTCGTCCAATTCTATCAGTTGGTTTAACTTTTCACACAAAAACTTTCCCGTTTAACACTGAAACATTAACACTTGCACCGCGAAACGAAATGGCCCGGGAAAAATAACGAGCGATTATAACGACAAAATTGCTCCACGATGGCAAGGTCTGCATGAAAAATATCCAACGTCAACTCGCATTAAGCTCACATTTCAAAGCAAACACTTCGCACGATGGGATGAGCCTATCTTCCTACACATAAACAGAGCGCGTAAAAAAAGTAATTCGGTGGTACTTATTACAATCGCTAGGGAGAAGATATATTGATTTTCTGCCCCATGGCACATGAGCGCTCAACTTTGCAGCAATGTAGAAGCAGTTACACTTCTTATGAGCCTAAAAAATAAGCGAATGCACCCTTAATCTTTGGTATTTAAAAACATTTGGTACAAGGCGCATTGAAAAAATAAAACACTGATTACTCAATTTATGAACTTTGTGATAGCTCACTTCAACAACTCATTCAAATTAATCGAAATCCATCTAATCGGCAGTCGAACCCCGCGCATTGACAGAGAATACAGCGAAAAAGTTGATTCGTAACAAACTATTTTAATTTCTTAATCAAACTTTAATTGCTCTACCGAATGGCAGATACCCAAATCGCACTTCCTGCTGTTCGACAAAACGATACTTCGCAACAGCTTGTTTCCGTCGCAAGCAGCTCGAATCAATTTGCAGATGTTTCTAAAATTACCTTTTATTTTCTCAAGCTCCCTAAAACAAGGAACCACCCAGCCATCGGTTGATTTTGTGTTCGTTCGCCTTTTTTCCACCATTTCCATCGGTCGGACTTTACGGTCTCGTAGTAGCAAATGAAACCCTAAACCGTACTCATCAAATATAATGAACATTGGGTTTGTTCTTCACGGCTCTCTCTCTCTCACACTCTCGGTCACATTTCCCCACAATGGCTCGAATCCTTTTCCGTTCTTCATTTCCGTTCCTATTTACATGGGAAAGTGCAACATAAAGAGAGGGACCATAAAGAAAGCAACAAAAGTTTCCTAATCCGTAAGACGCCGCTTACATTCCTAATCTTGAAAGGAATGAGATGCTTCGATGCATAAAAATGAAAGCGATCCCACCGTACGTGGCCATCGGGGGGCCAGGACACGGTTCTCCGAAGAAATTCCATCCCTCCAACATGGGTCATGAGTCACAGGTTTAGAGGTGACGGTTCTATGTCTTCACGACCCTCGCCAGCATCGGTGAACTGCACCAGATGGTGTCCTTTGGCATAGTGCGGTGTCACGAAAAAAAAACAGCCCCATCAAAGCAAGGACGTTCACGACGGCATTCCGCAGTTTGACCTAGTTACGCCGCATTTCGGAGGCATCCTGCCGCACAGCCACCCAATCGGTCCTCCCGTTTGGACAGCTTTATTGCAGACCAGCTTCCTTCCGAGCTTGCGAGTTTCGAAAACGGACCCTAATCCCGTGCCAGCCAGGACAGGCTCCTGTCGCTTCGGCATACCTATGCAATTCTCCAGCTCCTCCAGCTCCGAGGCCCATTATAACTGTGGTGTATTGTGGCGCGGTTCGTTGTTTCAGCGGTACGAACGGGCAGAAGCTAGCCATCCGAGCCATCACGGATCCGAGAGCACACGGGAGTGGTTTAGTGTTTCACACGCGGCCCGGAAAACGGCAGCCCTCATTCGGCATTCGAAAGGTCCAGGCAATAAACCCGGCCTCGAGGCTGGCGTCACCGACAAAAAAAACATGGGAGTTCAATAAGCTGGCTCTTGGGGCACTGGGACGCTTTTCCGGCCGACCGAATGAGGTTGAATCAGCCAGGGAGAGCATTTTGCAACATTAACACCCACGGTCTTCCCGTAACCTCCCGCTCAACTCGGTCATGAGCGAGGAAGAGAATCGGATCCGGTCGACGGTTAAACGGTATCTGCCACGTTGGGTTTACGTTAGCGAGGGAAAAATTATGGTAGCGACAATTCGCGAGGCATTTTGTGCGACTTACTGCACTGTTCCGCGCTTTTTTTCGGGTCAAATAGTAAGGACGAAGGCGTGGGAAGATGCGACGGCGCTTGGTTTTGCGACCGCTTTTCGCCCCGCAACCGCGTGTGCTCATTTGTCGAGTGCTCTATAAAGCATACGTACATGTCCTCGAGCAAGTGCAGTATGAGAAGAAAAAACGAAAAACGATGCGACGATTCGAATGGCAACGTACTAAGTGCTCCCGATGGAACCGCATCGGATGAGCCAGTGCTGCTGGTGTATCAAAGCAAGGAGGCTTGGCAAGGATATGCCCTACGGGATTCGTTTCATATTGCGGACAGTGCTTACTCTGCTGCCGCGTGCACATATGGCACAGCCGAGAGGCATGATAATTTTCTCGCTATTATGAAGATTAAACATAATATACCACCATGTGGCAATTCGCGCCAGCTGGGAGTAAGCAATATTTAAGATGCTGACGAACGGAATATATTTACATCTGCACGGTGGGTGTTTTGCAAATTGGGCAAAATGTAACGAGAGTTCGATAAAATATTGCCCATGCCAAAAAAGAGCACATGAGAGTTGTATTATGAGTCCTTGTTGTTCTACCATTTTCAACAAACATGTTTAAATTAAAACGAATAAAATTCTTTACAATCCATACTCCTTGTTCGTCGGTATAATACCGTAAAATTAATCCAATGCTGTTGCAAATTATCTCAATCTACGTTGAACGTAACCTCCGTTTGTTGCGTGTACAAATGGAGCTAATTTTGTGATAAACAAATTCCTACCCAAAATAAACAACACAGCTCATGAGAAGCACCGCAAGGGCACGAAAATGGCGAACGCTTTTACACATAATGCGACGAAACCAGCGCTCCATGGCAATCAATATTTGCTCAAACCATAATGAGCGCTTGTGTAGGAAAATATATTTGCACGATAAACTCTTGATGCTAATTAGTCACGGGTCATTAAGACCCGGGTCCATTTCCTTTCCTTGAGATCCTGAGCGTAGCATGTCGATCTCTTTGCTCCATGGTTGAAATTAATTATCTCTTTAAAGCGCTCAGTCCAGTCATGGAAGCGGAAAATCCCCGCAAAAAAACGCCTTAAATTGAATCGTACATGCGGGCGTTGCTTTTGTTTTGTATGGAAAAACAGCGCACCGATTGATCGATACGAACGGTATGAGAAAATGAAGAGCGTTTCGTGAGCTCTCCTCGAAGGATTATCCAACCTGGCACGAGCCCATGCCATCGATCAATGTACGATGTTGTGAAAATGTACACTGCATTTCCACGCCCAACACGAAACGAGCATTTTAGGTGCATCCAAAACGACCGTTTCGTTGTACCCATAACATGGAGTAGCGGCAAAAAAAAATCACCATTTTCCCGTAAATTCCGATTTGTACCATTGCCAATGCATTTATCGCGCTGCCTCTTCGTCTGCATGTTTCGTCCTGTCTGTTTCGCATCTCGTTTGTCCCCGGTTCGCCTTCGTTCCCACGCGATAATGCACTTTTCCCGAGGGCAGTGAACCGACCTTACGGTGGAATAAAAACTTTGCCTATCTCATACACCGAGAAAGAGAAATTTGGCTCTGAAACAAGTTTGTTTTTTTGCAGATGCTTTAGGCGTTTTATGCTTGTATAGAAAAAATATAAACCATTGGTGGCAAGCTGCAAACGACAACATCGCCAGAGTATAAAGATATATTCTCTATTACGGCAAGGTGGGTTGGATAAAAAAAAGAAGCACCCTTATCAAACAGATACACAGATAGTCTTAGCAAGTGCTGAAGCGAATGCCAAAAGATGTGAGCATTCTAAGAAAGCATATTGATTTCCTTTGCTCTACTCCATCCCAACTACGCCGTGAAACTTGCGAAAGAAAGCAAAATCCTTCAAGACTCACCGACTCCAATGGTTTGCAAACAAAGTTTCCACGCTCCATCGGGACTTTTCGGTATTTTTATTCGCTCCTAACGGAGTGTTCCCTCCCGGCCAAGGATACGGGCGCCCGCGCCAGAAGCAATGCAGAGCAAACGAAGCCGTTCCCGGGCAGTAAGAAGTGGACTAAGCAGTTTTTATGGCTTTCTTGGCAAGAGATAAATTTCCACACCACCAACAAAAGGAGCGAAATTCATCTAAACTCGAAATAACAACTTCCCACCCCAGCGCAACTTAAGAGTCTAAGCTTGAGCCTAAGCGGAAAAGAGCTATGGGGCGCGCGATCCGTCCAATCGCTCGTTCGCTCGAACATTTATGCTGACAAAGCGACTAGCCATTAGGTCGAGGAGGCGCTAGTGCCGCCTTCCTAGATCGATCCAGCGTCTTACGGGCGCAAGGAAACATCTCTCGAGCAGCCAGCAGTATCCTACGTATCATCACACACACACACGCGCGCGCGTGAAAAAAAAACACCACCCAGGATGCTCGTGGGCGAAGCGTGCTCCCAAAGGACGAGAGAGATAAATCCTCACCAGCGGCGGTGCCGTATAGAAAAGCTCCATGACGAAAGCTGATTTCATCGGATTCGCCAATTCCCATGTCGCGTGCGCATGTATGTGTGTGTGTGTGTGTGTGACAATGCGTGTGAAATAGCGTACTATTTCATGTGTTCCGCGTTTGGTTTCGTTTTTATGCTGCCTTGCATGATCGGTCCATCCCTACCGCAAAAAAGGGTCTCCCAAAAACGAATCCGAGAACTGATTTTCCTCAACGCGTTGTTTCTGGTGCCACTCGTGGGAACGAGAAAGAGACGCCACCACCGAATGGCCAACGTAGGCGAGAAAAAAAAACTAGACGGGAACGGAAAAAGGGCAAACCAAAACCCGCTCTCGGGTGTGAGCGTAGCCAGAGAGATAGCAATCAAGCACCAGGCGGCTCCATCGTGTCTGGCCGACCGCGAACGGGCCCTCGGGTGCGCGAGGTTCCTTTTTTCCTCATGTTCCGGCTCAGCGTCCACCACGAACGTAACCACGGTAAACCGTGCTATTGGCAGGCCGAATTCAATAAACATGTCCCAATTCCAATTTGCGACAACGACGTTCGAAGGGGCGAGCAGCAACAGCAGCAAGCAAAAAAAAAAAAGCCTTATGTCGCTTCGGTACGAGTCTGCCGAATGAGCCGAACGGTGGAAAAGAAATCTGTTCATCCGTCTAGGCCGTGTATCGGCACAAGAACACGGTGCCCGTAAGCAGGGTTCTTCCAACCTGCAGAACCCATCGATTTCCGCGCTAATCGAGGGATGAGCAGGACATCAGGGAAGCCTGACTCCGGGAAAAGCGGGGGGCACACGGATAATTAGATCTATTTTCCTGACATTGCGACAGAACCGTTCGATCGGGAAAGGCCAATACGTTGCAAGGCGCTCGGTGTTCAAGGCTGGATGATAAATTGAGCAACGTTCCGTACGTTGGCCTTCCACGAAATGAACATCCACCGAGTCGAGCTACCAAGACTTAGGTGACTTAGGGCGGCACTTGAACGGCCGTAGAATGCCACCATAAACCGGCTGGTGGCACTTTGGAAGGACTCCTTTCATCGATGAGTGTCAAATCGTGACCGGGACCGATCGATCGGTCCTTCAAGATCCGTGGACTGAAATAGAACGGCACCCGCTGCTTTTCGACCACACAAAACCGGCCCACAACAGCCCAGGTCGTAGTGCGTAAACGCCTCAACCCTGGGGCATCATGGAGTGCCACCGAATTGCCGTGGTTCATGCAAATGAGCGGACTCCTGCCGTTGCCGACTGGCATGGACTGAAGTGGTTGATTTATTGGATTTACGAAAGACGAAGCGTGGTGGAGCCACGCACTAAATATAAATCCTCGCAACCCCGGGGGCAGTAAAAGCTCGCGTAAGGAGGGTCCTGCCAACGAAAGGGGGCCCTCAGAGCCACCTCACAGGGTCGATTGGTTTCAGACAACCGGATGGACGGCGTAGGACACGCAAAGACATTTTTCTTCAACCAAAAGAGTAAGAAAAGAAAAAGCAAAACACGTCCACCTTGTTAAATGAAGCATAAGATAGCAAAAAAAAAAATGCCAGCACACGACCGAACGAATCGATGATGAAATATGGCTACGTATAAGCTGCAGCATCGACAGCCGAAAATTGGCCTCATTTAATCAACGGATGGTGGCTGGCGTGAGGGATCTTGCGAAAGTGAACAGGAAAATTTGGCGCATCGTAAATTACCGTCAAACAGGACGGTCACCCCTTGTCAGGACCTTCCATTACTCATGCCCAGAACGCCAAAGCCCGGCCAGTGGCCCGCTTTGTGCGGCACAGCGAAGTGAACGCACCCAATCGCAAACACAAAAGTTGGTCACCGCTCCCTTTTTATCAGTTCACGAGCAAAAACATTTACCATTACTCATGCCCTCCATTGCGCCATTGTGTGCTGTTGCCGAATCCACCCAGCGGTAACGGGTTGAACGCTGAATTTGAACTACCGCTGCAGCGTTGCCATCGACCTTGGGCAACCCATTTCGCAGCGAGCGGAGCGACTTCTTACTCTATCACCGCATATTAATCTACGGCCAGGACCCTGGGCGTACGAGCAACTCGAGCACGAAACTGGAACAACAAACTTGTGGCATGCGAACGAGCAAGCGTTGGTGGTGGGTTGCTGGGTGGAAAGAAAATCGAAAACCACCAGGCGCCCCCATCGTAGGTCGTTGATCAACGGTAGCTAGGTCCTTTTCGCGTGGGTGGGTGAAACCGTGAGAACGAGAACACGTACAAAGTATCTCGGTGAGGGTGTCGAGAAAACACCGCGTCTTGTGCCTGAAAACACCGCGAAGCGACCGAGAACGACTGACTGACGGTAATTGTTATTGCTTGGTGCAAGGACATCGCGGCTCGTGGAGACGCCTGGTGCCTGGTGGTATCGCATCAAGAAAGCACCCTCGCCCCACTCAACTCGAAATGGATGATAATTTGGGTGTTGATGAGCTGGGTGGCACAGTGATCGTAGAAAAGGACGAAAGCGAGAATGAAATGGAGCATGGTGAAATGTTCCAGCATCTTTCAGCTGGAGCAGCCTCGTTTCACGACAGCGTTCGTCCTTTTTTTTGGGACTTCACTCTACACACACACACAGCAACAAAATGACACACAAAAAAAGCACAACCTGAAGTGAATCAATTTTGTGAGGTGGCGTTGCGAAACAAACGCTCACAGCTCGGTCTCGAACTCCCGGTCTTCCCGGGACATCTCTGTGTATGTGCGTGTGTGTGTGTGTGCGTGTGTAACCCCCGTGGGTTGGGTGCTGCGCAGGCGGCCTGCTCGCCTCGCCAGCCATCATCTTGGACTCGTTTTCCCGCGAAAACAGCTCCTTCGGGTGGGCTCCGAGCGTGATTCAGAGAACGGAAACGAGGTCACAAGCAGCAAGGTCATCCCCGCGCGCGGAGTTTTCCCCCAAAATTTTTCCCACCCACACCACCCACTCTGGTTGTTCGCTCGCGCTGGGTTCATTTTTTCTCAACGCAACCAACGAACAATGGGAAAAGTGCATCTTAGTTTCGACTGCTTGCGCCCATTTTCGCTCTCCCAACAGGTGGCATTGTGTTGTTGTGTGTTGCCCAAGCTTTCGAGTCGTGCGTGTGCTACTTCCGGTGGGGCATAAAAGGACCCCGGAAATTACGGTTCATCCTCGAGCAAGACACTTGCATGATGTCTTCTGCTGAAGGACGTCTCCCAAGCGAACTGTGTTAAGCGACTCAATCGTGCGTGAAAAGCGATCCTCCTAATGTCCTGACAACCCAAGGACGCCAAGGACACCCAACACTTACCGGTGGCGTACGCCCGTCATCCGTGTAGCCACAGTTGCAGCCTTCGTCACAACATATTCGAACGAGCTCGTGTTCACCGCAGGTGCAGGGTTCCTCGTCCTCCTCGTCGTACGGGCAATCCTCCCGTATCAGGATGATGTAGTCCGCCTCGAAGAACTCGTTGCGCGTCTCATCGAACACGACCCGGTTCTTGCGGACCGGCGGTGGCCGGTTCGGTTTCTTCAGCAACCCCCGCAGGGTGCCGCTCGTCGTCTCGCGCATCGCACCCGTCGCCTCCGATTCGCTCCGGTACAGCGGGATCGCCTCGATTACGCACCCGCACCCGTCGTACCCACGCGCCCCTTGGCGTCCCTTCGGGGGAGGGGGCGGTGGGGGGATATTACGATCACTCGTTTCACCGGAACTCGCACCAACGCACCTTTCACCGATCACTAGCACACGCTGATCGCTCCGCACGTCACTGACACTTGGTGCCGAAATTTGGAACACCTGCTCACGCGACACTCGTGGCCCTTTCGGGGGTGGCGGTGGTGGTGGTGGGGGTGGTGGTGGAGGTGGACCGGGTGGTGGAGGTAGAGAAGGATGTAGAGGATGGGAAGGGGGACCACGCAGCACCACCAGCAGTTGCTCACTCGCGGCTTCACGCTCCTGTTGCTCCTCTAGCTCCTCCTCGAGCTCATCGTAGCAGTACTTGATCCGATACACGTCCGGTTCGTAGTCTCGCAGGTGACGCGTGTCGAACTCGCAGTTTGTGTGCGGATCGGCCGCTAGCAGCTTCTCGAGCTGCACAAACTCCTGCTCTTCGGCTTCTGCTTCTTCCGTTCCGTGCTCTTGCAGCAACCGATCGACTGGAGCGTCCTTCGAACTACTGGCGTTGTTGTTGAGAATGTCCTCACCGATAACGGCACGATGCACTACCGATGCGATCGCGGCCGAGATTTCTACTTCGTTTTCGACCTCTTCGTCCTCCTCTTCGTCCTCCTCCTCGTCTTCTTCTTCTTCTTCGTCTCCGGTGGATCCGCCACCCACGACAACCGTCTCAACAACCTCGAGCGGATCACTAATGCGAGCCCTACCGCCAGGGAAAATCTTACAGATTTCCTCCGATTCGGCTCCACTGCTCTCCGGTGTGTCGGTGTTCTGTCGCAACTCCTCCACAGCCCGTGGTTGACCTCCACGTGCTACCTGTGCGACCTCTTCGACCACCTTCGAACTAACGCCCGATGTCCCCGATGGCACCACCAACAACGGCAGTGAGGTCGCCTTCGACAACCCACACGATTCGTCCCCCGTTCGATCGTTATTATTCGCGTCCTGTCGGGCGCTCTCCACACCGAGGTCCTCCGTTGAGGTCCTGTGGCTAGTTCTGGCCACGTTCTGGCGGGACTGACGCGCAAGATCAAGACACGACAGTGACAGCAACGAAGACGCGGAAAGCGACAGCAACGAGCAGGATAACGGTGGCAAGATCGGTCTCGTCCAGCTCGTCCGGTTGAAGGATGTCGTCCTGGCGGTCGTTTCTCGAGCTCGCTCAACACCCGCACCTAGCAGATAGCGTGCGGTGGTGTCGTGATCATCACCACCTTCACCAACTCGCGCCACATCCTGCCGTAAACAAGAGAGCGAGGACGAGGCTTTTCTCGACGCTAGCAGCGCACTGGCGCGGTTCCTCCTGGCAACCTCGGATGCTGGCGCTGCGACAGCCCCAAACCCGCGCTCCGAGGACACACTCCGATGCGTGTGTATTGGTGAGCGCCGGAGCGTCACGTTCGCATCACTGGCACCGCGACGTCGTCCACTCTCACCTGTTCCTGCTACTCCTGCTGCTGCTGCTGCTGCTGCTGCTGGTTGCGCACGCGACGATGGGGACACGAGCGCGCGTGTATTGGTGTTGGCATAGTCCGACGGCGAGGAGCGCGCGTCTCGAGGCTCTGCGCACACCAGCAGCGACGGCAAGGATCCACCGGTCGCAGATTCCACGGGCAGGCGCTTTTTCGCGTAAGCAAACCCACGGAAACGCTCCTCGAGCCGCTTCAACCGTTGGCTCGCCTCAAAGCCCTCCGAACCACCGGAGGCCCTTCCGGGTGCGTCGTCCTGCGCACGGACCTCCTCCCCAGACCCAGACCACCCGTCGGAGGCTGCGGACGCGCACCGTTCGCGCTCACGCACACCCACACACCCCTGGGGGTGGAGTTCAGCACCGTCAACAGTGTCGCGCCCAGCGAGCGCTTCCGTTTGCGTGTCCTGCGTCCGTCGCTCGACAGGACCTTCGGTAACGTTGGTCGCGTCGAGCTTCACGCGACCTGATTCACCATCACCATCACCATCGCCATCGTCGTCGTCACCGTCGTCGATATCCGCACCACCATCGACGTCATCGTCGAGGATGAGGATTCCACTGTCCGCGCTGGACGGGTTGTTTCCGTGCGTTGCCTGTGTGTTGGTTGCACTATCCCGGAGCACTCGTGGTCCGTGTTCACTGCACGGGCAGGTTCGCGACGAAAAAGGACCCTCGTCCTGGTGCCGTTGGGGCACGGAAATGTGTGCACTCAGCGTCACCTCCACCAGCAGCGCGGAAGGATCCCGCGTGCAGGAAGGACACTCCCGCGAGCCAGAACGCTGCTCGGATGGGGGCGAACAGGTGCCGTAGTAATTTTCACTCTCACTATCCGAGGATGGGCGCTTTTTGGGCGGTGTTCCAGGCGCCTGGGTTGACTTTTCCTCGCACGGCCGCCTCGGGCAGGTTTGCTCCACGGCCAGCTGGTGCTGAGGCTGGCGCTCTGGTGGAACTGCTTGCGCTACTTCGCTCTCTTCACCGTACGAACCAACAGCCGTCAAAGGGTCGCTGCTGGTACTGACGCACTCGAATCCTCGCAACAGACTACTGGACGGTTCTGCTCGCCGTTGTTCGTCGCCTTCGTCGTCGTCGTCGTCGTCGTCGTCGTCGACGTAACGCCGCCGTTCATCGATTCTCTCGCACCGACGTTCGACGTGGAGGCGCTCACTTGTCTGCTCCTCACGTTCAACACCTTCACCAGTCGTCGTCGTTGCCAAGTTGGCCCTTAAATCGCGTCCATCCGTGCAGCGCCACGCAATGTCACTACCAGCGTGCGGGTTTCCTCGATCGATCGATGTCGTGGAAAGCTTCACGGCACCAACACCACCATCATCTCGCACAGGGGGTGGGCGTCCTTTACGCCCATCGGGGGTGCCATCGGGGGTGCCATCGAGGTGCACTAGGCCCTTTTGGTGGTATTGGTCGTGTTGCCGTCGCCGTCCGCCGTTGCTCGATTCCGTTCCGACGCATGCGCTCGTAACACACACACCCGCAGTTCGAGCATCCGTGAGCGGTGCTCCATCGGAATGTGCTGACAGGGCTTCCACGGAAGGGCCACCGTTCTCTCCGGCCCGATGACGCCACTGATGCCGCTGATGATGACGCTCCCGCTCGGAATGTAACGGAGAGGAGCATGCGCGCTGGACCGTTTCCGTTGCCAGCCCTCGATCCCACTCGTCACCATCGTCGTCCTCGACCGCCGGATGCAGCATCCGCTGGGGACTCCATCTTCCAGCATCGTTGGTTCCACCGTCAACGTGACTTTGCTGCTCCGGCGTGACCGCCTCGTCCCCAAAAGCTCGCCCATCTGTTTGCCTAGCCTGTGTTGATATTTCATTACCCAGCTGACGATGAGTGGGGCGAATAGGAACCTTCTCTCGGCTGGCGGGAGGATCACTTTCATCGGCCGAATCGTGGTCGGTATCGATGTCTGGTATGGCGTCGCCTTCCTCACTGTCCAGTTGATCTTGCCCTTCGTGAGGATCCACGCTGGACTCACCGTCGGAAGCGTCACGCTGGAATGGATCGTCGTCTAGCAGAAATGTCACCTTCTTCACTCGACCGCGGCCAGTCACGTGTTGTTTCGTTGTTGCTTCCTTCATCGGTTCCTCCTGATCACTGCTGAAGTCGATCAAATCGATCAAATCGGTCTGCTCGCTCTCTTTTGTGTCCTCGAAGGATTCTAGAGCTGCCTTTTGCTCTCCATTGACGCCTTTGGGCGGATCGATCCCATTACCAGGACTTTCTTTCGTTGTTCCAAGAGTCTGGAAGGATTCATTCGTCAGATCCCCATTATATTGCACTGGCGGTGGAACCACCAAGGAACTCGGCATCTCGAAGATGTCCTTGTGCCACTGCTCCAGCGTACTCGGCTCCGGAGGTGGAGTAACTTTTGTAGCTAGCGATTCCGTCGCCTTCCGTAGACTTCGCTTGACAGCAACCCCCACAATCACGGGCGGTTGCTTGAGTTTCGATAACTTTGGGTGGATGAAATCCGCACTTCCCGTGCCAACGCGCAGCTGGCCGAGCTGTGTTTGCTCCGGTAGGACTTCCGCCGATGGCTTTTCCGCCAGTCCGTTGGTTGCTCCATGGCGCGTGGTAACACCGTCCGATTCACGCACCGTCTGCACTTTCATCGCGATTGGCGATAACACGCCACCGAGCAGGGAACACGCGAATGGATCGTCCTGTGATGGCTTCCCGAGTGGTTCCGCGTAGTCCGGATCCGTGCTGATGGTCGGACCGGCGCCGGTCGCAGTTTGCAGCAGCAGACTTTTGATCGTTTCCATCGCGAACGGTTACATCCCTTTTGCTGCTCGTTTTTTTTTTTTTTTTGTTGCGGATGGTCAAATGTTGCAAAACACCGAAAAGGAAGCGCTGTAATGAAGGGGAAAAAGAAAGAAAAGTTTTGTTCAGAGTCGAAAATAAACATTCCAGGACGTCGATGGCATCGTAATCTTTTCAGCCGATTTCGGTTGAAGTTTAAATTCGATCTGACCTTTTGGGGTCGTGTGTTCTTGCTGATTAGCGAGTTGAAGAGCTTGCTGCCCTTGCTGTTTCAGCAATAATGTAGTTTATTCGTAACTTTAAGAGCCGGAAATGAACAAAACTTACTTTCCCAAATCCCCTCTAAACAAAGGTTCCATTGCGCATGAAAAATGACACGATGATTTTCTCCGCTAACTCCAGTGGGAGGATAATGAAGGGAGTTCGTAAAACCAATGTCCTCATTAAGTTCAACTTTTCCGATTGTTAAATGAGCTAACGAGAATACTTTTCCGTCAGTGTTCACTAGTAACAATGAACGACTTTATTAGCAGCTTAAGGACTTGTGCGAAAAAGTATTTACTGTAGCATGATATCATTCGAAAACAAAAATGTTGATTAAGTTACAAATAACACAATATTATCACATTACCATTAAAATCATCAAGTAATTTTGAATGATCCTTTGTGTATGTCACATAAAGCACATACAAAGGTAACACACAGAGCATAACAGGTATACGGCAACATTCAACAACTTCCGTCAGTTCTTCGACCTGGATCAAACCCTTCAATAAAGGGTCGCCCTTTTATGGAGCTTATGATATACGAGCATTAGCTTGCTTCCAAAGTTGAAAAGAAAACATCCATCCTTCGTCCTTTGGCGCATGATGTCAAAAATGGCGTCGGGTTGTTCCATCACCCCCAGGGGAGGACGATTACAGCGAAGTAAAAAACCTACCAACGCCCGGTAAGTAAGCCGTTTGAAGGCTGCCAAAGTTGTCCGAAGATTCGACAGGACAAAAAAAAACCATCCAAAAGCCACACGTTTGAAATCCCTCGGTTCAACGGCACCATTAACGGGGTTGAGAGCGACGGCCAAACAAGTATCCTTTACGCGGTGAAGTGAACGTCCTGATCTTGACCTAACTTCACACCTGCTTCACACTGTAAAACGTGTACTTAAGTCGAACGTCGCCCCGGACAGGACCTTCTCTGTCGCGGAGCTTTCAGAAACCTAAAAATATATCAGAAGAAATTCGTTATCTGCTCACCAACGCTTGCTAGCCAGCATCTTCGTAGCCCACAATCGATGCGATACGGGACCACTCTCCCTGACACCATGTAACCGTTCCTTCGCCTGTAAAAAAGCAATAGGGCATCGGTTCAAGGCACTTGGGCAAACGTACCGAGCATCGAGCTCCACCCAAAAAGATCCGTGGAAATCGCACACATAAAAAAAAAAGAAGTACGCCCTAAAATCCTTGAACCGATAGCTACAAAGTCTCGCTCTCGGCAGCTCGCTCGGTCACGGGGACGCCGACTTCGAAGAATCTAATAAAATTTCACACCTTGCTCCAAACCGTGCCACGGCCTTCGCGTTGGCGTCCTCTCTAATGCAACGCTCGACAAAGAACCCCGGGTCCTGGGACAGGACCAACGACCGTAAACTCATTTCAAGCGTCATCATTTTAGCACCATCCAAGCGGCATCGAGCGGCGAGGTCATCGAGATTCGCCTCCACCGTACCCACCATGCTGAGGTTCTTCGTCCTTTGGTCGGACCACTGTCCCCCAGCTGGATCACTATGCTCCCGTGTGCCAGAAAACAATGCACAATCGACAAATCCTTGACCCAGGACGGAATGGACCGAATCCGCTCGATACGCGTAGGGTAGATGCGCCACCGTGATGGGGAGCAAAAGTTCGACAAACTGCACCGAAAGAGCTGCGGAGGTCGTTATTTCTGTGCTTTTCTTTCACCGAAATCACGGTGGCATAAAACAGAAGCTTGTCAGTAGGAAATTTTATCAAATTAACGCGCTCCCGCTCCCGTTTTTAACGGCTAGATTTCGCATTGCAAGCTGCACTTTCGCATTGTTTCCTGATAACGATATTACGGGTAATTGAGTCACGCGAGTAAATGAGACAGAAATGTCAGAAGGAGAGCGAAAAGTCAGAAATTACACAAAAACTAGTAAGCCCGGTCCGGATAAAAAGAAGGCAATGTTAAAGGGAAATGAAATCCCAATCAACTGTGTGTAGCGTTTCAATCAAATTCCGAAATCACCGCCATATGCATTACGAATCGAACGAACGAAAATGGTCGTCAATTACACGGTGCTAATGGAAGTAATTGTAAGAGTAATCTTTACTTTTTGTTCAACTCGTTAGCATAAGGGAGGTAGCAGTGTCCCCAAATACATTAATATCGATCCCTCAGAAGCGCTATGAGGTTACGCAGGGAGCTTAACTTTTTGATATAATAATTTACTAATGCATGTTAACCAATTAACTTCCTTTCACTTCATTCTCATCTCTTACAGTTGTAGTACTAGTTACATCAGTTAAAATAATATATAAAAATAATTCCAATTATTTGTGAGTTTTTATTATTTCCATTGTTGAAACATGTCCAACCATTGTTCGAATATTATTTATTTTTAATGCTTGCAACATATTTTTATCACAAACACCCTCGCACATTCTTCTTTAGTGCGAGGATGGCCTTGGCAAGCCGAGGATGACCAACCAGACCTTTACCAGCCGGCACAAAAACTTGGGACAGAACTTTGCGAATCAATTTTGGCTACCAAAAGAACCACACCGACCAAAAGAAAATCAGTCATCCGTTGGAACAAAAGCCAACTGCCAGACGGGATCATTAATAATTTGCATCTTTTAAAGGCACCGAAATAAAAAAAAAGTATAACTGTATACATGACATCCTACGAGGTCGGTTATGGAAAACGAGTTTCGAAATATGCTCGGTAGCTTTTTTGTTTTGTGTTCGTTTACACCTTCCGTGAAAAGTTACATTGTGTCTGAAAATTGGCATCCAAACACCCACGCCGAAGTTTACAACAAACTTTTGTCAACCCTCGCCATCTCGAAAGGACTCCATCGACACACCCACCCTACGCTGTTGTCGGTTTTGCCTTCGCTCACCTCACGCTCAGCGACCCACATAGCCCATCAAAACGCTATCCAAACCCTTCAAAAGCGCTGCGACCTTTCGCCGAGCCTAATTTGTCCACCCCTCGAGGGTTGCGTATTATCGTGATAATAATAATCTTCCAACCGAGCGGTTAATGCGCGCATCCGAATTCTTGCCGTGTATCCCCGAGGCACGGAATCCCTTCACAAACACTGTCATAACTGTGCGGACGGCGCCAGGACGCATCCTGTGCCGTGTGGCGACTTCCGCTTGCCCGTGTGCCAGCAGACAGCGACGAAAACTTAGCCATCCGTTAAGCTGATCAAATGGAAATTCACCAAACGGAACCCAAGGAGAGAAGCTGAGAGGGCGCGCGAGAGAGAGAGAGAGAACGAGACTGTACTCGTCGTTTAATTAAAAATTTAAATTGCACCGCCACCGTGCACCGACTGCGTGTATTCAAATTAACTTTTGCTACCCTGGATTTCTGTAAACTGTCGGACGCGAATACGTCCGCGGAAAATCACCACGGACAGCCGGATGAGCCGTACCAGTCCAGAAAGAGAGAGCAATAGAAACAGTGTACGAGAGCACGAGAAAGAGATACAGCTTCCAGCAAGAGTGCGGAGTCGAATAGTTTCGCTGCAAACGGTGGATTTGGAATTCCAAAAGCGTTCGCGCACAAAGAAGCAAGCGAGCAAATATTGGATGAAAGCTCGCTAGAGCAGGTGCGTTTTCCCGCCTGTTGGAAATGTGGAAATCAAACCCCCAGCAAACCACACGAGCTTTCGTCGACGATGGGAGCAGCTATGTGGATCGCTCAAGTTCAAAGGGCATCAACTTGGGCATTGTGAAACCTTGACAGTGTGTCGAAGCGCCCATTTCCCAAGTGCAAGCCAGCTGTTATTCGATCGATTGGGAGCAAACCCTAGGAATGATGGCTTACACGATTGACAATCAATGAACTCGATCGTTTAGATCGCTTTGTAGTCGAGTAATCAAAAATTAAAACAATGCCCCTGTGTCGTCGATCAAGTGAATTAAGTTTGATGGCTTGATTGCGATGGATAAATAGATCGAGCTTGGCTTAACCTGCATCGGGCAATAATTTAATCAATCAAGCAATGCACGGTCATTGAACCGCTCGTTCGGTTGTAACCTTAAGCAGGTGGAAAACCAAAACCCTCAACCATTAAAACACCGATCCTGCTCAAAACTGCCTGTGTCGTTTACCGCTAGAAATTGCCCCCCTAGCTCGGCTCAAAACCATCACGATCCATTTCACCCTCGAACGCAATGATTCTATTCAAATTAATTTGCATAAAGCTTACTTCATTCCTTCCCCCGTTCGTTGCTGCTTCGACCAGTAATTGTTGGTTACTTTTATGAGTTCGTAATCCGAAAGCTGGGTCGCTGTGGTAAACGCGCTGGGAGCTTCGCTGTCGCCCTTCTTAAACGTATTCATGCTTTAAATATTCCAAAACATGTCGTACCGATGTTTTATTCATGGACTTCATTTTAAACACCTGTCGTTCCCCTTTGCAGCGTTGCCGTTGCGAGCGCCTGCACGAAATTAGCTCACCTAGAACGGCTGATCTCGTCTCCGCTATCCTTGACCTAGGACTTTCGTCCTTAGCCGCTCGTGAGCGGTTTCATTTTCATCCACACAAAAACGAACTTACAGGCCACTGAACGTTCTTCCCATGTGGGTTTTACGAGCATGAAGTAAAACGAAATTAAAAGCACAATTTGGTGCTTCCAATTGTTCACATCCTAGCGAAATCACCCTAAAGCAAAACTTTTGCGTACTGGAGCACCGTAATGCAAATAGCTTTGACCAAAGAAAAAAACACCCAACCCAATCTTTGACGAAGCTTATTTTTTTTTTCGAGAAACAAAACTTCAACAAACAGTCATTATAAAAATAAATACCCAACTTTCGTGCATTCCGTGCCATTCCCTGGACAGGATGACGCTTCGCCAGAGCATGGCAGGACATGTGGAAAGGCGAAAGCAAAAGCACCCGTCACCGAACCGAACGAAAAGTTTGCGAGTTACGAGCCACCGGAACCGCATCGCTGGCATTTTCCGAAGGCCTGCCGGCGAGAATCTGCACCACAAACCACATGGAGCGTCTCTTTTCTGCCACTTTTTCTCCTTCTCCAGACGAACAGAGTAACGAATTCACCCCTGCCTGGTTTCCACGGGGTGTGCTTGCTGAGCGTATGGATCATCAGCATGGCATAGATCATCGCCATGATAAACAGCTTACATAAAATCCTCCCGCGCCGCCGCCGATAATAACGAATAAATAACAACCCATCGCAGCCCGGCAGGCATGCCACGGATCCGTCAGATGATTCCTCTCGTTCGTGCGCTTTCGTCGGGCCACGTCTTCCAGGTGGAATGCTTCGAATTCAGCACTTCGTTTCCCAGCGCCCGAGACGCTTCCCATCCCGGTTGTGCCATTAAAACACGCTGGTCTTATCTTTCCGGCTGTGCGGGAAGCCTGAGAAACGCCAGCAAACCGACGTGCATTACTTCTTACACGTGCAGCCTGTTTCTGTAGCGTTTGTTTTCGCTTGTTTACACCTGTTTGGTGCCTTTGCTGCATCGAGATTGAGATTGTGCTGAGGCCAAGACTTTGCCCACTTTTGATGTGTACGTCATACACTAATAGATTGCTCAGAAGATCTTGCCATCGAGAAAAACTGGAAAAACGTGTCAAATATTGGCATACTTGAGTGCATACAGTTTTTAAAAATCTTTTCGTTTTCCAAGACTGCTCCATGCTACGTTAATAGCTAAAAAAAACGATCCGTACTCGTGCAAAGATTCCAAAAACATGTTTTCATTTTTAAGCACACCGAGCTCGTGTGGTTTAATTTTTTACACCATTTGCCCCATTTCCATGGCCTCCGAGGCATCGAAAAGCAGCGAAAAGTGGAAACTTCTACTTCATCGCAATGATAACACCCCGTAGCTCTTGCGCTGGTTCCTGCTGGTTTGCAGGTCGCGAGGGCGCATAACTTTCCATACATTTTAAATTATCAAACGCTCGACTGCGTCAACACACAGCTCAACCCCTGCTGCATATGTTGCCGGTGGACAGCCTTTGCGCCTTTGCGCCAGCTTAACGCTTCGCTTATCACCACTCACACACACGGCCGGCCCTTGCAGGGCACTCAAGATGCGCCCGTTCTGCAAGGCTAAACATTCCCACGCCTTCGAAATGGGAAGAGAACAGCAAAAAGAATACAGATTGTGCGTGGTTACGGGAGCTTGCGGGTGGCTTTGGAGGCGAAACTTTTCGTTCTGCTAATGGAATTAATGAAGTCGCGTTTCCCACTCCCTTTCGGTTTTCATTTTCTTCCGGGCGCGTTTCCTAGCGAGAGATCCGGAATGGAATGATCTAATCAAACATTATGAGCCTCAAATTAGTGCTTCTTTGCAAGCAAGCGTTTCGCCGATCAATTCCACCCGAGAGGCGCAATAAAACTCTCCACCCCAAAGCCAAACAGCCAAACCAGATGCAATCGATCGGGGCGAAATTGATCGTCGATCAATTTGTTGTCGGTACGGTGGAAACTTTCACGCCACGACCAAACATCCATCATCCACCGTGGTTGCCAAAGAACCCGGATCGAGTGTTGCACAAATTTTGGCACCGCTCAAACCATGGAAAGGAAATAAAACTCCACCGAAGTTTCGCACCCACGGTAATTGGCGGGCCTTTTTAAGTAGACCACGGTTCGCTTGAGATTGCGATTGCATTTGCACGCCGTACCGAAGGGGTGGGCTTGCCGGAAATATCTTCACATCTAATCAATCCAATCAGCCAAGTTGCGTCTTCGTTCGAGACGCCAGCCGGAAAAGCTCGGACCGAGAGAAACCATCGACCTTCGCGGAATGAAGCCGTTGCGCGGATCGTTCGATAGTGATCGGCCCTTTAAAAAACAAAAAAGCCCTCCGATCGATCGTGCGGCTTACACAACGTGAAGACGCGCCAACAATTTCATCGATCAGCCGCTCCGGAGGGCTTCGTGTCGCGAGGGAAAACACCAACGGAAAACACACGCTTTCCACGTGCGACCTTTACGTTGTTGTGCGCCCACGGTGCCTATGAAAAGGGTGAATGCGCAACGAATGTAAAATGATTATTGTGATGATTGTTGGAAGGGAATCGGTTTGCCGTCGTTGCAGCTTCTGGGCGCGAGGGCTCATCATAATTTTTTCACCTCATTCCGTGCAGCGCTCGTTACGGGGTTGTCGGGAGAAGAAAAAAAACGCTCTGGAAATGGACATTGCGTCACCGAATGCGGCTTCTGGTCACCGGTGCTATTGTGCCGGAACAATTGCGGCTTACGCTAAGGGCACACTCCACTCTTTCACGAGGTAATCCTCGTCAGTGGGCTTTCGTGCGTAGGTAGTCTAATTGCTAACGGAGTGTCTCTTGAAAAGGGCAACAGAGGCAAAAGCTTAAAGCTAGAAAAAAGACAGCAATTTATTTGAATAATCGGGAAGTTAAAGCCGATTGAGACAGGCAAGCATCAGAATGCAAGAATGGTAGAAATTGTCAGCAAAAGTAAGCTATAATATGAGAACAATTATTGAAGTAACTTAGAGGTTAATTCCCTTGATTGAGACCATTCTTTCTTATAAACGATCCCATCATCGGCAGCTTACGGAGACCTCCAGGGAAGAAGCATAAGAAAATGCAACAACAGGAGAGTGCAAGCTGGGAAAACCACGTCAATAGCTTGAAGGTCTTATCCACACGCTGGCGTTACGACATTTTTGTTGCGTTACATGCCCGTTGGCGTTGGCGGAACCGGTATATGCGCCAACTGCAAAATGCAACGCGAGAAATGCAATGAATTGGCTCGTAACTTTGTTGAGCCGCGTAACAGTTCCCACTTGCAGCTTAAATGCAGACAAATCTGTCGAATAATTTCAATCTTAGAGGTATTTTAGTCCCAGAAAGTTGAAGGAAATCCGGATAAAACACGCTCCACGTGCCTTGTACCAGAATTAAGCTCAATTTCGACGACGAAAGCGTAATCTACCGGATCTCATCTATGGATCTAGATCAAGTGAAATTGCACCACTGGCACGTAGCCGTCAACTACGAGCTTCCCGTGCCTATTGTCCCCTCCGGAATGTAGGTGAACGACCGCTCGGCTGCCGATAAAAAAGCTTCCCTTCGTTCTACCTCGAACCGTCCCAAAATAATACAAACGCTCAACAAAATGCCGCTGGAACCGTGTGACATCCCATCTTTAACACCAATTTCTCCTCCACGTCGCATGAAATGGGCTTTTCATAGGAAAAACACAGAAAAGACCAACAGAAAGAGGCATCTTCCCGGCAAACCGCAAGCCGCAATGAAGAAGCGGCGCCGAGACGTAGAAAAAAAAAATCATTATATAATTAATGTGTGAGAAAATCCATAAATCATGATGAAATTTTACGGTCCGCCTAGCCATCCAGCGCCACCCGACATCGCCGATGGACCGGGTGGGTTGGAAAAATGCTCCAACGACCAGCGCTCGCTTGGTACGAGCTTTTCTTTCTTTGTTACTCGCTTTTCCCTTCAATCCGGTTTAAAACATTCATCAGCGCTAAGAGATCACTTTTTTGTTCCTCCAACCGGGTGCTCACTGGCCTATTCTCTTGACGCCCTTGTTTCTTCCCACACAGCGCCGAGCAGGATGGAATTGTGGAGAAAAGATGGCATTAATTGGAGGGGAAATGCGCCACCCTACAGCCTAGGGCCACGGACGGAAAAACCGTAACACCTTACGCGCGTAAATCCCATGCATGGGCCTTCCACTGGTGCGATGAGCTTTTGCTGATGAAAATGCAGCAAAAAACACACACACGCTCCCTGACCAAAGGAAATGCGCTAAAGGCGCTTCTCTTCCAGAAAAGCTCTTACGCTAAACGTTACATTATTGAGGTCCAATTTTTGCTAGCTCGTTGCGCTACACCAAATCGAAGCCCATCCTGCATTTAGGCCCTATAAATGCACGTTCCGTTTAGTGGAACAGAAATCGCGTACGGAACACGCGTACGGAAATTCACATGCCGCATATTTCCTCTCCAACCGGCATTGATGGAGGTCAAAGCTAGCTATATTTGAAACATTCCAATCGCATCTATCAGGAAGTCAATCAGGGTTGAATATTTTACCCCCATCCACCCTAACCTGCCAACGCTCACCCGGCTGCCACCGTAAACGTGTCTAACACGTGTGTTTTCAATTTCAAACATTTGATAAATTAATCGATTTGATTGTCCTTGCTTCTGGTCGAGGGGTTTTCCGTGCTTTCGTCAACGGCTCTGACAATAGCGGAAGTATTGGCCGGTAAAGGAAAAAATCCAATTAATTGAGTTCCATTTGAGCTTTATTATTGTTGTTATTGTTATTTATTTAAGGACGGCCTGGCTGTATTTCGATTTGTATAATTATTTGTGAGCTGAAAGGCATTTCCTCCCAACAGCCGCTGAGAGCCTTATCCCGGGCTGACTCGGTTGTTTGAGCTTTATAAATATTTTAAACAACTCGTTTTGGTATGGCTGCGATCGATTGGGAAAATTGTTGAGAGGTTTTAAGCCATATAACAAAGGCTGAGAATAGACCCTTTTGACTAGCTTTAAATGTGCTGAACATAAAGATTTGTTTCATTTAGTTCATACAATTATATTGGCAAAAAGATTAATGCAAAATTGCCACAAGACATTGCGCAAACATCAAAACAGTTTACTTTTTGAGCTCGTACAAATATGTCCCAAAAAAATGTCTAATATTACGAAAACTACAAGACCCACTATTCTAGAAGAAAAAAACTGTAGACCCAATTTGTATTTGATATGCGAAACGATTTGCGTGTTTGCCTTCACAAATTATAGCGTACGGAGCTTGTCGAATTACAACCCATCAATCGGCTAAGGTACGCGTTTCCCTGATGAATCCCTTTATTTGACCGGTGCACTTGATTCGATCTAGACAAATCGAGTTTTGCCAACAAATACAACAACAAAAAACTACCGAAAGCGCCCACTAGCCCAAAGAAAAAGCAACTGGGGCAACCCGCGGGCTACTACACCGGTACTGGCCGCTGGAAAAACGGGTCAAAATCAGCATTAGGAGCAAAGCCCCACGAGCGGTTAGTGGTGGTTTGAACAAATAATAAATCCCTCCACCAGCTCGCAGCTGCTAACAGCACCAGCAGCATTACCATCATCATCATCATCATCATCGTCGTCTTCATCATCCCGTTTCGTCATTCAAGCAGCACCGCTTTTTTGCGGTTTGAAGCGGGCGCGATCGCACGACTGCCGGAAAATGCGCCCCACCAGCCCAGCGGTAACGATTAGAGGTGAGACGGGCTGTTTTTCTTTTGCTTTCTTCCCTCGAGCGAAAAGAGCGGAACCTCGAGCCCAAGCCCTAATGGCTTCGAGGAGAGCTGCGAAGGCTCATTAGCATAACCAGGAACGCGAAGATGCTGGGAAAATGGGCTAGCATTTTGCACCGTCGACCCAGACCAGCACCGCCGACGTAATCGAGGGCCAAAACGTTGGTCCGAGACAACAAAAACGTCCAAAAACCTCGACCACTCGCAAAACACGGCCCATCGGAACATGATCAGCTGTGTTCGAGCGATAACAGACGGAGATTGAGCGTGCGAGCAGCGAAGAATGCAACAACCACAAGCAACGTGAAAAAAAAGTTAACCCTTTAAAACGGCCGTTATCTGATGGCGGGTGGGGGAGGGCCTCTAAATATGTTAAACATTGTTGCAATGTAAGCCGTTAGAAGCGCTTTCTTCGAGATGTGTTTTTTCCGGGCATCTTCATCAGTAGACCTCACTCACGGCAAACGAGAATATTAAAATCAAACACTATTGCCTGCAGAGTGAGGAAAACTCGCGACAAAGTTACCGGAATGCTGAGAGCTAAGCCAACTACTAGCACTGTTTAAAATGAAAAGCTCTGGTCGCCTTTGGATGCGGAAATTGGAAAGTGTTGGAAGAAGAAATCGTTCCCCGAGCGTTCGCTAGAAACTGTCGACGACAGCGAGGGCGATTAATGGTGGAATAGTTATGATAATGATCAATTCCGGTAGCAGCATGTCCCCGAGGGTTCGCTCGATGCATCATGCACCGGGAAAGTCACTTTTCCCGGAAGGAACAATCTATCCATCCATCGCTTCTTCGTTGCTCACGTTGAATTATTGGAATATGTTCATCGAAGAAACATAAGTGCATTACTGCTTATCGTGTCTGAGATTATGTGCTAGAACATTTACTACATTTTACGCAATTTACGGTAACCGGAATGACATTGAAAATAAGCGAACTTCCCTTGAGTTCATTCTGTAAAATGACGCTTTTAATCGAAAACGATCTTTTTCCGGTTTATTTGTACCCTAGGGTATATCGAAAGAAACCTATTTTATGTTTTTTTTCTCAAACTACTAAAAACATTTGCTCAAATGGTAAAGAATATTTGTTACCATAGCGCATCGTCCGTCAAAAGTAAAACTCAAACAAATCGTAACTTCAGAACATTCCATATCTGCTTCCTGCGTCAAGTTGGCTCAAATTGGTGGTTATTTACCCAACTCCAAGCCGAACACACTCGCGACCATGGGTCAGTGGAAACTTTTATGAATGAATCCCTCACCCTATCGCCCCACGCGACCAGGCTTTCAGTCAAGTTCTCATGCGGTCTGCAAATATATTCCCACCGATAGCAATTAGCCAACCAACCGAGGCATGCCGAGATCCGCAGAGTGTGGATGTGAGGCTTCTCGCCAATGCCAATCTCACTGACGTCACTTCCTAACCACCAGGCGCCGAATCACCACCATGACACATGATCGCAGGGCAGGGGTTTTTTAATCCGACCTGTCCCCGTTCGGTAACATTCCCACCATTCCATGCGTGAATCCCTGAAGCAGGACTACGGCCACGAGAACGCGAGAACGTCGAAGAATGTTGCGGCGCTGGTCTCGTGAATTCTGTGTTTCCATTCCACTCGCCGACTGCAGAACGAGGAAGAACTCATCCGTGAACACCGACACACCGCACAAATACACCCAGCCCAGACACACGCGTCCTCCCGTCGGATGCATTCCTGAGCCAGTCTGTGCGTTTTCACGTGAGAAAAATTAAAGGTCCATCGTTCGGGACCCTTCCGGGAGCGTTCGTTCAAAGCTGGTCTGAAATTGCAATGTTCCCGTCGACGGCAGCATTGATGATGGACCCGGAATGGGACAAAGAGGCCACCTTCCGACCACCTGCCGCTGCCTTTAGAACGCCCTTTCGAAATCAAACATCGTCTGGGGAGCCCTTTGATTGCGAATATTGGTCAGACTTGGCTAAGTAACCGGACAGACATACTGGCGGACATCAAATGGACGGGCGAACAGAAGGAAATTCTCCATTTCCCTTCGGCTTACCGTGACGGGGCAGACTGCAGCTGTTCCAATATGCCACAAAGTAAACGTTAGAGGATGTATTTATCGAGGGAAAGGTACACAGCTTTTCGCTATTTTAGTTTTGCCTACCACGCCAAATGTGCCTCGCACGATGTCAACGTTTTCAGTCCGAATTTTAAATTCTATATCGCGAGGCAACCGTCAATCATAAAAAAATTACCCCCCTAAACGTACAATGATGGACGTTTATGGCAATAAAACTCACCAGAAAGATGGCCAAATCCATCATGCACGGAGGAGCGTGGGCCGATTTGCTACAATTCTGGCCAAAAACTCTCCGGACCATAACCAGCAGAGCCCAAACAGAGGGGGAGTATTTCCTGACGAAAAAGAAACATTTTACGTCACGTAGCGTTCAAAAGAAACGCAGTGAAAACCCCGGCATGCATACTTGCCGAACGATAACCAAATCGGTGTCCACAAATCAGTGTGGTCCTTTATTTTTCCCTCCCGTGCGGTATTTTTCTGCGTGCAGCAGACACCAAACCAGCCAGCCGTGACTACGAGCAGATTTTGGGGAAGAAAACATTTCCAGTTCATCGCCGTGTTTTTTTCGCCCCCAACCGACTGGGTGCATAATTTGTGCCATTATTCGCCCGCGCAGTGTGGCTTACCGAACATGGGGAAAATTGAAGGCAACAAATTAATAACGTACTAATACCACCATTACACGCCAACGAGCTACTGTCGCCTGAGTCATGCTTCTGCGACGGTGGCGTATCTTTTCGATGTTCGGTTTAAATATTCCATTTCATGCGCCAGTGCGTCATATGCAGCGAAGAAAAAAGCACCCCAAAATGAGTCTCTCCGCGGGACGCCGGACAATCACGAGAAATTGCATGAACAGAGCTGGGAGAAAAATGAAAAGGAGCTTCGTAAAAATGGCACGAAAACATATTCCATCAAAAACCTTGTTCAACGCAGAGAGTCCGAGAATGCAACAAAAATAAAAAGGAAAAACACCACCCACCAGTGACGATCGGACCAACGCAAAGTGGAGTGATTCGAACGGGTCAAATTCGGCCAGGGAAAAACGAACCAACCCCGGTTGGGGTCGGGAAACTGGAGCTCCACGCGAGAATGCGAGCAATTAGCGGAGGGCTTCGGCTTCAAGCGGTTGAACTCCTCCGAGTCCTCTAATTGTTGCAAATTGAAGCGGCTCGGGCGATGGGAGAGTGTAACGATATTTTTTTCTTTTTTGCTTACTGCCTCGCCTAATTGGTCTTCTCGCGAGATTCGATTTCAGCCTCCAGTCTCGCCTGGTGGAGGATACGAGTGGGTGTTCGCTCCCATAGCCCATTCCCAGTGACCTGTGTGTGTGTGTGTGTGTGTGTAAATGTGAGCATACGTGTTTGCTGGAAAGCAGAGTATATTGAGTGCATCCTTTGCTGAAAGCACGTGCCATCGAGGGGAAAAAACAATATGATTATCCACCCATTGCAGCAACGGCAACAGCAAAAAATAATGCTCCACCCAAGGACGCTTGAGCATTAAAATGATCCAGATAAAAAAAAGCTTTTCATGCACACATAGGAAAGGACAAAAAAAACAAACAAACATACCGAAAAGCCACCCAAAACAATCCGGCACTGACGCGTTGAAGCACTTAAAAGCAGACGAGATCGCTCTAGAGTTGAAACGGTTGCCGACGAGCTGAGAAACAATTACCAACGCCACGGAGCCCGCCAATGGACGGAATCGTGCGCAAGGTTATTCCAATTTTCTCCTCTCAATGAAAACTTTAAATGACGTTTACGACGGTGGGTATGGGATTTTTTGTCGACATCCCTCTTGCGACACTAGCGCTCGAGGCCCATAGTGATTTCGAATCTTTCACCCAACATCGGCATCGTTTGCGTCAACGCCTTGGTTGCGTGGAGGGCTCTGAACACTGTGTTCTCTCCGGTCGCCGGTGTTGGCGAAGAACCAAAATGCATCCAGAAAACACCGAAATGAAGAGCCACGGCTAGCCGAGCATCTTATTCATCAAACTACTAACGAAACGTCCACCAGAGCTCCAACCAGAAAAGCTCCTATGGCTCGCATTTCCATTCCAAAGAACAGCCAGCGGGTAACTTTTCCCCACAAAGGCAAAATCATTTCCGTTCCCGGAAATAAAACTTCCAACGCCACGTTACAAGATAGTACACCGGCACGCGAAGTTCTGCGAACTGTTTCTGCTGGACTGGGGGACTTTCCTCACGCGACGTTCAAAAATTGTCTCAAAAGAAAGGATTCACGGCGGGTGGACTAGATAAAAAACACAAAACTCCCCCCAAACCATCACAGCGAGCAGTCAATAAATGGGAGAAAACTACGTTCACTGCTTTCACGCAAACCCTAAACGCCTGCCTACCAAAGCGTGGCAAACCAACGCTACCGATAGATTCTTACCCATATTTTCCATGCTTCTTAAATAAGGGCTCGGTTTCCTTTCGAAATTTGACTTCCTAAATATTACCATACCCAGTGGGTGCCCTACCGCTGCGACAAAACGCCGACCGGAGGAGCGGGAAATGGGAAATAGTTTGATAGTTTTCCGCATGAAAGGATAATAAATTCCGCGGGGAATCGTCCTCGAGCAGGAGTGCGAGGAAACGCGGTTGTTCTACCTAAACGGCACCCTTGCCAAACGCAACGAAACAAAAAGAGGTTAAAAGCCTAAATATCCCCCACAGGGGTAGTCTTTGCGCCCCTGGCCAATCGGTGGAACGGTCGGGGAGGAAAATAAAACCTTCAACCTCGAATTTTGTGCGGCAAACTCGTTCCAATAGCTGCTCGATCATTCACCGTCATTAGGGGGCAGGTAGGTCTGCTGGGTAGCAAAACAAATGGCTTTGTTTATGCCGTAATAGGCGTGCGATCCAGGAGCATGTAGGAAGAAGTAGGGATGCGCTTCGTTGCAGACACGCGGGACACCAGTAACGGGGGTCGGTTGGAGTTGGAGGCGTTGGTGCTGTTACAAATTTAACAATACCACCATAAATCACATTTACATGGCATTATGGCGCTGGTGGAAAACCGCGCAATTCTGCTGCTTCTCGAGTGACATTTTCACGGAAGGTTTCATGGGATGTTTTCTTTTTTTTTGGCACCATAAACCAAACATCCATCACACTTACCGTTTGGCTAAATTAAATACGTTTCCCGAGATGATCGACACGCTTTCTGCTCGCCACTGATACACTAAAACACGTCTCCGAAAACACTTTGATTACTCGTTTGCACACGATCACAAACCACACCAATGCTTTTTGATCACTGCTGATTAGAACAAACTTTTCCTTCTCACTTTATTCGTCTACTTTCTGTACCGGCGCCTTTCTTCGTATTACAACACCACGTTTCACGTTGGACCACAGAAACTGCACAAATAAGAAACAGACACACGCATCGCACAAGGTTAGAAATCTCTTCAACACTCACTTCTGTGATTGACTTCTTCGACGCCTTCACACGATTCAACCGTTTCACCGACAGATCACGTTGCGATCCCTACTCCACGGGTTCTTCTTCGTCTTCCAGCGCGTGCACTCCACCACCACTCGCTGGCGCACGAATTTTCCACTCTCAATCGCATCGGAATCGCTTCTTTTACCGGTTATTACCAAAAACGCGCGTAAGCTTCAACGCCCAACCGGCCAACTGCCTGATTGGTTCGGTTACTCGCTGTTAATCACGCTGACCGCTGGCTGGCTGGGGTGTTCACTTTTCCACAAATTCCACTTCTCTCATTCGTCCGGGCTCTTACCGGCGCCGGGATGCGTTCCTTGCCGACCTAACGCCTCATTAGCCTCATCATCTGGAAGGCATCGCTCGAAGGCCGGCTACTGACGTCTTTTGGGAGCGAAATGGAAACCTCCACCGGACTGTCGGGACGCCGGGGCTCTAGTCACAGCACACCCAGATGCCAAACGAGAAGATAATGTAAATCAACACGGCACTAAACAGCGCGAAACACAGCACCACAAGGAACAGCATTTTTTTCGCAGGATATATCTTCGAACACAGGGCGGAACCACTCGAGGGCGATGGCGTGATATTAATGCGAAAGGCGAAACGGTTTGCGAGCTACTAAAGAATCGGCACAAATTTCACACCACCAAAGCGCGATTGGGCAGCTACTATTCAACGATAGTGCACCACCACACCGCAACCAAGGGGCGTTGTTTGAACCGGTGCCGTTTTTTGACATTTGACAGTTACTACGGTAACGCAGCGTGTACTACGTGCGCGTTCGTGTCAGACGCGCGGAGCGCCATTCGTAAACAAACCTTGCGTCCTTCGCTAGTTCTTGTCGAAGGAACTAAACGGGCTGCCACGGGTGGAGTTCCTTGTGAGGAGGTTAGCAGGGACCTGCCACCACCATCACGCCTGGTCCGATAAACGGCTCAAAAAACTTCTACACAAGTTCTAAACCCAACCAAAAGAAGGTTAGAATGGGAGAGAGCAAGTGAAAACACCACCTTCAAGTCCTTGGGCGAAGAAAAGGATGCAAGAAAGCGGAAGAGGAATCCGTACGAAGGGCCACAATCCGTTGGGCTGAAGGCACCCTAGCCATACATTATCGCTTGTTTCGCCCTTTTTTTTCGTCCCGCCAGCACGCACCAGCAAACAACGGCACACCTCTCGGTCTCAAGTGCGCACCCTCCGACGATTTCCTTTCCGTTCTGGCACGGCTTCCTTTGACTTCCGGGTCCGTTGAATGGTGTCTGCGTGCTTCGTAGCTAACGTGTCTGTCCGGTGTGCGAAGGTATGTCGGAGTGAGCTTCCGGATTTTTGTAATTTGATTTAAACACCCCTTCAAACATCACCGATGCAACTGCCTTAAGGATGAGATGCAAATGCACCGCCCAATTGACACTAGTTGGCGGGAAATGTAACGCATCCGATGGTAACGTCTGTAACGCACCAGACGAGCTTTGAATGGAAGTCACCAACGAAACCACCAGAAACGGGTTATCAATTCCCACCCCCAACAGCCTGGGAAAACTATCGAAAGACAAGAAAAAAAACTCCACTACTCCCACACAACACCTACACCACAGAAACGCACAAAACGCACCGAACACGAGCGCGAACTTCACGCCGTACAACGTAACAGGTCGTCGCGCAGACGACTCAAACGAGCACGGAACGTCTCGGTGAACCGCTCCGGCACGGTGTGGATTTGAAACTGAACGGACGGAACCGGGTCGGAACAGGGTCGGACGGTCCAAACCATCCAAGCCACCCCTGTGCCCAACGCGCGCCCAAACAATCAACCCCTCTTGGTGGCTTCGTGCCTGCTAAAAACAATACGCTCTCTGCTGTGTGCGCAAGTGGCTGTTGCTCTGCGTGCGTTAGGTCTCTGCATTTTCCTCCCTTCAAGGCACTCCCTCCCAATCCACCCATCCACCCCCACCCCCACCCCCTCCATCGTTGGTGCACTGCGTGTCCAAGGGTCTGCATTCGCTTGGTTCGCTTTGCGTGTGCGTTGTGCTTGTGTAATGTGGGGGTCGTTTGTTGCCGTTCCGGGCGGCGTTTGTTTTTCCTTTTGCTCGAGCTTCTTCTCTCTCTCTCTCGTTTGCTCTTTTCGTTCTCTCTCTCTCTCGCTTACTTGTTTGCTCTTGTTCTCTCATTCGTTGGATCATGTTCCCTTGCCCCCTTCAACGTCTTGTGTTTTCTTTCATCCAAACGATCGCGTTCTTCATTTTTTCTGCTTTCTCCCCTTTCCTCTAGTGGATTTTTTCTTTACGTTCGTTCCATCTTTTGCAACTCATCATTTGCCTCTTTTCTTTTCTGTCTTCCCCTCCACCCACACGCGTGTTATCTCTTCCTTCCGATCCGTTCTGCTTCATCGTGCTGTTTACATCACATGATCATATCTTTTCTTTTCCTTTTCCCTTTTTTCCTTCATTTTTCTCTCGTCCTTACGCGCACGAGCTTTGTTTGCTTGCGTTGTTCTTTTCCTTTTCGTTCCCGCTTACATTTCTCACCTATATGGCAATGTAATACCTTCCCAAACAAGCTCGGATGCATTACATGCGTTCTGATCTTTATTCTTGCGACACGCAACGCCTTCCGCTTCGCCCATCCCGAGCTCCCCAAACTCTCGTACGACACGATAGTGGTAGCAACATGCATGCAGTTTTGTTTTCTTTTTTATTCCCACCGTTTCCCACTCCCGTTGGAAGTTGTTTGCACTATCATTCCGGTAATAACATGCGCACCACCAGGGGATTTCTATTCCTCCTGGCAGAGTGCAACCTGCAGCACTCACTGACCCCTGTGGCTGGTACCGTGCACTTGACACTCGCTAGGGACGCACCCTTTTCCATGCCTCTGCACAACGATCGTATCTCGGGGTTGCTCTAATTTTCTTTCCCCCATTTTCGTGCCGGCTGCAGGGGCTCGTAATAGAATCAACCCCCTTTCGGATGGCGGCATTGCTTCCCTCGATCTACCCGTCGATCCCTCGTATGGGTGGCCGGTGCAATGCTCCCGCAGAAGCTTCAGCAATTTCCCGATTCCGCCAAGCACGCTGGTGAAGGGGATATTTAGAAGAAAAGCCTCCGCAAAGAACCGCTACTCGCGTGGGCATGACAGAGGGAAGTTGGAGTTTTTTTGGTAATAACGTTTCGTTGCATTGCTCGTTCGTAGAAATGACACCCTTTTATTGATATTGTTATTGTTATTTATTTAAGAACGGCCGTATATAGATTTGTATAATTATTTGTGAGCTGAAAGGCATTTCCTCCCAACAGCCGCTGAGAGCCTTATCCCGGGCTGACTCGGTAATTTTTTGTAATGGTTCTGTGACATGGAACACAGGTAGGCTTAGATAGATTTTTGAGTCCTTTACGAAGGTAGTCACTTCGGAAGATTCCTTAACCTCTTCGTCGGTTTCAATATATACAATTTGTATAATAGGGGTAGCTTAAGGGTATAAGGGATAGCTTTTCGAAAATCACGCCTTGAGAACGTGGCATATTTTCATGCAACGGTAGATATTCTTCAGTTGCGATATCATGCAGATGTGATCCTTGATAGCCTGCTGCACATCCATCAGACTGAAGCGTATATATTCGAGCAACCGATTGAAACGTGTCAATTCCTGTTGTATTCAGGGGAGGCCCTCTTAAGTAATTCTGAAAATAGAAAACACCCTTTGATACTTCGGGGGAAATTCATCAAAATTATAGCTCTCGAGAAATGCAATGATCAGCAATGATGTTATGAGGCAATTGAATTAATTTCTTAAACCTGCCGATCGTACGCCATTACTTCATCACCTCAACACCGATCATTCTTGTAGGTTTCATTTTCCAACATTAAAAATGACCCTTTTTTAAAGAAACTCCTCCAAAACCAAAAGCTAAGACAAACGATCGTGATCTGCCAAAATGGACGTTTTCGCCAATGTCTTTCGAGGAAACGGAAAGCGAACAATGCTGAACGCATCCGTTGAAAGCGTTTGAAGCGCATGCAACACAGATTGTCTCGCGATAAAGCTGAACAAGCGTGCCAACCCAAACCGAAACCTCGACCGAATCATCTTCCGCAACATTATCAACCATAAATCTGCAACCGAATGGTGGAGCAAACGCATAAAATGTGCGAACTACGAATGAATTGCGACCCGCAGGTGGAAGGCTCGTGCTTTCACTGTCCGCAATTGGATTTTGGAAAATGGACTCGGGGAACTTTCCTCCAGTGGGTGGGCACGAAAATTCTCCATCACCGAGACCAACCACGTCGCCACGTCAAAGTGGAGAATAATAATTATTTTTCTTTGCTTCCTCTCCGCATTTAATTACTCATCCATCAGCGAACGTCGGTCGGGGCTGACTAAAACTAAAAACTGACCTCCCAAACGCGCGCATTTCGCACAAAACCAACAATTACAACGCGCCCGGTCAACCCGGTCCTTCTCATGGCTCGCTTGGATGGGCTGTGTTTTAGAGAATGATGTGAAAATTTGACAACGCGCGCCACAAGCAGCACATTTGAGCTCGCACCGTTACCATGACGCCGGAGCCATTTTGCTGCACCCCAAACCCCAAGATGTCTAATCCAGCGCTAACGATTCTCACCATTGAGCTGCACCCGAGAGATCTTAATCACCACGCGGATCAACAGGCGCAACCACGGAAAAGGGTTGCCAGCAAAGGCTCAAGGGAGAGGGCTAATAACCAGACAAAAACAGACGAAATCTCGATCATGCCTCGACGATACTGCGCTATCGTTCGTCATCGCGAGCCGTCACTGCTCACAGTGGCCATGAACCGTGGGGTTCATTATGCGGACGTGTTTACACGAACCCGGCAAAATACTGCACGTTCCCGGGCCGCAAAGTGGCCCAAACAAACGGTGCCAGTTTTCAAAATAAAACGCACCACCAACGGCAACCCGAACGTCAAAATGCGCCCGTTTACGAGCAGACGGGAAATAAAAACGTGATCATCAGCAGTCCTCGAGTTGGCTGCCGTTTTGCGGACCACAAGCATGCCACCCCCGGTTGGCGGAATGTTTTGCTGTAATATTACACCGCGCGCGGTTCGAGATGCCGCACGCATCCCGGAGCGTCTTGCGGAATTCCCAGACGGGAGTGGCTTTCACTCGGGTTCACGCTTTCGCTTGCTTCTCTGGAGGGGTCACGTTTTCGTCCTTTCGAAAAGGGAGCCTCCAGCCGGACGTTGAGGATTTTTGTGGAATGCGAAAACGGTACGGTCTCGATTTTGCTGGCGGGCATGTGAACGGATGCGCCGGTAAAGATCCTGGAACCTGAAGACCTCAACAAAAGTAGGGCATCTCATCAATTTTTTTTTGCTGAAGCGTGACCCACACATAACGAGAGTTGGTGCATACAACCCACTGCATGCCACTCGAGGGTACGGCTATTCATTAAGCTTACTTTTCACACACTTTCGAGGAAAGTTGCCTCACCCACGTCTAGGACATGTTTAGATATTTATTTGCCGCACTCCTGGAAACGAAATCATTCCATTTAAATCGTTCGTTAGGACTCCTGCAAAGTTGTCGAGAGTGGGTTTGTTTGCCCACTTTCGGAAATGAAAATGAAAACATCGTTCGAGCTTTTAAGTTTATCACTTTTAGCTTGATTAGAAGAACCTAAGCTATGAGCGCCCTCCCCAGGTTGCTTTCTTGCGAATCCATTCTCCATCACATCGGGAAAAGAAGCATCCTGCTTGGGCTTACCAAATGAAGCAACATTGCTATTTGCGGAAGTAAACCGAGCGCTTTTTGTCAACGTTGGTTCCAGCTTTAGATTTTCATGCGGTTGGTTCAAGAAACATCGAGCTAAGGTCCTGTAAAATGCAATCGTAGGACGGGTGTTTCTGTTGTATTCAACAGCCTCCGCAAGGGAAATAGGAACCCGGTTGTGGTTTCGTTACGATCAACCCTGAATTAAATACATCACATCGTAAGTTGGATTATCCGAATTCACATGGCTCCGTTACTAGGCTCTTCTCAGCATCCAATATGAAACATATTGCAATGCAACTCACTCACCCCCAATATCTCCAACACCCGATTGTGCTAGGAAGAGGAAGTACTTTAACAAGTGGTTCATATGTACAGAAGGCTTAATTTAAATTCTATGATCCCTTCAAGGAAATCTGAAGCAACCAGATTTCAAGGAAATTATCAAAGCAACCCTCTCCGTCCGTGTGGTGCTCCATCCCAACATCCGATAAATGTTTCATTTCGTAAATCCTATCATACCAGGGTTTAATTGAATAACACAACTCCGGCTCACCAAGAACTAGAATAAATCATTAGAACTACAAATTTTACCATTTGTTTGACCAAAAGATAATAAACATGAATGCTGAGGGCGGTTTTTACAGCACGCTGTTATTGCGCACATAATATATTTCGGCTAATTTAGCAAAGCCGTGGGATCAATAAAGAGAATAGAAAAACCTTGAACCCTCGTACCGCTAATGCGTGATCCCACAAATGGCCCATGTCCACGAAAGCGTATGGCGAGTGAAAGAAACTTAATACAAGACACGATCCAAATCAGATCAGCTTGAATATTCATTCCCGTCGGACGTCCTCCGGCGAGCTTCCGAACTTTTCCGACCACTTGGGTGCTTAAGTCCGAGGATTTATCATCCCCCTCCCTCCTGAGGGTCGTTGAACCCGGGGGTATTTCGCAATGGCTGCGCTATTACACGCCGGTCACCTATCCGGTGTAATCAATCATCGCTTGCTGCGATGCCCAAAAGCGCGTCCAAAACCATCCCAAGAAGCAAGGCTTCCAGCAGGCGCTGGAAAACATGCTCAAACCTTCGCAGCAGTCGGTGAATTCTTCAGCCCCATTGCCCCGAGAGCAGGGGTTTATTAAATGCCGAAGCACCCGTCAGCCAGCATGGGATACGCGAATCGGAACAATTCACACACCAGGTTGCCTGTGAATTCAACAACCCACCAGAACCCCTGGCCGGTGTTGGGTTTCATGATTTTCCTCTTCCGTCGAAACCGGGAACATGCCCCAGCACGGGAACCGCACAATAAACCGCAACGGAAGGAAAAGCAAAATAAACGCCCCTGCCCCGGGACCAGGTGACCCCCCAAATTGGACTCCTGCCCTGCAGACGGTCCTTGCCCATCGGGATAAAGGCTATCCATCGTCCCCGGAGTCGGTCTTTCCGCGCGGTTTACGTGCTAATTTTGGGGCGATTTTCCAAAATCCGACCCTCCCAAGGGGTGGTTCAAACAGGAAGAGAGAGAGACACAGAGAGAGGGTGTAAAATAAACACAAACAAATTCACTCCAATCAACCTATTCCATCGAAGCGCATCCGAAATGCGAATTATTCACACGAACGCCAGCCAGGAACTCGGGAGGATCCAGTGCCAGTAAATGCAACCCCCTTTTAAAGGGATGAGAGCCCGGGGGTGGTGTTTGGGCGTTCACACGCTTAACGAAATTAAAATCGCACATACCGAAATACCGGATACCGGGACGATTTGCATGCGAAACCACAAATTGGGGACGGGTTTTTCTCCCGACCCAAAGCATCGAATGAGGTAGATAAATCGATTCAGGGAAGGGATAAGTCGATTCAACACAGGCAACAACATTGTATGTTGTGCGTTGTTGGGTGGAATGAAGAGAAAAAAAACGTCACATTTCCATCCCTTTTGAGAAGGTATTTATTCGGTTCTCGCCTGGCGTGATTAACGACGCATCTGGAACACTTTTCCCAGATTAGAACCGGACACTCGGTCTCGTAGTGCTATTCGATGCTAATCAAGATGTATTTGCTGCTCACTAATGTTTTTTTTTTCTATCTATCTTCCCATAGGTGGGCTTTTTTCCCCGAACGGCGCTCCAATTATTTCCCACCCCTACGGTGGGCATAGGTTTGCGTGGAAAGCCAAGAAAATCACGCCAGTCTCAGTCAAAATCAAGACATCCCAGGGTTCTCGGTTCCACCTGTTGCTCTTACCCCGCCACAGCGTCATCGTCGCCCTTCCTGCGACCCCCAAAGCTCGGTTGGCTTCAGTGGCCTTTAACGATCCCACTTGTTCCGCCTGGTTGCACAATTCCCACCCGCGAGGTAAAGGAACACCAAGACGGCTTCCCGTTCCAGTCCATCCACCCCACTGTGGTCACTGTGACACACGTTCAGGAAGGTTCGCGACGCCTGAAACCGAACGGTTCTCACATGTTAATGGTCGGCCCTTGGCGGGGATGGATCGGGCGTAGGAAAAGGGCCGGCCTAGAAGCAGAAGGGCGATGTCGCCAGTGCCACCGTTCGGGGGAAACATTTTGTAATCAGCGCGGCCATTAGCGGACGTGCGGAAAACATTAGCGCGTAAAGGAATACCGCGAGATCTGGCTGGTCTGGGTTTGGGTTGGCGTCGTTAAAATAACGTCACCTAAGACGGGTGCATTGGTGACGCTTTTAAAGGCGAGGTATGGCTGAAATGTTGCTGTTTTCCAGCTGGTATGGGTAGATAGCATTCATCACTAGACTGTATGGCTCAAGTTATGTGGAAAATGTATTCTCGAGGGTGATAAGAGAGCGTCTCGATAAGAAATCATTAATTTATACAGCACGCGAAAGGTTAACAGCTGATTGATTGATTTATACAGCACGCAAAAAGGCTTAGTTAACAGCCAACGATTGAGTTATAACATGCTAAGATTATATTACGAACCATGGTTAAATTAACGAAACAACAAACGATACACGAGAAGAATAGGGAAATTTTGCGATCATCTCAAACAGCAAACCATTTTCAAACATAACAAAAACGATCGTAACTTAATCAACTCGTTATAGTTTTATTGCGCAAACGTATCCTATATTTCTTCATTCATTAGCAAAAAAGTGGACATTTAATTAACTCTATCAAATTTTTGCCAAATTAAATCTCCCAAAAAACAACTCCCAAGAAACAAACCCGATACGCGTCCTTCCGCGAAACACGGTCGGTATTGCTTGAGAAAAAACAACAACAACACGCAAAACCAATCCCGAGCGCCGCAACTCGCTGCGAAACCTGTTTCGGCGAAAATTTTTGGTTCGTTGCAGCGTCCAAAAATGTGACGATAAGTAACAGGGTCGCATGGAATCGAGCAGGCTCCGGCTTAATCCGCAAGGCCGTTGCTGTTGCGTGAAAGAGATCCAAACCAAAGAAGTAAAGACGCCGAAAGACGATCCCGTTATCAGAAGAGTGCCAGATGCGCGTGGGTGACGCGTGAGCGAGATAAGCGTATCGCTGCGAACCCCCAACACCATCGTGATATTGGCGATGTGACGCGAGTGGCCGACTGTCGATGACCGGCTGTGCGCAGGAAAGAGACCTACACCTGTTATCAGTATTGGCCAAGGACGGAGTGCGATCGCGTGCGATGACCGCTTAGCGTACGAGTGGTACCGGACAGAGATGGTACGAGAGGTGCCTGCTAAGATTCATGATCGCCTGGTACTTACGGTTTGGGCATCGGGTTTCGACACCGAAAATAGAAAACGACGCGCGACGACAATTTTTGCGTTCCGCTTCGATTGGCGATATACGTCATCATGCGTGCTACGTCATCATACGACGGGACGCGTGCTTTCTTTTGAAACGCGTTTGTATTCGAAGCACCAAGGGCAATTAATACAAAGTTGTTTCGTATGGGAATTGATTTATTTGCAAACAAACTTCGACAATAGAAATGGGATAGGACTGAACATTCTATTAAACCGCAAATTTCTGCTAAATTCAAGGGTGTTATTGGCGGTTTCCATGGCCAGAAAATCCATTCTAAACCCCATTGCGTTCCGTTCGAACCCTTCACTAACTATTTGAACTTTGATCGGCTGCCCGTTTGACCTTATAGAAACCTACGGAACCCTTCGACATCCTGCTGCTGACGAGGAATTCCGCACGAAGAATAGTTTGACGTTCCTAGCGCATTTCTACCCCCCAGGAAGTGCGGTCTGTTCGCGGGTTCGCGTGAGTTTATAGTCCTTTCCTAACCACGCAAGGAGTCTCATTTTCCACCAGCTGCTAACGCGACCGACGTCCTTACTATTTTGACCTTTATTTCGCATTTGGAATACCGCCAGGATGGTAAGGAGGCGCACAACGGGCAAAAAAAAAAAGCGAGTGCAAACTACGGGTAATATATTGCACACTTGGTATAGCATTTCAAATTCCCCAAAATCAAATCAAATTTCTTTCAATCAAACATTCCCCCTCAATACAAACAACAGTAATTTCATAAAATATTTCATATTTTCGAGCTTTCTTCGAGCCCCGCCAGCTAGATTATTTACAAAATTATAGATGCTAGATTATATGTAAAAAGGATATCATTACTTTATCAACATTACAGTTCGTCTATCAAGCGTGCACTTACTCATTACACGACGAAAATGGGTGCGATCCTTTACATTTACATTATTCTACGGAGAGACATCATATTTACTAGTCCTGCGGCTTTCACATTGCTATTCGATATTTTCCGATGCCAACAGTATTCAAAGAAGTTTTCATTGCTTGAATGTATTGACCTACTATTCGTCAGTTCAGAGCAGCTATCTTGTTCCTGTCGATTCCCTGTTTCGTGATCTTTTGCGATCAATATTGTCCAGGAGTTATTTTTTCCATTGGGACAGACTCGCGAAAAGTGAAGAAAATGAAAATAGCACTATTATTCGATTCCGCGTGATTCCGATATTCTATTTAGTTAATTTTTCTTCTTTCCTCTTAGCAGTCTATTTATGTACATGAAATTCGTACATTGATGTATATCATACGGGAGGAAAAAAGATCACTGAGCGAAATCTTATCATAGTTCAAAAGACCGTTTAAGTATAGTACTTGCGTGTCTCTAACACATCCCACGCATCATCACTAATCTAATAACGCCCTTAGTACAATCACCGGTTGTACTCTACTGTTTGCAAACTACCTAATCAGTTCCATAGACAACAAACAGTTACATAGACAAAGAACTAAGTGTGATCTGCTATAATATAACCTAACAAAAACTGAATGAAATAAATTAACTGATATAATCCTTTATCCTGTCCGTTTTTTTTTCTTCTTGCAGTTCGTTCTATACGCTAATTCTACGCAGTATTCTTAAAAAATGAGTTTCATGAGGCCCCTCTTTTGTACACCGAGACGCACATCTTGTCCCACAGGCTCACCAACGCATACATAAATATACATAATGATCGAATCAGACACACTTTCGTCAGATTCAGATCCTTTCTCAGTTGTTCGAGCCGCATCTCCAAAAAGCACATTTACGCCGCAGGCTGCTGTCCTTCCGCCGCCGGTGCGACGATGGTTTTCAAGGAGTTTACTTTCGCGACAATCTTCAACGCCGGGCCCAGCTTTATGTCCATCGTGGTGACGAGGTGGTTTTCGTTCAACAGCAGCAATGCTTGACCATCGATCTCCTGGCTCACGAAATCCTCCGCATAATCTACACAGCCAGGCAGTGCCCTAATGAACTCGTACACATCCTGCACCGTCCACCGCAGGATAGATGATCCTTCTTCGCTACTAGCGGAAGCCGCAGCTGCTGCCGCAACAGCAGCAGCTGCCACAGCAACAGGCGTTGATGGTACCGCCGGTACATCAGCGACCAATAGAGGCACCGTGGCGTTGGGTTGGGCCGGATTCACACCCGGAGTTGCCGTCGATTGAAGCTGCTGGAGCTGCAACAGCTGCTGAGCCTGCAGTTGCTGATCCTGTTCGAGCTTAAGGTTGGGCAGGACACCACCCACGGCCACAGGCGTTAGTAGTGCCGGTGTTCCCAAGCCTCCAAGCGGTGGTAGCGACCCGATCGCACCAGCATCAACTCCCGGTATTGCGACGACACCAGCAGGCCCAGAAGGCGCAACTCCGTTCATGGAACCAACGATAGCGTTCTCCATCGGTGTGGTCGGTGTTGACGTTCCATTGGTTCCTTGTGGAACCGCCACGACACCGGACGTGCCGTTCTGAACCGGAGTCGAAAGCTGTTCGGTAGAACCTTGCTTAGCTGAGCGCGCACACGAGACGCTACAGAATCGCTTGCGCTTCATTTTGCTACGCATTTCCGCCTTGCCGCAGACTTCGCAATTGGCCATATCTCCGGTGGGCGTGACAGAGGGCGAAACGGGACAATTTCCTTCGTTCGTGGTGCGTTTTTCTGGTGAAAATAAAAGGGAAAAAACGATCGATTAATATACCGGACGGATAGGACCAGTCCTGCGCGCTGGCAGGAAGATTCGCCATCGAATAATATCACTTACTCGGCGGTTCATCGGAGGTGTCCCGTTCGGGGTAACGTTGCCGCTGTACAGCGAACGGTTCATTCGCTTCCTGAATGACGAATCCTTCGATAACGTGCGTCAGCACATTCGGTTTGATCGTCGCCTTAGGAATGCCACCCTTATCTGCGTTGCTGCTCGTTTTCGGTGGCAACCCTCCGGTGGATGATGTTGTTACGCACGAAGATGCCATTGTCGCAGCAACAGACACACTTCCGTTGGTGGAAAGTAACCCGTTGGGTCCGATATTGCTGACGGGAATGGCCGACGTTCCTGTGATCGTAGCGATCGCGGTTCCCGTCGCTGTCGAGGACACCCCACTTGACGGTGTGCTGGTGGTGGTGCTACTACTCGTTGCCATCGACATGCTCGTGACCGTGGTGGTGGGTACGGTTGCGAACGAGGAAACGGAAGCCACCGTAGATGGGGTCGTTCCGAGGGTGTCTTTGCTAGGTTCCTCAGTAGCCGATCCGGGCGTGGAAGTTGCCGGAATGACTGAGGAATTGACAGAAGAAGCTGACGAAGCCGTTACGGAGGTCGTCCCAGATGCGGCACCACTAACGGGTGTCACGGGAGGAAGCGATGCGGGTAGTAACGAAGCCATGGAGGAGACGGGTGCGAGAGATGATAGCGATGTTGCTAGATCTCCACCGGGTCCGTTCGTGCTGGTGACGGAGGAAGTCGCCGGAGAGGCGATACCGGCACCAACTGCTGGTGAAGTATCCATTGGCGTGCTGGTGTTGTTGCTGCTTGCGGTTCCGTTCAGTTGCGTATCGGATGCATTATCAGCTGTGCCTGTTGTGGGCGATTGATCGGAATCTAAAATCAGATAAAAAAAAATGAATAAGCAATCCAGCAATAAAGCAAAAAATATAGAAGGAATATTAAGGAGTTTAGGGACATTCATCCGGAGGAATTTCAACAAATGGTCGGAGAGCACAGTCAATCAATGCCCTTTGCAGAATTATGCATTTCAATACAAAGAATTTTAACAGTTTTTCCATAAACACACCAGCCAGAGGGATCACTATTATAGGTGTTGATCCAACAAAGATCATTGACCTCGTTATCAGACATAAAAAATTGTCAACATCGGCATGTGATACTGTCTTTGATAAACTTCAAAATTACTACCATGGAAACCGAACTTATCTTACTGCTTGAAAGATTCGCTTAGGTGGTAAAGGATGGTTTAATCGAGTTAAACTAAACCCTTTATTCGCCAACCGGGCAAACGCTAATTTATGCACGTCAACGGAACCAAAAAGATGGCCGAAAAGAAAAAGCATGCTAACCAGCAACACCTACCAGCAATCGACACGACTCATTCGTAAACCCCGAGCGAAACATAGTCAGTTTTGGGTCAATTAACACTGCTTTAAATTTCGCTATTAGCACAACGGATTGATGTGGGGGTATAGTTTAACCGAAAAAAACATCACGTCGTTTTTTCGTACGCATAATCACAACATTTAACGCCTAAAGCTCCAAAACATTCACCAACTAACATGAAAGCTTCTCTATCTAGTGGATTGTGGAAATTTGAATTTCACAGCTGCTTTTTAAAAGACTTTTCCGGTAAAATAAAATAGATGCTCCTGCACAAAATGATGCCCTTTGTATGATGATGTCACGCATTCACCCTCATGCTTTCACACATTATTGTACAAACACCCCTCTTCGATTATTATTGTTTTGTTGTTCGTGTTGTGAACACTCTACCGGCGTTCAGCACTGGCCAGATGAATCATTACACTGTGCTGCAACCGAAATCAACCGTACATCACCGTGCACCACAGCAGTGACTGTTGTTGTGATTCACTCGACCATCGTAAACCTTCTTTCTCTCACCCTTAAATCTCCATCCCCTCCCATCCCATCTGACACGTGCTGCTGCGGTGGAGCCAACTTCCGGACACAACCGGAAGGCATCCACCAACCCGTACCACGCACACTCACACAATCAACAGCGACGGTATTAGTAGCAGGATGACGCACAATCACCATCCTCGTGCAACAACAGCGGCGCACCACAAACACGAACCACTCGCAGGCGAATAAGGCTACTCTTCCTTTTCGCTAAAGCCTGCACCAACGCGCGCCTACTGTGCCAACTCGATATATCGATCACTGTGTCACTATGGCGATGCACCATCGACCGGTGGGACCGCGTGGCCTTGAGGCGTGCACTTGCAAAAGCATGGACGCCGAACAAATTTTCCCGCTTGCAGGAAAAGCACACACAACCGCAGGGTGGGTGCGCGTGTTGTCCAACAAACCACCCACACTCGGCAGGGAAAACACCACCAAAAAAAAATAACAAAGAACACACACACGGCCTGCTATCTGTACACAAACGTTTTAGCGGGTTTTAGCGACCGGTATCGCAGTTTACAACACACGTCTGCTGTTATTGGAAGCTAAAGCCGTCCGTCAACTAAATCGGTAAAGCGGTTTCGCGGATAAAATGACACGACACCGTGTTGACAGCGGAAAATCCAACGACACGCCATGACACTGGGCACTCGCGCAGCAAACTGACGTGCTCTCGTCGACTCCAGCCCAATGTCAAGTTCAACAAGCAGCGGCAAGAAACGCGACCAACACATGCATCAACCCTCCTCCTGGTGGGGCTGCCATTCTCTGCGGCGATAAAAAAAAGGCACATCAAACACCGGCAACAGGGTGGATGTGTGTGTGTGTGGAGGGTTGAATCGTGCACCCATCATCAACCCTCAACGGATGCACCCTCTTCCTCCTCTTGTTCCACCCTGCGCGATGATTGCCACACTCCTGGCCGGTGTTTTCGCATTCGCACGTTTGTCTAATCCGCGTGACTGGCCCTCCAAAAGCCCTGCGCCGCGCGCACTCTTGCCGGTTCCACGGTGCCACGCTCCCATCTGTCATTCGAATTCGCGAATAGACTATGCGTGGGGATGGAAATAGAGCCTACTTCCTCTTCTGCGCGTTCGCGTGCGTGGCTATTTTCGGTAAAATAGCACGCTTGCTGTGATGTGTTCGCTAATCTGCCGCACAATAGTGCGCTGCTGTGCCTTAAACGTCACCCAAACCTGCTGATCATTCTGTACCTAATTATCTCCGACGGCTAGCAAGGAGGTACTATGGGACCGTGACCATATTGCTGGGAGACTTCGTTTTTTTATGTGAGAGATTTAATAATACTCCAATCAACGGCCAAATAGAACGACCCCAAAAATAACATAAGAACCACGTGGATAAAGAGCGTCTCCTCCATTTATATCCAATTGCCTTCACTGCTTTTTCAAACAGGGATAATATTTCTCTAGCGTACCCTCACCATTGGGCCCATGCTTAAAATGGCCGTTGTTGTAAAAAGCCGACACCGCGGTACAGATAATTATTCACACTCGGATTACCGCACGGGCTGGAAATAAGTGTGGCACTTGTTTGATTATGTACACATGAAGGTTTCCCCGCGAATCGCGAAACAGGCGCCAGCGCGAAAAGAGTTCATCGCACGCTGAACTAAACCGCGATACGAAACACAGACAAACACACACTCTAACGCCAGTGTGGTGCGGGTACGCGTGCGCGAATTAGAAATTTAGTTCGCGAAAACGCCATCCCCTAGCCACACCATTATGCGCGAATGCGCCTCAATCAACCGCGGATTGAGCGCGCACACAAACGCAAGCGCGCCGGTACAATACACGCGCTCAGTAGAGACGTTAATGACGATCATACACCAGGGCTCAGGCTCAGGTAAATGTCTCTATATCGTGGAAAATCTTTGGTAACACCCCTTGAACATTTAACCCCGAGGAACATCGTCCAGATTATCCTCCAAATGCGCCCGGATGTAATTGTAGATAGATAAATGCCATATAGATGTCATGTTATATTAAAAACAACCGGTTAAAACCAGAACCAATGTTTGAAAACTGTACCTTTTCCAGCAACTTCAGCGGTGGCGTTAGCTGTAAATGATTTTTCCTTTGACGACGTGTCCATGGATCCACTGCCAGGCACACCTGAATTAACACCGGTCGTGTTAGGCTGCAACTGGGGACTAGGTGACGTCTGGAACATGCCCAATTTAACGCCTGCCGGTGTCTGCGGTGAACCCATAATACCACCGGGTGTTCCCATCGGTGTGGGAAGTTTTCCACCCGCGGCTAGCAGACCCATTGGCGAACTGGCCAAGGATCCAGGCAGTTGCGCGCCACCAGCTGCCATCGGAGAACCTCCAAGCATCGCTATGGCACCGGCAGTTCCACCGACGATTGAAGCCGCCGCCTGTGCGTTCATGTTTTCCAGCTGCTGCTGCTGTTGAAGTTGCTTTTGTGGTGTTGAAAGCTGCTGGAGTTGATGCATTGCCACGCTGATCGCTTTCGGATCGGTGTCCTTGCTGGAGGCAAGCAGGGCAGTGGCCGGACCACTGGCCGACGCAACGAGAGTGGCTGCCTGTGATGGTCCCAGTGAGGCAGTCGTCGTAATGGCACCGGAGGAAATCGAAGGAATCGCACCCGAGCTGATGATCGAGGCGACCGACATTGGGGCCGCCGACAGAGATGTCATGGCCATGATTGGATTCTGTCCCGGTTGGTGTACCGTCGAGCTCGGCATCGACGATACGAGTATCTGCGAGTGGTGCTGCTGGGCGGATTGAAGTGCTCCGGAAGCTACCACACCCGCAGTAACAGCATTTGACTGGTGCGCCCCCTGATGGATGGGCGAAATGGTGGCACCGTTGCTCGTCACCACGATCGGGTTACCTGACATGCTGGCGATTGACACCGGTAGTAGGCTTCGATCGATCTGGAGTGCCTGGCCGCTTTGTGATACGATCGTTGTGCGATCACCACCACCAGGTTGTCCCAGTGAGGCTGCCATTATCATCTGTGTGGCCGCGGCAGCGGCTGCTCCAGCAGCCTTTCCAACTTGACCACCGGCAGCTGCCTGCTGGCCTGCTGCCAACTGTTGAAGGGCGTTTTGTTGCGCCTGCTGTTGCTGCTGGGCTTGCTGTTGTTGCTGCTGCTGTTGCTGTGCTTGCTGTTGAGCTTGCTGCTGGGCAGCTTGTTGCTGCGCTTGCTGCACCTGTTGCTGTTGCTGGAGCAGTGCGTCGGACGATACGTTGATCATCATGCCAGGCTGATTCGGTTGACCCTGCTGGAATACGAGCTGGTGCACGATGCCACTCTGCTGTGGGCCTCCTGCCGTTGCCGCCTGTACCAGTTGACCCTGCTGAGCCGCGCTTGTCAGCAGCTGTGCTTGATTCGCTTGACCAGCGACGGCCGCTTGTTGCAGAATTTGTTGATGCAGCTGCTGGAGCTGTTGCTGCTGTTGTGCAACGGCCTGCTGCTGTGCTTGCTGTTGCTGAGCGTGCTGCTGTTGCTGTTGCTGTTGTTGCATCATTTGCTGCTGGTAAATGGCCTGCAAGAGGACGACGAAGAACGATTAGCACAACCTCAAGAGAAGAGAAAATGCTGTGTAGTACCTGCTGCTGAAGCAAAATGTGCGGATTGCCAGTCTGTTGCTGCTGCTGAGCAGTCTTTATGTGCTGCTGTAGCTGCAGCTGCTGCTGCTGATGCTGCTGTTGTTGCTGCTGCTGCTGTTTACTGTCACCCAATAGTGGCATGTTGAGCACTGCCGAATTCAACGCCGTTCCTGCATTCATCAACACCACTCTGAAAAAAACAGGAAAAGGATCCACCATTAGTCACTGTGGCCAAGGTTGGTTAACTTCCCGATGGTTTAACTTACTTTCCATTGCTGGTGACCACCTGCTGCAGCTGCGGCTGAGGTGTTGCCGACTGTGCGGTCACCTGACCGAGCTTCTGCGGTGTCGTTGGCCCACTAGCTCCCAGCTCGGTCTTGATCATCGGACCCGCTGGCCGCACGATCGGTTGCTTGTTGCGCATCTTGTTGCCGGACTTGTTCAGCAGGCTCTGTTGGGCCTGGGCCGTTTGCGTCGACACCGATGGTCTGATAGGGGACGCTCCCTGTGGCAGTATCTGGGGCCTTTGGCCCTGTTTCGAACCCAACGTCTGTCCCGATAGAGCTTTCTGAGCCTGCATTCCCGTACCGACACCAGCCGTTCCGATGGCTTGGTTCGCTGCGGTTGTTGTGCCCGTCAACTGGCCAGCCTGTCCCGCAGCAGGACCCGCAGTTTGGTTCTGTTGTGCTGCTGGCTGCTGCTGTTGCTGAACCTGTTGCTGCTGTTGCTGCTGCTGGGACACCTGCTGTGGGGATTGGGCGATCGCGCAGGGCAGTGTGAGCGTTTCTGTGGGTTTAAAAAAGGAGACCAAACAAACCGATTACATCACATCCTTATCCGGTTTACATCAGCACAGTGCGATGGCTACTTACGGTTGTGTGCTTGCGCCGCCTGCTGAAGCGTCTGCTGAGCACTCGGGATGAACACGTTCGGTGTACCGTCCGGATTTGTGCCACGGATGATGATCGAGTTCGAAGTGACGAAACCGTTCGGGGTGGACCAAATCTGACCCTGCAACGGCCACTGGGTAGAAAATTGCATCTGCTGAGCGCCCTGTTGTTGCAGCGGACTAAGCAGCTGAGCTGCTTGCATCGGCGTTTGGGACACTTGTACACACTGCTGTCCGGCCGCTGCTTGCTGCTGTGTTAGAGCTGCCAGGTTCTGCTGAGCACTAGCTCCACCTGCTCCAGCTAAACCTGCCGCAGCCGCTCCCAACTTCTGGAGCTGCACTTTCTGTCCCGGATTAGCAACGGTGGCCGCAGCAACCGCATTCTGAAGTGCCTTCTGCATGTCATGCTGCTGTTGCTGGTGTGTCGTAGCCGGTTTGCCACCGGTCGCTCCCGTAGCAGCAGCCACAGCCGTCTGAGCCGCGGTCGCACTCAACGCCGGCAACAAATTCTGCGCCTGTGCCTGTGGCTGCGAATTGACCACACTGACGGGTGAGAAGAACGTGAAGGGCGTGTTGAAATTGCCCGCACCCGTCGTACCGATCACTTGCTTGCCCGTCGTCGTCAACATCTGTGGCGTGCCCTGGAAGGGCTTCGAAGCCGTAATCAACTGGAACTGTTGCTGACCGGCTAATGGTGGGAACACGATCGGTTGCGTACCGTACAGCTGCTGCAGATACTGCGGATTCGAGATCGGTTGCTGTACGACCATTCGTCCATGCTGCCAATCCGCTGATGACAACTGCTGTCCGGTTGCCATCGCTTGCATCGTGTTGATGGCTGCGGCTGCGGCCGCTGCCGATTGTTGCTGTTGCTGCTGTTGTTGCTGCTGCTGGGCGGCTTGCTGTTGCAGGGTTTGAGCGTGGTGTGGGCTTTGGGGTGGCGCCACACCACTTGCTTCTGCGAGGACCTGCATCTGTTGCTGTTGCTGTTGAGCCGCTTGCTGTTGCTGAGCCACTTGCTGCTGTTGCTGGGCCTGCTGGAGCTGCTGCTGGTGTTGCTGCTGCTGTTGTTGCTGCTGTTGTTGCTGCTGGTGGTCAACGCCGGCCGTGCCGGGTTGACCGGTTGCCGTGGGGTTGTACTCTTGCTTCACCTGGATCGTGCCTCCGTACGCCTGGAGCTGCTGGTACTGGAACAGTTGCTCTTGCGACAGCTGCAGGGGCACCGCGGCTTGTTGGGCCACCTGCGCCGGGCTCTGGGATTTCTCCAGCGTGTCGGGTAGGAAGTCGTACGTGTCGTCGAACGTGATGCCCGCCTTTTCGGCGAGCGTTTCCAGGCACTTGAGCGACGAACGTTGGCTGCCGTCTGCAGGCGGAACAGTTCCACTTCCGGTCAGAACGATTGTCGTAGTGCCGCTGACCGTACGCAGCGGGGACGATGTCGTAGGATGGACCGGTTGTGCTTGCAACCGAAGTCCCGGTGACTGGGAGTTACTGTGATGGCCACCAGCAACACCGGTTCCACCGACAACCGTGATCGTTGAGTGCGGCGAGAGAGCACTGGGTGCTGTACAGGCGGCCGCTGGTGACTGAGCTCCTGCTTTGATGATCGGATTCCAGGGCAGCTCGATGGTTACGACGGTGGCGGAACTAGAATCGTCCTGGCTCTGCTGCTGCTGTTGTTGTTGTTGCTGTTGCTGTTGCTTCTTGAGATTATCGTAATGTTCAGATCTGTGAGGGAAACAAGCGCGAAAAAAACAATGTATTAGATATCGTGTGTTGTGAGGTTATGAGAGGATTGATGATGAATATGCGATTTCTATTACGTTCTAAAACGACACTTGCAATCATCAACTTTCAGATGGTTTCTTTTCTGCGCAGCAAACTCTCCACAACCATCCAAACCCCTCTTCTGTAGCTTATGCTACCAGAATAACATAAAAATGTCAATTCCACTTGGGAAATGGATTTTTTTTCGATTTTTTTACAGCTTTATCCGACGACACGCCTTCTGTGTGCTCAGAGTTTTGTAAAAAGTAACTCACACTTTAACGGGTGTCCACCGTAAAAAAAACGCGCTCGCTCTCTCAACACCAGACGTCCTCCTCCTTTAGGTCGGAAAGCCTTTTTCACCAATTAGCAAGGTGGGATAACATAAAAGAGCAATTATGCGATCATATTTTTGAATTATTCGAGCATTAAAACGTGACGCCAAATCTAATGGCGGACGGGCGAAGGTCGTCCCGGTGTCGAGAACTTCGTTTGCCCTCGGGGGAGAGTTTTCCATACCGTCTGGGAACGATCCCACCTGCGTCGAGAAGGGGGAAATCAAATAAACAGGCAAAAGAAAGTAAAAAATCAAATGCTGGGCTTGGGCAATTTTTACGGTGTGTTTCCGGTATGTTCTCTTCCTGCCAGCCAGCTGGGCGGAGGATTTCATTGAAAATGTTCGTTACTTTCAATCGGGGAAGGAATGGGAAGTTTAAAATGTAAGAAAAACTTTAAAAAACATCACCTAAGCCTCCACATCAAGAACGTTTGTCATCCTTCGCCATGGAGGGCAAATGTACGTAAAATTCAATTTCATTACGTTGTTCAAGCAATGCGGTCGGGTTCTTCGGAGCGGAGGGGGATTGAAGATTAGAAATATTTTTCCACACCAACACTACCGTAAAAAAAGGGACCCGTCGTAAGGAAACGCAGCTCCTTTTTTTAGCTTTCCGTTTTTTTACAGTACGGCTTCGAACTTGATCCGATGGACTCGTTAGTTGACGTTAGAAGGAAAAAAAGGAAAAACTCAACTCTCGAACTACTATCGAACCCCGAATGAGTAATGGACCGAGTTGGAGTGTACCGACCCGGATGATGGCCCCCGCAGCAAGAGCATAACCGTAAATTCTGCCCAGCAAAGGAGTGGCAACGTACCGTAATCGGATTGCAGCTCATCTCATTTTAATGAAACGAAGTTATTCGAAGCCACACCACACATACACATTACCCACAAGGACACACACTCTCCGGTGGTGATTTAGGTTTGGAAAAGCACCCGGAACATGATGGCGTTGTGTTCGGAGCATTCGTTCCTGGTTCACCAGGAATGGTTTTTGGGAAGAACTAGACGACAAGAAGCAGGAACCGGAAGCGTCCATGTTAGAAGAAGTGTGGGCAATCATGTGCGTGTACTTCGATTGGGGATTTTGAACGTTCGAGTATACACGGTAGCAGCAGCTGTCCTGTCTGGTTCCGGGGGATCGAAACCGCCCAATGAGACGCATAATTACTATGCCAATGCGCTATACACTCCTCTTCTACGGTTGCCAGCAGGAGTAGCAGTGAGTATGTTGTACCTTCGACGGATTCTACTCCGGATGGACACATTTTCCCACAAACGGCGTTGTTTGGCCGCATGTTTGCAACACACGCATTGCGGAGAAAGTGGACATTTTAGAGCTTAACTGGGATGGAAAAGAACGCAGGATTCAATCCCATGCCGCATGGCACAACAACGCTAACCGATGTGGCACTCAAAAGTATGGCTAACTGGTAGCTTACTAACGAATCAAAAAATAGCAATTTACTCAAATTAAAATGCTTAAATTTTCGAGAAGACGATATTTAAAGCATAATGTCTTTTAACACATTAAGACTAGATCAAAGATGCGTTTACCTTATGACACTCTCGAAAACATAACCTTGTGTAAAAGGAACGAACCAAAAAGGAAGCTTCAAACATAATTCCTTGTTCGATAGGAAGAACATTCGGAATGGAATTAAGTGTAAAGGGCACCACGTTTATACCACGAAATATAAACCCAAAGCAAAATGTTCAATAATATATTTATCAAGTTAAGAACACTTGCTTATCGTAGATTATGCTCCACAGCTTGCCACAGCTCATCGAAAGCAGAGCAAAGCCCCCAGAAAACCCGATTTAAAAAGCAAAGACCGGACCCTTGAACGATCGCACTGGGCACAAAGACCTGATCTGTGTTCCGGGAGCGGACTCGAAAGAGTCATCTAATTCCAAACTCGTCGCTGCCGGATCGACGTGCCACAATAAAACACACAACCGTAACCCATTCCAACCCAGACCGGGCATAGACTCACAAGCCAACCCGTCGTAAATTATGGAAACAAAATGGAATTCATCAGGATCTGGTCCTTGGCGCATACATACACTCACACAAACGCGCATAGAAAATCGAAAACGATTGCCGTAACCGTTGGACCGAGCGAAAAGTGGAACTGGAATCAATTTGTCGCCGAGAGGTTCGTCGTTTTCGGTCGACTCGATGGTGAAATCTACAAAAGAACGCAACAATCGGAGCGTCAGGATTGGATCGTATCCAAACAAAACGCAGCACACCGTACGATGACGTACGATTTGGGTGGTTGCATTGTAAACAGCGAGTGGGTAAAGGAAGCAACAAAAACAATAAGCAAATATAACTTTCCAGACTGCACCTCGCGGCAGGCTTCTAACCCTTGAGACCGCCTCGCACTCTTGCTCTACTTCTACGTCGGCTTCTTCTTCGTTAATCTCCACCTACCGAGGGGTTCACACAATGGGGTGGGGAAACAAGGAACTTAGCACATCTCTTTTGCTCTCTTTCTCTCGCTCTCGCTCACCATGTTTGATCGAACCGGTTAACTTGTCCTAAACAGATACTGGATGTTCGTGGCAAAGCTCCAGCTTGTTTGGGAAGGGAATTAATAAAGCTGGAATGTTAGAATTCCATCTGCGCACAAGATAAAAGGACGAAAGGTAGATTGAAATGAAAAAAAATAAAATTTGGAAGCTCTAGGACACTTCAAACGCGTGTACCTCTCTTGCAGGTAGTGGTTGAAGAATGTTAAGTATAAGCTTGCAAAAACATTGCCAAAGCGTATGAAACCCGCACCATACACAAATAATGTCCCCGATGCAACACGACAGGACATGAACAGAGAGCCCCGATAAACCCAATCATGACGCTGGCCATCGAAAACGGCCATTCGTCCACATGAACCGAGCGCATTGGTGACACGGGAACGGTACCGGGAAACTCTAGCATGCATTGCATAGGTCTCTTGGGCCTCGCCCTATAGCCTCCAAACGTCCATTCAATAGGCCAGAGAGATAGCAATGAGCATCCAAACGATGTGCAAATGTTGTCGACCGTTGCGCCATCATGCTATAGAACCGGACGATGGCCACAACGGAATCGAGCGGTACGCATGACGACGAAGCGAAAGATGATTGATTCTAGTGCCCTTTTTACTGGTGCCAGCACGTGAAATGGTGGCTCTCTTTCTCCCAGCTGAATGCATCCGGCCTCCGGTCATGACCCTGTCGCCCGCCGAATCGAATAGAGGAGTGGAAGGTCCACTAACACCCAATTCGCCAGCAGGCCCTATTCGAAATCTAGCTGACATCAGGGAACAGAATGCAAGGACACCCCACTGGCAGAGCGAGAGGCGGGTCACACAGCAGGGAACGATAAAGGCATCCCCTCGAAAACCAAGCCAATGCAGGTTCCGGAACTATTGCAGAGTGTTTGAAGTCGTCCCAAAAACATGGCCGGTGTCGCTTTTCGGTCACTGAGCGGAAATAAAAACCTGCCCCAAACAGACGCATTTTGATAGGACTCGCCGGAAGGACTCGCAGAGTTATAGAAGGGAGGCTGTAATTTAACTTTCGTAACGCACAATCGCCTAAGAGAAGAGGTTCGTGCAAGCTTTCCTTCTAAGCATTCAGTTATTCGTTTTTCAAAAGGTACGAAAGTGTGAAAATACCTCCAAGTAGTTGATCATTACGGCGAACGATTAATCATCCGTTCGAAAATCTCTTCCAATCTCAATTTGGGGTGTCCTGATTCTCTCACACCGCCTTCAAACCAATGCCGACGAGGCCATTCTTCATCCCATCATCATGTTACGTTAGTTAGGTTTTCCTGATTTGACAAAAACTTCTACGCAACTCTCTGACAGACCGGAAAGCGGGACATCATCATCGTGTGCCGGATCTCTTGTTTCGATGGATGAAAGTTAAGAGCACAACTCTCGCTACTCCATCGCAACTGCCCAAGTAGCCAGTGCCCCTTGATTGACTCCGGCTGGCGTATGGGGTAAAACAAAAACAAAACTTTGCCAAAAAAAGTTCCCTCTTTTTCGGGTTCTCTGGAGCGGTATGTGTTTGGTTGGGGTTGAGTAGAGTACCTGTTGTATCGACTCCGGCACACGAAGGAAAGAAGTGACACCAACCGGAGGACCAACCGGTACGGATTGAAGCCTTCAGCGACCTTTGTTTAGGGTTCGGACAACGTCACAGGACCATTATCGAGCAATTTGTAATACCCGTATCCGGTCCGGTTCGTTCTCTAGTTTTGTCTCTCTTTATGGTTTTTGGCAGTGTCAGAACATCAAAAATCCGGTCCATCTCTTCGGACGAACACCGTATTTTTTTTTATAAAATATGAAATAAACCCACCTTCAAGCATCCGGGTTTAACGCGCAATCGACAAAAGAAACTCAACTTAACATTTCATGTAAATTTATGGCATATCAGTATGGAAACAAAAGCACAGCAAAAGCTATAATATAGACAACTGTACAGCCCTTATTTTTCTCGCTGGCTCAGAAAATCGATTTAGTCTCACTTCCCACACCCCAGGGTGTTATAAAACAGTTTGCCACTGACATATAACCCGCGTACGGCAGAACACACCTGCAAGCAAGCATAAAACAAGCTATGCCGGTATAAGTCATTCAAAAATGGAAATCAGCGACCCAAGCGCGTTCGTCATATTTAATGCTCAGAACGAAGATGCCTACCGAAAGCTGAGACAGCCTCATTCTGGCCATTTGCGGCGTTCATTCAAACCTCAATGGTAGATTTATGACTCCACCATCGACTCGGCGGTCAGAACACGATCGAGCGCGAACGGTGAGACCCATCAGATGGTTAGGTAACGCGTGAAACGGAATGACCCGTGTGGGTCTCTCTCGTGCGGATTATGACCACAACCGGTGGGCGCGATGTTAATCATCGAAGGATCTCTGTTGCCGCATTCCGTCACTCCATCGCACTTCTCATCGATTGATCTCACTCCAGACTGACTAACCCGAGCTGATCTACGGTGTTCGCCCTTTCGCTTCCCTTTCGCTCTGTTACGCTCAGATCGCAGCATCCCGGATCACGAGAACCGTTCGGGTTGATTTCTAACGCCAAATGGAACCTGCGGCGGACACAAAAGTCCAAGCGGTGGGCAAAAACAGGTTTTCTGATCACAATTTTGCGATGGATGGATCTTCGGTTCCACACATACATACACGATCGTGTGGTGTTGTGCCGTGGACACAATGGCGTTGGGGATGGACATTGGTTCCTTTTATGGGACCGGCACTGCATCGGTGACGGTTGTAAAACACCTCAACCAACCCGTTTTTTGTTGCTGCCTTCATCCAGCATTCATCTCTCGATCGCCTCGTTCGAGCACACCACATTCGATCTACACACATGCACGAGGGCACAAAGCAGGATAGATGTGCCCCGAAACCCGGAATCCCTCACCGGTCAAAGACGGATATTTATGGGCTGATAAAACAGCGTGCACAGGACGAACGCTTCCATCCTTGGGTAGAACGGACTCTCTCCGATTGACCCTCGAGCTGACACACTACTCGGAACGCGTTGTTGCAAGCTCTCCGGAGGGTTTTTCGTTTTTTGTGTTGGGTGCCAAATCTCACGCGTTCCAGTGACAAGTGGCGACAGTCACCGTAGGACGGAGGACATTTCCATCTTTCTTTTTTGAACCTACCCTTTTCGCCTATATATCGCGAGATTCACATGTCCTCTCGCGGCGTTCAATGCCCTCGTTCCGGGATGGAAACTGCAGGGGGGGCAGTCGCCCAAAGCTGCGCTCGACACTCGTAATGGATTGTTATGCCTTTTCACCCCCGTTAGGTGTTGGCGAATTTCGCGCTGCGTTCCGGAATGAACGGATTATTTCCTCGCCCGTGGCATTTTTGTGCCATTTTTATTTGTCCGTTTTCTCCGTTAAAACCATTTCCAGTTTCGGGAATGTTATAAAACTTTGAGGATTCGATTTTTTTTCCCCGTAGGGAGGAGGAATTAATTACAATCCCGTTTACATAAATCCGTTCCGCCCCATGTACAGTTAGCTAACTCCTCTCGGGAAGTAAGTAGTACGAGTGAAACTGTTTCATCTTCAAAACATCACAATGACTGAGCCGTTTTTATTTATTTTAAACCCAAGCACGTGTGGCTTTTTATTCGTTGTACAATAGTATAGGAAACTACAACTAGAGATGCAACTCTCCTTCCTCAATAGAAAACGAGTTCCAACAGTTGGTGAAAGGATCAAAAGGTCAAACAGGGGCTGCTGGACGATGCAAGGATATGCGTGTTTAGTCCCCGATGCTTGTGGTTTAGCTGCAACTGTCCAATTTTACGTCAGTTTTCATTGAATGGTTACCATCGTTACAACATAGCTGCAACCAAAAGGGCTTCTACGAGTGCATCCTTAAATCGACAGCTCTCGCTCGTAAGTGTTAATAAACGAGGTCCTCAAATTCGCTGCTCCTTCTTTGCTTTCCCCAAGCGCGACTCTTTTTCACGGCTTCAGCATTTGCTGCTGAACGGGGAACTGCAAAACCATAACCGTTCGATGTGTGGAAAAACAAGCCCACACACAAACGCAAAACTGCAACCCTTTAATCACGCAGCCAAATTGCCTACTTCGATGATCAATTCTACCGCAGGCTCTCTCGGGGGCAAACCCTCCTGAAACGGTTCCCTTCGTTTCGCTTTTTGTTTGATTTGGGCAAGGAAAATGGCCTAGCCCCCTTTTGAAACCCTCGGCACGGGGTGGGAAAACCGACCGAAACCAACCGGAATCGGGAAACACAACAGCACAACGCTGCAACGGCAGGAGTAGTGGATTTTTTTTTCGGGAATTTCAACCCCAAACCCACGCCACGAGTTTGTCCTTATACGTTTTCTCTCGCTCTCTTTTTCTGTCTCGCTCTCTCTCTCTCTCCCTCTTGTCCTTTTTGTACATATCTCGTTTGCACTTTCCGTCCCCATCTATATTTTTCTCTTTCTTTATTTTCTTTTCCCTCACTCTCTCCAACGCTGCGTTTCGTTAATCTATGAATCTCACCGCAGGACGCGACCGGCTGGAAAGGAAACAGCTATGCACACACAAACACGCATACACACATTCTCGAACGCATCCATCATTGGGACGTCAGCAAAAAATATGCACACACACACACATCCTGTGCCGTTTGGTCGTACCCTCGCTGTCGGTGGCCCGCATGGATGGAAAAAAGGGCGGCTGCCAAAAATCTGGCGGCTTGCGAAAAACCCGTGCATTCAGATGAAATTTAAGAAGCCAGCCCTTCACATCGCCTACTTTTCTCCCCGCCGATGGGGACCGTTATAGACAACAACAAGAACAAAAAAAAAGCAAAAGCGCCACACAAGCGCAGCATGGACGGAAAGAAGGCTCAAAAATGTGCATTTTAGTGAGTGTTTTTTTTTTCGTGCATTTTTCCTCCACCGACCCACTCTGTCTGCGTAAGCTTTCCGTATTTCGTACGCGTTCTATTAACGGATCATCGAGCCACATATCCAAGAGAGAGGGAGAAATTTTCACTCCAACAGTGGAAAATGCCGAATGCGAATCGATTTTGTTTTACCGTTGTCACTGATTTTCCCCCACTTTTACAACCCTTTTTGGTCTGGCGTTTAAGGATCCGCGTTTTTTTTTGTCTTCCTCTATCCATTTGCTACGAAATCCGCCCTTCTCTCGCCAGCTGTGACGATGCGTTACTTCCGGTTGCTGCTGCTGCCGTTTAACAAATCTGATCATTGCCCCACCAACCGGCACTTTCCCGACCGTGGCGGGGTGTTTTTTTTTGCGTGCGTGTCGTTTTTTTCCCACCCAAAAAGACGCGTTACGGTGAGCTGTTTCCGCGGAAGGGTCGACGGGAAATTGTCGAATAGAAAAGCCTAGGCAGCAGACAAACGAAAAAAAAAAATACACCACATATCGCCAGCCCACGAAGAAAAAGGGAAAGCGTTCAGGAGAGCACTTTAGGCTGGCTAAACGAGCATACACGCACTCGTAAGGGCGCTTTCCAGCACTCTCTTAGCCACACACACACACACACACTTGTTCTGTGTGATTGGTGAAAGTTGATAAATTGCATCGAAATTATCCATAAACGAGCGCTCAATGTAGGGGAGGGAAGTGGCACGTCGTTTTCCTCCCGAATTTCCCGAAAACAATTTTTACGGCTTTAAAAAATCAAACGAAACGGCAGGAAAAAGAAATGTGTTGCTTGTCAGTCAGGCGGGAGCGATTATTGGCCCCGTGTATGCTCTGTCAGGAATTTTCAATTTATCACACATTACACATGCCAGAGAAGGGAAGGGAACACCCAGGGAAGGGAGAAAACTGGAGGGCCGTGTTTATATTTCGCATGCATCGATTGCGAATTCGTTAGGCGGGAAATGTTGAACATGAGTGTTTCCTGATGGTTACATCTCTCTAATCAATTTATGATCGTTTAGCCCAAGGAAGCGCAATCATTTAATGTGCCAATAAATGGTGAGAGAAATACATTTTGTTTGCTCTTTTTCCGGTGTTTTATTATATCTCATTTCTAGCCACCTACCCATCGCTTTAAAAAAAATCATCCACTAACTCTAAAAATCGACAAAAGCTACCGCAGCAACTCCAAGCGTTTCAATGTTGCTCGAACGGAACGCGCATAATGCTTATATACATCCCATGCAGCAGGAGTACATGGTTTGCGAAATGCTGCAAAAATTACGAAAACATCCGAAACAAACAACTACACACCCCCCTCATCGTTGGTAAGGCCATTTTCCCATTGTTTCTCTCCCAGCTGCATGATGTGAGTGTGCATTGTTAGCTGCCGTGCGCCAATGGGTGGTTGTGAGCGTAAATAATTCATTCTCACACCAACAAACACACAAAGCCCCAAAAGGCCCACCAAGCGGAGGAGCAACCAGCATCCTGCTCCAGAAGAGTTCCCACCGGAAGCGAACAAGGCTAGGGGCCCTTCGCTGGCGCAAAGTTCAAATATTTGCCATAAGTATTATTTATGGCCACTGAAATTCGGTGTGTTATATTTGCCCATGCATATTAATCGCCCTTGCCCCGGCCACCTTGCATCGTTCGGTTGCAGTTGTTCAACCATTGCCAGGGAGTGTAAGTGTGCTTCAAAAATAGCTTCGACTAGTTCCGCTAGTCTGCAAGCGTTCAGCAAGATGAAATCACTTCCTTCATCCCGAGTGTGGGGGCGATTATTCGTCGTAACCATTCCGTTTCCTCGTGCACTAAGAGCTAATCAATCTCGACCGATACATAAATAATAGTCTCATTTCGTTCGAAGCCCATCAGAAACCTTGGCTCTTGGGTGTTTTTAATGTGCCCAGCCAACTTCAGCCTCCTCTAAAACTCCCACTAAATGGGGGGTCCACAATTAGAGTCCCAGAGATCTATAGCCCACCCATGCTAGGTTCCGTTTGTAATGGGTTTTCGTACGTGTTTTCAGCCCAGTCAGGGACGACCGCGAGAAGCCAATAAAAATGGCGCATGTTCGCCAAAGCCTTCCGCCGCTGGCTATCGCAGTTAGTTACGCGCCTACACAATGACATCCGTTTGTTTTAAAGCCTCCTCTCTCCCACCCTTACTCCAAGGGATTAGAAGGGAAGGGGATGGGGGTGGGGATTGGGTCGCCTTCTCAATGATTTTGTTGCTATTTTTGAGCTCCAGTACGACATCACGATCCGCGATACCCGCGGTGGAAAATGACGAGAAAAGGCAACGAAAATGTTCCTCTCGCAGTCACACAGAAAGCTTGAGATAACTCAGTTCTCTCTCTCTGTCTCTCTGTTTTATTCCTCTTCCCCTTAATCTCAATCTCACTCTCATTCACGATTACACATTAGGCATCAGTTGGAGGATTCTCTGTTTTCCACTCTAGCTCGGGTTGCCTTCTAATTCCCTCGCGTTCTCTGAGCCCCAACAACTAAACTCAAATAAATGACACATCGGGCAAGATTTACGGCTTCTGTTGCTTTGGGCTCAATTTGGGATGTTTTTGTGCGTGGTTTACTCGCTCCCATCAACTAACAGGCCCCCACAAGAAGCAACACTCTCTGCCAGGCAGCACCGATTTTAATGACTAATTTCATCATCGCCCTGCTCACTCTCTCTCTCTCTCTCGCTTTCCCTGTTTTCAATGATTCCCTTTGCTCGAGAATAGGCTTCATCATGCACGTGTTCAATGTTTCCAAACGCGTGTCATCGAACGACAGACGAGATGCATTGGAAATAAACTAAAATGCCCTCAACAATAAACAGATAATTGCATTCAGAACGCCTTCCACTGAGCAATGGTGTCTCTTCTTTGAAGTAGTGAGCAAAACGACGCAACGGAGAGGAAGGTAGAATTGGAAAGTACACCCCCATTAAATGCAACCTGTAATCGTGCGCGACAGGGTCAACCCATTTTTAGTGCTTATGGCGCCCACGGACTACCGTCAGCAGGACGACACACGCGACATGAAACGCACCCAAGCAGCCAACCACACGCCGCCAAGTGACGTTGATGATGATTACAAGGTGGTGGGTGCGTGGTTGAACCCTCTTTTCCCAGGATAAAGAGATTGTTTCACTCCCATACCCATGCGCAACTCTCACGTCGGAAAAACCCGGTGGGGTTTTCCGTGTGTTTAGAATGTGAATCCCTCCCGCCGGACGGAATTGATGGCAAAAACGTCAGTTCACCTGGCGTTGTACAACAAAGAGAGCTTCGCTTTACATGATAACGTTTTGGTGGACCTGCCACACGTACATATTTATATACATTTCGAGCTCTCGTATTGTCGGCTTCCGGCTATATAGCGATATCGCTGGAAAAACAAAGCAAATCCGCCAGCTCGTGAGCCAACGGATTTAATCACATAACCAACGCCAGACAGCGACCTACGATTTGTGGCCAACGTCGAGAAGCAGACACGAGCCAACGGGAACGGGCGATATCCTATTTACTCTACTCGCTACTCGCTAGAGCCGTGTGCCGGATAACCAGCCAACGCTGGAGAAGGTGTTCAGCCTCCACCAGGCGCTTGTCTCCTGTTCCGTGGTGCGGCTTCTCACCATCGCCACTCACACTCTCGCTCTCGTTCGCGAAGCTTCCCGAGGCATCGGCCGCATCCAAGTCTCCATAGACGGGGAGCAAAACACTTTCGTTTTCACAGGCGGATAGGATCGCAGGAGCCTGCGAGAAAACGTGCCCCGGTGTGTTTGAAAGCTATGCTGCTGGTGTGCGTGCGTCTAAAAGCAGCGCCTCCTGTGTGGAGAAGAAGAATAATGAAATTTCCACTATCCTTCCGTCCATCCATCGCCAACTGCGACCCTTACCCTGCCTGTGTGGACGTGGACATTTCATTTCCTTTCCGTAACTAGCTTCCTTGCTCGCTATATTTTCTATTTTCCTCCAATACATTCAACTATATCCTCTCTACCCAGCCCACTCACACGTGTACCACCTCTAGAGCACCCCCTTCCGAGGGGTGATTTTACCATTTTTTTCCTATTCCTTCGGGGGTAGGAAGTTATTTTCTCTCATAAATCTTCCTAGCAAACACACAAACCCACGCCATCATCGAGAAAGTCCCTTAATTCCGACCATCCCCCAAACCAATAACACAACTCCGCTGGTAGTGATCCTGTCTCCTGTGGGTGTGTGTGTGTGTTGATACATAGACGGTTTTTTGCAACATACCCTTTCCGGCTCCTTGCTTTCCTTGCCGGTGCTGCTTCTTATGGGAGCGTCGTGTAACAACCGAACCAAAGAGCATGTACAACGTGAGCTGATAGTAGATGGCGGAGACTCAAACATCGAGTTTCTATATGTTCAGAAAGGGCATCACCGCTCCTTGCCAAAACAAGCCCCCAGACATAGACACACACACACGCACACAACTACATGATAATGCTGCAGACATTTGTAGAGCTTAACGTAAAACGAGATTCTGTTTCGAGGGGTGGTGATCGAAAACTCCCTTGGCAGTAACGGGCCCAAAAGGACGAGAGATACGCCGATACGCATGTGTACCGAAAGGACACGATAGCGCGGATGTGGGACGAATGGGAAAAGCGTTCCATTGCCGCGTCTGTGCGCAGGATGAAAAAGGCTAGCTAGTACCGCAACGGAGCGAAGGATTCGCCAGGACTCCGAGAGGGTGGCCACAACATAGCTGGCTGACTCGTTCTCGTTCAGTGACTATCTTTCCTGCTCGTTTTCCGCACCCGTTTGCTAGCTGTTTTCCTCGCGCCATTGCGCCCGCAACATGATCCAAAAGTGAGGAGAAAAAAAAACAAAAAAAAAAGGATCCAACCAACCCGTCATTCGGCAGGACTTCAAAATCCCCCCCCTCGAATACATCGACGAAGGTGAACGAAAGCGCACAAAATACGGACGCACCAGGTGAACAATGTTCACGATGCTCGAGAGCATGACTTTCTCTTTATGGTTCAATTTGTAGCTGAAAACGTATGCATGCTATTTTTGGTTTTATTACACTCTTAATGCTAATGAGCTTTTGGTTAGTTTTGTCGTTTTCAGTTTACGATCAAGCAACCAAACCCATCCTCTCAACAGGCATTCTTCACAGTCATGGAAGGGGTAAAGAAAAAACTATAGAAATTACGATCTCCCGACAAAGGAGGCCATGATCGCAACGGATATCCAATTATGTATGATGATCCAACGGTTCCTAGATGTGGGAACATCATAATCATGCGCCGTGAGACTCCTCCTCGATAAGGACTTCAAACATAAAACGCGTAAAGCTCTCAGCGTCCATCTTTAGCTCGTGTGCCGGGCCAACACAGTGACGAGCAGCACTTTGGAAGACACAAAAGTAACCTCTGCAGCATCCTTCCCTCAAAAAAAGCAACACACCCGATGGAGATGCCGTGTCTCAAGAGCGAATCCTAAAAGGTTCGATGTCCTTTCCATGAAATACGCCGTGTCTCCGTGCGGTGTTGTGTGTGGTTTTGTTTTGCTCCTGTATGTTCCCTGCCAAAAACCACCCCACGGCTGACTCACACAACCCCGCGGTCCTTTTCCCACCCCCAACAAAAGCAAGGGATGATTGTGAGCCTTTTCTCGCTCGCTCACTCGCTCGCTCTCTTTTTCCAATGCTCTCGTTTCGTTGTGGCGTTCCTTTTGTTGCTCACAGCAAAATTTTGGGACTTGTTCCTCGATTCTCAAACAACATAAATCGTGCTCTCTCGCTTCCCCCGCACACGCAGGGGACTCGCTTTCACCTTTATTTTTTCCCGCTCATTCGCTGGTGAACTGCGTTAAAAAAGCCTGTCGAAATTAGCTCCCTACGGGCGGCTTGTTTAATTTCGCATTCCTTCCCATCCATGCAGCAACAGCACATGGCACATGGTAGCGGCTAGGGATGCTGTGCTTTCGACCGCTTTAGGTCGATGGTTTCAATTTTACTATTACACATCCCCTCCTTTCATCGAGACGGTACATCTCGCGGCAAGATGAGAAGTAGTCACAGTCCGACGAGTCCCCCGCACGGAACTCGAACCGGGTCGTCGTCGTCGTCGTCGTTAGACAGTCAACCCGTGCCCGATGTCTACCATGTGTTTTAACCAACCTCACCGTTAATGTGTCTGCTGTTTAGGGGAGCTGTATCTCTTTTTTTGTCATGTAGCTCCCATTTTTTCCCCACGTTATGGAAACGAACGTACGAGCTTCACTCTAAAGCAAAGTGCACGATAGAACGGAGAAATTAGAGCGTTTTAGAGAACAGAACATGTGAACATACAGGCACCCTCGAGGACTTCCAAAAAACACAACATTCGACATTTAATTTAATCCTGACGGGTCGACCCCGCCGGACGGGAAGAACAATTTGTGCTGATTATTCACGCTCAAGAGGCGTTGCTGGATGCGACCTAACGAGCAATGTATGGGATTCCTTCATCCACTCTTTGGGACGACTTCGTTTTATGAGGCGCACGTTTTTTTTTTGTCGTTATGCTTGAGGGGCAACAGCAACAGTTTCCACCGAAACAACGAGCCGCGTTTGTCCGTTTTGGGTTCTTTTCGATCGACCCATTCTCTCCGTTTCTCTCGCTCTTTTTAGCTCATCTGAAGGCTCCACAACCATCACCTTTGGCAGCTGCCCGTGCGGCCAATCGACGGATGGTGCAACTTGACACAGTGAAACCAACCGTCGGGATCATAAACAAACGGCCGCATACCGCCGCGAGGAGCAAAAAGAAGCAGAAAACATAACACGCGGTGGTTCAGCGAGGACTTGGCGAGGCTTCGAAAACCCGCTCTCACTCTCACAGTCTTTCGCTCTTTCTCTCTCTCGCGTAGGTTTGAGAGAAAATTGCGCTTGCTTTGGGCCGCTGCCACAGCAACGCGATGAGAGACACCGATGCTAGTTTGACAGATCGAAAAACTCAACAAAAACAACCCTCACAAGGGGTGAAGAATTGGGAAGCACCCTTGGAAACTGTCAACGATAGGCAAGAAAGGGGAGGCAGAGAAAGCCCAACCTGGTGGAGGTGGCGGCTACTGGGGGAGTCGGAAGCGAGGGCACGAGGTCAAACAACACGCGATAAACAGTGACACAAGGAGCGCCGGGTCTTGGATGACTTTGGATGGGTTTTGAGCCCAACAAAAACCGGTTTTTTGACAGCGACTTCTGGACGCACACACACACACACGCGCGCACGCACGCACCGGGAGAACCGAGCAAAACGCTTGCTTTCTCGCTCGCGCACGCGTTGCTGTTGTTTCGCAGCAGGCTACACCAGCGTTTGGAGAGCGTTTTCTTCAGTAAAGTCATCGTTTTCGAGGAAGTTTCAGAGCGCCGAGGAACAAAGCCATAAAAGCGAACCGTTGGAGCGGTTTGTACCCGGGAGAAGCTGGAGACGAAAGCAAATGGAAAACGACGAGTGGAGGGGAGGGCACTAAATTCTAGCGAAACGAACCCCCCCCCCTCAAGGGCCCCTACGTTGGCTGGAGCCGGAGGAAAACGATGATGCTGTGGGGGTAAACCCATATGCGACCCCGTTTCTTTTTTTTTTGGTGTGCGCCCTTCAGTCGTGGAGAGGAGAACCGCGAGCACACAAAAAAGATGGTCGGCGGGACCTCGCGGAATCCGCGGATTTAACGAGAGGACGTGATAGAGCGAAACAAGCGTGATAGAGCGAGAGCGCAAAACCCCCCCTGCGCCGGTGCATTCGGCAATACAGCCAACCGGGCTTTTGGGGTTGAAAAAGCAATAATAAAATGGTCTCTCTTCTCGCGTGCCGTGGACCTCCCTTACCACCCTTAAATGGCGGCGGTGGCGACGGCTGGGGGCTAAAACGAAACACGAAAATAACTCGTTTCCTGCGACAGAGTGAGAGAGCGAGAGAGCGCACTGACCAGGTCGATGGGGATTGTGCGAGTGAGATGTAATGCTCGACGGAATTATGCACATGCTGCCTTCGATCGGGATGACGACGATGAGCGGGTCCGCAATGAAAGAGCCTACTTTGACCCTCTGGTATGTGTGCGAGCGAGCGAGAGGCTATAAAACTGGTCGGACCGGGTTGGGTTGATGGATCCTCGCACCCTCGCGTGCACCCTCCTACCCTGCTGCTTCACCCCTATTATTGCCACAACCCACAACACCGGCGCACTGGCAGCAGACCGGGTAGGCATCAGGTTTCGCGTGTCCCGAAAGGTTGAGCCTCGTTTGGAAAAACACAAGGGGCAAGCGTGTGTATTGGTCGCAGGACAAAATCGGACGCACACATACACGCGCGACGAATCATCATCATCCCTGCAGGAGGGTGGCAGCAGGGGTGAGCTTCAGGAGGACAAAATTTATGGCACACTCTCAACGCGCGAATCGAGAGGGCCACCGGAGCATGGCGGCATGTGTGCGCTTCTTTTCAATGTCGTCATGATTTCCACTACGAGACGCGTTTATCGCGTCGTGGGAGGTGTTCGATGGCGGCGTGCGATGAAAAACACATTCGCGTGGTGAGTGGTGGAAAACCCCCGGAAAGGGGTGACGGAAAGGCGCAACGATATATCCTCTGTTATGGAAATTATCCGCTCGCGGTGCGCCGATTTTCTCTTGCTCTCGTTCTCTCTCTTTCTAAGAGATCTCTCTTGCGTCATGAGAGAAGGTGCGGTACAAAGAAATACATATGGAACGAGAGAAGGCAGCATAACAATGCTCCGGGAGCTGGAATGGCAGCAAGAAAAAAAAGCCTAGCCGACTCGCAGCAAGCGATGGTGCTTGGCTCGCCGCCAGCAAAATAGGGGATGCAGGAGCACGAACGAAACCCGCGATTTAGAGTAAATAAAAAGAAAATACGAACCTATTCTTTAACGCACAAAAGAAAAACAGAAACAAAGCATCGTTAAACGAACGAAATGAAATGATAGCTAATGTAAATGGGGCGAAAAGTAAATGAATAAAAAAAAATTATAAACAAATAAATACCTTTTGGTAAAAAACATAGAACCGCGTGGTCGATCCATGTTAAATGGCGGGGTGTGTTCGCGTCCCACGTGCCGGGGGGGGATGATGTGGGAGAGCGTGTTGGGAAACGACGACGAAAAGGGCCGTACAGAACCGATAGAAGGTGGGATGGGTAAGTGTGTTAGTTGACGGCGAAAAGCCCGAAGCAACAAGCGCGGTATTAAATGAAACGCAAGGATGCAGCACGGTGGCGGCGATGCAGTTTCTTCATGGTATGCGCTTCACCCCCGATGCACTGGGGAAGGGGCGCAAATGAAAATCTGATAATACACAGGCACACATACAACACGCACACACACACGGGTGATGAGAAATGGCAAAGGAACCGATGTTACACCACGACGTCACGCATTCCAAGCGCGGAACGAAAATGAAGCAAACAAAAAAATACAAGGAAATTAGCACACAAACAAAACGGCCACGGTTGTCAAACGAAACACGCCAATCGTAAATGTGGTCGCGCGAACCAAATCCATCGGCGCAGCAGCTCACGCCGGGGATGGAATGTTTGTGTACCTTTTATCCTTTTGCAGCCGCCCTTCGAAGCCACGCGTGTGTGTGTGCGAGCGTGAGCGAGAGGCACGCGAATGAGAGGGCTTTATAGAGGTATGGCTGGTTGCTTCGATGCAATTTGTTGACAGTTGATCAGACGAGCACACTGCTTCAGAACGCGCGTCCTTTTCCGACGTATGATCGACGTATGACAGGCTAGCGTTACACGAGACCGTTACAAGGCGTTACACCGGTGCTATCGTTTCTAGTTTCTTCAGCGAACTGCTTGACCCGTTTACGGTGCCAATTGACTGATGATGATGATCGGTTGTTTCGTGTGCCTGCAGCACAGGTCTAAGCGATCGCGTGTGATGATCCCGAGACTATAGGCACGCACACGCACATGTACACACACACGCGCGCTCGCGTATGTAATTAAGCCACAAACCTACAGTGCCGGTGCTAGCGCTAGAGACCCCTTTAGACGGAGGTCTCCCCCACATTCACGCACACAAACGCACACATTCCACATCAAGGACACGCGTTGTCGTTTGTTCGTTTCCTTTCACCGATTCGGGACCCATCACATCGATTAATGCCTGCCCAACAACTGCGGTGCAGCGATGCAATTGTGCAGCGCGAAATTGCTCATGAATCGGACAGCACTATAAACCGACCCCCGTGTGAATCATCCGCGACTTGCGAGCAGCAGGGATGCGAAATGAACGAGCACGAACACCAAACGCCAAAACAAAAAGAACACGCAAACCTTCTACGAAACTTCACGCGAGTTGCCGCGACGAGAAGAGATTTCGTGCGGATGATCGCGAGGAACGAAACAGTCTGACTGACACAGTTCGCTCGTCTCGTCCATTAATGCCAGCAGCAGCCATCGACTCTCCCCCGGCGTTGTCATGCCTTGCTGCACCCTCCTCCCAGCTCAAGGGTGATGGTGTGCACGCGTGCGTGTGTGTGTGTGTGTGGTCGGGTGAGATGTGTGTGAATGTGGTGCTGTGGGTCTGGTTTTCCTTCTTTTTCCTGCTGGCTTTTTCCACGCAGCAACACAACAACGCTGTACAATCAGGCACCCGCGCACTCCATCGCTGAGGAGCGATGCTTTGTCTCGTTCTATCTTTGGTTGTCTCACTCGGTTGCTTTGTTTTGCGGCGCAGCAGTCCCAGCGGACGTGTGTAAGCGATTGAAACGAATCGAGGGTTTCTTCGCTTCTTGCTTGCTTTTCTTGCTGTTCAAACCAACCCTTAGGCTGTTCGAACAGTAGAGGGCATTCAGCCACTGCGAGGAAGAAGAAGAAGAAGAAGCCACGCATACCAGCGAAATTGAATTGGCTTCACATCGTACCACTCGCGCACACACACACATCCAACGAGGCAACGATTCGACGTGGTGTGCGCGCGCACGCACGTTTGAAAAGAAAAATGAAACTACACCACATACCAGCCACCCTACCCTGTGTACTTTCAAAACCCAACATCCTCCCGGGAGAACACAAAGGACCGGCTCATCGTGCCATCTCGCTTTGCCACTCGGAATACACACCGATTGGGAAGAGAAAAACGAAAACCTTCCCATTACCGATCTCCAGGGTGGCGGCGTTTTCAACATTCAACGTGGATCATAGCCCCGGGAGTGGAAAGCAAGTGGGAAAGGGAAAGAGCACACACAAAAAAAACACACATAAAAACCCATCATCATATCACTACCCCCCACCATTATGTGTTTCGCTTGTCGCATGCGCTGTTGTGTGCCGCCACCCTTGGGCACATTCCGGCCTGCTTTGCCTGTATGCGTGGCGATTGTGCGGACCCACCCCTAGAGGCGTTTAGGGGTGCGCACACGCTAGAAAGAGCCAACCAGCAGCCAGCTGTGAGGCAGCGTGCGTGAGAAAGAGACCACTAGAGGCTGCGGAATGGTAAAATGCTGTAAAGCAACATCAAACCCCCGGGTAGGATGATGGAATGAAGGGAGCTGGCAGCCGTACGGGAGGGACGACGGAATTAAGCATTCGCTTCCCGGGAAGTGGTGCGTTGGGCGATGAAAGAGGGAAAAAAATGAGAAAGGAAAAAAAAAGATTTCCAACGGCCGTGTGCCTCGCAGCAATGGCGACTGCGCATGAGAGTGCGGACAAACGAATGGTGCAATTCAAGGGAAGGAGACCTTTTGCTCGCGAGGGTTGATGGAAGGGAACGCAAGGGGCCCTTTCGGGGAGGATATAATCACCCCTCCGATACCGGCCACAGCAGCATATATTAACATTTGCACCCTACACACACAGCATGGCAGCCATACTGAACAGAGGGCGCACACGAGCGAGCGAGATGACACGACCCGGCTAGGTACGGGAGCGTGAGCGAGAGAAACGTTTCCTTTTAATCTACAGAGTGGTTGAAGCCACCATCCAACCCAAGGGAGGACACGTCGAATGCTTTCTTGGGTCTGGGATCGACGCACGATGGCAAAGGTTGCAGGAGGGAGGTTGATGAGAAGGAAAGAGAGTTTCTATATACATAGGCAAACGGGGCGAATTTTTAGAGGAGGGGAGACTAATGTGACTTCAGGCCGGTCCCTTTGCCAGATGTTACCCGAATGGGACCATGGGATGTGTGTGTGTGTGTGCGAGGATGTGTGATGAAAAAGGAAGACAAATATTCCAATTATATCTGCAGCAGATGCGAGGAAGTACAAACAGGATGACTTGGGTCGATCGAGAGAGAGAGAGAGAGAGAGAGAGAGAGAGAGAGACAGGAAGGGAAAACAAAAGCGACCACTGAAACGCTGAGTTCAATCGTCGTGATAAAGCGATTTCGTTGGTTGGGCACATTAGAAAAAAAAGCTATGATATAATGACAGGACACGATTCACTCTTGGATGCATCGTTGTAAACGCAAGCGCACGCGGTGTGTCCAGTCTACAACTGTAGAGCAGAAGCCAAGAGGACTCGCTTACATTTGTTAGGAATTTCCTCATCAACTGCTGTAACATGCTTACGAATTGCTGCTGATCCAATTATCTTCACAGGACACGAACCTTACTCACAGAGACACACACACATACTGAGGTGATCAAAGGATTACGAATACTAAGAGCAGCGAGAGAAAAGTAGAAGGTTCTCGCTTTCTTTGGCTCTCTCACACGTTTTTCTTTCCCTTTCTCTCTTTGGTTACATTATTTTACATAACTTATTCATCAAACGAATAACACTTCTCTGTGTAATCAGCTTATCATGCAATAAACACTCAAACATCCCTTTTTCGTTGTGTGCATTCATTAAAGGTTACATAAGATAACTTGTGGAGCTATCAAAATCAATTTTTGATATAACGTAAAGCACAGAATTATATAAAGCTGTATAATAATATAATGTTTCGACATGAAATATCCCATTATTCCACGAAGACAATGGAGATCCTCCACGCCATCTCGCAACTAAAGTGTAGCAAAAAAGAAAATACGATCATACCACTCATCGGATGATCGGAGGTACCATGAAATTACAGAAGAAATACTCCCATGTTGGTATGGTGGTGCAGTGGCTTCTTCGTATTTCCTTTTCCGTGGCCCATTAACCCCGCAGGATCCTGAGGGACCGGCCTAGTAAGCCATTATTATTATTAATGTCCATTTTCGATTTTTCTCTTCACTCCGTTGGTCATCACGGATCCCTCAGATATTCCACCATTTATCATCTGTTCCATTCGGGGCGTCGTCGTAACAGGATTTTGTTTCTCTGCAGACAACTACCCCTCCCAGGCTCGGAAATGCCCAGCACGCATTGTGCTTATTCCCAGTAAGGGGGTGTTCTAGTCGCGAAACGATACAAAGAGAGTTTTTGGTGTTGCTCGTATGTAGCTTATATGTATGCTATGAGTTCACAATCAGAGAATGGAGTGGGGTGGATTTAATAAAAAATAAAGCTTTGTTTCATGCCTTAAATAATAGAATTTTATCGCTTTGTTGATTAGTTGTTATATAATAAAACACAACTAATATTTATGATAAAATTGATTATGGAAAATTGATTAAATGTTCTCCTTGTTTTTTCATTCCACACATTTTTTATGATAAAATATGAAATAAGATTAATTATGTTTAACTATTTTCAATAGAAATACATCATTCGTAATATAAAACATATAAACATATTTAACATATTTAATAAACTTAAAAAATGTTGAAAAATTTCCTCTTCATTGAAAAGGGTCGTGCAATGTTATTTACCGTATCATAAGAGTAAGAATATTGCTATTATGCACCAGGCTTCAAGTTTAAAATTTTATAAATACATCATTTTTTTCACCTTTACTCCAGTTTGCATGACTCTGGGATTGCAAAATAAAAATCAAAAGCACATTTCAACAACGAAATAAAACGAACAATCCGGTAGAAGGCACCCTTGATTCCTGCTACAAAAAGCGACACAAAAAGGATGGGGAAGGAATTTAACGAGCACGAAAAATGCCCCGAGGGAGAGAGAAAAGGATCTTCATTCATTTGTTCCCTCCGCTATTCTGCCATTTTCCACATCAAGCACATCACCCTTGGTGTTGCTTCCATTTTTTCACTTCTTCCACCCTTCGTTCTTGTGTGTTGTCCCCGCAATTCCCTCTTTCTCGAACCCCTGCTGCCCGTGATCGTCCATCACCTGAAGCTATGCCGTGTTTTTAAGGCAAATGATCACACACGAAAAGGAGCGCGTTGGAGACGGAACTTACGAAGGAAGGAGATGGCAAAATGGACAACACGAAAATGACTACAACATAATTTATACCTTTCGGGCATTCTTCCAGTTCTCCTTCCTTGATGAAGCTCGTCCGGTATCGGGCTTCGAGTCCTCTTTTAAAACCCTCTCTCTCCCGCACACCGAATCACTTAGGCAAGACCCTTGTCCTTTCGAAACTAATCACTTTTTATCGCTTATTTTCGTTGCTTTTGTGCTAAGATACGGGCTAGCAACAGAAATAAAACAAACGTGAATGATCAACGTGAAAAAGATAATTAATCTGTCGATCGTTTTTAAGCGCGTTCCTTTGATAATACAATATTAAAAAGTTACACATGGATGCAAAGATTAGCTCACGTAAATATGTACAGATTCACAGTTTAAGTTTTATAAGTTTTTTCTATTGTTCAAATATTCTAAACAAACTACTCAACAGCAGGAATAAAAAAGAAAGCAAATTACAAAGGAAGAAGGAATAAAAAAAGAGAGAGCACCAGAAAGGTCCTGTCAGCGCAGCAGGCTGTGATCGCGAGCAAATATTTAACAAAGTTGTGTATTTTTTCACCTCCATTCTCTCTCCATGACATGCTTAGATCACGCAGAGCGGTCTCAATGGTAGCACGGTTCCAGTATCACAGGACATATTCACCCTCCGCTTAAAACGGCATAAAATCTCCCCATTGTTGAGGGGTACCATTCGCCCCTTGACCACGCTGTGTCGGTCCTCTTCCCTATCCGATCAACGACAAAAAATAACACACTCGATTGGCATAAGCCCGAAACATTGTTCACTCGCACGCAAAGGGGAAAGAGAGGACATAAATCTCCTTTCCCTCCTGTTTTTTTTCTGTTGAGTATAGGCGTTGAAAAACTTTCAGTATAGTGCAGCACCGGGAGGAGGTAATGACAATGGAAATACATCGATGCCATACGTTCCGCCATTACGAATTGTGCCTCTGTTGCGCTCGAATCGTCGACCCTCCTATCATTACCTAACGAAGCATACCGCCACGGAAAAGGGGATGGAGAAGGACGATGGTGGTGGTGAAAGGGAAATTCAAATCGACGCTTTGGTTTAACAGGCGAAAATTGACACTGCGGGCGCCATTTTGTACAGCGATACGCAAGAGTTTTAAAAGCTTGCTTAAGCGTTGGAAAAAAATATCCGCAGGGCTTCGGAAACGAACGTTTTACGTTCTGCTTTCACATAAAATGGCGTTGCAGTCTTATCTTTTGATTGGATAAGTGGGTTTGAATACTTATGGATTGTAAATTGGTGATCTTATGAAAGCTATCAATACTATTAAAAACATATTCAAGTAAACAGCTGATTAATTGAATGTTGAAACGAATCTCTTGCATATCAATCACATACTACAACTAGGAAGTAAATACTATAAATCGTCTTACTATATACAATGCAAAGCAAATTAATACACTGTACGATCGTAAGATGATCCACAAAGATGATCATACAGTAAGATCAATCAATAATTCCTTAAAACAATTGTGTGTGTGTGCTTCGAATGCGCAGGCCTTCTTGCTAATGAAAATTTGAATCAATTTCTTGCTAGTCATTCAAAATAGTGATCAACTGAATAATAATAAATAATGATCAATTGAGAAATGCAATGAACCTAAAAGAAGTACTGTAGTTCAGCCTTTAGTATTTCAACATTAACTAGCTCATACAGTCATTTGGTTTGATCATGATCATTCATTATAGTAAAATAAGCTTCGAAATATCATGAACTCACCTTATTGTATCATTTGTTATCCCAGAGAAAATAATAAATCACTGGTCTGCTATCTTTTTTTCTGCGCAATCGCTAATCAGATCAAGCATGCTTCAAATAATCGCTCTTCAGTAGATCTCCGTTTAAATTGAATCTGTAATGCAAAACATTAAAATAAAAAAGGTCAGATTTGTATGATTCAATGTTAAAATATATATGCTAAAACTAAACACGGCATATGAAATGTCTAATGACTATGAAATGACTAAGAGTAACATGTACCTAAGCACATGCGCACAAAGAACGCAATTAAAATGATTCGGAAGGCATATATGTGAACAATTTAGTGTATAAGTACCCTTATCAAATTCCAATTGATGCCCAGAAAACTTGAGCACACCTTCTGCTTTTTAAAATGTGAATCGTTTTATACACCTCGAAATTGTGCGATGTACATCGAAGAAATATTAAACTAACAAAGCATGACAAATAGTTAATCGTTTAAACGACTAATCTAGACGAGATCCGTCACTAGTATTAAAACACCTAGCGCAGCGATCGTGAAATCTGAGAAGCAGAAATTACGATTCTTTAGCAGGATTATACCGTAAATAGCACATAACCAAGTTTAATGATACATGCCAACGTGATGCAATCATCCATTATGGATTTATCAATTATGGAGTTTTGTGAATAGATGCTTATAGCAGCGGAAGTTCGTGGCACATAAATTTCATCTCATATCTAAGACTCAAGAAGGTTTCTAGGTTCGTTCGCAATCATATTCTAAGCAAGCCAGTCATTTTCTTGGCTCTCGTTCGCACCAGTCCTTTTAGTGCGACGCCATCTCTTTCGCCATTCGTTACCATCCCAAGGCTGGCTTCCGGTCACAGGGTTGGAGGGTTGGCGATGGCGACAGTGATCGCAACCCCGTTTTGAAGAACAAGAACAAGAAACCAGGCGCACACACACTGTTTGACTTCCCCCTCCCAATTTTGACGAATGTAGCACTGTTCTCTCTTTTACACCCAATCCCCAGTGAGGAAAAAAGACGACTGATGGTATCATTCGATATGGGTAAGCCGAGAGCATGGCGAGATGAAAAGAGAAAGCGAAACCGCACATAGCACTCTGGCAATAAAAATTAATAGCCTTGGAGGGGAAACTGAATAGGGGTGGTATATAAGGAGTCGAAAGAAAAAATGGTGGAAAAATTTCCCCTACCACTGACAAACGCAGGTTTATGGGAATATTGAAAAAGGAAAAAAACAAAAAAAAAGAATGTGAACAACGTTCCACCTTTTACTGCAGCTAAGCGAGATCCTAGTCGAAATTTAACAGAATGAGCAAGATATACGTATCTTCTAAACGGTTTCGATTTTTCTATTCTTCAACAGAGTTTTTTTTTCTAATTCTAGGTTATGAAATAGGAGCTCCATTCCATAAAGAGTAAACAAAACCGAAGAATGCATGAAAACGTCTATCAACCAGCCGAACGAATGGGTGTTCCGCGTCGGTTCAACCCATGAGGTCTAATTATACGACCGAGATAGGGAAAGAGAGGGAAAACGAGCGAGAAAACACGATGAAAAATTACCATTGTAAGTGACCGAGTGATTTTTAAGATTCATTTTTACATCGTTGTCCTGAAGCTTCGAACGTAAAGTGCATTTGAATTTATGTAAAATTTTCGTTAACATTAGACCCATCGATCATTGGTAATAAATCGAAGAATCGTTACTGAATCGTTAAAGACACCTTGCTGTGCAAAAATTTGGGAAAATGCTTTAACAGAATAAAACGGAATAATCTGCAACCATCTTACGCCCCAAATAAAATATGCTTTCCTGTCTAACCTGCCTTCTAAGCAATGGAAGTGACATTTATTCGTCTCTCTATGTTCAAAACTACTTTGTTTATTGACTCATTTCATTTGCGTGATTAGCACCCGCAAGATGGGCGAATCTCTTGGTGGGAATTGCGTAGAAAACAGAGCAAACTAAATGAAGCTGATGAAACCGGAACAGACTCAGTCGGGAGAAACCAACACTTCGGACAGGTGAATACATTGATGGTAATAAGTAATGCAAGAGCGACCATTGTCCAAGATATATGTAACGTAGCCAGAACATGACAAAATGCGCACGGGTGAGAAGGAGAACAAATGTATGATACTGTGCTCTAGAGTGGTTAATTCCCACTGCGGGATAGAGAGATAGCCCCATGACGGTATAGTAATTAGACAGTAAAAAATGCCTATTTTGACACAATATGTTAGGAACCGGCTTGATCAGACTAACTTGAAATTCTTATCGATTGAAGCATATATAGAAGCTATTTAAAATCTTCTTTTTGTATCAAGAAAAGTAATAAAAAGATACACATAGCAATTGAATGTTTACATTGAATTGTGTTATTGGGTTTCGTTTGAAGAAACCGATTATTTCAAGTCAAAACAAACGAAAACTGATGTGTATTCTAGCACAGAAACACGGAACAATGAATTTAGAATCTACAAAAAAGAAACAAATTTGTTATATAATGTATTTAAATTAAAAATTTAAACATTTTTAACGTTTTCCTGCTTCCCGACGGATATCACCCTGTTTGTGATTCGTATCGTTTGCAGCTTCGACTCGTCATGCCAAACAAAAGGACGTCTTTTGGGAGTCTCGAGTTTCTCTGCTTTGTCGATGCGATCAAAATGCATATTTCTTTTGGAATAACTTTAATTTAAAAGACGTTTCATGACAATTCCGTGAAAATTCGACTCCGTGAGACCGGCGGCGTAGGTTGCCGGAAAAAAGTTCCGTCGGCAGCCGCGCTACCAAAGTACCAGGAGACAAGGCCCGCAGCAGTCAAACCGGCTGGGCCCATTTGCGGCTCGTTCCTGACACGATGAATCTCAACGGGCAGCCTTTGCGTTACGCCGAGCGAGAGCAAAGATGGCGCCCTGAAGCAAAAAGAGAAAGACAGCGAACGCAAAAGTCCGAGAGAGATAGAGAGCGCGAAAGAAAGAGAGGGGAAAACGATGAGCGTGCAAGAACGATGAGAAAATAACACAGCTCAAAACTCACGCCAGCAGCTCGCCGCATTCTCCATTTTTCTTTTAGCGTACATCGCGACGTAGGAAGGCGAATGGCGAGAGCCAATCCAAGGAACATCGCTCGGTTTCCATGACCCCAGCACTGGCGTGGAGGAAACGGGAACCGAATCCGAAAATAAAGCTATGCCCCGGCAGCCACCGCGCGATTCATGAATATGGAGAACATCGCGGGAAGAAACGAAACGGACCTGAACAAACCACGAACAAAAACATGCAACGAAACACATTGTCGGAGGGGTTTTTCGTTACATGCAAAGGTGCTGCGTATTGAGCGAAAAAAAGATGGCAGAGCACGCACAACCGCCGGTTGAATGGTTTAGCCGCTTCGACCAGCAACGGGAGAAAGTAACAGGCGCTCAAGACCATTACCGAGCATGACGAGTTTTGGGTTCGGGGGAGGTAGCACGTACGTTGTAAGAAAGAGAGAAATAAATCCGTATGAGTGTGAAGGGCGATTTAAATAGAATGGTGTGTGTATTACATTGCATTCTGAGTATAGAGCAAATTTTCCACGCGTTCAGAAAGTAATGGTTGGCCATCATTCGTACGCCTAGTAAAGTATTAGTAGCATTCAGCATCAACCATTAAAATGATTTCACAAACTGTAGAGGTACGGAATAGAATTCACTGCAAGAAAAAGGGAATCTTTGACGGCGACCCATTTGTTTACACCACCTGTCTGACACGCACACATTGCCAACAACCGTCGATGTCCGACGCCAAACGCACCCCTATCACTACGAGCGTGAATGCTGGTGCTGTCAGTGGTTGGCAGCATAACTGACAGCATCACACAGTCGGGAAACGTCAACATTTCGGAGGCGCGTTTTACACACTGCAAGCACTGTGTGGGGTTTATCGCGCTGATAATAAAGAGTGACAATAAAAGCGGTGTAAATAAAAACAAAAAAGCAAATCATTCCTATCGTGGAAACTGGCCAAAAATTTATGTGTTTATTTTTAGCCGCGCACGATCCTAGCGCCTGTACACGCTTATGTGCAGAAATTACGTACCGTGTGATGCATGATAACGAGCCACAATAGATAGTGCGCTCCGGCAGATACAACCAATCAGTTTGTGAAGTTCATCATTCGCGTAAGGTAGTGCAATTCTTTTCGCGTAATACCATCGCCCAACGGGCTTCCCACCGATCAGGTTTTTCCTCGCGAGATCTCTCTGTCTCTTGGTGTTTTACACTTTTGGGGGTAAGTGATAAATGTCAAAAAAACAGCTGTGCACATGCCGGTGCGTCCGGCAACAAACAGAGGCGCGTAATTGTGATACAGCCCTTTGGCTTAAAAATGACCTTGAACATATCTCCCTGCAATCGGGGTGGCAGACGGAGAAATTGTCAATGGGACAGAGAAGAATTAGGGGTAACTGTCAAATGAACGAGCATAGGCAAAACATCGCCACGGCGGTCGAGCATACGCATACCAAAAAAGGGAACAGTGCTGTGTGGTAGTGAGAACGTAAGAGCCAACAGTTTACCGGCCGGGAGGCGAAACGGCGCAACGTTGCCAGATTGTCGGGCACGCACTTGTGTGTCGCTGGTGGTACAGCAATCTCTAAACAATCTCTATGAATAAATAAGTTTGCCGAAAAGGCGGCGTGCAGAAATATGTTTGGAAAATATCGTAAGATACGTCAGAAAAGACCACAAATTGCTTGGGCATATAGGCCAATAATGAGCCTGCAGTGAAAAGATGTTGTGGCTTACGCTGTAATCCTAAACCACGAACATCTAACATTTGACAAACGACCGACGGCTTTTTCAAATAAAGCTATAAGCATTTTTAATATCTTTGAAATATATCGTATCAAATTCTTTATCGTTATGACTAGCGTTCAAACAATTCACAAAGTTATCTCAATGTTTTCAGAAATTGTTTCTCAAAATTTAATTGAATGTTCATACATGTATGTTAGCTGCAAAATATATTCTTACTTTTAAAATAACTAATCTATGTTACACATCAGTGATGTGTCAAAAATGTTAGATCTATTTGACTAACACATGACCATAAAGCATATGTCACTATTGCAAGATATTGAGACCCATGTTCCTCTCGGTGAAAGTTTCATACAGCATATTTTTTCCAATGTGTATGTTACGCTGTTATGCTGTTTTATTGTTACCATATTTATTTATGAGCAATTTCTCTGTTATCCATCAAATTTTGTTCAACCATAGCCAAACTCCTTTTGCCGTAGCAGCGATGCTGAAGGGTTCACAATTTGGCAATGCGTCCCTCTCACATCGTCCTTTTTTTCGGGATAATCATCAACCCAACGGTTGCTGCCTTTTTCACCCATGCTGCAACCAGAAACCATATGATGGCTTGCTAACCTTGATCTACTTCCCAAAAGCAATGTCCGCTCCTTCTTCAACCCTCTGGCTCTTCTTTGCACACCATCGCGCTATATGCTACAGGCCATCAACCTATCACCATGACCCCCTGCCGCTTCACAAACGCCAACGCCCGGCATTAAACGCCGCTGCGCCAATATCATGTGTGGCACCGCAAGAACGGAATCGAATGAAATATGCATCGAGTCGCCACCACGGGCGAATGGAAAGTATCATTTTTCGTCAAATAAATAGCGAATGTGGCACAACTGCGGTGCATTATTTTCACAGGGGGCGAGTCAGAAATGGAACAATGCTAAAGCTAGTTTAAAACAAACATTTGCTACCTCCTTTGGTTAGTTGGTAAACTAAAACAAACTATTTTGCTTAGTGAACCTGCAAATGAATCTATAAATCAATGGAAGTCGATAAATATTTGAAAAACATAGGAAAGTTCATAGCAAATGCAGAACGATACAGAAAAAACCCATCCTGATAAATGTACTGTCAAACTGATAAATGTATCACAAATCACTGTCAAAGTTAAGCATCATAGCCGTTAAAATGAATGGAAACTGACGGAGCCGCTCATTATCTAGTCCCGAACGATTCTCCATTTATGTTAGGAATCGCACAGAAAAAAAAACAATAGAACCCGAACGTCTGCCTGTCCTTCTTTACTCTACGGCTCATCGGCGACCTGATGACCGTTCCGGGGCATGAAATTTCTATTGTCCGATCAGAGATCATTCCTAGACGAGGTCGTAGAACAACCGAATGTGAAATAGTCACATGGTGATGTTCGTACATTTATGTCCTTCATCCCGGTCATCCTGCCATAAGAATCTTCTAATTTGGCAACGTTCCAGGAAGGCCATTCGTAAGACACGTGTGGTGGTTCACTTGCAAGGATATCGGTGAAAGTGATAGCCCTATCCGTAGTAGGTTTTGGAACGAAGTGCATGTGATAACAATGTCAAAAAAAAGGACGCAGACAGGGTAAGCTTATCAGGATCGTCGTGCGATGTCCTTTCACCCATCCGCACTTGGGTTTCCTTGCCAAATCAGAAGGAGTTAATAACGATGTGCTCACGTCAGTTGGCGGGATGAAATGTGTTCGAAAGTGGCCTTTCCATCCACTTCCAATGGAGAGCTGCCAGAGACAGGTCAAGCTCTTGCGAAACGGATATTTATGTCTAATCATCGATGATTTTCGGTTGAGTTTCTTCACCTGCAAGATGATGCCTGAGCAGGGACATGTGACAATTGAACCAGATAAAGCCCACCTTAAAGGTGGTGCCATAAAAAGAACAATAACTATTTTTGCTCGAGGCAGCTGTTTGATTGTGTTCTAAGTACAGTCGTGATAATTTTATAAATTGCTCGTGCAACATGATCAAACACCTAAAATATAGCATCAAGAACAGCATCATCATTTTTTCCCTAGATCCAGCAATATTTCCGCCAATTGCTACAGTGCTGGATAAAATTTCCTCGTTTAGCCTTTCTTTATCGCTTCCGCTATTAAAAAGATAAAATATTTTACCTCAGCTGCATTTTCCCAACATTTTCTTATGTAAAACGGCTTGGTTATGAGTATTGAGCTTTTAACTTGATTGAATTCCTCCTATCCAAGTTTTTCGCACCCATTTCCCACTGTTGGTGGAAACCGTCACTGACAGTTTCCCAGAGAAGATGGAAAATTCTTTATCGAAAGAAACTCCATTCCGTTCGTCTCGCTGATGAAGCGGCAAAGCGGATGTTTGCTGTCGCTGTATAAAACCGATGATGTGAATTTTGTGCGCGCAATGAGTCCTTCGCTTGCTAAAAACATCTAACGCACCCCAGGCACATGATAGGAAGGAGTAAGGAAGAAGCGCAACATTCGTAGCGCCACCGAGATAAAGTGTCTCTCCTCCACCTACAAAGCCTGGAGGAGAGATGATGGTACCACCTTACATTATAACGATCGTAGATCTTCATTTTTCTTCTACAATTTCTGCAATCTTGCAAATTCTAACTGATGGAAACCAACGTGAACAAAGTAAAAAGCGCGGTCCAATTTCCTTATGGTTTGTTTTAACTGATTCTGTTGCACGAAAGTGAACAAATACTAATAAGTTGTTAACAAAGTGCAATCAGTTGTAATTTTCAAGAAAATGTGCTGAACTGAGAAAAATGAGTTCGAAACATTTTCTACACACAAGAACTAACCAATCAATAAACTCACACAAGAAAAACCAATCAGCAAGTGCAAATTTCTTGTATATGTTGCCGATGATATGCTAAAACGAGACAACAATCGACATGCTAAATGAATTCGCCGTATACACTTAGGTGTGAAATGTTGTTTTTTACATCGATATCGATAATGATCCCATAAAACCTTGAACAGAAATTCTGGAAGTGAAAACCCCGAAAACATCTCACTGATTTCTTTATCATTACTAACGGACGAATCGAACTGATAGCGTTACAATTTAATAAAGTACTTGAAAAGTATAAGCAATAATCGCTGAGTTCTTGCCGGAGTGCCTGAGGCGTTTTATACGCTTTGAAGTTACTTTGCTTACCAGAGATTATTCGTATAGTGGCGCTTGGATTATGTAGCTCCAGCATAATAAATCTCTTTTTTATGTCTCTAATGTCTGCGCGACTTTCGTGACTTTTTATCTACGCTAAGATCCATCCCCTTTGCTTTCGCTGTACGATTTATTATCGAAACTTTTTGCATTCTCTCGAACATCGCGTTTCTCAAAGGAAATAGACAAGCCAAAAACATGACACAAAAGAAAAAATTTCCTGTAAACGTTAGCTTAGAAATAGTAAGTATGAGGGCATACTTTGCCATACAACATTTTCCACTTACCAGATCCTGTTCTATCTGTCTAAAATTAGCAAACAGCAGGGAAAAGAGATGATGCTTCGTGTTTAGAGTGTTTAAACATCTATACCAATGATCGCTGCTTCAAATACTTTCCCATGAAACGATTGTTATTTCTGTGCCTGGACTATCGTAACATCGTCGATATAAGCCATGATTTGAATCACATTTTTTCATACATCTTGTTCTGTTAACTTGTTGAAAATTGTACGACTTGGGGTACGGACAAAAAAGAGTTGTTCATTCAAAACTCCACCTAACACACAAAGAAAAAAAGTAACGGTTCAAGCTAAGCAAAATTAAATGCAGCTGAAATCCTTTCCATAGCAACAGCACATCCAAGGATGCGTTCTTCGCAACACGAAACGCGCCTTCGTGCGTAACGCTAGGACATGGACGTCAGCGTCGCGTTTTAGTCCGTGCTGTTTGAATTCCAAACCAAAACGCATTCCCTTCGTTTGGCCGTGCCAAGCCCACGGCTGGGCGGTTTGTTTTGATGCGGTAGTTCCTCTTTAATTCGAACCGATGTTGCGTGCGGATTTTTTCCCGCTGTTCTGTCCCACTACACTGCGTCGTCGTCGTCATCGGCGAGGTGGTTGGTTGTTAAAGCACCCGTACACATCCCCGTTGATCAAACTCGGCAGCTTTGAGGCAACCTTTTTCTATGGCCTTTTAGGGGAGGGAAAACCAGATGTCTGCCAATCGTCGGTTCCACGCGCTTTGGTTTTCCTTCCTTTTGCACCTTCCACGGGGAGGCTCGAAGTCTGCCGGTCCCGAAGACCGTCCAATTTGCTCGATGTTGGAGTGGATTTTTCCCCTTTTTTCGTGGCGCAGTTTGTTAGGGAATAACCTCCAGGGCGTGAATGCCACTCGCGGGGTTTCACGCTTTTAGAAGCGAGTTTTTGGTGGCTCTCTGTGTGCTTTGTAAACTTTCGCATCGCCTGGAGGTAAGAAAAAGCTGCCAAAACAACTCCTGATATGCTTTAGGAGCGTTTTGTGCTTACCTTGCTGAGGGAGATTTTGCCAAGTACAAAGAAACATCTTTATTCCACAAATATACGCACGAAAGCCAAAATTTGGAATCATTTGCAGAAACATTTCAACATTTTTAGCAGTTGAAATTGAACTCCTACTCATGGAGTAGTGGAATGTACGCTCCACTAGTCCGGCTAATTAAAAACTTGTTAAATGGATTCATTATCCTTTCAATCCATCTCGTTTGTTCAGTGCGTTCGATTGCGAGCTTGCAGTTCTGCTGTTGCACCGAAGCCATACGCGGTTGACTGCACTCTGCCAATCGATGCCAATCTCACCCGGGCATCGGAGATCTCCGTACGCGTTGCAATCGCAATTATTAATTGAGTTTGACGAATGATGCTGGCTTGCCGGTGCATGGCTCGTGCTTGTTTACGGCACAATCACGTATCGAACCAGCTGAGGGGGGGTTGATTACAACCACATTTGTTTGCATTTACCTGTGCTCGATATTTGAGGTTCGCTTCCTCGAGCACAAACCTGGGCATCGTATTGTTGCGTTGAAATTGCTAAACTTGCTTCAACGCAGCCAAAAAATGCGATCAGAGTCACAAAGTGGTGTGCAATCAAATCAAGTACATTGAATTGGGAAAGCACATATTTGTGAGATAATGGATTACAATCAGAATGTCAGAACGACAAGTAATGCAACTATTGTTGAAGACATTGATACAACTGTTAGACAATTGAGTACGATCATTTTCCAGTATAAGCCTTTGGCTTTGGTTGACTTTCTTAGTGAGCAACATCGTCTTGATTAAAATTTTACTCTATTTGTTTAATTGATTTCTGCTGCCTCGTTGATCCTTGTTCACCTTCGAGACCTTCCAAGGGGCAGAGTGCAATTGAATCTCATCACAGGACCATACCGGTTTAGGCGTACGGCGATGTCCGAAAAGAACTCGTCTAATAAAAAAAGCCCACCTTCTTTGAGTGCAAGGCATCTGCGAAGCATGCGAAAAGGAGGTGTGTGGTGCAGCCGTTATACAATCTGATGATGACGATAATTATTATTATTATTACTCCTATTATGACCGCTTTCTAACCGCATCCCGCGATCCAAGCGCCCTCTGCGCCCTCTGACGCCCTCTCTTCCCACGCTCCACCGGTAAAGTTCATGTTGCACACCCAACCGCCCGCCAGTCGTTCAAACCGGTTCATTATTCTGCCAGCCCAAGGGCCACCGTTCGGTTGGGTGGAATTCTCGACGTCTCGCCACGCACGAGACGTGCTCACGAGCCATCCAACAGCCGTACGGAAAAGAGCCCGTGAGCTTGGCACCATGGCAACCGCGACCCACCGTGTTTGTGTGTGTGTGTGTGTGTGTGTGTGTGTGTGTGTGTGTGTGTGTGTGTGTGTGTGTATGTGTGTATGTGTGTGTGTATGTGCGCGAGCATCGTGATGACGTTTTTCGCACTCGTCCGCCCGGTGTAACGACCTTGGCGGGCTTCAAACGGCCGGTAGCCTCGGTCTGCTTTGGCGCCCGGTTTGACATTCCGGCTTCCGTTCCTGCTTGGCTAGCCAGGCGGAGTTCAAAGATACAAGAAAAAAAATAGACCGCTTCGCAACACCTTCGATCCCTTTGCGAGGGCAGTCGGCGAAAGGAAAGCGTTAAAACCGACCCGTAGGCCACCGCTTCCTCATCCGACTCGATCGTTGGTGAAGGTTTTCGTGGTGCACTCTTTTTTTTTGGTTCGTTTGTTTTTCGCTTGCATGCTATGCTTTTTATACCAACCGTTTCCTCGGCGTGTTCCGATTTCTGTGCGTCTCCATTCGCGTGCATCCTCCTGCGCTCCAGAACGGTCCTTCTGAAAAAGCGTCTTCGAGTGTCGGCGCGGAACGGGCACGGACACACTGGAGCGCAAACGATCGCAAACTTGTTTTGCGAAACACTTGAGCACTTTTCGAACGGTGCCTTTGCCAATGGAGTGAAAATGTAGCGCGACGATAATTCGAGACCCTTGCAGGCTTGTGGCAAGGGCTTTGTTGACGTTCCGAAACGGCGTTCAATTAAAAGTGGTAAAATAAGTCGGAGAAGTAGAGGAACGGATCGAATTACCATGATCATTTTGTCTCGAAACGGTCCCCGGGTGAACGTGTTTTAAATAGGCTCTTCTGGAGAAGATTTGGGAGCAATTAGTTAGAAATTCACTTACACTTTCAACTAATGTAACTTTCCATTCTTAAACTGAAGTTCAAAGCTGTGTTACGGTTTGATTTTTCATCACTTCACTAGGAGGATATGTAGTTTGCAAATACAAGCATAATTTTGTATTTCAAACAAGAAAATAAAATTTTACCAATCGCCAGAGCGTCGCCTTATTACCGGTAGCTGATTGTAAAATCCACTGATCGCAGTAGCAGCTGACTTTGACAGGTCATGTCAACGGTGTTGTGTCAAATGACAGCTACATCGCAGGGGGAAAAAGGATGAAGCGATCCTTCGGTTGGGCAGCTATCGACGGAATCGTGTTGAGCCACCGCACGATCAGTGAGAACCGTTTCGGGCTGCATTCAACTGATGCGCTATAAACGGCAAAGCATAGGTTCAATAATGACCCATCATTAATCAAATTGCAGCCCAACGGCCGACTTTACGATCAAGGAGTGCGTGGTCTTCTCAATGGCTTGTCTGTGAAGTTGAGAATCAGAAGCCGACGTCGGCGCATTTTCTCGCCCATTAGACTCTAGTTTTTTTACTTGCTTTGATCTGAAATTAAGCACCGTAATCGATCTACTAGTAAGCGAAAATTTTTATAACAATTCATATCCTCAAAGTATGATATATAGTTATTGTTATTTATTTAAGCACGACCTGGTCGGATTTAGATTTGTTTAATTATTTGTGAGCTGAAAGGCATTTCCTCCAAACAGCCGCTGAAAGTCTTATCCTGGGCTGACTCGGTTAAAAGTATGATATAAATAAATATAGATCGATAAGGGGAATCCAAACCAAAAAAAATCTAGTATAGTTATTGCTTGCGCTGATGATCATTCTACGTCATGCGATGATGATCAGTATCCAATCCTACAGCTGACGACAATTTATACTAGCAGCAAAACCTATCGAAGGCTCATATTCCTTTTCGTAAGGGATATCAGTAAGAGAAGGCCTTCGAAAGGACTTCCTTTCTTCCTCTGTACACAACCTTCGGTAGCACAGTCGTCATTTGAGCTGTTCTCGTGCAGGGTCTGTGATGCGTACGATAATTCGTTCTTAGAACCTTGATCCCGAACGAGGTTCCAGACGACAACATCGTCGACTGAGTCTAATCTTAATCAACGCTCCTTAGAGGAAAGGGGACTGGTAGAAGGGTGGAAATTGCGGGGTTGAGGGAAGTGGCGGGTAAGATAAAATGCCAAGCTCACCATTTGACCGGATGTAAGCAAAAGGTCCTTGGGTTTCCCATTGCTGTAAATGGGTAAAGTGCCAGGGCCAAAAGAGACGGCGCTATTTGATCGCAGAGAATAAAGCAGACATGGAAAAATCCTCAAACACACTCAGGCACAGGATGCAAGGACCGGGAGGGCTCATTCGAAAATGCACACATACACAATCGCACACATACCGTTAGTGTGGTGTGGCCGATTTTACTAGATGGCGTTCTCTTCTCGTTTCCTTTGCGCTGTGTTTCCACTGTTTTGATCGTCCAATTTTTTTTTATCATCAGTCTCGATCGATCATTAGCTTCGTTCGCTTAAGCTTGTCTGTATGCTTGGAGAACCTCCCAATTTTTGCTAGTTGCTTTTCTTTTATTATTTTATTTTCCTCACAGTTGTTGTGCCCAAGTCTGCGTTTTTTATGTTTTCATTTATAATCTTCCTTCTTCTGTTTTCCCTATTTTTTCTTATCCCTCAAGATCGAATGTCAACGGCTGGAGGCCAATTTTACGATCAATTCAGCGCGATGTGTTATTTCTTTATTAAAAACCTTCGCTACACGGAGAGCTCACAAGCTCCGAATTAGACAAAGATTCCATTGCGATTTGTTCGATTTTTACACCAATTCAATAGATGTTCAATTATATATTCTTGCTACAAGTTTCAAAAATTATGTTACGTAAAAAACAAAGCAATAAATACGTTATTGAAAAACCTTCTAAAATCGAATTGAGTTGAATGGAAATTGAAGAGTTTGTTAAATTACTCAAATAAAATTTTGTTTAAAGTTCAAACGTAAAAGGTAAAAAATATCTCGTATAATTTTAATTTAAATTAAGGTTTCATGATTATAAATACACCGCTAAGTTGTATGATTAGAACATAACAAATTGCATTAAATTTTTATGGTTTCTTTTCCGTCTAAAAAGTGCGGTGTACCACAAACAACACGCGATGTATTGAAAATGTAGAGCAGAAAAATAGCATAAAACGTACCATAAAAGCGTCCTCTCAAACCGGTCGAAAAAAACTGCCAGAAGGTGGGGAAAAGATGCAACTCGACGGGGGCGCATTCAAAAAATCGTAGTAGCCCTTGCCTGCGTTTTCTTCCGCTCGCTTTCTCTACGTTCGAAGACACCGCGCGCGCCCTCTCGCTCGGCGTGTGTGCGTACGAACGGGTGCGCTCCGAAAACTGCACCACTACCACCGTGCGCACAGCACTCGCCCGGTCCCAAAGCCACGCACACTGTCGTACGAGCGCTGTGCGGTCACCGGAATCACTGCGTGCTGTCCGTGCGATGATGCGTTTCCATCGTTACACAAACACCACCGTCAACAATCTCTATCCAGTCTTTTCGCGAGCCCAGGGAGTCCTTTTCCACTGCAGGCTCTTGCATGCAGTTTTTCACCGTAACGCATCCGACTGGGCGCATTTTTGTCTATGCCATCGTCTGGCTCATGCTCGAACGGTCCACCAACTGTTTCACTTCACACTGCGTGCGTGCGCTCTCGCGTGTGCGTGCGTGAGTAAGAGAGAAAGAGAAAGCACTCGCAGTTGTTTCTTCACATGCGTTACACCGCGCACTCCCGTTCACAAACCGTTTACTGAATGGTCACCGATTTTCCCAGCACCAGCGGTCACATCCGAGCTCGAGCCTATCGCTAAGCGTTCACTTATCGTTCACCGTGCAATAATGATAACACGCAACCACTTTGGTGGCGTTCCCCTAACAAAATCTCGCGCCAAACGCACGCACCACAGCGATGGCACTGTCTCGTTCACACACCCACAAAAAAATCCACCACACGGGCGCTTTACGCGGGTCGTTTTTTTTTGTTTCCGCTGTGCCTTTGTTTTCTTTCCTGCTCCAGGCCGCGTTACCACCCACCTCCGTCCAATGAAAGGTGGCAGAGCGTTGGCGAATTCGTTCGCATTCGCTAGGGCAATTTCTAACGCGAACGGCACACTCTCGAGCGCGAAGAAACACGATGGGACACTTCACGTGTGCGCGCATGCGCACGCACGCACTCTGCTTTCCCTGAGCCTGAGCCCGGTCCGTGACGTCGTCGTCGGGGTCGCTTGGTCGCTGCTGGAAACTGCACAACCGGCGGCGCGGGCAAACTACTGGTGAGGACGAGTGAGCAAGCCGCGGTACACTGAACACCGGTGGCTGTAGACCGACCGACCGGAATGTGTAGCTGCGTGAGCGAGAGGCACGGCGAACGCATCGAGCGCTACCGGAGCTTGTGCGGATGAGTGCGTAAGGCGCACCGTGGTGTGCGAAGTGTTTACCTTTGCGAAAGAGAGTATGTCCCCATGGGTGGTTTTTTGTCTCTCTGGCGCGCGCTCTCTCGCTGTCTCTGTCTCACCGCAAAAGGGCGCGATGGGTTTCTTCCTCTTCGGCAGCACTTGCGCACGGTCGAATCAACATGACAAAGGTATAAGGCAAGGGACTGGTGAGGTGAACGGTGCGGTGTCGTTTTGCTGAGGATGCTAAATAAAGATACCGTTTGTTATCCTCTCTCGCTCACTCACTCTCGAAGCGCCTGGCAGTAAAATGCGAACGAACATGCGCGCTCGCACGTTTATGTTGCGTTAGCTGTTTCGCTCTAACTCGTACGCTTAGCACGGGGCTCGTACGTGTAGCGTTGTCTCGCTTACACCGCTGAATGACGTTTACCAGATGGATTAGGCTGCTGGGATCGAAACAATAAAAGTGCCTATATTCTAACCGCTCAGCCTCAGGGGAGCTGTCAAATTGGTCAGCAGAAAGCCGCTTACTTACCGCTTAATTACACCATGATTTCACTGGGCGTCTGGTTCTGGACAACCATCGTCCTTAAAAAAATCCCTGCTGACCGTGGTGTCCGTACAGAGGAGCCGTGTTGCCGCGTATCGACGTGTATGTAACTGAACTGACGAATCCGGTGCTTACGGAGCTGTTCGAACGCGTTTACCACTTCTTCTTGTCCGTTCACGGTCGGTCGCTTCCTTTTTTTTGAGTGTTCTTATTCCTCGCACCAAACCATCACATGCGAGTGAGCGAGATGAGCGCACTTAGGCCAAGCAGTTGGCGCTCTCTTTCGCTCTCATGAGTACCACCTCTACCGCGTACGGAGAATCTACGTCTTCCTTTTCTGCTGGCAGAACCCCCTAGCAACTCCCTGATGGAAATGACCCGTGCGTGCGAGCGTGTTGGTTTGATCACTTAAAACCATTCTCTTCACTGAGTGGGGTGGGGAGAAAGCGCCTGCGCGCCTAACGAATCACATCGGTCGGCCCAATCTACCACGGACCGGAAACGGCCACATAACGGACGCGGCAATTGCATGCCCTTTTCTCAGCATAAAGGTGTAATCTTTCTCTTTTTTTTTCGTCGCAAGCAAAGCAACCGTGGGAATGAGCGATAAGGAGAGCCTCTCTCGTACCATTCCTAAGAGGAGGTGGAACAGCGACCACGGAAGAGGCGTGTTCTGTCGTGTTTGGCAAGGGAGAAGGAGTTCTCCCTCCACTTTGCACTTTATATACTCCGGTGAACAGGGGAAACTGCTTATATACTCAGCTGTCGATGTTCAGTGCATGCGTTGGAAAGAGAAAGAAGCATTTGAGGCTCTTTCTCTTACTCTGGCCTACGCTGTTTCGCGTTTCAATCCCTATTTTCCCCAACCCGTGCAATGCAGCTTCAGCCCTTCGCACACTCGCTCACGGTTGCACACACTCGCACAGCAAATACGCAAACTGAATTTTAACGGCGTCGTCAGCATTTGCTGTAACGAGCCATGGGCACCCGCGGGCCACAAATGAGGTGAATAATCAGCTTCATCGTATGCTGCGAGAGCGAACGAGACGGTGGCACACGGCGAGAGCGAGACGATAGCCATCCGTCAATGCCCGACTGTGGTAGAAGAGAAAAAAAATGAAACCCTCCGCGAGAATGTAATAAAATGCCGCCGAAACAGCGCACCAAGCAATGCGAACGAACAATGAACGCAAGCGGCCGGGCATTACTTTTTTTTCTCTGCCTCTGTCTCTCACTCTCTCACTCTCTCGTTCTCTCCTTCCCTTCGCAATCGACGCACAGCGGTTGCATGCGCCATTGCGCATTTACGCCACACATCACACGTCCGCGGTCTCGTCGTACCGCAGCTGCGATGGGCAACTCGCGGAACGTTACCGATCCGGTCGGGATACCCGCTTTTCGCCTGCTCGCTTGGTATTGCACCGTACGAAAATGGCACATATGCGCAACTGCACCGACCACGCGCGACCCGACGTAGCGCGAGATCGCCACGTCACCCGTACGGGTGGTGTGGGCTGAATTTCGCGGCTTGGTTCGTTTCTTCAATAACTGCGTTTCTTCGCAGCTTCAATAGCTGTGCAGTGAAGACGTGGGTTGAGTGGGGATTTTTTTTTCTCTTTGGTGCGGTACATTAACGCCCTACAGATGCAGTTGCAGCCACATTCCACTCATGTGCTCGTCGAGCGCGTGTTGAGAGCAGACGAAGCGAACGTAAATTTAGCGAGCTGTACGCACATTGGCTGTATGGTAGCCATATTTTTTCTACGACTAATAAAACCGATCATCTTGCACTGCTATAAATAGAATATTTTAAATTATATTTAAATAATAATATTAACGCATTCATTTCAAAAGACGCAAACAAAATAGGCATAATTATTAGGAAATGACGAAAAACAAACGAATTATCACAATTTCTTCTTTTTTTTTTGATCGATTAGAGTTGTGTGATTCATGTGTTATAATCATTATAATCATCATTATAATTTTATGTATTGTATGCCGGAAATGTATAGCACAACACGTACAAGAACTGTCTTGATTGAGACAAATTTTTAGATAAAATTTAGTTCTATGATTTCTATCAGTTTAAAAATCCAATTGTATTGAAGTCAAATCTATTGTTTGAGTATACCACTCGAAGATTGGTGAACTGAAACTCAAGGGAGCAAAACTCAATGAATTCATTGATTAACTTCGTTCAACCATCCTGCTACAAATTATGATGACGAAGATGTTAACCATTTCGGGTTCTGTAGTAAAAGAACATGGCGCTTCCTCCAATGTGCCAGTTAGATTAGATGGGCTCTTTTGGAACGAACGAATTGCTATGATAATAACTGTTTGTAGTAACAACTATAAAAATACAATCTTGTTCAAAAACTAATATTATTTTTTCTCACCATTGAATAATAATTGCTGCAAAGTAAATTGTATTGCTCTTTGCTTATCAAATGAAATTGCTCATCGATGAGACAAGACTTTGGCAAAATTATCTAAGCTCATTAATTTTGAACATCTTTAGAAAAATCGAATCATTTGCCACAAAATCTTGTTCCGAAACAGTGTGAAACAGAATATACCTGCTGCGTAGATAATTGATTAGGATAAAATTTTCCTTGTGTTTACAAACTGTAGTCAATTATTATTTGCCTATAATGATAGGTAAAAATAAAACATAATAAGACACGCTTTTTGTTAAACGGTGTTGTCCAAGCCTAACTATGCAAGAGATGTTTCAAAAGAAAAAATTGTATATTGTGTTTAGGTATGCTAAGAGTTATTCTACAACCATCCAATATTCACACAATGATTGATTATGATATCACATGACGCTGGGTTCAACAGGGTTTATGTGAAACAAATGTGAAATCTGACAAAAGTATAATGCGTACTTAAGTACTGAGAAATTGCTTGCAAGAATTAAGAATCATTAACTCATTAATCAAGTGAATTCCTCAATCATTAACTTTAAATTCATCAAACATTTTTAAGTGAAATTTTTATACACATTAACAAGTGTTTTGTAAGCATGGATTCGTAAACAAGTTAAATGCTTTTGCAGCGCGTTTTTGAAAACAAAAACGATTAGTTGTTTCAAAATCCGTTGGACGTTTTACGTTTTTCAATATTGAGGTGGTATAAAAGAGTTTGATATAGAATAATGATTTGCACAGTTTTCTAATGGTGAAAAGCGTATAGAATGATTCACATTAACATATAGAATACATACAATTCGAGAGTATTTAACTGTATTTACAAAAAAAGAATCTTATTCAGGTTGTTTTTTTAAGAAAATGATGGCTTCTTGTGTTTCGTCGTTCGCATTCTTCGTTTCTTCGGTGCGTGCACTTCTTATTGTATTTATTTGTGCTTCTCTTCGGGTGTAAAGCAAATGAAACCGGTTCTGCACATGCACACGATTCGGTCACCTTTGCCAACGAGGAATAACATTCTAACAGCGATGTAATCAATTTTATTGGCTAGTTTCTTTTACACTTGATGCTGTATGGCGCAACTGTAGAGTTGTACAGATTGTGACTTCAATTTCAACTTGAGACTGCATTGTTAACGATTCGTTCTGTTTCCTTAATTTCAAATTCAGTTCCAGTGCCTTGTTATGCGAAACTGGCGTAGGAGATTGATGAAATAAAACTTATTTGGCTTAACTGAACGTATATACAACTTAAAATTTTAGCATCCTCTTTTGTAGAGTTCTCTAAACTAAAGCATTAAAAAACACAAACAAAACAAAACATTGAAATTTTCTTAAATCACACCAATATTGGTTGACGATTTAAAACAAGTTGAACTGAACAAAAAAAAAGAAAAAATACCGGTTGCTTTATGCGCATGCCTCGAATTGTACGGCGATAACGTGGAATTTTAGCACTCAAATGATAAACCTAGGGTGGCAAAACGAGAGCAAAACAGGTTGAAATGGAACTCTTGAAACGATATGATATGCATTGCAAGACAGGGATCGCGGCAGCATTAGCGATGATTCGTCCTGTTTATCCTTTATTTCATTTCTTGAGCGTTTTCTTCATTTGCATACGTTAGCTTAGCGTTTTTTTAGTAATTACTCATAGTGTACGTCTAATATTACAAATTAATAGTTTATCAACTCGATAAAGATAAAGGTTATAAAGTTTAGATAAAGTACGATAAAGGAATCAGAAGAATTTGTATTGGTTTGTGGCGGTTAAGATCATTGTGATTAGTAATGATGAAACTTTCACAGTTGTTATTGTTATTTATTTAAGGACGGCCTGGCCGTATTTAGATTTGAATAATTATTTGTGAGCTGAAAGGCATTTCCTCCCAACAGCCGCTGAAAACCTTATCCCGGGCTGATTCGGTTGAAACTTTCACAGTTATAAACTGAAAATATAGCTATATTAGATCAACGGATGATCGACGACTTTTGAATACAGCATGAAATAGTAAATACACCAACCAAATGAAAAAAACAAAATGCAAATGCAAAATGCAAACGCTTCCAACTCAAAAGATTCAAAATAGAGTAATATGAATCTAAAATTGAATAAATATCCAAATCCATTTTACCTGTTTACTACAGGAAACCTTCAACAACTACCTTTAGGTGGCTTCGATCCACCATCGTCGAACCATGCTGCTCCGTGGTGCTTTGCGGCATCTCAGCCTTTCCCGTCGCACTATCGCGCCTTTAACCCTCCGCACGTTCGCCTCTGGCCAGCGGGAAGTGCCGGCATTCACCCGCGATCGCTACCCCGTCCAGCGAGGATCATTCGCCGAGCTAACCGACGCTGATGTGGCCGTTTTTCGTGACATCCTTGGCGGAGCGGACTCAAGCCGCGTCCTAACCGCGGCCGATGAGCTACAGGACTACAACATCGACTACCTGCACAGTGTTCGCGGAGATGGCCGTGTCGTCCTGAAACCGCGCACCACCGCAGAAGTGGCCGAGGTGATGCGGTACTGCAACGAGCGGCGGTTGGCCGTGTGTCCACAGGGTGGCAAAACGGGCCTAGTGGGTGGGTCGGTCCCTGTGTTTGACGAAGTTATCCTGTCGCTGCAGCTGATGGACAATATCGAGCGCATTGACGAGTATGCGGGCATTGTGGTGTGCCAAGCGGGATGTGTCCTGGCGCAGTTGGAGGAGAAAGTTGGAGCCCGCGGACTTGTGATGCCCCTCGATCTGGGTGCGAAGGGATCGTGTCACATCGGGGGTAACGTTTCGACGAACGCGGGTGGCCTAAGGCTGGTGCGGTATGGCAATCTGCACGGTTCCGTTCTCGGTGTCGAAGCGGTAAGAGCGTTTGTTCATGTAAATGAACATGAACACCATTTAGATAGTTTTGCTTGTATACTTCTTGTTCCATTAGACGAACAATGGCAGGGAAAATGAAGAGAAAACTTATCTTTTTTTCACAGGTAACGGCAGAAGGCCGCGTGCTGGATCTGATGTCCAATTTCAAGAAGGACAACACGGGCTACCATCTAAAGCACCTGTTTATCGGTTCCGAGGGCACACTTGGCATCATCACTCGCCTGTCCATGTTCTGTCCCACGGCTTCGCGATCGATCAACATCGCGTTCCTTGGCTTGAACAGCTACGACGAGGTCAAGCAGACGTTCCTTGCTGCCAAGCGCGGTCTTGGCGAAGTCCTGTCGTCCTGTGAAATGATCGACGCCCCATCCCTGGATAGTTGCACACGGTTCTTTGGGCTGCAGTAAGCATGCAAGCGACCAATGCCGTTTCTAGATGCAAATGTACATGATGCGTTGTACTTGTAGGTCACCGATCGACAAATATCCATTCTATATGCTCATCGAAACGTCCGGTAGCGATGCGGGACATGATGAGGAAAAGCTGACTCGCTTCCTGGAGCAAACGATGGAGCAGGGTCTGGTGCAGGATGGCACGGTTACGAATGAACCATCGAAAATGCAGGTACGACAAGGTTTCGTCCTTTTGAACCAGGGTAAAAATGACGTTTTTGCTTATTGAAATCAGTACCTAACCTCCAACTTTTGCTAGGCATTCATCATTCAAACGCAAGCATGTAATTATACATGAAACAATGCTATTACCGTGGTATTTGGTTACTTTTCGTATTGTGCTTTTTTGTTTTTATAAAAGAAACCTAATGAATGCAACCAAAAGGTTTATGAAATTATTTTATTATTAGTTTGGTTTACCTTTGGTTTGTTGGTTCTTGGTTGATTAAAGCTGATTTTCAAATGCATTGCTGCATCAATACTACCCCAAGTTTTTTCTTAAAAATATGTGGTTTACATATGTAACCAGGATTCAACACAGGAAAGACAAGTACGCTGAATAAGCCAACTTATATTTAGCTAAATGCATCATTTTTTCTATCCTTTTCAAAACGTTTCTTGTGCCTGACCATAATTTTGGCGACTGTTATCGTTGCCCGTTCTTATCAATAAGCAAATATTTCTGTCTAGCTAACTAATACGCCAGTATCTTCATGCCAACCAGTAATACAATAGTCAAAAGTGAACTTCGTTGGTTATTGCATGAAGACATATCATACAAATAAATATAAGGGTCGTCTGGTTATCACCATGATGAGATATCGCGTGTATTCTCCATTTTGTTGCCTTCACTGAATGTCGCTGCCATTGCTGGAGTATGGTGAAATTTTAATGTTTTAGACGGGGTTCACGGATAAATACTTTACGGGCGAATTGCATTCAACTTTATTTATTTTTCTGGCATTTTATACTTTTTAAAAATTTGCCTTGAAAATTACACACAATAACCGAATGTATTTTGTGCTTATTTCATCCAAGAAAAGCACGATAATTTGATTTCTTTGGCTGGTTTCGTCTTTTCATTACAGAATATTTGGAAACTACGTGAGCAAATTGCCGATAGCTTGCTAGCGGATGGTTATTGCTTCAAATACGACATCTCACTGCCTTTGGATCAATTCTACGACATTGTGCTGGCGGTTCGCGAGCGAGTTGGCGATCTGGCCATCAATGTAACCGGATACGGTCACATCGGTGACTCGAATCTGCACCTGAACGTGTCTTGTGCCCGATTTACGCCTGAAATTTACGCACTGCTGGAACCGTTCATATACGAGTATACTTCGAAGCTGAGGGGAAGCGTCAGCGCCGAGCATGGGATAGGTTTTTTGAAACGGAAATATCTTCACTATTCGAAGCAGGCGGAACCGTTGCGACTGATGCGGGATATGAAGCAGCTCCTCGATCCAAAAGGAATTCTCAACCCATACAAAGTACTTCCACCCGAAACGCCGGTGGGTCACTAACTTTCGATGAGTTGCTCGACAGAAAAGCGAAAGGGCATGGTACATGAGGCCATTTCGGGTGGAGGGTTGTAAAATTATTCGGCAATTGTGAAGGACAGATTCAAACAGGGTATCGTTTTGAAACAGCCATAATTAACATCGACTGATTCTTATTCCATTTTGACTATTTGGTGAATGAGGCCTTAATTACGATAGTAAAATCAGTAAAAAAAACTGAACTACAATTTATTCTCAATAGGTTTTCGATGTTGCAGAATTTATTCTTTTTTAACGTAGAAAAGCATATTAAATGTTCAAGCTACCAGAAATACACTAAGCGTAGTAGGGAGAATGATGTAGTTTAAGAGTAATTTTGTGTACAGGATATGAAATATAGTAGAAATCAAATAAACTGTTTCATATTTTCGTTTAACTAGAAGGAAAAAAGTCTGGTAGTCGCCAGATTTTTTAAATAAATAAACCTTAAAATACAACAACGCTTATTGTACCATTAATGATTCTTATCTCGATTGTAGTTTAGTGAAATTTATCCTGTAGCTAAGGATCCAAAAGAAAATTCAAAATATAATGTACAAACAATTTTACGTTTGAAAATGAAATATCCGATTTTTCAACATCATATTTTTATTTCTTTTTACACATAACTGTATTTGACAGTTGTAACAGGTTCCATGGCTTGTATTTAAAATACAGTCTCAAATTATGTTCTTTTCCACAATGTATTTTGAGCTATTATGCCTTCTAAATCGTGCCATTGATTTGAATGCATTCGTTTGATTAGGTAAAAAGAACGTTTAAGCACCTTTACAACAGAAACATGGATCTAAAGCGTATAGTTCATATTTGGTAGTGTAAATATCCGCAAACATGTGATTCTTCCAATTGCCCCATCGGTATTTAAAGCATTAGATAGCAATGTTTAATGAATAACTAGTCTTCCAGATGTCGAATTGCAATGTTGAACTCGAACTATTTTTCTATCACCAATTTGATAGGCGCCCGATATAGATGTCCAACTATGGTCTGCTCATTTTCCAATTATATCATTTACGAGGTGTACAGAGCATATAAGTGAAATAAGACAAAAAAATAAACTTTGAATTATAATAATGAACAACAATTATTATTAGAGTATATGCAGGGCATTATCTAAAACTATTGTTATCTATATCAATACAAAATGTTACATATGATTACATCATATCGCCACACCATACCCGGCAAATGTTTTTCTAACCACAACACTTACCTGTCTTTGGATAATTTCTAGATTTTTCTGTGCAAATGCTAGCTCATTGGCAATGGTAGTATTGTCCGCCAATGACTTATTTTCCCTAAATGCATCACGAATCCGGCGCAGCGCATACATACTGAAAAAAAATAAGTCGGGTTATGAATGTGATAAACGATGCATGACCAATCAATGGACTTACCGATAGTTGTATGAATCAAACTTTTGTGATGCACGAAGCAACTGTTTGTACAGTGATAATACCTTCATCTTGTGTCCTGCTACAGCCATGCACGGTAAATTTGTTATCAGAATGGAATGCAATACGAATCACCTTCTCCTGGAGCAGACTGTCGGAATTCAGTGGTAAGTATTTCACCTGAGTTAAATACGGTCCCTGCGCATAAAACACAAACACACATTAAAGAAGCCTTTCCTCTTCGAGCTAATGGTTGTTAAATGTTATGTAGATTTAGATTTTAAATCTATTTTCAATCAAAAACTTACAGACTTTGTTCCTAACAATTCATTCAAAACAATTCTAAGCACAAGCAAAACCAGCACACAATGTGACACAGTAAACGTCAAACGAAATATGACAGCAGTGTTTCAAATAATGCTGGAATCATATCCTTTTCTGTTAAAATATAATTAAAAAAAAATGAATGTAAAAAAAATCATAACTATTTATACTTGAAAAAGATTTAAAATACTCTACTATACAAAACTCACTAAGAATAAAGACGCAAATTTTCCGTTTTATGAAGTTTCCTTTTGTTGAATCATGGTAATACTTTACGCATTATTCATTTAAATAAACACTTTCCACATAATTATACTTTAACTCATTCTGAAAGGCATTCTGTAACGGCCACGAAGCAAATGATAAATTAAATTCCATAATTAACACGATTTTGTTTTATTACAAAGCGAACAGAACAACAGAATAAACAATAAATAACTGCCTTATCGTTTTTCTTATGAAGAACAGTGCCAAACATAATTATCCGGGGAGATGATTCTGAATGATGATTGTATCGAGTGTGTTTTGCTCTTAAAGGATCACCACGAAAACAGCAACCGCTCAAAAAACGATCCTTTAAGCTAGGTAGGTACTAGCAGAAACATTGCCACCTTTACCGGTCCAGTTGGTGTGGACAAATTTGCCTTCCTTGCCGAGCAGCTCGTAAGTGTGCGCACCGAAATAATCTCGCTGAGCCTGGAGCAGATTTGCCGGCAGCCGTTCCGACCGATAACCATCAAAGAACGCTAGAGCCGCTGAGAGAGCCGGTACCGGAACACCCCAAAGCACAGCTTGGCTGACAACCTCGCGCCACGACTGCTGATTATCCATCATAGCCTTCTTAAAGAAATCGTCCAGCAGCAGGTTCGACAGCTGCGGATTACGCACAAATGCATCACGGATGTTGCCAAGGAACACGCTGCGAATAATGCATCCACCGCGCCACATCAGCGCAATACCACCGTAGTTCAAATTCCACTTGTACTCGTTGGCCGCCTCGCGTAGCAGCATGAATCCTTGCGCATAAGACACAATCTTTGCGCAATACAACGCGTTGCGAATGTGCGTGAGGAACTGTTTGCGATCGGCAACGGATGCCTTCGTTTGCGGTCCAGCGAGCTGTTTGCTGGCACGGGCACGCTCGTCTTTCAACGCCGACAGGCATCGTGAAAAAACGGCCTCTCCGATCAGCGTCACTGGGACACCGTGGTGGAGGGCTGCAATTGCCGTCCATTTTCCTGTGCCCTTCTGACCAGCAGTGTCGCGAATTCGCTCCAGCAGGTATCCCTCGTCGTCGCGATAATTGAGAATGTCGCGCGTGATCTCGATCAAGAACGAATCAAGCACACCTTTGTTCCATTCATCAAACTCCTGAGCCATCTCCTTCTGCGTCATGCCCAGGGCCAGCATCAGATGGTACGCTTCGCAAATAAGCTGCATGTCACCATACTCGATGCCGTTGTGCACCATCTTCACGAAATGACCAGCACCTCCTTCGCCTACCCATTCGCAGCATGGGTCACCATTCGATTTGGCGCAGATGGCCTAAAAACAAAAAAAGGATTCAACGTATTATGGTGATGATCCACAGCGCAAAACGATTATGTTTTTTGCTCCACACGATCCTACCTGGAAAATGTCTTTAATCAGCGGCCACGCTTCGGGATGGCCACCAGGCATCAGGGACGGTCCATACCGGGCTCCCTCCTCACCACCACTTACTCCCGATCCAACGTACAGGATGCCCTTTGCCTTGAGTTCTTCATACCGCCGAGCCGAATCCTGATGTTCCGAGTTACCTCCATCAATGATCACATCACCCTTCTCGATCAGTGGGAGCAGCTGATTAATGAAATCGTCCACCGCGCTGCCGGCTGCGGAAATACGAAGTAAAATTAGTTCGTCACCAAAAGCGCATTGATCTCTCCGCGTGTCACGTGAGGCTCGATCTAGCACGTGCGATTCGCGTTCCAGTGAACGAGCAGTGGTAGAGGTCACAACGTATAGACAATCGGTCTCTTTCCGGCAAGCGTCATTTTGTTCACTTTTCGTGACTGATCGTTCGCCACGACACTTCGCGTTCATTTTCAAGATCAGCGCTCACGGACATCGCCAGTGAATAAGAACGAACGGCAGTCCTCATCGACCCAAGCTCTACGAAAGGTCAACCGAGGGAGCTTTCACTTATTGCCTTGCATTGTAGCATTCGTGCAGCAGTGGGGCAGAGCATACAACTAAGCCAAACCACGGACCGTTCGACGTTAAATTTAGCCAACGCATGCACAACTCACTTATAGGAGCCTTATCGCCCCAGCTCGATCGCTTCGGACGCTACGTTTAACCTACAAATGACATTACTACGCCAGCGCCTTAAAGGCTCGTTCGCGTGTAACGTACTCTCATTTTTACCTTTAACTAGCAGCATAATCTTGCGGGGTTTCTTCAATTTGTTCACCATATCCTGCAGCGAGGTGGCCCCAATGATGTTGGTACCTTTGGCTTCGTTATCCAGAAAATGGGTTACCTGAGAAAATAAAAAAAAAGTGTCATGTATAAGTGCGTGCAAAAAGAACGCCTCCAGCTGACCATACAGCCATGTGATAGATCGCCTCCGACCCATTAATGTAAATCCGCGTTAACGCCAATCGACTGGCCACGGTGAAGGGTCATGCTGGAGTTTTTTTTATCGCGTTCCATTGCGCCGTACACATTCTGTAGCAATGTGATACCGTCCCTGGGAACTTCTACAATTTACTGAACAAAAAAAACGTCTAAATCGTAATGTTTTAGAAAAGTTTTATACCAGAATAGTTTCGAATAACGCTTCGACGATGATCGCGCGATCGCAATTTGATCAAGCAGTTTTTCCGAATTCGTTCACTAAGCGCTTAAACTAAAAATTGTTACATAAAGCGAACGTCATGTAGTTGAAATCTTCGAGCGTTCGAGTAGGACCACTATGGGTGAAAGTTAAAGCTGCTCCAATAAATGATATAATCACATGTGAACGCTTTTATTGCGATACCTCGAAAGAAGGCACGGACCATATCTTTCGAACGAATTTGAGGAAAAAGGTGAAAATCATCCAATTAAACTCCAGTTTAATAATTGAGTACAAAGACGTAACGGAACGCTTGGATTAAAATCGCAGTTGGAGTTAAGTTATAAATTGTTGAAGCTTACCTTGTCGACGGTGCGGTTGTAGGCGCAAACGACGAATCCTTTAGAATCCATGTTGAGGATCAAATTTTGTCCCATCACGGCTAGACCGATCAGGGCGATATCAGCTTTCCTGTAAGACAAAAAAACACACATCGCATAGTGCACGCATCTGTTATTAATGTGCACTCAATAAAAACGGTGCTTAGCGCAGGCGTCATTAAATCATTTCGCCAGCATAGCAGGACATAGAGGTCATAGGACGCACGATCGATCGTGCGAGTTTTTCGCCACTGTTGTTGTGCAAGTAATCTACTTCTTCTATTCATGGTTTTGAAAAATTTTGGGCGGATGATAGGTAAACAGAGGCTCTTAGGATGACCTTGATAAAGAGGCATTTGATTTAGGCACGTCGCGATGGTTATTCTGATGATTCACACGCGTGGCAAGCGAATTGTAATCATACGATTCTCACACGCTGCCGTTCAACTATCCGCGCTGAATATCGCGTAAATTGCATCGTACGGCCATACCCATTAAGTCACGGAAATAAGATAACAACAATGCCCATGTCATTCGTCTATTTGTTGAAGGCACTAGAAGTGTCGACGGAAAATATTTATTGTATCGAGGAGGGTTATACAAACACGAATGCTTCCATCGCCACTGCCCAGATGCCAATGAGAAGTGCTTAATCATAACGCGAAGGGAATTTCACATATTTCAGCTGATCGATTTTGGATCGTACGTGAACTGCTGTGCCGATCTCTCCCAACGGAAAAAACGAAAAAAAAAACAATTGTCTCTTAGTCAAACCGTAGAATCTGCTAAAGCAAACATCGCATAAAAAACCACAGTTCATACGTTGAAGGAGCGAAACTTAACGCGTCAAACGATGACTTGCACGGGGGCATGCGAAGGTGCCCTTTGCCGGTACGGGCATGATGCAAAGGAGAAACACACTGTTTACTTACGGGCTGGACATTTTGTACGATGTCAGGGTGCACAGCAAACGGCGTAGGGATTGAATTTTGAATTCACTGAGAAGCCACGGAAACCACTAATGCGATGGACGGTCAAAAGGCGTTTAAAGAGATGAAAACTCAATGGACGGAATCGACGCGACCTAAAGCCTCCACTAGCGAAAAGCATGCGAGGCCCTACACGACGCAACGCACACACTTTGGAACCGAGATGCCGCTGCACAGTGGACGAAATTATTGCAACCCAGCAACATACATTTTTGAGCTCCAGCCAACGTTATTGCGTGTTCGGGTGATAGCAGATTTTTTTTGTGAGCCACGTGCTACAAATTCAAACGTGTCCTTGCATATAAAAAAAATCTCTGCGACTTTCCTGGTGAAATACCAAACGCGAGGATATTTCGTCCTGCCTTTGTTCCAGTGTGGCCCGGTTTTTTTTTACGACAGTAGTGGTGCCGTTTAGAGGAACTCCACTCGTACGATCGGAGCCGCGAGCGTACGCACGCATCGAATATCTTCATCGTCGCGAAACTTGGCGCTTAGCCCTCGCGAAACAATCATGCTCCGTAGGGTGAAATGAGCGGAAGGCGCCCTTGAGGCTGTCGAGCACGTGAGGAAGACACAGTGCGTAACACAATCAGGTGAACATTGGCGTACTGCGCGAGTTTCGGGATATTTTATTTCAGCAAAAACTATTCATTGGCGATGAAATTATACTCCATTTATTGCACTTCAACATAAACGATCAGTATCTCTAGGCAGTTAGTAAAACAATATCACGCTGTGTGTTAGTTCAGTTACTAGTTAATATTACCGTAAACTACACATACAATTGGTTACCTACATGTTTAATTTATTGTTTTCCTAAGTATACTAATATGTAAGTAGCGTAACGCAATCCTGAGAAGGGGCAGCATGGTAGCTGCATTTGTGATCTACCGAATAAACGAATGATACTAGTTGATTGTAATGTTTGAAAACGTGTCTGAAGGACAGATGAAATAGTTTACTTACCATACTGCGAAGTAACGTAGATGTCTTTAAGATTCAAAATGCTCAACACCAAAGTGGGAACATGTTTTATGAAAACGAAACATCTTTGCAAAAAAACCAGCAAAGAAAAAGTAGAAATTCGAATTTATGTGCGCATGCAGAAATAATTATGGAAAGACATCAACATCACATAACACATTGGAAAGGATGTTACAATAGAGCCAAACAATAAAAATAATAAATATTTATGAAACAGCTCATTTTTACTTAACCTGTGCATATTTTCCTCCCATCTACAACCATTTACGGAGGCATCTAATCTCTGACTTACTCATAATAAAAAACAAACGTAAACATTGTCTATTCTCGTTACGACGCGATTTATAAGTTTGCTAACTACCTATAGTAATTAATTGCACTCTTTGGAACGCTGTAAACCGTAAGAAGTTACAAAAGAACAAGCAAGTCATAGAACAACAAATTTTAAAAGGATATTCGTGAAATTATAGAGCAACGTGATTGAAAAGATGTAATTACAATTCTATACATATTTTTTAGCAATCTAATTAGCTAAAGTGTGGAAAAAAGTTAACACAAACATAACACCTTCAAGATGATGAATCGATTAGTTAAAGAACCAAATGTGGAAATTATTGTATTTCAACAAGCAAGTAAAATATGTGCACCCATTAATAGAGAGACGATCAAAGCAGGATTTAGGTCACATCTCGTTACATTTCTGTATATTTTAACTGCTTCAAACCAATGAAACCAGGGAAACCAATCTTATTATCACAAGTTTGTAATTCCTTTGACAAAATATTAAATGATCATCATTATAGCACAAGTTTTTGCTTCAGTTAGCATATTTTATCTTTCTGCTTTTAAATTTGTGATTGATACAATTCAAATATCATTTCGCTCACATTCTCTAACACTCTAACGCTGCCTTAATGGTAGCATATATCATTCACTTTGTATGATGGTTTTTGCATATGTAAATCGAGTGATCAACTTGCGAACGGAAACGCATGATCATTGCATCCATCATTGCTACATTTTTATCGTTTTAGACTTTTAGGAGCAGCAATGTCCAGTTACAGAGCTACAGAGTTTCTGTTTTCAGTTCAGTTTACAGTTGCGTATATTTCTATTACTAAACGATTTTATATATATTCTGCTAAAATGAGAGAATGATCATTACCAGCTATTATGAACAACGACATGCCTTCGAATCGTATTAAATGATCTGATCACCTGTGCCGTACACGTGCACGATCGACAAATATGACAAAGATCTTCAACAGGAATCAATTGATCTATTTTTCTTTTCCGTACAGTTTTCTAATACATGATTATTTGCAGCGTATAAAAGATTGCAATGTAATACCTTCAATTCCGTTTCGTATTTGTTTTGCGGTTGATTGAGTTCGAATGCTCAATCCACAGCAAAAATGTTTCTTTAAAAGCTTGTCTAGCTTGAAATCAACGGAAGGACATTGTTATTATCTTACGGTGGACAAAGAAATCGCCATACAAATGCCAACTATTTCAAATTGCGAGTAGAGAGGAATTTGCAATCAACTATACAGATTTGGTGGGATCTATTTAACTCTACGTCAGATTGATTGATAGTTGGCATACTTCTGATATAAATTTTATAATTGCATAGTGCTAAATGTTTAATATGTGGAACAATACAGTAAATAAACTAACTTCTCTGTTCGTTTCGTTGGCTATGGGTTGTATGGTTTTTTTTTGCATATTGATTGCTTGTTTGGTTGGCTTGGCAGTCTGTATAACGAGTTCATACTTGAAAAAGTAAATTGAGCTACGATCGTAAAACACAAACTCTGCTTCTGTTCTTTTGTATATTTTGAATATTTCTCATACATTGGCTACTATCCTATAAGAATGACTTTGTGGATGATCGAAATGTTCTTATTTTCTTTTTTGTTTTCAATATACACATCATTTAAGATCAATCTCTTTCGCTTCATCAATCGCAAAAACGGATCGGGCTCTGTTTCTTTTCCATAAGGTCGACAATCTAAAAGATTACATTAGACAGCTGCAGTATTTTCGGTTGAAGCCGCAACAGGAACAGTCCCTGATTGTACCGGTACCGATTCGGTGTTTGCAGGAGTAGAAATGATTTCAATGGTGTCATTGGTATCATTGGTAGCAGGAGAGACATTATTAGGATTAGAAGTAGAAGTGGAAGTGACGACATTAGGCCCGTTACTGCTACCATTAATGTGAGCTTTTGTAGTATCAGTAGAAGTTACAGTAGAAACAGTGATCTGCGCACTGCTGCTGGTAGTTTCTTCAGATTTAGTGAGTTTATCTGAGGCAGCTGCGACTTCATTCTGTTTTTCTACGATATCGATACGGGCCTTTTTACAAGCCGGCTCGGTCAAGATTTTATCTACATCCTGGAATGAATCGTGGGTAAAATGATTTTTTGAATGCATATGAGATTCGACATTCACTTTTCAATTTGCAGTGAAGTAATTGTACTCAAAAATTTATCTCGAATGAGTAAAACGCAAAATGAAGTAAGAATTACTTTAGAGCATCCACCATGTAGCAAAATTGTAACCAGCAATATGCGCTAACACTGAATTTGACGTTGATATATATGTTAATGTGTCTAAGGTTGTAGAACATGAACCAAACTTAATAGTTATTTGCTTAAAATTGTAACTATTTAAAAAATGTCGCTTTTTTACTTAAGGCCGATCATAAAGAACGATTTTTCTACATCACTACAAATGTAAATTGGTTAAGGTTTAATTTATAATTTCACACAATTATATGATTTACCTGTTCAGGGTGTTTACCGATGAATTCAAGGCGCGCTGCTTCATACATTTTGACGAATTTGTCTCGTTGTTCTTTAAACTGTGCGTACAGCGCATCGTCACGATGTCCTTTGAGCCGATTTGCAAGTTCAGCTTTTTTATCATGTTCAGATTTGATTTCCTCCGTTACCCATGGTTTTTCTAATGGATATTCTTCCCTCTGCTGTACGGGTTTTGTTCGCGCACGTTTTCCATTCGGACCTATGGTGCCTCCATTCGGTGTCATCCCGTTGCGAGGAAATGAATTCATTTTAGGGATCATACCACGTCCGTGCAAATTTCCATTAACGTTTCGGCGCATTTGCCCATCGGGACCATGGCGTAGAGGCGGTGGCATCATTCGTCCCATACCAAGCGGCGGACCCATCGGTCGGCCTGTCATCGGAGGGATTGGAGGAGGTAATGACCTGTGCATCGATAAAAGCGACATCGGACCTGGAGGCCCTGCGCCGAATCTACCATTCGGTGGCCCTCGCATACGCATTCCGGGACCATTGCGAAAATGTGCCGGTGGAACTGGTGGTGGTATGGGCGGAGGGTTCATAGGACCACGGCGATTACCAGAGGATGAACCGGGAAACATGTTCGGAGGAGCCATTGGATGCCCCCAGTTGGGCATTCCGTTTGTTCCGCCGTTCATGCGGTGTCGCATACCCGGACCACCGTTTTTCATGGGACGCTTCATCGGTTGATTCATTCTTCGGTTACCACTGGAATAGTTTTTACTTCCACTATCGGAGCCATTCGCAGCATTTGTGTTCGCAACGCCCGTTTCGTTTGCAGAAGTAATCGAGTCATCGTTGAAATCAACAAAGCCCGGATCATCTCCGAGCTGATTCGCGTTGAACATTGCACTCATGTTTCTCATGTTGTTCATTTGGTTGTACTGCTTGCCGAAGCCCTGCTTGAACCGTTGTCGATTGGGCATTTGATTGCCTCCTCGTTTATTACCGTCGTTATTTGGAGCCTTATTTGAGACCATTATTATTAATGTTTCTCTCTTTGGAAATTTTTCACTTCCGATTCTTTGCTACCAGCAGTTGTCGCCTGAAAAAGCGAGTAACTGCGGCAAAGATGAAACCCTCACTTGTTAATGATATTGACTGGCACGCTATGATGATTTTTCCGTACTTGATCAACTACGACCAGCTTTGCACATTTCACAAAAATAGAACTTCGTACTTGCAAGAGTTCCCGGAAAAATAGAAACGACTTTGTTGCTTGCTTTGATACCTTTTATCTACGTTTTTTCTTGCAAGAAATAGTTGTACTAAATCGAATGACAGTTCTTGAAAAAAATGCTATTGACCGGTCGCCAAGAAATATATCAAATACACAACAAACTGTGATTAAATGTTCGTTTTTTATGGTACGACAAATTTTGCTATTTAAAATTTATAAACTGGCAACATTGAACAGTTGTGCCTAATTACACTTACATTTCGCAAACCGCGAATAAATATGCTGTGCTAAAAGTGACTGTCAACACATGACTGGAACCTTCAAACTGGTTTACGTTGTCTAGAAATGTTTAGGTAGGAAAAGCATGGTTTTGCCTGCGGTTTATTTTTCTACAGGCGGGTATTTTGTTCAGTGAACCTTATTTTTCAATACGTTTGAAAATGGTAAGCAAAAATTCTCTTATGTTTGGTTCATAATGATTTGAAAGCTGTTGTAAAGCTATAAAATTTGTTATTTCAATTCAATGTTCATCAATTTCAGTCGAAAAAGACTAAACGTAACTTTGTTCCGACAAAAGACGCAACACATGATATAAAATCTAAGGTGAATCTAGACCAGAAAGAACCGCCATCGAAGATCATGGAAAATCATAATATTAAAAACATGGACAAAAAACCGAAAGCCTGGAAACGTAAAACATTCGACCGATCAATGGAGCAGAAATCTTTGAATATTCCAATCGATCCGGCTGCATTACTACGGCACTCTCGGGGGGAGCGCATGAACATGGACGGTGTACAATCAAAGATGCATAAAATTCAAGCAAAACGTAAGGACATTAATATGGAATTCGCATCAGAGCAGGCTGCCCGAGCAGAAATTTTACTCCACGAAGAAGAAGGTTATCTGGAGGCGGATGAAGGTGAATGCACAACCAACATCACGCAAAAAGAAATAGTTGAAAATGTGGACATAACAACGGCCATGAAGCATTTTAATTTGGCACTTGATTTTGGTCCATATTGCATGCGGTACACTAAGAACGGCACACATTTGCTGATCGGGGGTAAGCGTGGTCATGTGGCAGCATTCGACTGGGTTCAAAAAAAGTTGCTGTGTGAAATGAATGTGATGGAATCCGTTCACGATGTCACTTGGCTAATGAATCATACGATGTATGCTGTGGCTCAAAAAAACTGGGTACATGTATATGATCATAAAGGTACTGAGATACATTGCATCAAAATCATGCATAGAAGTCAACGGTTGGAATATTTACCTTACCATTTTCTGCTGAATAGTGCCGGAGATAAAGGATTCCTATCGTGGATAGATGTGTCTATCGGAACTACAGTAGGTAATTACCCAACTCGGATGGGCAATATATCGGTAATGACGCAAAACCCTTGGAACGCAGTTACTTGCATTGGGGGCTCTAAAGGTGTAGTATCCATGTGGTCACCGATGGTACGGGAACCGCTTGCTAAGATGCTATGCCATCCGGTGCAACTAACAGCACTTGCAATCGATCCGAAAGGAATGCACATGGCAACCGCTGGGTTGGATCGTAAAATTAAGATATGGGACATTCGTCAACTAGAAGGTCCTATCGAAACTTATCACACCAATACTGCGGTCACCGAGATTGACCTTTCACAGCGAGGACTGTTAGCTCTATCGATGGGCAATATTTGCGAGATTTATCGCAGAAACAATAATTCAGAAGAAGAGAAAATGAAACCATACATGAGACATCGGACGAATGGAACCATTTCTGATATTAGATTCTGTCCTTATGAGGACATTCTCGGTGTAGCAACCGCAAAGGGTTTCAATTCGCTAATAGTTCCAGGTTCAGGCGAACCCAATTTCGACACATATGAGGCCAACCCCTATCAGTCCCGTTCGCAAAGACGCGAGCAAGAGATTCACAGCTTGCTGGAAAAGATTCCGGCAGAATTCATTGCACTTAATCCCTGCCAGATCGATGAAGTGGATGTACCTTCCGCTAAGGCACGGCTTGAGCAGAAAATCAAGGTGTTAACGTTGAAACCCCCTAAGATAAATTTTGAACCACGTAAACGGAACCGCGTGTCGAAGGCAAAGCTGGTTCAAATTAAACGAAACGTGAAAGAGACCAGATTCCGCGAGGTAGTCAACGAGATTCGTGAGTTAAAAGAAAAAGTGTTGGCGGAAGAAACAGACGTTGTGGAAACCCCTGACTTTATTCCACTAGAATCGAAGAATGTGTTGGATCGGTTCAACACAAAGAAAAAAAAGGGAAAACACTAAGCATACATTTGTATAATATAGTTATTAGAAAAATAAAACGTTCAGATCACTTGTAGATACTTGTGTAATATTCTTCTTCGAGATCATATAGATCGGCTGCCATATCGTCTCGCACCGCCATCAACTTGTTATCCCGATCGATTTGAGTGGTACGATAGAGAGTTGAATTACTACAAATAGCTTCATTGACGGAATGAAAGTCGTTCAGTATGAGGTATTGTTTGATATCCGAAACGAGCTTCATGAGAGATTCTCCTGCTCGTACTATGTTAGCCGCCCGTACTTGTGTTTCGTATGTGTCTTGTTCACATTGCGTTATTTTAGATAGCTGTGTATCATTTTCACCTTTGGCTAGCCTAATGATTTCTACAAACAAAATTAAATCATAACTATATGAGCTTCTCTAAAACAATATCCATAAGACATACCTTCGAAGTTTTCGCGCATGCTACGGATGTCTTCTTTCAATCGGGAGTTATACGATTTCAAGAGTGCTTCTTTAGACTGAGTTAAATTGCGCTGCATTTTGGATAAACGAAAACCAGGCTAATTATGAAAGATTTACTGCAAATTGTGGATGAACCGAAGTTGGTGCAGATTTCATCAGATTGTTTATATTTGGTTGAAAAGGCGTCCTCAAACGTCAAAGCAAATTAACGCTGTCAAACGTAGAAAACGATCGTGGGTTGATACTATTGGCCCACGAATCCGTTGTTGCATCTATTATCATATCATTTCACATTATCTCTGGGCAAATTAAATGAAATCTTATAAACATTTTCAATTGATTTAAAAGTTGGTTTGCAAGCAAATAGAAAAAGGCATGAAGAAGCTATATTTATCAAATATGAAACGATAACCTGTCAAATATCAACAACCCTTTACCGTATGCTATAAATAGCAAAAGCAACATTTGAACACCGCAGAATGTCAAGAAAAGTGTCATGCACAATATAAAATAAATTGTTTACAGAACTTTTTTCCAAAATTAAAGACAATACACTAAACTGAAGAAAAATCAGCCATATTCATACAATCAGCGATTTATTTAAACATTTAAGAAGATATGAACAATCTAGAAAGTTGTATTCACTTGCCGCACCGTGAGTAAACTTCATCAAAGAAGTATAACAAGAAGAAGAAGGCCGTGGGGTGTTCTGATTGGTCCACGACTGCTCACCGGGAGCATTTATTCGCGTAACGGAGAAAGCAAGCCGACATTTTTAAAGTACCAGCAATAGAGAAAAGACCAACGCGCAGTGTTCAGTAAAACTGAGAGCATTTTGTGGCAGAAAGTAGTTGGGTGCAAAAGTCCCGTTCGTGAATTTCGTGATTTCTCTGTGAATTGTAGGATATTCAAAAATAAGCATAAAGTAAGTTAAACACATGGAACTAACGTTATCAGATAGAACACTGTGCGCCTATTGCCGGCAACTACGGTTACCATGAGGTAGTGGTTTGCGTTTGCGGAAGCACGTAAGAAAATTGCAAAAGTGTCCTAAAAAGCCTCAAAAGGTTGCTTGTTTCCTCTGGCGCATCTGGTATGTGGTTAGCCGCTGCCCGGTCACTGAAATGTTCCAGAACATTATGCAGCCATAATGGAGGGTATAATAGAGAGCACGTCGGCGATTGATTCGACATAGTGGTGATAAATTGAAGAAAAAATGGATGCCAGATCCGTTGCATTTTTATGACAGCAACTTCGGTTTCGAACGGTCCTTTTTTACTATACTTATTTCAATGGGGAACAAACTGGCAAAATAGTAGCTAAAAAAAAGAAATAGTACGGCAGGGACACGTACATGTTCAGCATACCGGGACCGGGACTTGCGTGTTGGCAGCGCGTTCGTACATACACCATCGCTCCTATCAAGCTTGCCTGCGTCGGTAGTAGTGACGCTGCGCCCCAAAGGTTGACGTGTTCTTTTTGAATTGGAGCATACTCTCGACCACTGTACGGTATTGGAGAGCAGACGCCTCGCATTTCTATCTCAGCCGTTGGTGCGGAGACGAGTTACTTGCTCATCTATCGTGTAAGCACTGGGGGGGAAACGAAGGTAGTAAAGTGAATTTCGTGAAAAATTGTTCCCAGTTTTGTTGTAAATGCAGGGCGAAAATCCCGCCTGAAAAGATAATTTCAAGCAGCAAAGGCAACAAACAGTTTTGCTTTTATATAAACGACAAAATAGGTCACTAGTGGCCGGTGCTGTGTTAGACAGCGGCCTAAATGAGGTCAAGACACCTAACGGTTGTTTGCCGATTTTGAATTGTGTGTCGTCGTTGGTGACGTGATTTCCATGCTTATTAATTGAAAAAAAAACCCAATACGTGGGCTCCTTGTTTGAACGGGCGTTCTTAGTCAGGCCGAACAAAACCCGGATGGTGCGAAGTTTTACTGACGTGGCTTTTTATGGCGGTAGTCTGTTGGGCCATGTGGCATAGCCATAGCGCAGCACAGCGCCTACTGATCTTAATAAATGTTTGATCTAGGGAGGCAGATTTTTGAATGCAGTTCTACAAAATTAGACAAATGTGATTAAATTAAGATCATTATTTCACCCCAAGTAGAACACGTGGCTTACTTTGTGGGGTTTTGGCTGTTTGGTTACACAGCACGAAGAAGTTTTTTTTAAATGATCTTTAAAACTGACGAGGTGTATGCTTGCTTGTTTTCTTTTTTTGCTTTCTTAGAACGTACAACATGAAGTTACTAACCCAATCGACCCTGGTGGTCGTACTGGCCGTGTTGGCCTGTTCGGCGGAGGAAAAGAAAGAGAAGGACAAAGACATCGGCACAGTGGTCGGTATCGATCTGGGCACGACGTACTCCTGCGTCGGTGTGTACAAAAACGGCCGTGTAGAAATCATCGCCAACGATCAGGGTAACCGTATTACGCCCTCCTACGTGGCATTCACCGCCGACGGAGAACGTCTGATCGGTGACGCGGCCAAGAACCAGTTGACGACGAATCCCGAAAACACGGTGTTCGACGCAAAGCGACTGATCGGTCGCGAGTTCACGGATCACACCGTCCAGCACGACATTAAGCTGCTGCCGTTCAAGGTGATCGAAAAGAACTCGAAGCCCCACATCAAGGTGTCCACTGGCCAGGGCGACAAGGTGTTCGCTCCGGAAGAAATCTCCGCCATGGTGCTGGGCAAGATGAAGGAAACGGCCGAGGCGTATCTGGGTAAGAAGGTGACACACGCCGTGGTCACGGTGCCGGCTTACTTCAACGATGCCCAACGTCAAGCGACAAAGGATGCCGGAACGATCGCAGGATTGGTGGTGATGCGTATCATCAACGAACCGACAGCGGCGGCCATTGCATACGGTCTGGACAAGAAGGACGGCGAGAAGAACGTGCTGGTGTTCGATCTGGGCGGTGGTACCTTCGACGTGTCGCTCCTTACCATCGATAACGGTGTGTTCGAGGTGGTGGCCACGAACGGAGACACCCATCTGGGCGGTGAAGATTTCGATCAGCGCGTCATGGATCACTTCATCAAGATGTACAAGAAAAAGAAGGGCAAGGACATCCGCAAAGATAACCGCGCTGTGCAGAAGCTGCGTCGTGAGGTAGAAAAGGCGAAACGTGCCCTTTCCGCTAGCCACCAGGTTCGCATCGAAATCGAATCGTTCTTCGAGGGTGACGACTTCAGCGAGACGCTGACCCGTGCCAAGTTCGAGGAGCTGAACATGGATCTCTTCCGCTCGACGATGAAACCCGTACAGAAGGTGCTCGAGGATGCCGATATGAACAAGAAGGACGTCGATGAGATCGTGCTGGTCGGTGGATCGACTCGTATCCCCAAGGTGCAGCAGCTGGTGAAGGAATTCTTCAATGGCAAGGAACCGTCCCGTGGTATCAATCCCGACGAGGCCGTCGCGTACGGTGCTGCCGTCCAGGCTGGTGTACTTTCCGGTGAACAGGATACGGACGCGATCGTGCTACTCGACGTTAACCCTCTGACCATGGGTATTGAAACTGTCGGTGGAGTGATGACGAAGCTGATTCCGCGCAACACCGTTATCCCGACGAAGAAGTCCCAGATCTTCTCGACCGCCTCGGACAACCAGCACACCGTGACGATCCAGGTGTACGAGGGCGAGCGTCCCATGACGAAGGACAACCACTTGCTCGGAAAGTTCGACCTGACCGGCATCCCACCGGCACCGCGTGGTATTCCGCAGATCGAAGTATCCTTCGAGATCGACGCCAACGGTATCCTGCAAGTGTCGGCCGAGGATAAGGGCACGGGCAACCGTGAGAAGATCGTCATTACCAACGACCAGAACCGTCTGACGCCGGATGACATCGATCGCATGATCAAGGATGCGGAACGCTTTGCCGACGACGACAAGAAGCTGAAGGAGCGCGTGGAGGCACGTAACGAGCTCGAAAGCTACGCGTACAGCCTGAAGAACCAGCTCAGCTCGAAGGACAAGCTCGGTGCGAGCGTGTCGGACGACGACAAGGCGAAGATGGAGGAGGCGATCGACGAGAAGATCAAGTGGTTGGACGAAAACCAGGACACTGAGGCGGAGGAGTACAAGAAGCAGAAGAAGGAGCTGGAGGACATTGTGCAGCCGATCATTGCCAAGCTGTACGCCAGCAGTGGAGGAGCCCCACCACCATCGGCCGGAGGCGAAGAGGACGATGAGCTGAAGGATGAGCTGTAAGTGGACGAGCGATGATGCACCACAACCAGCAAGAGGCGCCTTCCACAACGATGCCTTTCGTGAGAAAAGCACGTCCAATCGCCTTTCACTCAGTAGTCCGCTGAACCGGTGCGAAGATCCTTATCATCGTAGCCGTCGGAGGGCTTTCTTCATAGTAATCGACCTCATCAGCAACCATTATCAGCGTTAAAAAGAAAGGGGAGATTAGGTTCGTTATCATTCCTTCTTCATGCGCAGTGCGTCCGAAGGAGGGGCTGGAAAATCCATCGATCGAATCGGTCGCATTTTCTTTCTCTCTTCTCGTTTTCACTCGAGATAGAGGCACAGAAAATACGACCGATGCGATACGGTCTTTGCGGAGGTTCATCTTATTTTCTAGATGAGTGCTTCTCCCAAAGGCGCAATTTTCCAGATACACGAGGGAGAATTACACGATGTTCCACAGTAAACAAAACCGTCAATCCAAAAGGAAAGGAGTATGGTACGGCTTTGCGCTTGGGTTCGTATGTTTGTTTAGTTTGTTCGCGGTGTAGAGAGAGATGTAAAAATATTTTCAAACGTTTATTTATTGTGCAAATAGCGGAAGCAATGCTAGGTTCTAGGGAATGTCGAAGATGAGCTAGAAGATATTGGGAGTCCAACACAAATGGTAGAGGATCTCAGAGGTAGTTTTTGTTTTCCTTCTCTTCACTTTAACGGAATTCGTTTCGAAAGTGTACGTAGATTGTGCGCGCCTAAGCTATAGAAGTTTGCCGGCGATGTGCATAAGAGACCAGCAATGCGTCGATACATTAATTTCACGCACAGACATCCATTACAGGCCTGAGAAATAATGAAACAGGATGCAATGCGGCACTCGTTCAATTTCGTTAATTTTTTTCGCGTGTGATTTTCCCGTTCGATTGATTGCGGGTCCTTTTTGTTTTTACTACGTGTCCTTCATAGCATAGCTCGTTTTTTTTAATTCAACATGTTGGCCACCTACTCCCAGATAGCTAAGAACAACAACAACAATAGCGCGGAGGTTGCACGGGTGTAGAAGCGCTTTCGGAATGCTACTGTCTGATAACTGCGCGCTCGCTTACTGCCCAAGATCATCAGACAGGGGCCATGAAGCCGTTTATGTACGTTTCAATTATTTCTCATCCATCGACTGATTGTAATGTAAGGAAGACAAAGAATGAAAAAAAGTACATAAAATAAACAAAAGAACCAAAATGAAAATGACACACCCACCATTTATCGAAAGAACTTCTACTCTATGTCGACTGCAATCGGATGTTATACCGTGTCTGAAAGCTATACCAACTTCCGGCTTTAATGTTAGTATGCATATCACGATGGGTTCACTTTATTAACTGTTTGCTGCCATCGAAAGCAGGAAGGAATGGTAAATGGTACATATCATTGTGAATCTTAGTTTCGGCTGCGTCTTCATGATTGATGGTTGGCTTAAGTAAATTGTTTAAATATGATACATGTCGAAACATTCCACTTTATAAGAGCCAAAGCCAAGCGAATCAAGCACCTGAGGCGTCGCCGTTTGCCGATCCGTCGGTTGTACTCGTAACATAAAACACTCATCCCTCCGACCGTTTAAAGCTCAATAAAAGGGAAAAACAACAAAGACTTAGTAGGGGCATAATAAATAGGAGTGGATGAAGGGACGAAGGAAAACAAGATCTGTATACTGCGCATCCTAGGTGGCGTGGAGGGCATTTGGAAAGGCTCGCATTTGATGGACCACGTGGCAACGAAGCCACGTGGCCACGAAGCAAGCTTGTTTCAGTCCGCCCGAAATACACTACGCTAGGTTTAGCAAACTATCATCTACAACTCAGTTCAATAAACGATGCGTTGTTGCGCGTTACATCCTTACGTTCACGCGGAACGCCGCCGACAGCTCGTTCGATGGGAACGTCGCAAAGTCGGCCTTTGCCGCCCGGTGCGGTTTCCGGTGGAGGTACTCCTGCATAACGTCACACGCCAGCTGTTCCGCCTTCGCCCGGATCTGCGTCTGCTGCCGCTTCTGGCGGTTCTCGTGGTCAAGAATCGTCTTCGACACACTACCGTGCACGGTGCGGGTGGAGGGCAACTCGGCACCCTTGACTAGCGACATGATGAGGTCATGCTTCACGCGCGTAATCTCCTGTTCTAGCTGCTGGATGCGCTCGTCCTTCGGTTGCGGTACGTGCAGTGGTTCCAACCCGGACAGGATCTTGCGGTACTCGTTCGCTTGCACCTTTAGCCGCTCGGTTCGCTCGTCCTTAAACGCGCGCTTGAGCAGCGACAGTTCCTGCGCGATGTACGGGGAACTGGCCGAGATATCGAGCGCGGTCGTCGTCTTGAGATCCACCTTGCGCGAGCTGAACGATTTCAACTTATCGCGCAGGCTGCTCTTTTCGCTTTCCAACGAATCGATATCGTTCTGCAGATGGTCCATCGTTTCCTCGAACTCCTTCTCCTTTCTGGGGATGGGTGTAAAGAAAGAAAAATATGCGATTGGATAACATTTTCTCCACAACACCCGCGGACACGGTACGTACTGTTTCAACTTGGTGCACACCTCGTCGTACTGCTTCTGCAGTCGCGTCGTGTTCGCTTCGTGATCCTGCTGCAGCACCGACAGCTTCTTTTCGGCCAAATCCTTCCGGATCTGCATCTCGGACAGCTCGTTCAGCTTCAGCTTGGCGGCCAGCTTGAGCTGCCGAATTTCCGCCTCCCGGTTCTCGAGCGTCGCCGTTAGCGTTTTCGTTTCCTCGAGCTGCTTCTTGACGGCTTGCGCTCGCAGGATGATCGGTGCGGCCGGTTTCTCTTTCGGTTTGCCCGCATTCGTCGCCGAGATGATCTCGTACTCGTGATCCAGCAGATACTGTGCCAGTTGACCCATGTCCGTGCTGGACGCACTCAGCACCGTGCGCACGTTCTGGGACGGTCCGAGATCGTCCTGTTCGTACACCTTCTCGCACCCGTTCGACAGGATCTCCCATAGCTTGTCGTGCGGTACGGACGTCTCCGTTTCGGGATCGACCGTTACCAGCTGCAGGCACTGGCGGGTGGCGTAGAACAGCACGCTCATAACCTTATTCAGTGCCTCCGCCGTACGCTTCAGATTGCGCAACGTGTTCATCGAGAGGTTACACTTCGTGATGGTCACGTCCTGCGGCAGGCGGCGCTTCACCAGTTTCAGTTGTTGCCGCACGTTTTCGACGTTTTGCAGAATGTACTGCAGCAGCAGTCCGGAATCGCTCGTCTCGTCGCCCGGCTGTTGTGAGAGTGGAAAAGAAGAAGTGTACGGTGAAACCGAAAACGGCCACGATCTCACGGATGCTACCGATAATGCGTACCTTAATCAGCATCTTGATGATGTTGGAATCGTTCGCAATCGAATCGCAAGCGGCCCCGATCGAAGCGGTACAATCCCGTACGATTTGAGTTTCGTTTACGAGATCCTCACCGGTCAGCAGCACCACGTACATGGCGTTGAAGAACGTCACGCACTTCTCCAGATCTGTGGGGGATAGGGAAATGATTGAAAATGAAGAATACATTAGTCACCCTTTGATTCCTGGACCCAGTCGCTGCCCAGAGCAGCCTACTTACTGTCCGTGGAGGAGTTCTCGTCCAGCTGGTTAGCCTTCAGCAGGTCCACAATCTCGTCCACCATCTTCTCTTGTGCCTGCATTTCCGGCAGCGCCGCACCGATCTTCAGCAGCGTGTCCGGATTGCAACCGGTCATGCTGTACAGGAACTGGTGCATGATGCTTTGCAGATTGTGCACGTGGTGCAGCAGGCGCGAACGGAAGCCAAACTGTGCCACCTCGTGACCGGATAGGATCGCCGCTCGGTCCACTTGTGGTACGTCCGAGAAGCGTTCCCGTGCCTGGCTCACGATAATGCCCGCCTTAAAGACGATACGCGAGACGAGCAGGATCACGAGGATGGCGTCGTGATCGCCGCCCCGTGCCATGAACACGTCCGGCATGAATGCGGACAGGTAGCGCACGTGTTCGTTTGCCTGCGTTAGCTCGATCTGACGCAGCTGCAGATCGATGGCTCGCGTGAAGGCCTTCGATTCGGCGAACATTTGCTTGAAATCGATCGTCTCCGTGATGAGAGCCGTATCCTTCGCTTGCTGTTGCTGCTGTTGCTTGCTCGATTCCTGGTTCAATCGTTCGCGCAACTCCTGACACTGGTCGTTCAACCGTTGTACCAGCTCGCGGAATTTTAGGATCGTTTGGTCACGGTCGACGATCGTCTCGAGTGCGGCGTCTTTCTCACGGACCGCCTCACGTTTGGCGGCGTGTGCCATGTCCAGCTCTTCGCGCATGTCCATCTCCAGCTCGTGGTTGCTTTCGACCAGCTGCTCGTGGACCTCTTCGAGGGCTTCCAGCTCGGCAACTTCCTCCTCGAGCGCTTTCACCTTGTCCTCCAGCTCCATCTTCTTTTCGGCGAGCTGCTCAACCATCTCTTCGGCACCGAGCGCCGCGTCCACTTGCTCCTGCAGATCGCTCAGTTGCGTTTCCAGCTCGTCGATTTTGGCCGAGAACTTTTCCTTTGTGCGTTGCAGTTCCGTTACCTCGGACTTTTTCGTTTCCAGCTCCTTCTCGAGCTTCTGGATCTCGTGCTTTTCGTGCGCGGACAAATCACGCAACCGGACCAACGTCTCACGCAAACGCGCATTTTGCTGTTCCAGCTGCTTGAACTCGTAAGTGGATGCTACGATCGGACCGTCACCTCCACTACCGGCACCACCGGTACCACCGGTACCCGTGCCCAGCTTTTCCTGCATTTCCGCCTTCAGAATCTCCAGATCGAGTGTCAGCTCCTCGATGCGCTCCTTGGCCGTCTCCAGCTCGAGCGCCAGCGTGTCCGCCTTCTCCTCGGCCATCTCTTTGTCGAGCGTGATCAGTTCCACGTTTTCCGACAGTTCGGCCATTTCCTCGCTGTGCAAATCGCGCGCTTCGATCGCATCCTTCGCATCCTGCTTCGCTCGTTGCAAATCACGTTGGAGCTGCGAATGTGCGTCCATAATTTTACTCTTAAACTCCACCAGCTGCTCGTACTGCGTTTTCATCTTGTCGAACTCGCGCATCCGCTCGCGATCCTCCGCCCGGCGTTGCTTTAGCGTTTCGAGCTTTTCGCTCAAATCCGTCGCCTGCTTCCGGCTCTCTTCGAGCTCTTGCTGCAGCTGCAGAATGTGAATGCGGTCCTCCGTGGACGAACCGGGTGCTGGTGTCATCGCGGGTGACGGTGAGGTAAGCGATTGTCCCGGCGTGAACTGAGGCTTGAGCGTTTCCACGAAACCGGTCTCGACGAAGGACGCACGCTTTGATGTTTGCAGCGATTCCGGTGGGCTCATGTGCGAACGTTGAAGCGGCTCGTGTCGGTCGGGTTTCACCATCGTCGGGATGGAGGACACGGGCGTCGGGATGGAGGACTGACCGGACGCTCGTTCGCTGCCCGGGGACGTGAGCTGGGTTTTCGAACCGAGCGAGCTCGTGCTGCGGTTCAGTGACATCCGGGAGCTGAAACAGAGCATCAGGATGGGTATTAGCAAAAAACGGAGGCTAAGAAACAAACCGCCAACAAACCGCACGACATTGTGGTCATTCTTCAAACTAGCGCCACTGAAACACGAGCACAAGACGAACGGATTGCTACAGATGAATTGGTGAAGAATTAAGAAAGGCGTTTACACGTGAGGAGGGAATACTACCAATTTTACATCACTCCAACGGCAAGCATACCGAGTGTCTTGAACCGTGGAAACTCAGGAAAAACAGCGTGCAAAAAACGGTTAGGCATTCGGGTGAAGCTGGTGGAGAATTTCGTGTGCATCTATAGACCGGCCGGCAATGCGAAAGTAAAACAGAAAACAAAAATCCCTAACCGGAAACAATAGCGAGACAAAAACAGCACACAGAACGCAAAACAAATAGACAAATAGAAGCCGAAGCGAAGTGACACTACGCGCCGGAAGGGGCGAATCTAATCCGTGATCTTTCCCGATGGAAAAACGCAATAAATCCGAGAAGGACATGGCCATGCTGAGAGTGCAGCGTTTTGCGATGGAAAAGCAAAAAAAAACAACAAAGATATAGTGGAGAACAGTAGAGAAAAAAAACAACACGGTGACTATACAGCACAAATGCGCAAGCAGCACAAAAACAAAATAAAAGGTATCGATAAGCAATCGGTCGGTAAAAAGTCGGTAACCTGGACGTTGACAGTGTCATTGTCATGGAGGCGCGCTTCGTTTGCGGCTGCTTAACCGGTGACTTCCGGCGCACCCTGTCGTCGTCGACAATCGGAAACCGTATTCGGTGGCGCATTCGATGGATGGTGTTCGATCGCGAGAGTGTGACGATGATGATGATGATGATCATGGCGAGGATGAGAACGGGTCCACCCAAAGGACATTCCGACGACGCAAATTCCGGTCCATTTGAACGGCGATGGGAGGGTACACAGGAGCAACAAAAAAAATCGAGGTGGTAGGGATGGTTACGGTTGTTAGTTGATTAGTTAGTTTGAAATTCGCCACATGATCGTCGCACGCGATGAAATGACGTGTGGGAGGGTGAGGTAGAAACGAGTTCGATTAGGCACCGACGACAGGATTAGAGAAGATAGATGAAAGAAAAAGAGAAAGATAGCGATTAAAATTGACTAATTCAGTAACCATATTTTTGTTTCAGCTACGATCAAAGCACACGATCTGCACGTGGCAGCTAATCTTGGAGGCCATTTCTAATTAAATACAGGAGGGGAAAAAAAACAAAATACTAATCCATACAACAAACACGAAACGGAAAAAGGAAGTTCAAATGTCCTTCACTAGCAGGCGCTTACGGAGGGGTTTGGTAAAGGAAAAGGTACATAACTGAAGAAAAAAGAAAAGTCAACTTCAACGTACTACAAAAGCTGGTGGATGAAAATCTTCCGTAAGGATGTGGCCAAAGCACAAGGGGACTAAGGGGCACGCACGTACATTGCTTTTTTTCTCATTAACATATTTCACTTACGCTGTTGGCTTGGCGGTAAACGTTTGTGCCGATCCAGGCATGGAGGCGAGTGATCGAACAGAACCCGCACTAGACCGGGGCAGCAATGAAAAGGTAAAACAAACGAACAGTTAGTTTGCTGCCACTTCCGTTTCTGGTAGTGTGCATGGTTTGAGAGTTTCTATTAAATGCAGCAGCATTCGGGTGAGGCTCCATTGATACGGAAACGCGTCCTGAAGGATGAGCAAATATTTTGTTGCCTATACGATGCGCTCAAACACTCGAATTGCATAAACCAAAGTGTGAGGATGGTTTCAACATTTCTAAAACATCTATTCTACGATTGCAAGCATCTATCGGCTTCCAATCGGGTGAATACGTTCAAAGGAAGAAAACAAAAAAAAGGATACGATCCTGATCGGGTGAGACAAGGCTCTAACGCACTATCGTATGTAAAGTGGCTAAAGGCGAATTTGTTTTTTGTTTAAACCGAAGGGTTAACTGCAATGAAAGTGACCTAAACTAAAGCTGATAATAAGGCGGCATAGAGCAAATGGGGATGGCCGTGGAATGAACAGTCATATTAGCGCCATGAATCCATCTTCAAACAGCGCTTAGATGAAAGGCATTTGTGTGTTGTTAGTCACTTACGTTACTCTGCCGGTTGCACGCTTAGCACTAGCGGCGTTTACAACGTTACAAAAGTTACAGGAGTATGGAGATGGAAGAGAAAGACGGATAGAGAAAGATAGATCGGTGGCACCAGACACGTGTTAGGCAGGATGTGTGGTGGTGGTGGGCGAAATGTGAGTGGTACTGAATGCGATGAACGATGCGGTGGACCGAAATGTTTCAAGGGATATGGTTCCATTCCTAACCCCGATCACTAACCTGCTCAGTCGGGAACGTGGTTTTTCTTCCGGTGTTTGTGCGTCCTCGATCGGATTGCCCGATTCGTCGATGAACATGAGCTGCGTTGGCCGGACGAACATGCCGTAGTTTTCGTCGCACTGAAACGAACATAGGATATGCGTGAGTTGCGTGTGATGTTGCATGGGTTTGCGTAGAGCAGGCGTTACCGAAAAGTACTGATGCCCTTTTATCGATCCGTTGTTCTTGCCCTTAGCTTCGTCCAGAATCACGCCTATCCATTTGCCCACGGCGAACGAGGTCATGCCGACGTACGCGATCGTACCGCGGACGTCCTTGCCGGGCAGCTCCACCCGTTGGCCAATTTTCAGATACTTTTCGGCCATGGTGAGGTGCGTACGCCGCTGCTAGTGCTGTGCGGGAATCGATGGATGAATGGGGCTGCGATTGCCTGTTGGTACTGTTGCTGCTTTCACTGCGAAGGAGCGTTGATGTCATCATCAATGGCTGGAATGTTGCTGCACCGGGGGCGGTTTTTTCACCAACGGCGTTCGGACACGTTACCTTCTGCTGGTGCGATGAATAGCGATGCAAACAATTGTGCAACTTCCGTGAGATCGCGTCTAAAAATCACAATTAAATACAAACATTTTGGCGAGCCCTTGTGGCTGATTACACGAAAATAGCTTTCAATATTTTTTATCCTCTATTGACAACACTTTTGGGGTCGTTTTTGACATTTCAGAAAATGACAGTTCATTCGAGCAGTGTATAATAATTCGAGCACCTTACAACTGCTCGAATTTCGAACACCTGCATATGTAACCAGACCTGCATATGTAACGAGTTTAGAATGGATAAATCTCGCCATTTCAAGATTACCGGAACCCACGTTGGTCTCTGAAATGTGTAAAAAATCCGTTGGCTTATGTAATGAGATGTGGTGGCTTGTATAGCAAATACTATTTCCGTTTCGGACGGAAATGAGTGCGTTGCTGCTGGAGAAGCTATACGTTATGGGCGTAATTCCGACAAAGTGGGATCTGGCTAATGCGAACAAGATCAGCGCATCGTCGTTTGCGCCGGAATCTTTTGCTCGTGCTGGTGCGTAACAAGATGTCGGAAAACGTGTCCCATGCGACCAAGATGGTCAAGAATGGCCACGTGCGCGTTGGTGTGAAAGTGGTTAAAGATCTCGCGTTCTTAATGCCGCGCACGCTGGAGGATTTCATAACCTAGGTCGACGGTTCGGCAATCCGTAAGCACCTGCAGGAGTATAATGATATCCGAGACAATTATGAAATGTGAATAAATTGAGCATAGTATATGCGACTCGTTAATCAAGTGCTGTCCTCTGGAGAAAAAGCTGAAGCCTTCTCTATTTTGAGTCTATTTGAGTCAGTTGATATTATGTAGTTCTACTTCAAACCACTGCAAGTAATAATTCTTCAACAATTCCGTAAAAAAACGTGTAGTTGTTGGTAATCATATTCAATAAAAATGAATAATTTCCCTTTGAATACCTTTTGCATAGCCATCTACATCTTTTCAGGGTCCGTACCCTACTAGTTATGGTGTTAGATTCTCGTTGATCATTTCTTGACATTAATTTGTTTGTTGTTGTTGTAATTTGTCATTAATAGCTGTTGCCTCTCTTCAATTATAATTGATTTTAAAAATTGATCAAATGCACTCTACCTCTCTTTGTCTCTCTATATCTCTCTCTGTATGTGCGTGCGTGCGTCGGCCTTCGCCACCGTCAGGATATCTGACTCACCTCAAGCTCAGCTAGGATGCGTTGTTCAACCGACGACGAGCTAGCTGAGCTGTATGGTGAGCCAGATATCCTGACGGTGGCGAAGTCCGGCAGGATTCGGTGGTTGGGGCATTTCATGGCATGTCAGAGAGCAAGAAGCGTTACAGAGTTTGTTTTTTCGCAAACGCTCTTGCTCATTGATGCTTGCGCTTCCAGTCGTTACATCGCATAAGGTTTTGAAGCGAAAGAGCGAGTAATAGCGTTACATAGTTTGTTTTTTTGCAAGCGCTCTTACTCATTGATGCTTGCGCTTCCAGGCGTTACATCACATAAGGGTTTGAAGGAGCAAAAGAGCGAGTAATAGCGTTACATAGTTTGTTTTTTTTGCAAGTGCTCTTACTCATTGATGCTTGCGCTTCCAGTAGTTACATCGCATAAGGGTTTCAAGGAGCAAAAGAGCGAGCAATAGCGTCACATAGTTTGTTTTTTCGCTAGTGCTCTCACTCATTGATGCTTGCGCTTCCAGTCGTTACATCACATAAGGGTTTGAAGGAGCAAAAGAGCGAGTAATAGCGTTACATAGTTTGTTTTTTTTGCAAGCGCTCTTACTCATTGATGCTTGCTCTTCCAGGCGTTACATCGCATAAGGGTTTGAAGCGAAAGAGCAAGCAATAGCGTTACATAGTTTGTTTTTTCGCTAGTGCTCTTACTCATTGATGCTTGCGCTTCGAGGCGTTACATCGCATAAGGGTTTGAAGGAGCAAAAGAGCGAGTAATAGCGTTACATAGTTTGTTTTTTCGCTAGTGCTCTTACTCATTGATGCTTGCGCTTCCAGGCGTTACATCGCATAAGGGTTTGAAGGAGCAAAAGAGCGAGTAATAGCGTTACATAGTTTGTTTTTTTGCAAGCGCTCTTACTCATTGATGCTTGCGCTTCCAGTCGTTACATCGCATAAGGGTTTGAAGGAGCAAAAGAGCGAGTAATAGCGTTACATAGTTTGTTTTTTTTGCAAGCGCTCTTACTCATTGATGCTTGCGCTTCCAGTCGTTACATCGCATAAGGGTTTGAAGGAGAAAAAGAGCGAGCAATAGCGTTACATAGTTTGTTTTTTCGCTAGTGCCCTTACTTATTGATGCTTGCGCTTCCAGGCGTTACATCGCATAAGGGTTTGAAGGAGCAAAAGAGCGAGTAATAGCGTTACATAGTTTGTTTTTTTGCAAGCGCTCTTACTCATTGATGCTTGCGCTTCCAGTCGTTACATCGCATAAGGGTTTGAAGGAGCAAGAAGCGTTACAGAGTTTGTTTTTTCGCGAGCGCTCTTGCTCATTGATACTTGCCCTTCCAGGCACACACGCACGTATACACACAGGCTCGCTGGCAGGCACGCACGCAGGCACACATTCATACAGGCTCGCACAAACACAGACACTGATACAATTCAGTTTGAAAAGTTGGTGCTCTTACAAAAAAATTGGTAGAAAAATTGGTGAAAATCAGGGGGTGGAAAAACATTCATGGTACATAAAATCCCTACTTGATCTATCAAAACACATTTTTGTGTTATCTTACAAGTGTTGTTTTCCAATAAACTTTGCCAAAAAAGGCCATTTTAAAAGAAATTTAGCTTAAATTATCGTCAAATGTTTCATTTCTAATGAAACACCATCACCTCAAGACCTTGAAAACTTAAAACATATTTAATTTTATAATAATAGCAATTGAATTACCTTTCCAAAACAGAAATGTTTTTATGTTTTTTATTTTTAGCTTAAGAGAAAAACAAGATTAGAGTTAGCATAAAAAAATTGAAAATTTTTCAATTTTTTCACACATTTTCGAATTTGACAGGCTATTACTGCGAGAATATTGGACTAAGATCCATATCATTTTGGTGTTAACTAAGTTTAGCATTCTAGTTTCAGAATAAATTAACAATTTTCTAAAAACCTCAAATTTGTTTTTTACTTTTATCCCGGCTATTGCCCACTGTGCATAGATAGGTGATTGGAATATCGGGATTTTTCTTTCATAGATTTTTGTATACAAAAGCACAAAATGCCAGACAGCGGCACATGAAAAACAAAAAGAACAACATTGTAATATCATTACGGTGCAGGAATTAAAACTTACTGTTGCTTTTATAGTTTTATCTTACGATTGCAGGACTTCTTTATGCGTCACGAAAATCGCTTTTGAAAGGTTACGTGAATTGCATCTTTTCCCATGTAAAATATCGTTCTAGCAGTAGAAAAGCATTATACGACGTTATCAACAAAACAGTCCTAGCACCTCTTTATGATGCTAAGATGATAAGGGCAATTGTTCCTTGAGAACATTAGATTCTCTTGGGGCTCCTACGTTCCAACTGATTCGCGATTTTCGTAATTTCTTGACCAAGCTGCTAGAAGCTGAATGTTGTTTTTAAGGTTACTGTAATTCCTAGTCACATCTGCTATACTCTGTATTAAAAATCGATACAAATTGTTCGACAACTATAATGAAATTTGCTTTGTATATTTTCCAATGCATTTTTATAGTATATTCTTAAATTTCTCCTCGATTGTTTTCATAATTATTTTATACATTGTATAATTTTAACAATAAACAATCACTGGTTGGTGTTTTTTACGAAACCGGCATTTGTCATTATATCGTGCTGACAGTGCGCCTCATTGACATTTGTAGCTGACGCCGGTACCTGTCAGTGCGCTCGAGACGCTCGCGCGCTTTTCGTTATGTTTTGTTGAATTAACGTTGTGGCAAGAGATGTTGTAAGTTATTGGGTATTTTCCATAGAAAAGTTGTAAAAAGCAGTCTATAAAAGTGCGAAAATGGTGTCCGTTGAAACAATTCGCGAGCAGTTCGATGAGCTGGGTATCGAACCAACCGATGAAGTGGTAAACAAATGTAAGCGCTCATTGTAATTTCAAGAATCATGCATGAACCTGTTACAACGCTCATAAATCGTAATCATATTCCGTTTTCCTTGCAGGCATAGAAATATGCATCAACAACGACATGGATGACCCGGTTGAATTCGTAGAGCAATGGATGGCTTACAGTGTTTCGAAATTGAGTGGTGCTGAACCAACCGTCGCTTACCTCAACGACATGGAAGCATACGAATTCACGAACAAATCTCGGCAAGTAGCTAAGTTAGCAAATACTATTGGTGGAAGTGGAAAATTAGGAGCATGTCCACGCTTGGATTCCAAAATGCCCAAGATTACTACTTACCGCAATGTGGATTCTATTGAACAAAATGTATTGGAAATGTACGGCTGCTTAACACCGAAGGTAAGTGAATGGGAATTCAGGATTTTTCTTTCATAAATTTTTGGTATACAAAATCACCTCTTATTCTCGATTTTTCATGTACAGTTTATAATATTTGCACACATGTTGGGGATAAATCACACAATGTATGAAAAATTTGAAATTTTTGAAAATTTTGTTTCCTTCAAATAATGTTATTTATGTCTTGCTAATATCAATAATTTTGTTCTATAGCATGGGAATCTCTTTAATCAAAAGTTCTTGTGTTACATGAAAATATATGAGCATATATTTTTTATGCCAGACAGCGGCACATAAAAAACAAAAAGAACAACATTGCAATACCATTACGTTGTAGGAATCAAAACTTATTATTGCTTTTATAGTTTTATCTTACGATTGCATGGCTTCTTTATGCGTCATGAAAATCGCTTTTGAAAGGTTACGTGAATTGCATTTATTGCCATGTAAAATATCGTTCTAGCAGTAGAAAAGCATTATACGACGTTATCAACAAAACAGTCCTAGCACTTCTTTATGATGCTAAGATGATGAGGACAATTGTTCCTTGAGAACATTAGATTCTCTTGGGGCTCGTACGTTCCAACTGATTCACGATTTTCGTAATTTCTTGACCAAGCTGCTAGAAGCTAAATGTTGTTTTCAAGTTTGCTGTAATTCCTAGTCTCATCGGCTATACTCTGTATTAAAAATCCATACAAATTGTTCGACAACTATAATGAAATTTGCTTTGTATATTTTCCAATGCATTTTTATAGTATATTCTTAAATTTCTCCTCAATTGTTTTCATAATTATTTTATACATTGTATAATCTTAATAATATTTGCATACATTATGAAAAACCAGTGATAATTTACGGCAAACGTATCATTTATCTTCTTCGTAGCGTAGGTCGTTCGTATCATTTATTAATTTGGTTTAAACATATTTTTCATATGTATTTATTTATTGAAGTTTATGTTTTCAAACATTACCAGAACAAGAAACTAAGCGAGCTTAGTCTTATCTTTAAATAATTACATTATCTGGTCAAAAACATTACTTCTTTTATCAGTAGTTTTGATTCAATATATATTCGGCATTTGTTTTTTGTCATACGTGATTCTGTCGTGAAGCAAAGGCACGTTGCTGGTAGTCGCATCGAACTCTTTTACAATTTTAGACATTTTCCAGTATTGCATTTTTTAATGACGCCCGATGGCTGTATAATTTGCTTTTACAAACAAAATTGATAACAATTCATTAAGGACATTTTATTCTATTTCTAACCTTACTCCAAGTCTAATCGATTAATAGAAATTTTAGTTATACTTTGCTATTTTCTGATGAGAATGATTTCTTGATCTGCAAACAAACATATTTCCATATCGTCTATGTTTTTTGGCAGACTGCTTAAAGACAGAAATATGACTGTTTAAAGAGTAGTATAAGCTTCTCTCTTATTTTTTTAATCGGAATGTTTATGGAATTTTTGCAAAATAATGGCAAAACTGTAATGTGTAAATGGAAGTTCAACTGTAAGATAACAAATGAACCTAGCATAGTGCCAATGATCTGGCTCTTTAAATTATGAATTCATAAATGACCGTTACGTACACTACACAAATATTGAGCAACAATCATCCAGAAGTACTTCAAATCGTTTCATTATCCTAATGTTTTATATAGGAAAACGAAGGTAGAGCGGAAATAGAGAATGATGCGGAGGTGCGTACGGAATCGTGTACACCAAGGGTGTGATTACGGATAATTTCTCGTCCATTCCTCTCGCTTGCTCACTGTCCGCGGCGTCCATCTCGCATGAGCGGGTCGACTTCGCTTCTTCTCTGACGCTGTTATATACTGCTCTTGGCCGCAATTTCGCTCCGGGTTTTGGCGTCATTTTGTTCGCTGGTTCTCACGCCTCGAACTCAACGCGTCTTTCGCTATTGCCTCGAGGAAACACCACTACCAGCGAGCCAAGACGCTGGGCTTCGTGGTTCTTCACCTGCGTCCCGACCCTTACCTTTACTTCTTTTTGCCCGGTCCCTCGTACCCTTATGCAGACTGCGAATACTTGCGAGTCAGCAACCTTTCTTTGACCAGTAGAAAGAAGAACAACTTCTCTGCTTGATATAAATATACAGAACCTGTTGCTTCGCCACAGTGTATCACCACTACCAAGCTGATGCCTGATCATGGCCCTTAGCTTAAGGGACGCTGTGCGTTAGCTACCTTCCTCGGCGAGCATGCTGTACTGTTCCTATACAAAACAATCTTTTCGGAATCTGATCTTCGTGTTTGTGCGAACACAAAACAACTCTTCCGTACGTACTGTCCATTACATCGCAGTGGAAAAAGGTTTGATACGAAGAAAAAAAACAATAAAACTCTTCCTCTTCTCTCCTTATTTTCCTTGTGGCTTCGAATTGGTCATTTTTGTTGCCGTTGGAAGCGTTCCAGCGATGTCGGTCGGTGAACAGTCTTCAACAGACACACACATGCACACGCTAGCATTCTAACAAAAAATCTCTGCTTCACGATCTCTGAACTTGAAGTAATTTCGTTGAAGTTGCGTTATACAAGAGCCTTTGTTTGGTTTGAATTTTTCTGACTGTTTTGTTAATATTAGGACTTACTATAAAAGTACCACGAACATCAATAGTGTTGTTTTATTGCTAGCCTAAACAATCTGTTTTTTTCTAGCATCGTTTCGAAATGCATAATATAAAATGTTCATAGAAAAGCAATACAAATATTCATGTTATTCTACGCCATACGCTATGAGCAAGGATTATTGACTAATAACAGTTTTCTGTAGCCGATGGTTCAAAAAAAAGTTTTATTTATTTATTCATCTCCATTTTTGCTGCGATGGTTTCTGATGATCTTATTAACGTTAATTCCAGCAGCATTTCATTCGTAGTAAAGCTTATACAAAAGGCGAATTCTCGTCAGATATGAGGCTCTTACGATCGATAACGCCGCTCGTTTGGTGAAGGAAAACCTCAAACTTCTGGTGAGACTTTAACGAAAGAATCTTCACGCATGACGAAACATTGATCGACCATCGTCCAACCAAGTTGTTTTTTTTTTACTTTTCATCTTTCCCCATCTTGCTGCCCTCCACGAATCTCTTGAGCGAAGGTTCCGCTTGCCTTTTGTTGAGGTGCCTCAGGTCTCTCAAAGTTGCTCCCTTACGACGGGCGACATGAAAGGCACACACGAGCTTTCTTTCTTCTGCCAGCATGTCGTGGCATCGGAATAAAAGGATTGTAGCCCAACGCGGTGTTCGCCGTGGTGTGACGGTTCAGCGAACGTTCGCGCAAAAGCAAAAGATTTCCTTTGGAAGCAAAGTACCGGGCAGAAAAAGGGTCAGCCATCGTGTCGAGGTCGTCAGCATCGAGTTGTTGTGTTGGGTCCGATCGCTTGGGGCGACCGACAGACTTGTTTTGGTTGTTACTTTCTGTACTGTACTGCGATGTTTTATTCCTTCTGTTTATTTCACGTAGGCTCATTTTTTTCACTTCGCTTTACTACATAGATTTGTTTTCCTCTCTCATCCAGCTGCGTTTCATTTGCTCTAGCAGATCTTTTCTCTTCAACACTGGCTTTGCCTACGACTTATTTTGTGTTCTTTTTTCTTCTTCTTATAACTGGCTCGGTATCGTTTGGACAGGGTTGTTACAACTGAAAATAGAGGTAATTTCAGTTCCACTCTGCTACCCACCTCAACGCTCCCCGCTTTCCGGAGAGTGAGCCCACAGAGCGTAATTATTTGCTGGTGTAATTTGCCTACATCCCTCTCCAAAGCTCGTTCGTTTTTAAAATCGCTCCGAGATATTTTCCTTCTTCTCTCTTGCTCTATCCGCGTTTTTCAGAAATTTTCTTACCTTGCATACTCCGCTAGCCTTCTTACAAATGGTTGCACCAAGATCAATGATCACGATCGTCGAAGATTAACGTCTACTTTGTATCGTAGTAAAAAAAGAGAATTACATCTATCTCTCTTCTCGGCTATGTTCTGATTAGCAAGAGTAGATTAATGTGTGGTGGTGTGTTGATGTTTTCATCGATTTATATGTTCTCGGCCACAGCATGTCCAAATTTTCCTCGCGATCACCAATAACTGAGCGATCACAAAAGTAAATCATAAAATCGTTTGTGAGACCGAAATTTAAGCGACGGGAAGCTGTATAGTTGCTTCACGATGTCTAAGACAATGAAGCTATCGTGTAGTGGCTTATTTTTCCGAGCTTTTTAGCTTTACCGGAGAACATAACCGTTTGCAAATTTCGCATCCCGACCGGGCTCTGCTTCCATCACTTTCTGATCGATTGTCTATTTCTTTGTAGAGATTCTTCTCCCTTTTGCATGTTTGGGATTCTTTCTGCTCCATTGCCAGCAGCTTCTTATTTTTTTCGTTTCAAAACAAAGGGAGCTCTCTAATCACCTGGAAATGGACAGTCGTTGGTTGCGCTAGTAGCATGGTGTTCTTTTTGGAAAATGGAAAATAAAAAGCTACACTTCGACTTAGATTGTCGTGGTGGTTCTTCTATTTAAATAAAAAAAATTGTCGCCCGCAATCGATGCCGGAAAAAATTGCACAATATTTGAGCGATTTTTTTTTTAATTATGTATAGATCGTTTGGTAGAACTTGATTGACCTATGCTTAATGGTACTCTGTAAATTAAAATTACGAATCATCGAAAGTCTTAACAATGCAAGCTTTGATCGTAAAACTATTGTTGAGCCATATAAGAAGATGAGGAATATATAATAGTAAAAGTGCTTTAAATTTAATGTTCTTTGATTCCATAATAGCCATAATATCATAGTAGCAAACCCCGAAATGGGCTTTTATCACTACGAAAGTTGCGCAATTTCGTCGTCTGTATTTTTTTCAATTTTAATTTTTGAAAGAGAAAGATTTGAATCTTCATCTCTGTTTCTTGTCGAAATGAATGTATTCTTTTTCGGTAAGAATGTATTTTTCCTCGTGGATGTTTTTTTTTCTCCAATGTGATCATATGAAGCTTTTCATGCAAAATAACTACTTAGCAAGATCATCAAATAGAAACATTAGCACTTATCCTCGCCGATTGTCCATTTTTCTACTAACACTTTCGTCGCCGATCACACATGAAAATGGGTCTGATCTGAGCGAAGGTCTAAGCCCTTTTTGCGATATACCAATGAGGAAGAGTGTTCCTTTCGCGTTGTCCGTTGCTTGCCCGCCGCCTAAACTCTACTTTACTTGCTCCCTACTTCTTCTAAAAGATTGCTAACCTCTCTACGGACGTGATTTTCACCCCTATTTCCATTTAACTAAGGTAGGTTGTGGCCAGTACAGAGCAAGAAGAAATAAGAGCATCCGGCTATGCTGGTGTCTGTTCGCACGTGTAAACGTTGAAAGGAAGAAGGACTGAGATAAGACAACGAAACCGCGCCAAAGCGGCCGTGACGGCCGGAAAAACCGTCAGAATTACAGCACACGTCTACCAGCAAGCCCGCAAGAAGGGTGATGCTTCAACACGAGAACGCAGGGAAGAACTTCTGGTCGATCCCAAAGGGTGGCTCTGTGCGTAGTGGACTGGAGTGTGGTTTGCTGATTCCTCTGCCCATTCGAACCCCATTTTAGCTCTTTCCATTCACTGCCAACGACAGCGAGAATAAACCTGGGCAATACATAGTGGAAAATCCGTACTTTGCTAGCGTCATCTTCTAGCCTGCTTCGAGCGGATGTTGGACCAGGGCTTCTCTCGATTTAGCGGCGTGACTTGGCTGTATTTCGGAACCTAATCAAAAAACTCTTCCTTCTGTTGTGTCTGCTTTTTCTTGTGCTTCCTACCTTCGGCGCTCCTGAACTAATTGTGAAGCCTGGAAGAGAGGTTATTGGTCTACAACATCCGGGGTGGGCTGAAGTATTGAGATCGTGGTCTTGCAAGCGTCTGAAACTATTCAAACGGTAGGGGCAAGTCTCTCGAAATTGTTAGTGGAATGTAACACGTGTTGCATTCACTAGAGATGTCGAGAAAAAGGGTTCCAATGCAGAATGTGCAGTATATTTTTCAATAATTAGTATGCTTTAATATATATTGTTTGAACATCAAAATTACATGTAATATATAATACTTGTTCCCTAGAACTACCATGCGTCCTTTTGTGCATTAACGCATGCCGCATAAATAACTAAAAGATACGAAGAGAAAGTCTTACAATTACTCGGTTGTTCGGGAGTTACCTTGGCCTGGAATCAAGTGGTGCCTTTGCTTTCGTCGACTCTCATCTTCTTTTCAGTTTCGGTTATTCTTGCCTTTATTTTCTCATCATCCAAAGAGCTAGCATGGCGTCTTTCCTGTGCCGCTGTTCTGCGCTGCGCGTTCGCCGACCGTTTTGGGGTGAATATTTCCTTCTTCGTTCGGTTCAGGACGAGCCCCGGTCAGTCCATTTATTGTTTGTATGTTTTTTATATATTTTTTTTTCTTTCGATGCGTCCCAGTTTTATTATACATGGATATCATTTTCTTCGCCCTTTATTTTGGATGCAGTGGCTCTGTGTTTCATGCTTTGTTCGATTCACAATCGTGTTATGGTTTTCTTTCTTTTTGTCAAGAACTATTTATTCAAAGGTGGAAAATTTCTTGTCTGTAGCTTGCGGTCCGTGGTGTACTGGTGGCGGATATAGTGTGCCTTTAAGCAACCCATTTCTACACAGAGATTTTGCATCAAGACCAGTCCGGAATTGTCCTGTTCCCGTTCAAACGAGTATGCGCGTATCAGTATTCCTTAGCTTTTTTCGCTAACTGTTGTTTTGAACTTTTCTTGTTGCATTCGCAGAAAAATATGTATGGTTTCCGCTTTGATAAAAGATGGATTTTTAGTGTATTTTTTGAAGACATGAATCTGAATGTTCACGTAATTCTTCTTTCACTTTGTCCAAATGGATACGAACGTAAACCGCGTTTTGATGCTTTAAACGAAATCCATGAGTTAATTTGCTCAATCAATCAATTAATTTCGTTGTATAACTGCAAAATTATTATAACCAATTGGCTTCCTAGGCAAAAAGTTTAAAAAGTTTGAATTTTGCATAGAAACAATAGAGTTGTAAATATACTTCTAAAACGACCCTAGATATAAAGGAAGTAATATAGAAATCAATGCTTCCTTAAGTTTAAATAGTTTGATATTCTCTGATTTGTATGATTCGTATGCAGGAGTATTACGAAGAGAAAAAAGCGAAAGATTGGGGATTTTTAATAACTAATTTACGAAAGCTGTATTTTGTATACCTACTGGAAAAAATTATTTTGAAAGATTATCAAGGTTACAATTATCAAACCATAAAAGCATATGAACGTAAAATTCATCAAAACCAAATTATCAACCATGAACTACGCATGCTTTTGTGCACGCTGCACGAAATTCTCATGTATAATTTACGGGTCGTGTGGGGAATAGGAATAATTTTCGCAGAAAAACCTTTGCTACGTAAAGTATCTCAACAAAGCTTCTAGAACGCGGCACGCTTATTGGAAGGGCGCAAACGGATTTCTACACCTGCAACTGCTGTGGTTCACTATGGGGCGGCCCGGACAAACCGCGGTCATAAATATGTTTTCGTAGAAATACGTAAAAAATAATCTCAAATCATACAGAAAAAAGTTTGTTCACACATAATTTGTGTTTTAAAGTTTTGGACTTTCAGATGGCGCCACTGTGCACGTTGTTTTATCGTTTTTTTCAAGAATTACAGGGTAATCAATATAAGAAGTCATGTTAAAAATGATTAATTTAGTGTAAAATATCAATCTTGTTACTCATAAAGTACGTAAATAGTTTCAAAACGGTTTCTAAGTTATTGATTTTTTTTTAATTTTAGTATTTTTGTATTAAACAACACAAAATTGTTAAAAAAAATTAAAAAATTAGAAAAAAGCATTGCTTCTCAAATAGTTTAAATTCCAAATTTATCATCTACACTGTTTTTTGATCTCTATACGCAGGCTCATTAACAAGTAAGCCTATATCTTTGAAAATATGTTGCTCCACTTCGAGGAAAAAATGCTATGAATTCATCCGACAACAATGTAACAGATATCCAAATTAACAACACATAGCCAACAACAATCAAAAATTGTTTCAACGTAACAGATAGCCAACAACATCAAAATTGGTATAAAAATAATTATTTTCAGCACAATTCACTGGCTTTACTCAAATATAAATAAAAACCAAATAATCAAAATCACCAATTTTATCTAAGTAATATGGAAAATTAAATCTAAATTTAATCTTTCACCAGAACTGCAAAATCTGCTGTTATTTGTGCTTATACACACATCAACTAACAAGTATTTGTTTAAGCTTCCGCATACAAAAACAATTCTGTGTGTCCTAATTTGACTCCTAACGAATTCGAGCTTATTCTTGGAAAAAAGAATTCAGAACGCAAAGCACGCAAACTGAACCAAACTGAATTCCCTAGATGATTTTCGTGAATGACTAGTCCTGTCAACCCCAACATTCCAATCTGTATCCTATTACAGTTATTTTTTCCGTGGTATGTTTACCTGTACTGTATAATATTGATCATTATTGGTGTGATTTTAAGATTCAGAAAGTCTATCTTATTGATGGGAAAGGTGATCTTCAAAATCTTGGAAAAACTTAAGGATAAAAACAGGCTCATTGGGATATGGTGCCTAATCTAGACCCTTCATATAACATAATTTGTATTTAGGAATATCTCATGTTAGCTATCGACTAGGCGCCTCCACCCCAAATCTAGTAACGAAAAAGAGCTTGTGGAAAGCGCGGCCGAATGGGAAACCTTCAAAATGAATAGTTTAATATCTAATGTTTAACGTATATTTTATTTAGAAATACGAATTTAACCATTTTAGAAATTCATTACCAATGTTAAAAAAGCTAGCTTTTTCCATTTTTTTTTGACATATTTAGCTAAAAAAACTCGTTTAGATTCATCATAAACATGTATATTTTGGCCTAATCATAATAAATAATACATAAAATCCTCTAAAATGATATATTTAACATATTTGTATGACAACAACTTATGATGTTATCGGTATCGAAAAATATACCATCGGAACGTCGTTTTTAAATCATTTCGAACAACTTTTTTGACTTGGGTGCTTTATATCTCAGCAACCAGATTTTTTACAAACCTTCATTTTTGGAATTCTCTTAATGCACATGTTTTCTTTCGAATGGTTTATAAATGGAAACAATTGGAGATTATCGATTTTTTGCCTTTTTGACCGCGCACGCACTAACGTGCGGCGTGTGTGGCGTGTTTAGTGCCGCATTAAATCGCTTACGCTTGCATGAGTATGTCGTCATGCCTCACGCACACATGACGAAATGTCTGGAGGAATTTTGAACCCACCAACACTCGTTTGTGCCAGCCGGCTATATACTCCACGCAGCGATGCCGTTAAAATGGGTGAAAGAGAAAAAAGAATGTGGCAGAATTGCGCGAGCCCTCCGAAACGCTTTGCAAGAGTGAAATAAGGTGATGCCACTGATGCTTGAGCGCCTCGCCAAATTCGCTCTCTCTCTCTCTCCTTTTGTCGCGTGCAAGCAACTTGCGCACGCCGGCGTTGTTAGGTTAAGTAATGCGCGCGCGAGTATATAGCAGACTGTTTGTGTTGGTGAAACCGTGCGACAGCTTCATAGCTCGAGGTAGAGTGAGAATCGAAAGTCTTTCGATGTTTCAGTTGAGCGTCGTTCGCAAGTGAGATTCCGTTGCTTCTGTTCTTGAGATGGCCGTGGTCCTGCTGGCTATGAAACGGTCTTGGCGGTTCAGTTTAGAAACCCATATCTGTTTGCCGCCAAATCGTTGAGAACATAATCCATTTCCGACTGGAATGGAATAAAGGCGTTTAAAAGTGTATAGTTTTTATAATGTGGTGCCGTGAACAACAGGCAGCGACCGAATCTGCTGGAATAGTTCAGTAAAGCATGGCACGCTTCGATAAAGGAAATTGTATATCTTGGCCATGGAGATCCGTAATCGAGTGCAATTTAGTGGCATTACAAGCGAAAACGCTTACGCGGTTACGACGCAGCAGTTGGAGAAAAGTGCGGCTCAAAAATGGCGGCTGGCTGGCTTGACAGTTCATCGTTCCAAGCGCGCGCGCGGTGTGTGTTTGCGGTTAGTACGGAACGTGTGTGCATGATGGTGGTGGTGGTGCAGTGGAGGAAATTGGCGGCAGCAGCGTCGGCATTCTCCGTACGTTACCAGACCCTTTCAATCTTCCGTCGTCGCACACACGGTAAACCCCTCGTTTTCTTTTCACCTCGCTTTCTGCTAAACCAGTGCCACGGCCACTGTGTTGGCCTGCTCAGATTGGTTCATACTCACACATTAACCCCCGGGCGCGCTGATGAAGAGACACGGAGGCGAAACACACAATTTTTGCTTCCATGCGCGTGTACGGTCGTGTTTCCAGCGAAAATGTCGGTAGGCAAAAGAACTATGCCGTGCTGTTACTTTTTGTCCCGTGATCACACACATAGGAAGCGCACAATTATCAGCAACTGAATCCGTGAACTGAGCGCAATTTCGTGGAACATTGCTTTAGTTACACCGGCGTGTGCAAACGTGTTCTCTTTACAATAGGCATTATTGGGAACGTTACTTTTACAGTCGGTGATACCAAGAATATCCTCGTTGCGAACTAAACCAGAACGGTTATGGATAAATCAATTGTTCTTTTTGTTATCCAGTGCCTGCTGCAAAACTTTCTATGTGCCGTGCGAGTGGCAGTGAACAACACACTTTTGCGTGAACTGATATTCAGCATGGTGTAGCCAACGTGCGCGCATTTCTCAGTGGACAAAGCGCTATTCATCGTTGACGAAGCCACACAGATGGAAGTAACGTGGAAGATGTGATGGTTCCAAGGATAAAAAGAAATGATAGCAAGAGAGAGGGGGAGTGTACACGTTGAAGCTATTGAGTGTGTGCTCTTTGCTAGATAGCCGCCGCCGTCGCTGGTTGACGGTTGTGTGAAACGTTCCTTTCTTCACTCGTGCTTCGAGGTTTGAACCACTGTACCGCCGATTCTGTTACAAGTTGTGTTCTGTCTACATTTGCTTCAATTAATACCCGTGATGAAAAAGCTGTGATCGTGTGGCAACACAAACGGAAAGAAGCAGTGACGAGACACCGTCGTGATGTATTCGTTTTTCAACACACAAGAGTTTAAAGATCCTTTTTCTTGAAGACAACCGTCCAGGCATGCGCAAACCGCTTCGACTCGTTTGATCCATGCTCTGTACACGGGAAGAGATGGCGAACGAATTTCAAGCATACTCCGGTAGATGACCCCGAATACTTCAAACGCACACTTGTGTACGCGCTGGACATAATGGCGTGTGTGCACGCGCGCAATTCCGTCCCCATCGCGAGAACGCGACATCCGCGACGCCTTCAAAGCCAGGATGCAAGGAGAGATTGTTCCCTTTGATAAGGCCACTCTGCTGCTCGTCGATCACTAGTTTGTTGCGGCGCAAGTCACGAACGCTCCATGCTGTGTTCACAAGCGACGATCATCAAGCCGCTGGTTGGTTACTTGTGGAGGTTGAAAATAAAAACCATGCTCGTACTTGGCAAAGGTGATATTTCAATCTCACAAAAGAATAGGAAGCATATGCTATCAGTGAGATGAAAAATCAACTGGGGCGCTGTGGAATTTCTAGAACGCGGCCACATTGTATAAGTACAGCAACACCACCGATATTCTTTCATCCGTCTATCAGTTCGAGCGTAGCTAGTCAGAATGGCCCGCGAATGGTGCAAAGGAATCTATCACACGCCGACGCTATCACAAGTAGCAGCAACGCAAGTGCTGTGAACGCGCCGCGTGTATGGTTTTCAAGTTGATTGGCAGCAGCTTCATATGTTCTCTTCCGTCCGATTTACAGTACGGCTTGCATCTAATGCGATCGATTGGAATAGAAAATTTTAAGTGGATTGCCTAGTGTCGATGAAGATGGCACTAGATACGCTCTACACCACTAAAAGTAGCGATTCTACTCGGTCTCTATCGAAGCTGGTGATTGAAAAATACACAACGAACGAGAGGTCAATTCAAGCACATTTTGAAACTAGAGTACATGCGTAACGTCGGTGATGTATGTAGGACAGCAACATGATCGAGATCCCTTCATGGATATACCATGGATAAAAGCCGTGGTGATGAACCATTTGCCTAAAGTATTCTGAGGTGACGTGTTGCAAGATTCTCCCAACCGGTATCAAACACAAGCCGTGTGTCGACCAAAGGCGCCAGAAGAGCATTTTTTCATTTATCAAAACCGAGAAAAGAAACAAGATCTTCAAAGAAAGGAAGCGAAAACAACCACTGGTGCGGTGGGCACACGATTTTGTGCGAACAAAGCAACGAGACGCGCGCAGGAAGTAGCAAATCGATTCCCCCTTTGGCACGTCTCAGCGCAAAAGTAAAGCCGCGCACACACAGAGAGCATCATCATCATCGTCACAGTCCTCCGGAGGCATTAAATCTGTAATAATAGGGTTACAGCGAGGGGAGAAAAAAAGCGCGCCACTATCATCAGCATAGCATCTAGACAACAACGGTTCTTCCGCGCAACAAGTCGCTGGAGAGAGAATGTTTCTTACGCATCATCATCATCGTCATGGCCGCCATCTTGGGCACACTGATGATTGGATTCGCCGCCATTTTTCCTCTTAGCAGCGGCGTGTTCTTCTCGCGCTGTTGTTTGGACGTACTATGTCCCTTGCCCAATGACCACCATCGAGAAAGAGAAGTGCAAGTCGAATGCGAGGAAATACGGAGCAATGTACATCTTTTAATTACAACATACCACCAATCGCTTCCCTTATGTTTGCGTACAAGCACAGGCCCTGCCGCTTCTCTGCACTTGAAGAGGCGCTTCAGGTGGCTTCAGGCGTCGACGGATGTGAATGGGAGAATGTCTGTATGCTGCAGAGTCCACCCTTTGCCACAAAAGAATCGATCATAAAGAGAACATAAGTGCCAGAGCAGAGTCGGATTGTCCTCGATGACCTAACAAACTCCACCTGAACATTATCTGAAGGTTCTTATTTTTGTGGAGCCACTCGCATGTTTTTGAACGCACACACCACCATCGCTACCACGTTTAAGGATCAGGCAATCAACGCAACGATCATTGACTTGCCTGTAACATCACGTTTTCCTAAAGGACGCCGAAAGATGCCGGAACGGTCCTGTTTCAGCTCATGCACGTGTGCGTTTGTGTTGTATACCTGCGCAACTTTTGAGAAGCTGGTTGAAGAATCCCCTGCGGAGAGGAAGGTGGTGGTGTGGTGGGCACCGCTAATGGAGGTGAACCCCTCGCCACTGAAGAAACTCCGGCTAGCAGCAACCTGAGAAGAGCGTCGTGTCCCATGAGCGATTCAACGAAAAACGGCAGAAGGCAAACTTCGTCGAGGAAGAATTTGGTACGTAAAAGAACATAATAATACCTAGCTCATAAAAAGGAACGGGAAGAGAAATGATAGCTGTGTGTGGATCAGGCAAAAGCAACACTAGGTGAAGGAGAGAAAGAGAGAGGGAGAGGGAGAGTGTGTTTTTGATGCGGGAGGTAACACGGCGAAGAAGCGGTAAGGGAGAGATGGAGCTGAAACCAAGGTGTTGTCGCTGCCTGGAAGGAAAAGGAAAAAAAAACAATCAAAAGGAAAAAAGGGGATTGCGCGCGCGCAAGAACAAGGGAAAACGAAGCGAGACAGAAAGCAAGCGCAAAAACTGTGCGATCTCGTTCCTTTGCGGCGTCATCGTTTCGTAAATGAAAATCCATCCAGGCGGGCAGTTGTGTGTGTTGTGTGGCTCATGAGCGGCTCGATCAACACTTTTGCTGTTGTGTTACTCTACTTCTGGGTGGGAGGGGGTGGATGAAAATGACGTAAGGGGGCGGGGAGGTGAGATCCGGTGGGTGGCTGGGATGTGGATAAACTGTGTAATATTTTCTCTCAGTTTTCCAAGTGCAACCCCCTACTCTCGGATATTTTGCTCTGTCTCCTCTTAACCGATGGTTCTCAACGGGCAAACAAACGTGTATGGCTCTGAAAGGGGAAAGATTTTGTAAGAAAGGGTCTCGAACCGGATTCTCACACCACCATCGAGTCGAACTTTTGAATGTTGCGCTCTCTATTTTGCGTTATTTTGTGAAGAGTCTCGTCATCGCGACTTGGAACGAGATTTGCACGTGATATTTTACTCTTATCCGAATCCTCATACTTCCAACGGGACTAAAGGCACAGAACTACGCTGGATCAGCTTAGGGCTCGGGCTTTTTTTATGTGGTTGTTTGGTCCTGTCACTAGCTTAAGCCGTTAGCAAAAGGGGAATCGTGTTTACCATCTTTTCACCGTCATGGGTTAGTTAGTAAGAGATCGAGTAAAGTAGACAAACTATCTCAAAGTGAAACAGAGAATCGTAACCACCCTTACCTCATCTCGTGCACCGGATCCAGAAATCTGTTTTTTTGCTCCGGTGAGAATGAGTGGAGGAAGACAAGCTTTTCTTCTCTTCGCATCATCATAATCACGCGGAAGGAAGCTTTGTTTTCGCCTGCGCCTTTGCACAGTGGGCTCTCCCATGCAAGCACCGGGATAAAAGTCTAGCGCCATTATTTGTTACAAAATTTGGTTGAAATGTACAATTTGGTATTACTGAAAAAACGATATATGATTAGTTTTTGGTAATTCTTGTACTTTTGTATAATAAAAAAACCCTAACAAAAGTTTTGATGAAAATATTGGTGAAAATTGGGGGTGGAAAACATTCATGGTACATAAAATCTCTACTTGATCTATCAAAACATTCTCTTGTGTTATTTTACATGTATCTTACATGTGTTGTTTTCAAATAAACTTTACCAAAAAAAGGCCATATTCAAGAAAATTTAGCTTAAATTACCGTCAAATGTTTCATTTCATATGACACACCATCACCTCAAGACCATAATATTTTGGTGTTAATCAAGTTTAACACTCTAGTTTCAGAGTAAATTAACAATTTTCCAAACATCTCAAATTTGTTTTTTCACTTTTATCCCGGTAATTGCCCACTGTGCTTTGGCGGGTGCTTCTCGCCACGAATGGGGTGAATGTATGTTGCGACCGGGAGGAGGTGATCGATTTTATACGTTTCTTCTCTCTCTCCCTTCACACGATCGAGTTTGTGGCAACCCCCCACTTAAAGCAAAGGTCGTCAACCTTGTTTCGCGTGCGCGAGGCAACGAGAAAATGGACGGCATGTTACCGATGAGACCCATCTTTCCGCTTAAGCCAACCATAGCGAGAGAGAAGCTGTTAGATAGAACATAGTTCCTTGATCATATTTTGCTCTAAACATCAAGGAGCAAAAAGAGGCATTGACTCAAAATGTGGACCGAATATGCTGTCGTATTCGTATCCTATCACTTTTTCCTAACTTGGTTAACTTCTGTAAAATTATAAAATATGCCGACAATCGGGCGTGTCGTGTTCATGTCTGAACCACCAGCATCTTTTGAGCACCGGGGGAAGAAATTTATGCGGGATATAAATGAAATTAATCTGAGAGGAGGAGAGAACGCGTAGATATCGATGGAAGAATCAAGAAGCGCACATGTGCCCAACTATTTGTTGTAATTTATTCTACTTATCCGCACGTGACCACTCCAGGATCTGTATAAAGATGATGAAATGGTCGCGTGACGTGAAACTCTTTTTGGAACGAGCAGTGTAATGACCCGTACCCCGTCGAATATTGTTTTGAAAATATTTAATGTAATTTATTTCGTGACATATATTTTTTCGATGAATTGATATTTCGTTCTGTTTCGTCTTGATAGAAGGCAACATCAATAATATACGTTTTATCGATTCAAGCTATCAAAAAAAAAAAATTAAATTGAAAAACTTACATAGATCAGTGAAGTGACATGGTTGCGAAAGCAACTTGTCGGCTCCTCGGCAACCGTAAAGAATTTAATTTTTTATAACACGTTTGTAATAAGGGTGTAAAAAACACGGTCTATCTTCGCGGTGATCATCTTCTTTCTTTGGTTATGATTTTAGAGATTTTGAATCTAAGCATCATTCATCTCTTTTCTCTGTGATGTGGTGTTGTTCTATTGCAGTTAAGTGTTCTGGGCTATTGCTTGTTGTTTGCGTTTTGTGTTGAGTTTTTATCAAATTTGTTTGTTTAGTCCAGTTATCCGGAGGAATTGTAGCAGTTGTTTTTGGTTGGGTTCTATTGGCGATAATATCTGATTGAGTTGTGTGTCCAGTTTGGTGATGATATTAGAAAGAGAGCGAGCTCGCTCAATCTCGCTCTTATTATACCATTGTTCCCGCGATGTTCCCTCTTTATATACCATCAGTTTCTCGGGTTCTCTTCCATTCGCAATCAATACCAAGTCCCTCTCTTCCAGTGGCTTGCTCCGCTGGTACCACTCGGTTCTTCTTGTCGGCATCGGTAGATGTTCGTCCACCCACCTCTTGCAGAAATTATCCGCGAACTGTTGTGCTGCTTTCCAGGACCTACGTATGGTTGGAACGGAATCATCGAACGGTAGCGGTGGCTTGCTTCCGTTCGAACTACCTAAAATGAAGTGATTTGGCTTTAGTGGGAAATCGGTTTTATCTTCAACACCCGAACGTCTGTCAACGATAGCGAGTTCACGATCAGCTCCAACTCCTCCGTATAGATTTGTCCGTATCTATACACTTCACTCGGGAAGCACATCAACAGGCTAGCACCAGCAATACGCCGGAAGCACTCCAGCAGATTCCGCTCAGTGTAGCACGCATGTAGGAAGTCATCCGACAGTTAAATGTTCTTGCTCCACTTCTGTAGTGAATCCAGCTCCAGCAGGATGTCCTGTGGGTCGTTCTGCAGCGCGTACTGTGTCAGCTGTGCACCGATCTCTGCATTCAGCTCACCCTTCATTTTGGTCGTGGTGTCTACGTTGTCACTAAACAGAAGCGCGTATCCATCAGATCACCGTGTTTGTTCACGATCGTCTGGCAAAAGAGTGATTTACTCTGCTGCTTAGACACCGGAGCGACTCTGTTTCAATGATCCTCGGTACGCACGTGACTAGATGACATGCTCATCGTAAATCGATGAAGAGTTTAGCTCGTACTTCCTATAAGGCCCTCAGTCATTGGCGAGTCTAAGTCTTCGTCGGGTAACTAGCAGCACCAGTGTTCGACCCAACAACCATGGGAGGTGCCGATGCCAGTTTGTCCTTAAACACACGCGACTCGCCTAGAAGATTGCTCTGTATTTTTGAGTTCTATCGGTGTAAGGGCTCGCGTTGGCTTTGTAGAAGAGTCGTGCTGAACTTTGGGTCACACACCACTCACCAAAGATTCCGTTAACGTGACGTGCCTCAAACTCCGACACTCCGTTCTCGTCGATCATGTGGTTGTTTGCTTTTGGTGCGATGGACACCGGTAGCTTTTGGAACCGTTCAAGTTCGTTTCCACCCAGCATGGCCGGAAGTGAGTAACCTGCGACGACAGGGTTAGAGTGGTTCTTTTCCATCGGTGTAGTGTCGTTGTTCGAGTGGCTTCCAGAGGTCATGTTCCAGAGGTTGCGGTAGAATTCCTCCGAGCGTTTAGGTTTCTTTGGCGCTACGTCTGGAAAAGTATCAGTGGCCGGTGAGTCCTGCCGCCGGTGAGCGATGGTGTGGTGCGTACTGTAGGGATTTTGGCACCTCAAACCAGCTTAAACTACGGCTAGTTGGCTTTCGTTCGTCCCGTGCCGGTTACTGATCGGAACTGAAGTCACTTTCGCAGTCACTGTCGGCACCAGACGAGATCCTTCTTTGTTGGTACCGTATGTCAACGGCGTTGTACGGGGGTGGTTGAATGGCGTTCCAATTGCTCGGAGACGGATGCATGGACTCTTCCAACAAACTTGCTTGGTCCGCTTTTTCTTCCGTTGGACTTCCGCTTTTTCTTGGTTATTTAACCGTCGGCACAACTGCGCAGCAACAGACATCATTGTCGAAGTTCCCATCGACATAAATGGGTGTGTATCTAGTAGCTTCACATATTTTATAATTGTGACTAGATCCACACTCATTAATGTAGGTGATGGAAAAGATCATCGTAATATTTTGCTCACTGGCACACGATACTCGTAGTTCTTTTTAACTATGACAAGAAATTAAAAAATCTATCGCATCGGCGGCAGAGATCCTTTTCTCCAGGTAAGGCGGCAAGTGGGGAATATAGTGTGAATTCAGTTATCGTTTTCGTGTGGTCGCGATCATACCCATAAAGTGGATTGAACTCCAAGAGTATCGACTAACTTACAAAATGTGTGAAAATGTAGTTATTCAATATGTATTACTAAAGAAAAGTGATAACGCAAAAGTGCCGCGTCTGTGGTGAAATAGTCTTCAGTGAAAGATATACATTTTTCTCCACTTTGTAGGCGAACATGTATCTAGTGCACGGTTTTAGCTAATGTTTCGTGACTAGATTACATGCTCGTCTATTAAGTTGAGATCGAACGTAAATGTAATAACGAGGTAAGAGTAAAATGATTCTTTAGTGAAAATTATATCGTGAAAGTCAATGTGTTCGTTATGTATGTGTATGTGTTAGACTTTTGCATATTTAACTAGATAACTTCTTTCTTTTTATAACCCTATGTGTCGGAAAATGGTTTCAACTTATCAAATTTCATCTATGTGACTCTTGTTGTGCATTGAATCTAGCATAAGAAATAATGTAAAGAATGAATCCGCAAGCCGTCTTAGAGATGCATATTTCTTAACAATGATTTTTGTTGATTAACCATATTTTTTATTGAATCGGTCAATATTAATTTTTGTAGCATTAATATCTTCAGAGCATTTTGAGATAAATATGGTCTAACCAATTTTGTTTTCTTTCCATTGCTGATTTCAGGGGAAAAAATCGTCGTCCCGAATACAGCATAATGTGAATACACCAGAAGGCGGAACTCGAGCGGGAGGAAGTTCATTCACTACCGTTACATATTCACCACTGTAAGTTTGTTTTGCGATAAGTCGCGATTCCTGTATTTGCTGGAGATGATAGTCATATTATGGCATATTTGTCTATATCACTCATATTTTCGCATTTGCAGATCTTTGTCATCGAAAAAGATTGATCTTGATGCACCAAACAAATCTGGCCAGATCGTGTACACATATGGCAGTGCAAAGTTGCTAAAGCAATTCAACTGGCTTCCAGCAGCCACTGGTGATGGCGAAAACGGCTCTACTTCAACCGATACCCATCCGTTGATGAGTGATCGAGACAAACGGATGGTTTGTTCCCGTTTGTCAGCTTTAAACATTGAAATAAATGCGGAGAAGTTCGCTAATGACAGCAGCAAATACATGTTTGATTCGACCTACGATCGAATGATTATTTTGAGCGATCGAATCTACGAGTGCGGAAAATCTATCTGTAATCGGTTGGCAAATAACACTTCTACATTGGCGACCAAGCATAACCAACAAAACGCTGATTCTAATGTTAAACCACCGCCTTCGTCTTCCTCAGAAGGGGGTAATAATTTGGACAAGGAGGAACCGGTCGATGATGGGTCCGAAATGCATCCAGAAAGCGAAGATAATATGGCCAATTGGTTCGATGGCATCAAGGTACATCATGTTGACCATCCAAGCTCGGAACCGATTCGGGTGTTGGGAAGGATCATTGTTGAATCATTATCGCAACCAAACGCAGTCAGCACGTCGGCAAGTAATAAGAAAAAGCTAGCTATCATCGATTTGGATGAGCATAGTCTTCGTTACACGATGCTTGATTTGAGTAAAGTTATCACACCCTCGTGGTCCGTGTTCTCCGGCCAGACGGTTCTCTTGGAGGGCATCAATCCCCGCGGAACGTTATTTACTGCCAGTAAGATTCATTACGAGAGAACGCTCACGATTCCTCGTCCCCCGAGTGGGCTCGACTTTACATTAACGATGGTAATAGCGAGTGCGCCGTTTACCGATAGTAATGACCTGCTGTACGAGAAGTTCTCCAGTTTGATGCAGTTCTGCAGTAACAATGCACCGGACGTATTAATCCTTACCGGCCCGTTTGCGGATGCCAACTGTAAGCTTTATGCGGAAGTAGCCGAAACTTTCGAAGAGTACTTTGAAAACATGATCAACACGATCATGAATAAGATCGGGGCAAAAACGGAAGTGTTCGTTGTCGCCAACCACGACGATGTGGTGAGCTCGTTCGCGTATCCAACAGCACCGTATAAAGTGACAAATTTCTACAGAAATTTACACTTTCTGCCGGATCCCTGTGTGTTCACTGTCGAGGGTATCGAGATCGGTGTCACAACAGTAGACGTTATTAAGCAGCTCATTGAGAGCGAATACACGCCCGACGCTTCAGCTACTGCGGTTTCCATTGGGGGCGATAAAATCAAACGTGCTTACAGCCACATGTTTCACCAGGCGTCGTTCTACCCGCTAAATCCTCCGCCCGAGAATGTGCCGCTTGATGTTGATATGTTGAACGATTTCGGACGGCTGAGCCGGGTTCCGAATGTAATGATTTGTCCTAGTGCGCTCAACCGATACGTGCGAGTAAGTACATTTCTTTTATGTTCATGATTTTTCATTAGATGGCTAGATGTTGTCAACGGAGAACAACCCAATATTTCACGTCGAGTTATGTTATTTCGTTTCTTTCGGTAGGAAATAAATGGATGTATCTGCATAAACCCTGGTTTCGTTGATGGACACGCCACGGATGGATCCTATGCGAGGTTAATCATCCAATCACCGGAAGCGATGACGTCTGTGACAAATCAGCAAGATACCAAACCCACTTATCCATCACCAGCGAGTTACATCGCTTGCCAAATTGTTAAAACGTGAAGAGCAAGAGCACCAAATAAAATGTAATGTTAACCATTAAACAAAATGTTTCAAAATCTTATCTATACAACATATAGACGAGCGAGCATGTCTTGTTCGAGAGCAACGTTAGAAAATGTTCTTTATTACCATCCAAAAGAGCGTGTTACATATGTGCTTCGTTTTGAACGGCGCGATTTCCTTGCCGCAGGCAGCCTATAATGGTGTATCATCATGTTTTTATGATTTTTATGCATTTTGAATTTTCTGTGAGTTCTCATCTCATTGATACTGCAACAAATCGTTCTTTTGTTGTATTTGTTTTCCTTCTTTATTTGTTCTGCCCAGCAGATTACAGGAAAATTATCTATTGAAAAATATGCAGTTTTCCTCATTTCATCTTTGTTTCCTACTATGTACCAGGGTCATTTCTTGGAGGGGGTGTCAGTTTTTGTACACGTATGTTTGTGTGTGTGTGTAGTCCTGTATGAAATGTATTTCTTGATTCCTTCAGATCAGGTACTTCCCTATGCAAACTACTATAAAGGTTTATAAGCTACTGAGAAGATGAATTGTTCGATATGCACAGCAATAATCATACGGAAGTAACATAGATTAAGTGTGGGGCTATGAGAGAAGAGATATGGCCGATGAAGCCATCTTTGTAAGAGCATATGTGCGTAAATTTTCCAAAAGAGGTGAAGTTCAGTGTAGTTAATTATTAGTCGATCAAAAGAAGGCAGGTTTTGTGGGTGCTGCTTCATTTGTAGATTCGACTAGCTGAGCCCAAAAAAATTAAAACAACTAGAAACTATCGAAAGAATAAATCATAGAAAAACAATATTCGAGGGATTTTAGAAACAGCAATAATAACAAATCGATATCCGTCGATAGAGAAACGGTCGTTTTGACCTGTCGAATATGACACTCCGTTATGGTTGCTGCACCAAAAGGAAGAACGCGGCCATTAGGCCACGTACGCAACCGGCTTATAAGAGGCTGCGTGCGTTAAGATTTGTTGGCTGCCTGCGAGAGATTCAAGCAGGAATGTTACAGCGCTTCGCCTCAGCTGATCGGCGTTCTCATCGCCCTTCCTTCGGTGCTAAATCACGCAAACATTCAGCTGCTACTGTTGCTGCTGCTGCTGCTAGTGCTGCCGTTGCTATGCTGGCTGCAATCATTGCTGGAGCTGCTGTACGAGCTGTAAAGGTCGGGAATCTCCGGCAGAATGCGGTTGTATTGTGCCGCCCGGTTGCGAGTCGTTTTCTGCTCCCTACCGCACTGGTCCGCCTGCGCCGGAGTTCGCCCACGAAACGAAGTCGTCGGGGGCAGCATGGCTGGCAGCTTCAGGACACTATCCAGGATGGCATCGGGTCGCACGTGCTCCGGCACATCGTTCATGGTCCTATCGCCTGCAATCCGCTGCTCGACGGGCAACGGTAACCAGACCGTTGCACCCAGACTAGCCTCAATGCCGCCCTGTAGGGTGTTTGAGGGTTGTTTTTTTTGTCCCCACGTGGCAAGCATACCAGTCCAGTGGGCATCACAGCGGCGTTCAAATTTACATCATTACAGAAACGAGTCCGTATGCGGCGAACACACGCATACGCAAACCAACACGTCCCCGTGTCGCGCGGATCGTTCGTTCGGCACAGCACAGAGAAGGAGGGACGTCGCCACAAATTGTGCGATCACGCAAAACGATGTTGCCCCAAGAATGGGTCCATCGCATATAAAACAGATATTTACCAACCCCACAGGTCCAGAAGAAGCGGGACGAATGTAGTCATCCAGAGGTCATCATCAATCGGTACGCAGTCAGAGGCGTATACAGAGGAAAGATAGTTGATCGCCATTCATCGCGCAGCACGTGGCAGCCGCATATCCATCAGCATTATTTTGGTCAGCATTCGAGATCCGGTGGTTTAAGTTTGAAGTATTTTTTTTTTATGTATTCAGTATGTGCAGAAAAATCGGAATCATACATATGTTGATCGTACACGCGCGCACCACACGGAGATAGTCATTTCGGGAACGGGAATGGGAAGGAAAGTTATGCTTCAATCAAACGAAATTATGTCGTCGATGTATTTTTTTGTTGTGTTTTTGGTTGTTGTTGTAAATTGATATTGTTGCATTTAGAAAATAGGGAAGACATACAAATGACACATGACCTGGAAAGAGATCCGTTTTTTTTCATGGTTCTGATTCCGTCGCCTAGCTTATGCTCGCGAATTTCCTTTCGGTACACGCGCGATCGTGACGCTTCCGGGCCCGTTCTTGTATGATGTTTCATCTCCACCAACACGGAGGGGAGGCGCGGGTGGACGGAAGTGAGCAGATGAGTTTTCAAGTATGCGCGCGCATTCATGCAGAGACTTTTTGGGGTTTTGGTGTTGATACACACTCGTGTTAAGATAAAGGATGCCACAGTGCGTGTGTCCTATCCGGTTGAGGAAGAGAAAATTATGCAAAAAGCCGCCAAGCTGCAGAGGCTCGCCAGGAACGGATCTACCCAATCTACGCTCACAATTTCTGTCACGTTGCTTCGTTGCTTGATCGCGAAAAACATTGTTTCATCGTCAGTACAAAAACTCGGCCCGTTCATCTCCAGCGAAAGTTATAAGGATATGGGGTGTGGTTTTTGGAGGAGAATAATGGTTGGAGCAAGGAAACAACTTACCGTTTGCGCTCTTGTGTGCGTCTCTCTATTGGGTTTGCGGAAAGAGGAAACCCCCACTAGTTTACTGGTATCTATGTGCGTGTGTTTGGTAACTACAAGAAGAAAGTCTTTCGTTTGTTTCTGATCGCCTACCGGCGGGAAACTCCCGGCGGAACGGATGAGAACCGACTCGAACCAAAAGAAAAAAGGGATACGCGATCCGCACTACGAAATGCTCTCTTTCTTACGCGCGCGCACACACACACACAACACTTGGACACATACACACATTGCTCATCTCGGAGGGGTTTGTTTGCTCTTGCTCTTTACACGAAGGTGGAGACCTTCGTTTAATATCCTTAGCCGGAGTTCGCAGGACATGTTTTGCGATTGCGGTAAAAGCGCGCTCCCGCTTTTGAGGAGCAAGATCGCAGGATTTGTTCGGCCTTACGTTTAGGCCTAATCCGGAGCGGGAATAGGGCGGAAAAATTGGCACCCCCGGGGGGAAGAGATACCAACACATACACACACACACGGCACGGCAGGACGAACGCAGTTGAGGGAGATCGAGCGATAGAAGAAGAGAGATGCGTGTATGCGTGTTTGTGGATGTGAGTGGGTGGGAAGGGGGTCGTGTTTATGGTCTCTACCTTGAACAGTGTGTGTGCCCCCCACTCCATGATCGTTCGGGTTGATCCGCGAAAGGACACGGATTGTGTGAAAGAAGTGTCCTGAAAGTTCACACAACCGAGAAAAAGCGCCAAACCGATGTGGGACGAGAGAGAGATGGAGGGAGACGAAGAGAGCAGCCTCTAGGGCCGTGGCGATGGCCGCCACCACTCACCTGGATGTCGGTTTCGAGCTTGTCACCGATCATGACGCACTGGCCGGGCAGGACACCTAGATAGTGGCAAGCTGCATAAAAGATATTGCGATCGGGCTTGGCCCACGGTAAATCAGAGGATACCAGTATGCAGTCGAAGTACTTGTTCAGCGCCAACCGGTCGATCTTTTCCCACTGCGCCGCCGTCGGTCCGTTCGTGATGATTCCGAGCAGGTACTGGAGCCGGAGCGTTTGCAGCATCGTCTGAATCTCACCGGACAGGGCCAGATAGCGGTAGCGCCAGTCGATCCAGCGCCCGTACAGCTCACCCGCGAGCTGCTTGTGCGTGCCAGGAAGCACATCCTGCCAGAGCTGGGAGCGCCACTGGGCGAGCGCGACGTCCGGATTGTCCGGGCAGCGGCGGAACGCGGTCAGGTAGTTGGTGGCCGTTTCGTTCGCTAGCTCGCGGCTGAAACCGTGCTCGCAGTACAGCAGATCGGCCACCTGGAAGAGAGGGTGAAAAAGGTCAATAGGTGTGGGGGTTTCTAATTGAAAAAAAAAATAACCGCGCTAGGGGCCTTAAAAGAGAGTGTAGTGAAAGTTGAAACAAAGGGCGCCATTCGTTGGACACGTTGACGTTTAAGGGGGTTGTTTTAGAAAATACGCCATACTATTTTTCCCTTCGATTCAGATATAGCCTTTTCATAGCCTGCTTTGACTGTCTTTCCCACAGGTACCTCGGAAATAGGCGTGAACAACGATTCCTTGACCGGATAAATCCCGGAGCCGGCTCGTTTGTAGCGATCACTGATTTCCAAAAGAAAAAAAGACGATTCTCCACAAAGTAAGTACCGTATTAAAAAAGAAAAACGAGAGCACTTGCTTCGCAGTGTGCCGCGCAAGAAAAGTCTTTGTGTCCTTTGTGCACGGTGGTTAATACATCATCACCCCACGCAGGAGGAGAAAAAGCGGCTGCAATATCGCGCAAACACCGCAACAGGCAAACGATCACCACCCTGTGTTTGCCTTTTGCCACGCTCCACACTGAGTTTTCCACACCACGAGTAACACACACGAGGAAAATTGTTGCTATTTTCGGATTTGCCGTGCTCTCGCGGCACATGGAAACCACCACCGCGTGACGATGCCTTTTTGTTTTCCTTTTTTTTCCCCGCTGGCCATATTTTAGGCCAACGTGGATACACCTGCAGCAGTAGCAAAGCGTAAGCGCGTGGTAAGAAACCGAATGCGCTTTGCCGGTTGACTAAGAATTGAAAAATGCAACGTTTTACTGCACACGAGAAGGGGAGCGCTGTAGAACGAAATTTCGAACCACGACACGTGAGTGAGGTCTTCCAAATCGGTGAGCCGTGCATCGTTTCCAAAAAAAGAACATGTTGAATTTTGTGGACAACATGTTCCTTGCGTTCAGAAGCACGCCCAAGCGTAGGCGGTTAGATGGCATCCTTCCAACGTGAGCTTCTCCAAAATAAATTCAAATTTGTCGAAGCCGCGTATAAGAATCAAGCACCGTGAATATTTTCCACCTTTTCCTGCTTTTGGAGGGCAGAAGGGCACGAAGTGTGGATTAAGGAGTTGTTCGAGGGTTGGATCTGTGGTTCGTTTTGCTTTATTTATTTTTCTCTGATCCACCCAATGGATTTCCAACCCGACATTCTGAAGCAAACGACCCGGCGGGGCGCATGTGTGTGTTGTTTGCAGCACACCACCACTCGGGACGAATCCGACCGGCTTTTGCCAGTGGGTTGAGAAGAATGTTCTATTTTTACACACAATCTATACGATCACCAACGATGTGTGCAACCTCGCAACCGCGAGAGCGGTTTAGAAATGGTAAAATGGATGCGATGGTGATCCGGGGTGGCCTCGTGTTGAGTCCTCCATTTTTCCTGCAACCCCTAAAGGATCGCAAAGTAGGGCAAATGGAAAGCGGTGAAAGTACACACGGCACGCTGGAGATATGGACGAAATGGCCATTGATGGTCTGTGCAGTGCGCAGAATCAGAAACAAAGAACAAAATACCACGGTATATAGAAACAAGTTTATTTTGTGCACATCCTGTGGCGCTTCTTCCTCAACATTTTTTGTTTTTCACATACAGTATCAATAGATATATGGGGCAAGGAGCGATTGAGACATGCGATAAATGGATAAATGGACGATACAATTAAAATGCAGCAGATACACGGACACCGAACGAATGCAGATTGATCGGTGTGTTGTACAGCATGAAGATCGGTCTATGAGAAAATGATTAATTTAGAATGTAAAACTCCACACAGCAAGCCACGCGCTACTGTCCCGTCGCCTAATGCCTTAGTCGCCAAACAGTTTCTTGCCCAGGTCCATCATCCGATGGTTGCGGCACACCTTCAGGGCGTCCGCCTTCTTGAGCACGTCCGCCACGGCCGCGTTGGCATCGACGAGCTGCGACAGGAAGTCCTCATAGGCTAGCTTCACGTTCGGGGGCAGCGTGCCGATCTTTACCTTCCGCAGCGTGTCAACGATACCCTCGGCCCAACCGCTCTCGATCGCAAACTCGGAGATCCACGGTATCAGCTTGATAATGCCGCTCATCGTCTGCATGCCCAGGAACCACAGCTCCATGATTTCGAACCAATGCTCCTTGTACTGCAGCGACACGACCAGCGCCTGCGGGTCGTTCGATTCGTCGATGTTGTACGCGTCCCAGAGGAACCGAATCGTGGTCTGGATGTAGCGACAGATCGAGAAGTCGTTCTTCTTGATCTTCGAGGACTGCTGCTTGAGCAGCAGCAACCCGAGCACGGCCAAATGCCCGTGCATCACGAGGTTGTCTGGAGTGTCCTTCAGCTCCGGCAGATGCTCGAAGATGAAGCGCAGCAGCTGCGCGAACAGGGCGCTCTCCTCGACCAGCTTGGCCTCGAGCACGGTGATGTTCATCAGGATGTTGCACAGGCTTACGATCGCTGTCCGCGAGTCTTTCATGTCGTCCAGCTGCTGGGGCGTTAGTTCTGGATCCGGTTCGTTCATGCGCTTTAGGCGTTCGGCACGCGGAACCGGTGGTTTCTTGTAGTGCGCGATCGACCAGTGAAACAGCAGACAATCGTACAGGACCTGCTCTTCCTTTTCTTTGAGGAAGATCTGCCGAGCTTCGTCCTCAACTACGAGGTGGCAAATGGCGGGTAGCATCACACGAAGCACGTCCGCTGGTGGTTGCTCCTCGTGATCATCCACGTTGTCGGTCTTGTGGGCGACGCGGTAGTCCCGCGACTCGTAGAACGACTCGTTGGCCAGTTTGAACAGGAACGGCAGAACCTTCGAGACTTGGTTCTTCATAGCGGTTGTTTCTTGTGCGAGCCAGGCGGTCAGTACGCGCACCATAGCATACGTGAACGCTTTCTCTGTCTTCTGCAGCCGATCCTTTTTAGTGTCGTTGGCCAATTTCACCAGCACGCCCAGCACGGCGGTGAAGGCTCCCTTCAGTCCGGTGTACACCTGTTGCTTGTCCTTCTGGTCCAGATCGAGCTGATCGGTCGACATAAAGTTGATCGACAGCTCGAGAATGATGAAGCAGGCGGTAATCAGGTCGGCCTGCTGCATGCATTGGTTAAAGCTCTTGTTGTCCATCTGCATCCGCACCTCAATCGCGGCCAACTGCAACAGCAGCAGGAAGAACTTTTTCGGATTTTCCGCATCGTGCAGCGTCCATTCGATGCCGAGCACGTCCACCGCGTTGGCCGCCAGCTTCAGGGCTGGGTCACGCTGTGCTTTACCGATCTTGCTTTTCAAGATGTCGCTAATGCCCTTGTACAGACACTCGGGCCAAATTTCGCCCTGCACCGTGCGTGCAATGAGATCACGCCGGCAGTGAAACAGCAGCGCGCTGATCATCTCCGCTAGCTCGAATTTACGCTCCGCGTGGTCCGTTTCGAAATCGAGCGACACGCGCTGCAACAGCGCATGGAACAGCTTCGGATCGCTATCCCACGAGTTCGCACCGAACCGCGCAACAAGCGTCACGATCAGCGTCAATGCTTCGTCGATCTGGAAGCTGCGTTGCGTGTAGATCTGCGCCATCTTAGTGATGATGTCGTGACGTCGTAGTGCCACTCGGCCACTCTCGTACAGCGAGATGCTCTGCAGGCAGTGGTACGCCTCGTTAATGACAATCAGGTTGTCGTCGTACTCTTCGTCATCGCACGTCGACACGATCCCGAGGAATACCGGTATGCTGTCGAGCATGTCCTGGTGTGTGGCGAGCTGTTCATCCTCGCAGAAGCAGCTCAAAATCGACAGTGCCACGCTCTGGTACACGGAGGCGGGACAATCATCCGGCACGTCCTTGCTGGTGAGCAGTTTGCGCAGAAACTCGAAACCGATCGATTCGAACAGCAACCGCTTGCCGGCAGGGTTGCAGTCCTTCCCCTTGATCAGTTTGGTCACCATGAACAAGGCGGCAAATTTTTCCGTGTCACTCTTGGCATTCTTCAGGATCAGCGAACACTTCTTAATGGGTTCACTCACTTCACCCGACATTGTTACGGCCGGCTTAAGGATTGGATGTCCACACGAGTTCTATTTTCTCTAGTGTGCCGCCTCTCGCACACGTTTACTCGCACTCTTTCACTCTTAGCTATTTGCCTAATATAATCCTTCCCGGCACACGAAGTGGATCTTTTTTCTTTTTTTTTAATGATTAGTGTTTGTCCCAATCTGCCGTACGGATCCGTTCGAACTGCACCGTACCACGACGTGTCCTCGACTGAACCCGACCGGTCGGTGGAAAATGATCTCTACTTTCCCAGCCGCAATGGCAACGTATGGTACAATTCCACGCGGTGCACGAGATGACTATATGCTGCTCTGCGAGAGTCGGAAAAATCATTAAAATAGATGTTCTCCCTCTCGTGCAAGAAAATTCTCCCCGATACGCATTTGCCACCGTCTGTGTCCCGCGCACGCTACACTACCGTTTGAAGGACGGTCCTGTGCAAGCTTTACGGAAGTAAACAATCCCACGCGAGTTTTTGCCGCTCGTGGCAGCGCGGTAGCAATTCACGACACATCTCGTTGAAAATGACGAATATCCGTTTGTTTTTAGCACATATAGCCGCAAAGCGCAGTTGGAATTTTAATACGATGGGAACTAATTTGGCCGACTACTACGAGCGCAAGGCAAACAAATCCCACAGAAAAAGCGCACGTTTCGTAAGACCAAAATAAAACGCGTGACACCTAAAGTCACCCTGCTGTCAATAGGACAGGCTGCGTTCAAAATTAACCCTTCAAGCGTCCGATGCAGTACATGACAAAAAACTGCACCTTCACCGTTAGTCATTGCTTACATCGGATACTGGGTTATTATTCGTAATATCTTCTGTTTTCACCTACTTGTTATTTCCATATTTTGGTAAAGTAAGCAAAAATGGCAGCTATGCCAATAAATTCAAGTGTTTATCATTCATGTTAGCTTCATCTGGCTAGCTCATCATACACACTCAGAGCAGCATGCAGTTTGATGCACTTTGGCTACTCAAGGGTTAATGTAGGCTGCGTGTGAATTTACACGGAAGATGTTTTTTTTTTCATTTTTCAAGTGCACGTTTTTCGCATTATCGCACCATTTTTAGATCGACCTTTTGCATTTACCAGAGTCATATGCCACGCGCATAGATCGTCCACAACGATTCATAAACCACAATAACAATGTTATTGCATTAACCTGATAATTCAATCTGACCTGATTGGATCGTACAGTTCCGGATTCCGTGGGAGCTCCAAATTTATTTGCTCCGTTCACGACACTACGTTACATTACGTAAGTTTCACTTCGTTTAAACAACTATTTGCCCAACCAACCAAATGCACACGACAAGCACCGTTTAAATGGGTGAAAAATTTTGCTCCAGCAAACTTACCTTGCTACATGCCTTCGCATCGGCTTTCCTGGTTGCGATCAATGTATTGTCAAGGTCGAAGAAAATAGTTGAAATCTTCGATTCACAGTTAAGCCTCTTTACGGCGCCACGGAATGTGCTCATGTTTGCAGGTTGTTTTATGTTGGAAGTGAGGGTAGGGTTTGAATGTTTTGTTTAGTGTCTTCAATGCAGAAGGTGCGTTTCGCTGACTCGACTAGACAAAAAGAGCCTATTCTAGCGATTGGTTGAGCATGGCAAGGGGAAAAAATGTTTATGTCTGTACCTGTAGAAAAGTGTGCAGTCTAGAACGAGAGGGAACATATGATTTTGCTTCCTTTGTCACATTAGTATGCTCTTATGATTCCTTTTCAGCTGACAGCATACCTTTTCTACAGCTATACCTTTAGCTTGACTACTAGTGTAGTATTTTGTTGTTGCTAAAAGTTTGCGGCAGCCCTTATGATTCGTTACATTTCTAAAAGTAATTTTTAACATCTTGATCATTCGTTTGTATGGAAAGATGAATTTATGATACTACGAACATTAACAGAAAATTATCAACATATTGATGTTCAATTCGTCATAGTTATTATAACGTTTAATTTCGTTTATATTTCTTCCACCAGTAATGTTTTAGTTGATTTCTGATCCTTTATACTTTGAAAGTGCGTTTTCCGATTTAAAGCTTTGATTTCTTTTCGCTAACAAAAATGTCCGGTGTGAGTTTCAACGCATTTCCTGGAACACATGCGTATTGTGTGAAATCCGTAATACCTTCTGAGGTCAACACCTCGTCATCAATGAAAAAGTTTCCTGTGCTTTGACCAGCAGGCCGGCAAAGAATCGCATATGCAGCATCGGCCATTATTTCCGGCTTACGTGAATACGGATATCCTTCCTGTCCATGAAGCATTTCTACTGCTGCCGTGAAAATGAGCGTCCGGGGCCATAGAGCGTTCACCGAGATATTGACATTTTCATATTCTCGAGCCATACCAAGAACGCACATGGACATTCCATATTTCGCCATCGTATAAGCAACATGATTACTGAACCAGTGCGGCTCCATGCTAAGTGGTGGTGAAATGTTTAAAATATGTGCATGCTTGCTTTTTCGCAGATGCGGAAGGCATTCTTTGGAACTGAAACGAACAAGTAGCATTAATTATTTGCTGGATTAATCGTTGCTACGGTTACAATCACTCGATACTCACACGAGAAAAGTTCCTCTGGTGTTTATGTTATGCATAAGATCGTATCGTTTCATATCCGTTTCTTCGGTTGGGGTTAGCGAAATGGCACTCGCGTTGTTGACCACAATGTCGATGCCACCAAACTTTTGGACTGCTTTTTGAACCGCTGAACGAACTGCCTCTTCACTGCGTACGTCCACGATGCATGGTAAAGCTTTTCCTCCAGCGGCTTCAACTGGAAAACATCGATCGGATTAAGTTTCATCTTGTTTTATGCTACTTAGGTAAACTAAAGCAAGTAAGTACTTTCTGCGGCTGCCGTATAGATCGTTCCAGGTAGTTTCGGATGTGGTTCTGCAGTTTTCGCCGCTAGCACTATGTTTGCTCCATCGCGGGCTGCTTTTAGTGCGATCGCTTTGCCGATGCCCCGGGAAGCTCCGGTAATAAAAAGGGTTATTCCAGCAAGCTTTCTGGAACCAAAAATAAAATACTGGTAATATATAGCAAGAACGCATGTAAATTCTACAGGAAACATTACTTACCCTGTATTTTGCATCTTGAACTACTTGCGCAGATACGGGTTGTCGTACTCTTAGCTTGAACTTTGGCACCACACACCAGCTACAGCGATTGTTAGGCGGGATGTAATCAGGGAATGAGTCGGAATAATGTTATCTAAGTCTTGTTGGTTGTATCACCGTCTTTCTGATCAGCGTATTTGTTGGTACCTTATTTGCCATTGAATCAACCTATCCACCTAGAGCCGAGCGGCGCTGTTTGCTTACTCGTGTTTTATATTCAGTATTTAAATTTTATTAATGTTGCTTTATAATTTTAATTATTTTTAAATTTTTAAATCCTTTTTGATACTGCCAACCAAAGATAATTTTAATGTGTGCTGTGGATCTCACTTAAAATGATAATAAACGAATTTACATTTATTATTTTTGTTGCTGTACCTCGTCTCTATTTTTGTATCAAGTTTTTCCTAATCGTTTTAATAATCATCTTGTAATTCACACTTTGTTTGATACGGTCAAAGCTTGGCATTCTGTTTCGCCAATAATTTTTCACTTTTCTTCGTTTTCTCAAGATCACCAGTGTTCTGCATCTTTTCTGTCGCAAAAGCACTTGCCGGAACGTCGAGGAAAAAGTCCGGCATTAGTTTGTCGGCGTTCTCGGGCATGCAAGCATACTGCTTCACATCTGCAATGCCTTCTTCTTTCAATACTTCATCATCAATGAGGAATTTTCCGCTAAGCGACCGTGAATCCTTCGACAGAATGGCGTACGCGGCGTCGGCCATGATTTCCGGTTTCCGCGAGAACCCGTAACTTGCTTTGTCGGCAAGCATTTCCATGGCAGAAGTGTAGATGGCCGTTCGAGGCCATAAAGCGTTAACCGCAATGTTGGCACCTTCCAGCTCCTTGGCCATACCGAGCACACACATCGACATGCCGTACTTCGCCATCGTGTAAGCCACGTGATTGCTGAACCAGTGCGGTGCCATATTTAACGGTGGTGAAATGTTCAAAATATGTGCATGCTTGCTTTTTCGCAAATAAGGAAGACATTCTTTGGAACTTGAAAAACGAACAAGTAATATTAATCATTTGGTGGATTAATTGTTGCTACGTTTATAATCACTCGATACTCACACGACAAAGGTTCCTCTGGTGTTTATGTTATGCATCAGATCATACCGCTTCATATCCGTTTCTTCGGTTGGGGTTAGCGAAATGGCACTCGCGTTGTTGACTACAATGTCGATGCCACCGAACTTTTGGACTGCTTTTTGAACCGCTGAACGAACTGCCTCTTCACTGCGTACGTCCACGATGCATGGTAAAGCTTTTCCTCCAGCGGCTTCAACTGGAAGAAATCAAACTGATTCATTATTTGTTTTTTTTTTACGAAGTATACTGGCTCATAAACTATTACTTTCTGCAGCCACAGTGTAGATCGTGCCAGGAAGTTTCGAATGTGGTTCTGCAGTTTTCGCCGCTAGCACTATGTTTGCTCCATCGCGAGCTGCTTTCAGTGCGATTGCTCTACCGATGCCCCGAGAAGCGCCGGTAATAAACAGAGTTATGCCAGCAAGCTTTCTGAAATCATACAGGCATTAGCTAGCTAAATGTACATACGAATCTTCACTAAAGTATGCTGATTCTACGCCAGACAATACTTACCCTGTGTTTTGCATCTTTAACTCTTAACGCAGGTACGGTTCGTTGTACTATAACCATGAACATTGAGCGCTATGTTCCACCTGCTTTTAGTCGGGATATAATCACAGAATGACTCGTAGTAATGTTATCTAGGTTTATAACTTGTACAGCTTTTCCTGTCAGCTTGGTCGTGAGCACCTGCCATTATGGACGGGACCATTATGTTTATAACTAATCATATTTTTTAAAAATTGTTTCATGTGCTGTAAACTTAATTTTGCCAATGAATTTTTAACAATTTTAACATAATAAAAAAAGCAAAATAGTTTACACGTAAATATCATTTATTCAATGGTATAAGATGTTGTGATGTCGGCAAATAAAATGCATTTATTAAACTGTTCCCTTATACTTCAAAACAATGAACGAATAACGTTATTTTAACCACCCTGATATACACTTTTTTGTTTTTGTTTCTTTTTTAGAGCTTAGACTTCAGCCCTCCCATGAGCTTTTCAAGCTTCATCGCCTTTTGCAGGTCACCGGAGATCTTCAGCTTGCCCGTCATAAAAGCGTTTGCCGGCTTCAGCTTGCCCGTGAACATGTCGAAGAAGTGCTTCGAGTCCATGGTCAAAATCGCATCAGCTGTGGCTGGAGGGTTGCCCTTGCCTACCTTTCCGGTGCCAGTCTTCAGATCTGCGAACCATGTGCCGGCCTCCTCGCCCTTTACCTTGAACTCGTACACAGCGCCCGTCTTGCGGACAATCTCTTCGCTGAGCAGGCTTTCGATCTTGAGGAAAAGCCCATCAATCTTGCCACCAGCCGCTTCTGCGGCCGGCTTCTTCAACGCAGCTGCATGGCTCCCTTCGGCAGCAAACTCAACCAACTTTTCAGGCTCAACATCGAGGAAAAAGTCGGGCATCAGTTTATCGGCGTTTTCGGGCACGCAAGCGTACTGCTTCACATCTGTAATGCCTTCCGCGTTCAGCACCTCATCATCAATGAGGAACTTTCCGCTAAGCGATCGTGGATCCTTCGATAGAACGGCGTACGCGGCGTCGGCCATGATTTCCGGTTTGCGCGAAAACAGATTGCTTTCTTTGCCGGTGAGCATCTCCATGGCAGCGGTGTAAATGGCCGTACGTGGCCATAACGCGTTAACCGCAATGTTGGCACCTTCCAGCTCCTTGGCCATACCGAGCACACACATCGACATGCCGTACTTCGCCATCGTATAAGCCACGTGATTGCTGAACCAGTGCGGTGCCATATTTAACGGTGGGGAAATGTTCAAAATATGCGCATGGCTACTCTTTCGGAGGTAAGGAATGCATTCTTTGGATCTAAAGTAAAAAGAACGATAAATCAACATACTGCCCAATCGAATGCTTCTTTGCCACACTTACACTAGGAACGTTCCACGGGAGTTGATTTGGTGCATCAGATCATACCGCTTCATGTCGGTTTGTTCCGTGGGCGTTAGTGAGATTGCACTGGCATTATTGACAACTATATCGATTCCACCAAACTTTGCAACCGCATTTTGTACGGCAGTTCGGACAGCTGCTTCATCACGGACATCCACCACGCATGGCAGAGCCTTGCCACCAACTGCTTCGACTGACGAGTGAAAAAAAAACACATAGAAACATCGTAAGTACTTCCAGCTATCGAATGTTCCATTAAGTTCCAAAAGAGCATTGAAAAAAGAGGATTTTTTTTGTGAAGCTTCTTTAACGCATGAAATTTCCTAATGAGTTTACAGCGTTAGCGCTCGTTTAATGAATCCTCTTCGCACTTTGGCGGAATACTTACTCTCTTTTGCTGCGGTATAGATGGTTCCGGGTAACTTCGGGTGCGGATCAGCGGTTTTGGCCGCAACTACGATATTTGCACCATCTTGCGCTGCTTTCAGTGCGATCGCCTTACCGATTCCTCTGGAAGCTCCCGTAATGAAGAGTGTGCGACCCGCGAGTTTCCTACAAATACAATTATTAGTTCGAAACATTATAGTTTATGTTTCAGAACAAAGAAATTTTGGTCATATCCATCTTGAACGGTTGCAAATTAAACCGGTTTCATTGGTGTATGAACGGCTCTTTCCATAAGCGATCTCTTCTTAAAGAAGATCACGCTTAAAGCAATCCCAAAACTGCATAGTTATGTTGTGACGTGTCATGTACAGATGATCGTATTTTTGCGTTAAACGGAAACATAAATGGTTTGCGACTCATCTCGATCGCCCGTAAATACAAGACAGATGCTTTAACAGTCTCCGCTATGTTGGCCGACCTTCGTCCCCAGGCGATATTACGTTATCTGACACAGCCACATTCGATAACGGTGAAACAGGTTAATGTCAAGCCGGCATTTGTAAAACCGCCGAGACAAAATCGTGATTTTTTCTTTAGGTAAGTCGGTTGATTACTGCGCGCTTACCCCGTATTAATCATTTCTCTCGAATTGCTGTGGAATTTACTGTGTGTCGATGATTAGGACGCACTGTACTGTACGGGATGGTTACTGTTTCTTTCACTTTCCCGTTTGCAAATGAAAACAACTTCCACAGTTTCACGCACAACACGATTTCTTCAGCCTGACGAAGACGCGCCTTATGTTGACGTTCAGTCGAGTATTGCTTGCGAGTTTTATGCTTGTATGGGAGAAAGTTCAAAGTCCGATTTGCGAAGGAAGAGATTGGTCAAAACAGAGATGGCTTTATGCTCTCTTTCTCTTTTTTACACAGTACGCGTAAATAGCATTTTATGAAAAAATAAACAAAAATAGATCCATTAAGCCTTTGCAGCAGCCCTGTTTATGAATTGTCAAAATGTTACGTTTTTGTGGTGAAAAATACAACGCCGGTGGAAAACGAAAATTGAAATCGAATGATTTCTTTTTTTGATCAACAATCAAAGTAAAGACAAGACGGTGAAATTGGAAATACTTTTAGCTCCTCAGTATTATTTTATTTGAGTGAAAATATCTAAAGCTTATTACACTATTCGCAGTTGACTTATTCGAGCTGTTCACCAGGGCAGATGCAATATGTATGGAAGATATCGTTTCAAGTTCTCTTTTCGTTTTAGAACAAAGCATATGTTGGTTGGTACGTTCAAACTAACATTCAGAAAAAACAGATTATCTTTACAATAGAATTTTATTGATTATGAATTTGAGGCATGCATAACTCTAACTAATCTTTTCAGTAAGCCTAACCCCTGGAAAATATTGAAATAATGTCTCAAACATCAAACTGATTCAATGTATTACAAGTTTAACAGTCATATTATTTTATGAGTCAGTTTTATACTATTCAAATCTAACTAGCAATTATCAATTTGAAACTATTTCAATGGCGTGAAAAAAATAAGTAATTTATATGCATCGGGTATAAAAATAATGTTTCTTTAGTTTCTATTTTCTTGAATCCTACATGTCTAAAAAAATAAACACTACAGCGACTTCCCGTGATTTCTAGATTGCAACTTCCCCGCCGGAACATTTCTAGCAAAACAAGTTAAAAATAGATTAATTTTAACTCTAATCTTGGATTTGTATAACTTATGTATGTCTAACTGCAACTAGAAAAAATATAGATTTTCATTGAATACATTGATGCATTGGATAAATAACATGTGTTGAAATGAGTTAAATGAAATGAAATCCCGAATAATAAGGAAAACGGAACTTGTGATTGTTCAATTCAATAGGATAGTTATAATTTAGTCGAAACAAAACATTTTGGAGTCTACTAAATTATTGCTCCGTGCTTTAAAACGTATTGATACATTGCACTATGAAATTTGTTGTCAAATTTAATGCAAGCTTCTATTCCTCCTGATCGACTACCATTATTTAATATAAAAGTTATTCCATCATTCTCTGAAATAGAGTAGGAAATGATGAAATTAAAAGTAGGAAATTAACCAAGTGAAGAAAATCAGGCTAAAAGATATTAGTTGTTTTTAAAATGAGCGTTAAAGGCTAGTATGCCATACGACTCCGTGGCGCAACGGTAGCGCGTCTGACTCCAGATCAGAAGGTTGCGTGTTCAAATCACGTCGGGGTCAACTTTTTGTTGTTGTATGTTAGATAAGAATAGAACATGCATTTTGTTATGAAATACTGCATAATATATACTTCAATTATAATTTTTATGTACTTTCAATTCAATCCACAACAATTTCAAAATATTGAATCTGTATGTTATGAATGCTGTTTTAATTTCAATTATTAGAGTTTATACAGTTATGACTGTTACGAAGAAGTTATTGAAAAATGTTCGTAGATGTATTTGTCTAATTTACTTAAAATATAAAGATCGGCATTTGTGTGCATGGTTTTGAAAACTGGCGCGGATTCGCTGCACTTATAAATGTAAAAACAAAACACATGTTTGCTATAAATTGATAGTTTTTTTATTATCACTTCAGGTTGCACTTATTTGGATTCACTTCGCAAAATTACAGGTATGTGCGCTTTTTTTTCATTTCCTAGTATACTAAATTCATTTAAAACAAAATGTTTGGTGTTCACATGGTGTTACCAAACATTTATGGTGCTACCACAATCTAATTATGTTAAAATAATTCAGAGCATTCTCGAAGCGTACGTCTGTCCCAAACTACTGCATAAAACATAAAACTATTTAAGTTGTAATTCCATAGGCCAGTGTACCTATACACATGGTAAAATGGTCAAGAAGTTAGACACATTCTTAAAGTAAATAGTGTAATAGCAAGAGTACTAAATAAAAGGCTACTTTCTTTGAGATTTCGAAAAAAAAACTCACAGTCTGCCCCGAGTGAGGATCGAACTCACGACCTTAAGATTATGAGACTTACGCGCTACCGACTGCGCTATCGAGGCCTGGTAACGTGGCACATCATATATGTTTAAAAAGAGACATAAAGTAGTATATGGTAACAGATACGTCAACAATGTACTGCGATACGCATCAAAAGGACTGCAATGCCTCATTAGCTGCAATACCTCGATAAAAATTTATAATAGAACTGTAAAATAAAGTTTGTTTCATCTCCCTTTATTCGATATTCGAAATTTTGGCATATTCAACGCTTGAGGAATACATATTCTAGGGATAATCAGTAGCAAATATTTACCAATTTTTCCATTTTAATTGTTCACATTTGGAGTTTAATTTTTGTTTTATTAGCAATATAAATTACGAAACAAAATCACATTGTATTTGTGCCTAACACTTAATTTGAACAAACATTTCCAGTTTATTATTTGTTGCTCTTGCTGCTGCATATTATAACTGTAAAATTTCCCTCATTAAGATTTGTGTTTATGTGAATCTTTGCATAATACTCTTTTCGCGAATAGTTAATTATTGTGTAATTTCATGTAATACCATGCTCTGTAAGGGTATGGTTTCTTATACATACTTCTCTTATTCGAATGGATTTGTGTCTTTTTAAATCACATAACCACATATAGTTACCGCTTCTTCTCTGAGCAAATACTCGCGAATCATCGTCGCCTACACGCGAATCATTCTATCCTCACCCGGTGATGGCCCGCTCTAGCTTTTCCGTCAGCACAGTAGGCTTTTCTTCGACAGATCGCGACCAAAGCCCCAGAATCGTCGATCGAGCGGAAGTGCCGCTCTGCCTTCCTTATTGATCGGCCATCGATCGACCACCGATCAATGACATTGCGGAGGAGCAAGGGAATGGTTGCACGTGCGCCTGGTTTCTCGAATCAGGCGGAACCTATGGCGAAGGTTGACGGACGGGGTGAAGAATCAAAATATTTACCCACCCCACGCATCCCCAAACGAAACCTCACTCTCTCTCGCTCTCTCTCTTTCTCTGTCTCGAAAAGCCAGCAGTGATGGTAATGGAAGCTGGCCGATGTTGCTGGTGGGGCCATCTGGTTTTTTGTCCGACTTATCTCGGACTGGCGAGATTAAAATGTATCTAATATTAGCTCCCACAACAGTGCATCCGGTCGATCGAACACTTCCACTCCGCGATCATCGTTGCGCGGTGCCAATGTTTTCGTCCTGCAGCCTTCACAAAACGCCCTCAAAATGGCCAGTGATATACGTGTTCTGTCGCATGACGAATTTTCTAACCGTCCAGCAGAGAGATATTGTGCCTGTATGCTCAATTGATCCTTCACGTGAAATAGTATCGCAGTAAAGGCGGAACATGATAAGAGACTTTAGAATGCACAGAGAGAGAGAGAGAGAGAACACACGTTTAGAGAAAGCCGTGCGATGATAAAGCCGGGCTTAAGGATGATTTATTTGACTGCGTGATTCATATGTCTTAGGTATATCTGATTTGCCTTAAATTCGAATAATTTCCCCCGACCGCTGCAACGCCGGCAGCATCTGTGACAACGTCCCGGAACTAGTATGGTCGGAATTGATGCATCACACAGTGCCTTCGCTGAGCTGCACGGCGGACAGAGGATGGTGCCAAAATGTCTTAAGATGCTGGCCGATTCCGACGGCCTGTTGATGTCTCGATGGCGCAAACCTATTTGATGGTGGTTTTCGTCTCCAGCGCCCAAACGTGCTGTGGCCATCCAGTGCGTCCTTTGATTTTGCGTCCTTCCGATGTAGCCGGCGTGCTGGTGATGGTGCCATTGGCGGAGAAGTTCTGTGGGCGAAAGGGTACGACAGAGACTTTGAAGCTAATAGTTAAAAACCCCCATCAATGGCACTGAGCGAGACTAATGGAAACGATAGGTTGAAGAATTTTCTCTCATAAGGCGAGTTTTCTCACGAGGCTTTTTCCCTGCTTAGCATACCTAGCTGAGTGGAGTTCCGATTTTCTGCGGTTTGCTTGGTTGTGCTATCACCCAAAATGGGCTGCCACTTGAGATAATGTGAAGCCTTTGACGGTGGTGCCGAGTTTCCCGGCGTTCACTTGCTTGCGTGTCCTACAGGAGGAGAAGGAAATTTTTGGGATTCGAAAAAGCCTACCGAAAGCATGATGGTTTCTTTGGTGCGAAGAAAACCGCGTTTCGTGTGTGGGTTTTTTTACAGCGTTTTGTCATTATTTCACTGTCGATCAGAAAGCGCGGGCTCAATATGGAAATGTCACTTAGTGCGCATTTACTCTGCTGGTTCAATAGATCGTAGCAAGCGGGCGTAGTTTGATCCAAGCGCGTTCTGGAAAAACCTCCAACGCGAAGCGGCGTTTGGCGCGTCGTAGAGTGACAGATTCAAATGCACCCTTTTGCAACAGATCCGGCATGTGGAGGAGAACGAAGAGCAAAGTAATCGTAATTTGTGTAATGGAATTTTCAAGTGCAGTTTTATCGTTCCATCAAGTGCCGCATCGGCCTTTGGCATCGCCGCCGCCGCCGTCGTTGTCGTCGTGGGAAACCGGAAGGGTTTGTGGGGCTGCTGAGGCTGGCCGAGCCCTTTTTTCTTTTTAAGAGCAATGTCGCTCAACGAGTGCGATGTGGGGCCACGTTTGTTTCGAGTGGTACTTCCCGATTCTGCGCCCCCGCCGGTACTTAAAGTTTTAACTTCCGCTGGAAACATGGACTTATCCTAACCGAGTACTCTGTTCTGTTGTGTGTGCATGTTGCAGGATGATTTGGACACTCGGGAATGACAACATGATATTTTTTGAGCTAATTGTAGTTAAACGGAGGAACAAAAATGTGCAAGTGTTCCTACCGTTATTTTACCAGAGACATTCTCTGGTATAATTTATTCCTCCACACTGGTCGTCTGGTATTTATACACACCCGCTAATTAACTAGCGATGTGAAAAATTGTCGATCATTATTTTTGAGACATTCGACAAGGGAATACGTTAAAAGAAGGGAAATGTACCAGAATTTGAAAAATTTCAAAGAAGAGAAAAAAGGTGTGTTGTCTATGCGATGGTTGTTTTTTAATAAGTGAATAATTATCTTGGAAGTTCAAGCATGTGACACTAAATTTTTCATGAATATTTTTGGTTTGGTGCTGATGTTTCATTGTCTCTTTCATACTTCAATAAGAGACAGCGAAATCTCACACTCAAAATCGGAGTCTGCGCAAAAATGCATTCTTGTGAAATGTAGTCAGGAGGGTTGACGATGAATACGAAAAAGGGGCGTTACTCAGACTGTGTGACATAAGCTGTATTTACAGGAACGAAATTGTCTTTATTTGCGGTTTTTGTGCGTCAGTATGTATGACTCCGTGGCGCAACGGTAGCGCGTCTGACTCCAGATCAGAAGGTTGCGTGTTCAAATCACGTCGGGGTCAAATATTCGGAATATATTTTTTTAGAACATGAAACATTCTGTTAGTTATGATACCAGACAATTGATATTGTTGGTTGGGTTGGGTGGGTGGATGAGTGGGTGATTATTGCAGCGGAAGAATACTCTTGTCGATTTATTTTATGTATGTATGTACATATCATCAACAAGTTGTTTTTGGCCTCTTCTACTACATAAATTCCAAACCAGTATATATAATTGATATGTTGGCAAACGAAATATATATTTCTTTTGAATAGAAATGAATATAAATATTAATATGTTGAATATTGAAAACATTGTAAGCACGTGCATGATAGTATTTTTGAAGGATGTATATGCAATTAAGATACATAATGTGGCCAAAAAGAGTAAACAACTTTGCTTAAATGATATTTATTATATGTGTTATGAAATTATTCATATTTAACATTGCATAAATTTTCTGATAACTATTATTAAAAAGTGGATGAAAATTAGAGAAAAAGAATTTTCTTAATCCTGCCCCGAGTGAGGATCGAACTCACGACCTTAAGATTATGAGACTTACGCGCTACCGACTGCGCTATCGAGGCCCATGAAGGAGGGGAGATTAAATCAGTTCCAGACACTATGGTGTCTTTGCTTTTTCTCACCGGAAAAATAGATTTTCATTTCCCCCAGTATATTGCAAAACTTTTCCCACCAACCATCGCCACTCGCCCTATAATTGGCATTTGATGTTCTGTAACATAGGAAGCAAGTGCCTCTCTGCAAGTGTGCAATCCAGTAGCGCAGGGCACCCTCCTTTTTCTCACCATTACCCACCAAGAAGCCACGTGTCCTTGCTGCCAAAATGGGTAGCCATTTCAGCATCAATGACTAAAAGGCACCCTTTAGCAAGACGGGACAGGTTGCTCCCCTTCGATTAAGTTATTGCCCGGGTTTGACGCAATGACAAACAATTACCGCATGAAAAACAAGCAAAACGCAAGGGGAAAAGGCACACTGGGAAAATGCACAATGCTCCCGTAACTCTGCGGTTAATCCAATTACGCGCTATTAGTGGCCACTTTACGGTATTAAATTGCGCCTTTTGGGTGTCGGAGGTAATGAAATTGTGGTAATATTCACACTCCGCCTTCGTCATGAACGAGCAAAACAGAGGCGAGCATACAAAACCAGATCTCGAAAAGGATCCGTGTGCCTATCGGGGACGGATTTCCCTGGCCGGCTGGCTGGCTGTTTTTTCAGTCTTGCCTAATGTCCCACCGGCAGTCGACATTAGCGCGATACGACGATGTATGTAGTTTCTTTTTTGTTCCTGTGTGTTTTTGCCTACCCTATTATCCAAAATTCCACTTGATTTAGTGCAGCCGCCGAGAGACGCACGCCCTTTGCCGCCAATGGGTGGCATCAGGCAAGCACGAACGGCCGAAACCAGACCCGGTCTGGCGGTCAATAAAGATAATGATTCAATTATGGGAACCTTCCCTACTTTTCCTATTTCGTTGCCTCGCGCGGCTGCCTCGCACGGATACACACACTTACTTGCATCAGCGTCTTCTGGGCGCGCCGTTCAGCATTGATCTTGCGCGATGACGGCACCAGTTCCGCGCGGAAGTCACACGAAGGGTCCTGGTTTCCGTTCACGACCGCCAACAGATGCGCGATGTAGGAGATGGCAAGCCGCAACGTTTTGATCTGGAGACGGAAAACAGGCACACAAAAGAAGAAGATGAAGGGTAAAAAACAAAAAAAAAAGAATGATAAGGATTGCCTGTTGCTGCCCCGGGAGGAGGAGGGTTCAGTTGTCGGGTTGTCCGCAACAATTTAACCACCCACCCTCCGAGTTGATGGACTATGTATTTCATTGCAGCTTCCGGTGGTGGGTTCTGTTTGCGAGCTGTCAACGGGCAGTTTCATCATTTCGTGACGTTTGCTAAAACCGACAAGGACAAACAAGCAAAGCAGACCATCGCCACCATCCTGTTCTGCTCACCTTGGACAGTTTGGTGTCATTTGGCACGTTCGGGATACGATCCCGCAGCGAGGTGTAGGCCGAGTTGATGCTTTGCGTCCGACGGCGTTCCTTTTTGTTGGCCGTGTTGCGCCGTTTGACCACACGCACGACGGGTCCTCCGACGCCGGGTACGATGACCCCGGAAGAGGACGGTGTTAGGTGCAGGTGTCCCTGGTGGTCGCTGGTGGATGTACCGGAAACGAGGTCGATTGTGGAACTGGCACCTCCTCCATAGTAGCCTTCATCCGGCACATAGACGGCTGTCGAGGAAAGTGAATGGGTAATTTTTTTTTTAGCTACGATGGCTTTATCCTTTGAAGTAGTCGAAGCTTGATATGGGCGAAGGTGTAGAAGGAGCTATCTCACGTATAGAAATAAACAGGTTAACGAGTCGTAGAAATGTTCTCTCTAGCTTAGATATGATAAATTTCCCTATAATACCCTGACTTTAACTACCTTTCGACCGGTAGTTAATGTTATAGAAAGGTCTAAAAATTTAACCCGGCGTTGTAAAGTTGAGCTGCGATTGTTTTCCATCTTCGATCAATTATAATGTTCAAGCTACTTTAATTTGTTGTTCAATAGATAGCTCTTTGCAAAGATAATCTTTAAAGTGTCCGACTCACCAACTTCCATGACTACTTCCATGATCAAATGCATGGAAATCATTAAAGGATTAACTAGACTTGACTCAAGAATAGGCCATTGCCATTTTTCGCGGAACGGTTCCTTGTTTCGTTCAATGTCCGAAAGCACACTGAGATGCATCCTTTTCGGTTCGTTGCACTCAAGGGTTAAACGCGCCACGTCCTGTCCCTCACGATCGCTTACCGGCGCTTTTGTCGTAAACCATCGACGAGCAGTACATGGACGACGGCAATTGCTGGTGATGATGTTGCTGCTGTTGTTGTTGCTGTTCGTGTTGTGGGTGCGGCCGGTGTTGATGGTATGCACCTCCACCACCACCCGCCACATGCTGGTGTTGGTGGCCAGCCGTTCCGTAGGGTGATGAAGACGCCGACGAGGACGTGGATGTGGTGGACGAAGCTGATGACAAGGACGACTGATCAGCCGACGACGCGATGCTACCGTGATGGCGTACGACTGCACCGCTGTTCAGCACGAGCGTGGTCCCAACATTGGCCACCGTCGTCGTCGTCGGTGGGCCCAGAGTTCCCGGGACTGCCGGGGACGATGGAGACGCGTACCGGTCACGGTGCGGGTCCGGATGGGATTCACTTGAGCTGCACGGTGATCCCCAGTAGCCTTCTTCGTCCATAATGATCACACCACCTCCACCACTGGTCACCTGATTTCCTGCCATGCCAGAGAAAGAGAGCGAGATAGAAGCAAAAAGAACCCATGAGAGCACTGCGGGAAGAAGGTCTAGAAGTCTTTTTCTTTGGACTTTTCCAATGCTGCTAGTAGTAAGATGAAACAACAATAATAAACAAACTGCATTACGTGCGTTTGGAAGGCACATTTTTACGGGGCAATGTCGACGATAAAATAAGACAGAAAGAGAGAGAGAGAGTGAGAAAGAGAACTAAAGGGGGTAAAAACGAGCATTCAGTGACCTCGGGGAGATCGCGGCCAAAAGTGAACTCCTTTGCGAGGGTGCAACGAGCGGAAAAAGTCGAATGAAGAGGTAAGAAAGAAAAAAATAAAAGAACGTCAGCAAACTCCGGAGACGACCGTGTATCGTATCTTAATGATTTGTTTATCGAGGAAAAAAGATACACTCCCCCGCTGCACGCGCCCGTCTGTGTTCTGGGGTGGTTTTGGGGGGCGGTGAGAGCTGCACATGCACCTCTTCTTCCTGCCAGCAGCGAAGAGCGACGGGGAAATTAGGAGGAAAAACGATAGCAAAACCTTCCTTTCTCTCCGGTAAGCGACCCAGGCAAGGGTGGTGGGAGGAGAACCATCGCGGGAGGGAGGTCAAGTCCATAAATCCTTAGCTAGCGGGATTTGTTTATGTTGGAAGGGAGTTCAGGGAGGCGCAGCTAGAAGCGAAGAACAAAACACACGGAAACTCAAGAGAGAAAAGGAGATAATTTTCCAAGTTTTCCGCTAAACAAGTGAAGCGGCTGATCGCGTTCGGAACTTCCCCGGCGGTGCGGGAAAGGGGAAAAGGAACTGAAGAATTGCACGGTTCGGTAACGAAGGGATCTCGCGCTCAAGTGCCAAGGGAGCGGTTGTCTCCGGTTTCTCGAGATTTTTTTTTCCTCCAAAGGCATCCGATATCCTTTCGGGCTTGCGAGACAAGTAGGCTGTGAAAGTCGCAACACCTAGGCCGTTGCGGTGGATGAAGCCAATCTGGCAAACCCTTTCGTACAGTAGCTTCCTTCTTTTGGCTGCCATACTCAAGGACTTGGCATGCTGAGATATGACATGGGATATGTTTATTTTCGGTCGGTTCGTTTCCTGGCCGATTAGATGCACATTATATGTTGGGCTTTTTGTTGCTCTCGAGCGTTCGATCATGGGCGGAAACGATCGGAAGGGCGCGTACGCACACATACACATTCGTTTTGCTCGAATGCATCAGGATATCGCTACTTGAGCCTATTTATGCATGTGAGATCTGTTATGTTTTCTATTTTCCGGTGCGGAAGCATTCATTTTCCACTACAGCACTTTCTAATCGAATGATTCTTGGGAAATTTGTACGATTTCATTAAAAGAAATGTGATAATCCTTTCAGAGCAATCACCTTCCGTTTTACATGTCATTGATTATATTGCATTTGTTTATTGTTGAGAGCATTCTATTTTTTTTGTCTATAGTTCTTTTTAAGCAATCCAAATAGTTTTTGAAGTAGTAATGCAGCAAGAAGTACCTGAAACAATGTGTAGTAATACGCTATGTGAGCATGGTGTATGTATAAACAACCAAAAAAAGATCATTTGCATCGGCCGGGAATCGAACCCGGGCCGCCCGCGTGGCAGGCGAGCATTCTACCACTGAACCACCGATGCTTCGATGATGCTGGGCGACGTTATTGCTTACACAATGTATAGCGGCATGTTTTGTTAATGATAACTCGTAAGCATTATTTTCTGAAAGAAAATGATCAATATCCGTTTTCTGAACGCCACCATCATAAGCAATTAGAGATTTTTTTTGCAGATCTTCTTAAATAGCATAACAGTGCAATTTGTGATTACTAAACATTCTTTAAATGCCTATTCATTGAGGCAGTGAAGGACACGTGGTAAATCTCATCATAAACTTCTTTTCCTGCGTGAGTACACCCCACCCGCTCGGCCACCCGGTGATGATCCACACCGGCATATCATTCACACGTCTTAAAAATGCTTCCCAAAATTACCAAACGATTAGTCAGTGCGCCGGGCAATAATTATCGTATCGTGTTCGTGTCACGTGCGTGCGTGGGTGCACGGAAGACGGTAAACGGTGAATTGATGTCTTATTGATGGAGTTTCAGATTCGGTTACCTTTAGGAGTAATCAAACTAATATCATCAATATCTGTGCGTGCTGTGGTAACGGTGAGCAAAGCGAAACACGGACGAAGTGAGGCCACAAGGCACAAGAGCGCAATTGGGGTTTGGTTTTGGGAGTAAACTGTGAAAAGAACCTACGCTCATGGAAGAAGTAGGACTGGGAAAAAAGAAAACATGACGCTCCACCAAGATCAGCCAGTTTTTCTGTTCACGGTTTTCCGTTCAGGGAAGACATTCCGGGTCCTTGGCTTATCGTGCGATGTGTTGTGCTTTTATGAAGGCAGTTTGGTTATTTTTAGAAGCACCAGTAACCGATCCCTTTCTTCTCAAAAGCCGCCAGCACAACGGTGATGGTGGAGCTGCTGGGGCGGTTTCGGTTTGTTGTTGTTCGTTACGTTTTCCCGAAGTTTTCCCAACTTTTCCGTCACCTTGTGAGAATTCATTGCGAGAAGGCTAACTGTAACGTACAACAGGGGAACTGGAAGAGAAAAATTTAGCTCCAAACAGCAACGATGTGAAAAATCGAACGTTTGAAAGCCTAGGCCTTTACCTATGCTTCGCTGTTTTAATAACCGAGGAAGTAGACGATTGAGAAATGACTAATAGTGATCATAAAATAGGTTCTTTTGATGTTACTTTGAGCAAACTTTTCTACATGGCATTTCTTGATCTAGTTGCTTTATTTAATTTACTTCTTTTGGCGAGAACTAATCCAATTTTTAACATACGTGTGAAAGAATCCCAGTAAAAAAAATGCTTTTAATCACATTAAGGCGTTAACTAGAACTAAACAAATCCTGCTTGTCTTACCTGTGTGTTGCGAGTCCGCAGGGTACAGCTGAGTGTAGTAACCACCATTCGACTCGTAGTATGGGTCAGGTTCACAGACGCGATGGCAGAGATCTCCGTCTGGTGAAGCCGATTCGTAGCTGGACATTTTGTTGTACATTATTTCTAGCTCGGAAAATTGCTTTGCATTTGCCAAATGGCACCGAATCTCCCACTGGGAATGCTTTAGTGATTAATTATGCACCACAATCACATGCACATCAAGTTTTCTTATGTATATATCTATTTGATTTCTTGATCACACACATATATTTTACTTTTCTTTCATGTATCCTTAGTAACTCTTATGCACAATCCATCGTGTTTCTATACATGCTGTTGTTTCAATAATGTATGAGAAAACCAAAGTAATGTTACGTGCCACTTGAGAACGTGATGCTCGAGATATTAGAGCAAGTTTTGTTCGAAAGTCACTTCCACGAGTATCTTGTGCAACGGTTCAAGCACTTGCTGCAGACTGAACAGAGGAAAGTTGAAGACTAACTGCCATTCTAATATTGTACCGTGTAGAGTTCGTTCTGCCCGTCGAAATTTTCCAACCACCACACTCTGGGGGCTTGTGATTGGTTGAAGATAGACCTTCGCTGTAGCTGGGAAAACTTCACTGCACCGTCGTTCAGTTTTCCATCCCTTCCTTTGTCTCCGATGAGGGTTTTCCTTCCTCGAACAAGCTTCGGCAATTGTGAAAAAGCGTTCTTTCATACGAATCCTAGATGGAAATGAAATGCACATCTAGGGCGACATTTTCATGCCAGTGAACAAAAGAAACCAGCCCCGGTTCGGCGGCTCCTTTGTTCGGCTACCGTTTTGGAGCATCGTTCGTCTCTTTTCTTCTGCCATGCTTAGCTTTCTCGCTCAAACAATCACGCTAGCCACGCCTCCGTATTGCGTTGCGGAAGCGAAAGGTTTTTCCAACGGAAGCGCGTGATGCATTTTCCTTGCGAAAATACCCCCACACAATTGCCGCTCTTCGTCTCTTGCTACCTCAGCGCATTTCCTTGCCAACCTTCCGGCGCCTGTAGCAATGAAGAGCAGCTCAAATGGGATGACCAGCGGGAGCGTTTCGATTTAGATCCGATTTTGTGTTGGCGTTGAAATAAATGCAACCAGCGCCCATCTTCCGGCTAGAATCCGGCACGTTTATTGCATAAACACTTCAGTATATTGCCCTGCGGTGGAATAGTTTGTGGTTGGGGAAGTTTGCATTCGAAAAAGAAAAGAAGAAATTAATCCGTTGCATGAATCACATGCATCTTTACGTGGTTTGCGGTACATATTTGTCTTGCATTCGTATACCACCATTAGTTCTGTAGAAACTTATGACAATGGTTATACAATGTTTTAATATATGATGTAATCAATTGATAAAATTTAAAAATTCATTGATGAATAAAAAATCCATTCTTCCATTTGTTTGCTTTATTGCATTTAATGGCTTATTGCATTAGAAACTAATCGTGAATATTCCATTCAGTCAGAGCATATACTTCTTTTTAAATTTTCGTTATTCTCTGAACTTAAACGATGACCGATGGTGTTGACAAATTAGTTTTCGTCTACCTTTTAGTTTTCGAAAAAACAAACAAATTTTCATCCCTTTAATCGTTTCCTTATGTTTCTCGTGCGTATGTAACCTTGCTCGGTCCTTCTTTTACGACATCCTGAGAGATCATTTGCCCGGTGAAGCTGCCCAGCATACGACAAAGAACGCATTCGAGCGGCCCTGGGTTACGAGGACAGCAGACGAACGGCTTGACAGCAACACTTGAGAGACGCGCTAGTGAGAAGAAAATTTCCTTCAAAGGATGATCAAAGTGGAAACCTTTGGGATGAAGGGAACACATCTCAATCCCGGGTCACATTTGTCCTCATTTGCTTTTTTTTTTGCTATGATTGGCCCTCGTACGGTTCCTTGGGCTTACTTTTTTTTTTGTTCTGAGTTGCACTGTGCGTACCATTTGTGCGCAAGTGTTCCAGCTTGCGAGTTCCGTGCTTTCCTTTTTCCTGCCGCAAAGGCAAAAGTGTAGCGGGTGTGTTTACATGAGGTCAAACATGAGCAAGAACAACCCGACAACTATTCAAGTACTTTGGTGTCAATTTTTTGTCTTGGTTTACTGCCGTCTCTGATTGTTTATATTTTTTTCGTTTTTTATACGTTCACCTCATTACTCCAGGAACATGAAGATTATACTAGAGTGAATAATTCACAGAATGACAACGAAAAATTTAGGTGAAACAAATAGCTGTGCTTTTAATGCTAATTATGAGCTCTAAAGCTATGCCCGCAATACTGTATTATTTAGTTTATTGTGAGTTTTCCATGGTACATCCTCTTCAAGATCGCAACTGCAACTGCACTGCAGCAAAAACGACCACACAGCCACAATACGAAGGTCATAAATTTTCTGAGATCCTAAATTTTCGTCCCTGCGTTGACATTTATTGGTTTTTTCTCGAGCTTGGACGTGTTGCACGAGTCTTTGTTTTTTTTTGTTTTGTTTGTTTGTCGCGGTTGGTTAGCGCCTCCATTATGATCAACTTTCACACCAGCCGCAATAATGTGTTACGTTCGGGTGTGCAAGAAATTATTTTTGGAACATGTGCGGAAAATATTTGTTATCGTTGAATATTAGATGAAAAAATTAGGTTATCGTTTTGTGAAGATGAATTTCCTTGGGAAATGTATTACAAAAATCGATAAAAGTGCAGATATATTTCATTAATAATGAGAAAACTAGCACACAACACATTTTTTGTAATCTTTGTACTGATAAATTCTTAAGGTGTATTTCATTATTTTGCATGACATTTTATTTGAATTCAAATATTTGTAATACAATTATCATGTTTTAGAGATGGTTAGTCAAACTATTATACGATGGATAGTATAATATGCAAGACTATCCAGCAGCCCTGTACAACTGTCTCAGTAAAAAGAACTATGGTATGTATTGTGGCACTGTGGTATGTAATATGTATTTAAAGGGCAGATATCAAATTTCGGAATTAAATATTTTGAAAAAAGACTGAACAAATGGTAAAAACTTAAAATAATAAATTATTATCAATCTATGATTCCGCTTTTGTATTTGTATTCTGCTATTTCGGTAAATATTTGTTCATGTAAGGAGTTTTATAAAGGGGGAAAAATAATTCAATGATTCTTACGATTATGTACAAAGAGAAAAACAGCAATCTTTACTATTTCCAAAAATTTTATTTTAAAATTCCCGTTTGTTCAATTTTATATATACGTCCATTTTTTAATCCATTGTTCTTTTCTCACATCTCGCATAACTTGACACTTTGAATGCAGGGCTCGCCAGTTAACTAATATAATGTGTTCTAAATCAAATGTGTAAAATCGAAGTTTGTTTCTTTTTGTAGAAATAATTGTAATAGATTCGATTGAAATTAACGACAGTAATTTCGATACGTATACTTATTTTCATAACGTTCATCTTATTTTGGCTCTTTATTGATAATTCGCAAACATTTGCATCCTCTGTGTTTTATTCGTTGTTGGTCGATGCTTCAAATTCAAATGTAATAGATTACTCTAGATATTTAGTATGCCGTGAACTTTTACTGGTCGATTCAAAATACCTTAATTCAATGTCGACGTTTGTGACATATCAGTGAAAGTTTGTTGACATTCATGTACGCAAAATTGACACTTCTCACCTTAGCTCAAGAAAGCTTCAGGCGTTGTTGACAACGAAATTGTATATTGTAAGATTGAATAAAAAAAGGTATGCGTTTAACCTGCTAACCCTGTAAAACCACGACACTCGTTGTGCAGAAGGAAATGAAAATACTTGGAAATCAGTTTAACGTTCCGTTCCTTACCGTGATTTTGTTTTGTTTCGGTGTTAAAAGCTGGTGCAACGGTTTCGAGAAGATTTCAGACCGTGGAGGCTGAATCGAATGAAACGTGATGATGGCACGCATATACGAGTGCTCCTGCTCTGGGGTATAGCAATTTTTTGTTAAAGCTGTGCAGGCCTTGGCCTTCACCTACTTGCTAGTAGAAAGGTCCTTTCTAGGGAAATGCATTTAGACAAAGAAAGGGTGCTGTCGTCTCGCGTGGGAGAGCAACGGTGGTGTTTGGTGTGTTCCTCTCCCTGTCGTGGTGTCGTTTCTCTTATTTCGCAAAGTTCCACTCGCGACCGGAATCGGAAGCGCCGCCACCGTGCGTGTTGTCGGGATCTGTTCGCCGCACACCAGCAAACAGCTGACATCGGGCCTCTGCCGCAGTGCGTCGTACTGCAGCCGCATAAGAAACGCGTTTTTGCGTGCACGCTTTCACGCCTCGTTTAGCCGGAAGCGAAATTTGTGTCGAACGTATGCGTGCGGTTACACAGCAAGGTACGGAAAAGCGCTTCGAATAATTGCGCCATTTCCTACGTTGTTATTGTGCATCATTTTGTGCTGCAGTGCTAGTAAGTGCAGTGGTTTAGTTTCCGCATGAAGATGAAACCAAGCCGTGCCAGTGCGCGATGAAGACAGAAATCTGTTTCAAATCAAAGCGTTCAAACATCGATGATTAACGACACAGGTCTGGCGGCTCGATTCTAGTGTGAACGAGCAACCATTTCCTCGGCGTGATGAAGTAAGGGCAGCTATCATTCGCTTTCGGGTAGAAGGTTAATCGGGGTAACGTCGGGGAAATCGGTGCGTTCAAAGCCATGCCGCACGGGCATAAGTGTGTCAACGTCCGCTGAAACAAAATTAGAAAAAGAAAAAAAAATAACCCATAATGCTAACGCTACCCGAAAATATAGCCACCGCCAAAAGTCAATGTCAATGACGCGCACAATTTGAGTTTGAAAAGCGTCGTCGTGCGAGAAAAACAAGGCGCAGCAAGCCGTGGCCCGTAGCAGCGGTGGCCCAGGGTACAGGCAGTACGGCGGTTGCAAGGGTGACGAATGCGTCGGATGACGTGCGAGCGGGAGAACGAGCGCGCGGTTGCGCTCAGCTGTGACGTGCGAGCGAGAGAGCGAACGCCTAGTGCGCCGTCTCGGTCGCGCGTTGTCACAGGTGATTGCGAGTTGTCTTCGCACGAGAGTCTCTTGACAGCTGTTCCGCTATTGTGTGTTTTCTCTCGTGCGCGTGCGGTAGTGGTTGCCGCTGTGTGCTCCTGTGCTAATCGAATCCATCGTATGTGTAGTAACACGCGGAAAGGTGAGAAAAAGGGCCTTAAGTCTGCCCACGGCACTATACTGCTGGTGGGGCATTGCCGTAACAGGATAACCCACGTTGTCCTTGTTTTAATCGTGGCGCGTGTGATTGTGACAGTTAGTAGACGCCGTGAGTCGCGTGAGTTATTTGTGCTTTTCCCAACCAACACAGCACGAGGCTAGCGAGGCTGTGCCACACATCGAACAGCACCCTGAGTCAGCTGACGGATCCGTTCCAAATTATCCGCCAATGTTTCTTTGTTCTTTCAGTTCACGCTTCTAGATCGCAACCGTGTGTGAGTGAGCGTGCCGTGTCCTCCGTCGATCCTGCTCGATCGTGGGGATCAGTTCCGTTTTGTGTGTGTGTGGTTTTTGTTGTTGTTTTTTTTGTCCCCCCATTTATTTGTCCGACGCTAGTCAGAGCAGCTACGAGACACTGACGTGCGAAAGTGTTACCAAGCAATCGGCGACGGCGGTTACATAAAAAGTGAGTGAGAGAGCGCAAAAAAAAAACGACAAAATCCATCTCCCGTCCGCCCAAAACCCAAAGGGCCATTTGCATTTAGCTCATCGGCGGACGTGTTGCATTCCATCGATTGGGTAAGTTCGCTGCTAAGTAATGGTTGTTGCCTCTCGAATCTCTCAGGTTGTTGTGGGATTTAAAGGCAACGCAAACGGAACGAATTGTAAGGGCAACTAGCTCCAAAAGTAACCTCTCCGGTGGTGAATTGAAACGTGTAGAGCTAAGGTTTCTCGAGTGTTAAAATCATCCAAAAGTTCAAGTGTTTCTCGAACGCCCTTTAGCCGCCTTCAAGGATCGGGCCGCCTGTCGTCGACTTTCCATCACGTAATGAAATCTCGACGTGGGAGCAAAATGTACCCGGTCATTCGGTAGGGCGACATCATCGCCGTCCAGTGGCAGTCATTTATGTCAACACCAGCAGGAGGCTGTTCAAACTGCCACCATCTCTGAGGCACTAACATGCTTGTTGGTGTGCTGGGGGATTGGAAAAATAAGAAAAAAGTCACATAATTAACTATCAATCCTTGGCAATCCTTTGCCCGCCGATTAGCCTCGCGACATTCGCACGAAGCTCGCCCAAGGCGTGTGTGTATGTTCAGCGAACCGGAAACGCGCAATCGAAGCGGATCTATAATTCATCGATTCCCGCCACCGTCGTCATCCATTTGGCGGGGTCGTCCCGGGCACAATTACGGAGACGTTTACGGTTTCCTCCACATGGTTTCGCTTTGTTTGCTCGCGTTGATGCACAACGACTTTGCTGGCGCACGGATTCAATCAAGAAATCAATGCGAACGAGCGATCGTCCGCTGGCTCGCGAGGTCACTTTTATAAGGGTATTGACTAGATGGAGGGGTCCGTTTCCTGATTGAAACGAGCGATGTTAGTTTGCTGGCCACTAAAACGATCCCCACTGGCTCGCGGTTTCATTCGTTTGCTCACATTTCCCTTGTGGTGGGAATTACTTTTGTTTGGCATTTTATTACACCCCGCCAGAAACGTGAACAAATCGGGGTCCTTTTTGTGCAATCGTGCAATTTTGAACGTCGCAACTGTTTCGATCGACGGCTCCAGTCAATGGCCGGGAAAATCGAATCATTAAAGAACACTCTCACCCCATTGCGCGCCTGACAAACCATGCGCGCCTGACAAACGCGCCTGACAAACCTCACCACCAGAAAATGGGAAGGTACGGTTTTGCCTGCGTAATCATAATGAGCCCCCAACTCACACTGCAGTGCCTCTCTCGATCGTGAGCTCACAAAGAAACGCTGGTCCTGCACCCCATCGTTAGGTCCGTTGTGCAACCGGGGTGAAGCTGCAAAAGCTGGCCAGTTTGTGCCGATGGTTTCGCAATTATAATTGAACCAACATGCATGAGCTCTCTCATTAGGCGGGGATTGGGCAAAAGGGACGAAGGTACCGATTAGGCCCTCTCCCCCTCCACTACACAACCCTTTTTAGTGCATAAGCATAAGTCAGCCAACGAGTTTTGCTTACCTGTCGATGACAAAGCGCCGAAGCCATGAGCACTCGAAGGACATGAACAGATCAACTTCAGAACGTGACGATTGTCAACCGACCTCTCGACACAACGGTGGCCAACGGTGACGGGCAGGTGATAATGAGCGTTTTTTTTCCTTTCGTGAGACAAGGTCAAACCCGAAGGGTTAGTGACCAGAGGGATTTATCATCCGCGTGAAGGTATCCATTATGGATGATTATTATGGTTGCGAACGAGTTTTTATGGGTTTTTTTTTGCGGTTGCTATGGTTGGCAATGGGATTAGTAATTCTGTTGTTTAACTGCAAACCCAACTGGTTATTAGCTTGATGGCAATTGATTTCGTTAGAGGACGGTGATGTTAAATGATAATGAAAATTTACAAATTCCTTCTAGTAATCAGTGTAAAGGGCAATAGAGAATGTTTTACAATTGGAGGAATTAAAGCAAAAGGTCAATAACGAAAGGGTTTATTCGCGTGGTCCAATTCGCAATTCCCGATAGCTTCTTTTTGTGTGTTTTTTTGCCGGAGCATAAGTTTTCCTTGTTTCGACCGAGTAATGTAATATGGATGTCGAGTTAACGCTTCTTGAACGCAAGGAATAAGTTGAAACGAGCATTTAGAAGCACGTGGCATTACCAAGTAGCAAGCTTCTAATGGTTGCAATGGAATTGTTGGCATTAACTGAAGTAAGGCTCATCGCTGGTTCAGTATTTTGCTCCGATTTGCAGCGACAGCATAAAACGACAGTAACAAAAAGCCTACGAACGAACCGCGGTCACATGCTCCTGAAGAGGTTGGGAAAAAACTTTTATGGTTTTGTTTTAGCGTGCTGTGCTCAAGCCCATAAGGTCAATGACTTTGCCCATCCCCCAGGACCACTGTTTGGGCCGCCTGAAGCCACGAGAAAGGTGCAGTGGAGTATGCATGCTAAGAGAACGTACTGTAAAACCCTCTAACAATGTCCTCACGCGTTGCCGGAGCAGCGACATAAACAACTCCCCCAGCGAAAGAAAACGCGACACAAAAGCCCCTGGGGGAATGAAGGACCCGCAGGGCTCGACCGGGTTTCACGAGTGAAGAACGCGGGTTGTTTTTGGTGAATGAAATCGCACTTTTCGACCAAACGGACGTCACTGAAACGCGAGCGGTTCGTTTACATATCCAGCTCCTCCAGCTCGGGTTTGCGTGGTGTGAGGGAAACCTTCGAACAAAAGCAGATAAGAGTCCGGAATGAATTTAGCCACCGTTGACCCACTTTTGAGCATGCGTACCAAAAGTAACACAATGGCAGCTCCAAAGCTTGTAAAGTTACTCGAGAACGATCTGTAAAACGTTCCTGCGGTCGAGGTCCTGTTCGAACACACTCAAATGGCTGCGCCAAATTGTGGTTGCGCTCAAAACTACCAACTCAAGCATCACGTGTTAAGGATACTTGTGTTGATTAATTTGCTCTTGTGACGTGCACGATCAGCGCAACACCAATCGAGAGCGGGTAATGGATTTTAAACTAGCTGCCTGTATTTTGGGCTAAATAATTGATAAATGGGCTCCCCCCCCCCCCCCCCCCCTTGTCGATGCTTCTTCACTCCACCAGCAAAAGGGATGTGTGATACGCAAATGATTGGCCTTTTTCTCTACAGCTTGACAATGCCGTCAATCAATGTCGTTTGAATAGACGCGATATGAGACACGATATTTATTTGCGACGCACTTTTTTTCCCCCCCCTCGCGGCAAGTGTTGCAAATCAAACCGGAATCAATAAGTCAATTGGTCCCCAAAACATGCCTCGTTTCAAATGCCAGTGATGGGTAGGCGTGTAATAGGGCATCTTTCTTTTTTTTGTGAATCATTTTCCCCTCGATATGACCGTTTTTTTGAGTGAATGCAAACGTACTTTGCGTACATGTTTGATTGTGTACATATTTTTTTCTCTCCCCCCTCCCCCCAAACTACACTGCCCATTTTACACAGCCAGCAAGCTTTTTGGATGGTAAAACACCCCCACGCTCCGTTATCACCCTCGCTTACGCCCGCGAGACGATCGCGTCATTATCAGCATCCAAAGTTCACCCATCCGTCGTGCTGTGCTACTACGCTACACGGCATCTCTCAACGTTTATTTGCTTCCCCTCGTGGGAGGCAGTTTTTCCTTGCTCTCCCCCTGGGTGGGGGTGACTTTTCCATCGATGTTCCGCGAAACGCCAAGGTCATGGTGGAGCGATTTCGCGCCATCAACGCGCGTGCAAACAGATCGCTCGTGTGGGTGGGCTGAGTTGTTGTCGTCGCGATAAGAAAGCAGGCGAGTTTTGACTACAATGTGTGTGGCCCGTGCGCCAGCCATTGTTCGCGCAATGTAATCAACTGTCCACATCAACAGTGGATAACCGGCTTACGCTCGGACCTTCATTGTCAGGTGGGGCAAACAATGTCCCAATGTACACCCAACACAGCAATGGGGGGGGGGGGGGGTGTTCGTCGAGAAAAAAGGATTCGTCACCTGCCAAATGTACGATTCCTGTGGGGTTTTCTGCTCGCCCACGGTGTTCCATTGCTTTTTTTTTCTTTTTTGCTGTTCAGGGGTTTGTTACATGACGCCAGATTCGTTCAGCTCCTCCATCGGGTGAGCCCCCTTACTGAGGCAACGGAAGTGTATGTCTGTGTTTGTCGTTCTTTGAACCGGCGGGTTATCAACTCTCCAGGCTGTGCGTAGGTTGCTGAGGAGTGCTGAGAACGAAACATATGGTGTTTGGCTTTCGCCCGGTTCCCGGGAGCTGCTTTTTTCCCCTTCCAACGAATTCCATGAATCATCCATCTTTTTTTCCCGTATTTACGCAGCCAGCCAGTGGACGTGTTGTTGAGTTTTCCAAGAGAAAGAACAGCAAAATGGTGGTGACTAAGCCATCCATCATCCATCCGTTGGCTTTCCCACGCATCCTTCATAACCGGTTTCGTTCGTTCTTTTCTTTCTTTCTTGCGCCCTGCCAGGACATCCGCCATCCCCCGGCATCGAGGACACGGATGGTGGTTCACCCAACTAGGTTCCCCGTCGTCGGCTAGCTTCGGTTGGAGCCGCGCAAGCACCTCCGGATGGACGCAATCTGCGAGCGAACCGTTACATCGTCGTTCCCGGAAGCAATCGCACGCGCGCAGTAACGCAGTGTTGTGTGCCCCGTTGGTTTGGGGGTTACATATGACGCCCCCGCTCCGCACGGTGGACGATCTAGCATCCTTTTGAGTGATCCGGCAAAATAGCAATAAAAAACACGTGAAACACGCCAACCACCATGGGTGAGGAGAGTGTCGAGCGCAGCGAGGGCAAGCTGCAGCAACAGCACGTGGCCGATTACAGCCCGGTTCGGCAGGATCAACAGCAGCTTGCCCAGGCGCCCCAGGACGAACCGGTACAGGATGCTGACGAGTTGAAGGATAACGACAGCACGATCGGTGAGTGTTGGTGGGTGGGCGGGATTTTTTTTGACGCCAGGAGAAGGAGTAATGGCACGTGGCACGTGGCCGTGGGCAGATTTGTTGCGTGAGTTGTGCGTGTTCTAGGGGCTTCCTGGCGTGGCCTTTGGGTGGCGTGGTTGGGTGGGTGATATATTTGCGCACAATTGGCACTATTATGCGATGGAGATGCGGGTTGAACGCCGACGAATTGAGACCAATTAAATTCAGGGCTGCGTCACCCTACGGCAGCTTTCAATGGAAAGCCTGCTGCTGCTGCTGCTGCTGTGAATGTTCCGGAAAATTGGCCACATCGGACTGGCATGATGGCAGATTGGAAACCGAAATCTCGGCAAGCGGTTCCCCAGCGATGATGAATTTGTTTGTGTCGCTGTTCCAGGACGCCAAAGTCGTCAACTGCGTGCGTCATGTGGGAATGCGCACTGTTCTAGGAATGCCAAACGCGTTTGTTTTTGTGGCGCTTGGAAAGGTTGTTTTTTTTTTGTGTGTGTTGATTTGCCTTTGGCTCCATCAAAACAACCTCGTGTTGTTATTTGCAAACGATGGCGCCGTTTTCTACTACGTGTTGTGTCGCTAAATGGTTCTCCCTATCATGGAAGTTTTAGTTTAAGTTTTTTGGTATGCTTTATAATCTTTTTTTAATGAAATCGAGTACCACCTCGTACAATTTCGTTGCTAACGAGAGAGCATATTTGGTAATGAGAATGTGCTAATCTTCTTGAAAAAAAAGTGAAGACCACAGAGAATGGTTTCAAAGCGTGCTGGCATATATTTCTATCGATTTATATAAAGCGCCAATCGAACGATAATTTGATGTGAAACAGTTCGACAGTTGTACCGCTCGTCCGCATTGCTCTAATTCCTGCCCATGACGCACAGGGCGATGTTTTCTCTATCCAACTATCTTTATGGATGAGCTGTCGCGACCCGCACCGGTGTCCTTGCCAACGGCCAATGTTGGCTACAAGGACGACCAACCTGATGCCAAACGATCTCTCGACGGTCGACGATGATTGTATCCCTGAGTAGAGAGCGTAAACCTCTCGAACTTATGCACCCTTTTCGCATCTATCATGTGGCGCATATCGTTTGGATCAAATATTTCAATTAATGGTGTGTCTCTGAACATGATCTTGTTTTTGCGATCTTCCGCGGGATGGTTGATCCCTTCGCTTTTGGGCGTAAAACGAACGACCTTATGTCACTGCACGCGCGACATTCACAGTCACCAGTTTGACTCATTAACCAACTTTCGATTCGGTTTCGTGGCCACGAAGACACAATCCCGGCGACTGGTGAATGGTGATATTGGCCATCTGCGCCATATACTCGCTGTGCCACCCCGGCATGGTTTTAAAAGAACGCTGGGTGCGATCGACTTTGTGGCAGATTGTGGGGCTAAAAGAAAAAAAAACTACTCTCTCGGAGTCTGGCGGTGTCGCCCTTTTTTTTTTGCTTTGGCCCCCGTCGACCCACCGTATCCGTTCCCTATTTATAGGCCCTGTAACCCACATTTTAGGAACGGCAAATATACGCCAACGTCAACGCTGCCGCTACTGCTGCTGCCTTGCATACGGTGAACCGGATCGGATGCTGTGACAAAGAAGACACATCGATTCAATAATGGCATCTGAGTGCATCGAGAGCCGTCTGACAGAAGAACAAAAAAAAACCCAAAGCTTCGTGACCTTATCCCACAGGGGAGTTCTTTATCGTAGGATACGAGTAGACCTTGAAAATACACAAACCCACGCTGAGACATTGACGGATCCGATACGCTCTGATACGTGAGGTGAATTCGAATTACGCGGCCACATGGAATCGTTCAAATGACCGGTGCTCCCTTTTGCCGTGTGAACGTGTGTTCCCTTTTAATTGTTGAACATCCCTCAAACCGCACTCCAATGTGCCACCGAGATGATGGAGCAGCTGATAAAGAGCGCGCGGTTCGCGTTTGCGAATCGAGGGAGCGCCAGTCAAATGGTTGTAATTTGTTATCAGTTACCAGCGTTTAGGAAAGGATGTGTTGCCTAGCGTTGTCGTAACGCCCCAACGTCGTTAAAGCGGACGAAGGGCATTGTTTTTTTTTATCAGTGGCCCACACTTTACCCGGAAAGATGGGGGGATAGTTTATAATTCGCAAATGTCGCTCATTGCACGCTTAATATGTTATCGCATTAGGAGCAATTGAGCGATCGACCGATAGGCGCATGTTGAAGATGAGAGTGAGCGTAGGCCCGATCGATGGACCATTTCCTGTGTATGGCAGCGGCATTGGGATGTTGATCATTGGCGTGCTATAAAAGGGCTTTACGCTTAGTCACGTGCGTTAGAATGTGCTCTTATTTAGAAAATAAAAATAGCCAACACTACTCGATGCCGCGGCGGTGCCTGTAAGGTGCTCGAAAGTGGGCCAAAAAACGCGTATGTGGGAAGATGGTCAGCTGAGCGTTCTTCAAACCGCTGATGGATGGAGACAGCATCCAATAATATCATATTCCTCCCGCTTCTCAATTGAGTTTAAATCGGGCCAAGTATAGGGGACCGGGGTTGGTTATCTTGCAGAGCTTTGACGAAAACATATCACCCATTCGCGTTCGCGTTTTCATTCTGGCCAAATTTCCGGTGGTGACTATTTTGGACGGGTTCGTGTGTGTCGAATGGGACGAGTCTATTTTGAACCTTCGATCATGAAACGTGGTCCTTCGGTTGACGTCGAGAGTGGGCCGGGTTTGGTCCACTTTCTGTCGCTGGTAGTTTTATTCCTCCATTTCACTGTCACGGAGAGGGAATCCGGTCCGGGCGTCACAAGGTTAAGGTCGTGAGCGCGGAACCTCGAAAAAGGCGACTAATACGCGCCTGCTGACACGTCTCGGAAGGTGAGCTGGTTGGCGATGTACGCTTCGCTAAACGACACATCCTTGGCAGCGGTGTATTTTTGTCCGACCTGAATGATGAACTGTTACCGATGGGGTTGAGGGTCGGTCTGCTTCTTTTGGTCAGCTTGTCGCGGTTGAACGCTGGAAACATGTGACACGAGCGTGTTTGCGCTGCTGAGGAGTGAAGAATTTACATGATAGAACGTCGAGAAAAATCTTTTTTAACTAATGTACTACCGTACAGGGAAATTAGAATACGTTTTCGTTTCTTTAGATGTTCTCTATGTGTTTCATAACTAATGTTTAATTTTTGCCTTAATTTTGTCGATGATTTACAAATCATCAGTTATAAATCATCGACAACAACAGCAAACAAAATAGTTTGAAATGTGTATTTTTTTAATTTTTTCTCCTATCATGATGTAAAAAGTAAACAAAAACAGCAGTGCTCTCTTCCACGTGTTGCACTTTGTTCGTACAGTACGCAGCCGCCGGGTATGTGGCTGCGTACGTAAGTCGGATTGGTTTGTGTACCAGCTAACGATGTAAAGTATCGTTAACCCTTGTGTAATGAATTTCTGTCACAATGAGTACGATGTTCAAAATATCTTTAGTAATTTTTTTATGAAAACTAGCTATTTTTAGAGTATAAAAATAATCTTTTTTACGTCATTTTAATTGTTTTCTTTCTACCTCTTTAAACTTGTTTCCAGATCGCCCACACAATGCCACTTCCGAGAATGAATCGACCAAATTGAACAAGACGCTTCCACCGGCACTGGTGTTGGTGCCGCAGGATAATGCGCCAAGCGTGAACGACGAGCCAGAGGAGAATGGTCAAAATCAAAACGAGTCAAACGGTCGGGTCGCTTTGTTGCCCCGGAATGGCAGTGCCACGATCTGCCGTAGCATATCCAGCAGCACCATGCAACCTACCACCAAAGCTGGCCAACCGGATGGAACACGGCATCGCTCCGGGCTAGAAGATGGCGATCTTGAGGACGGTACGACGGAGGACGATTATGAGCTAGTACCACCGGATGGTGGCTGGGGCTGGCTCGTGCTTGCTGGTTCCATGCTGGTGAACATTCTCGTTCCGGGAACGATCAAGAGTTTCGGTGTGCTGTTCGTCGAGTTTCTGGAGGCTTTTCAGGCGTCACCCTCGTCAGCTGCCTGGATACCCGCGTTGTGCTACTTCCTGTACAGCTCTCTGGGACCGCTATCGAGCATCCTGTCGGTGAAATACAGCTACCGGACTGTTACCATCATCGGGGGAACGTTTGCGGCGGTCGGTATGATCATCACCTTCTGGGCGACATCGATCAACTACTTGTACATCAGCTACGGCGTGTTGGTTGGAACCGGCGCAGGACTCTCCTTTCCACCGACCGTGTACATCGTGACATCCTACTTTGTGAAGCTGCGCGGACTCGCGAACGGTTTGTGCATCTCAGGCAGTGCCCTTGGATCGATCATCCTGCCACCGGTGTTGCGTTATTTGCTGCAAAACTTCGGTTACCGTGGTGCCTGTCTAATCATGGGTGGTATCACGCTGAACGTGTGGGTAGCGGCGATCTTCTACGAGCCGGTGGAAAAGCACATGAAACGTGTCCGCAAGGTACGACCCGACGAGGAACTTGACGACAGGACGATCGTTCCGGTGCAGCAGCGTGACGTGATTCTGGAGGAGTGCGAATCAAACGAAACGGACCCACTGGCCGATGGTGGCAGCATCGCGAATGGCCAGGTAGCAGGATCGAACGCATCTCAGCACCCGCAGCAGGGAAAACTGCCAAACGTGAAGCCCAAATTTGCCATCACTGGTGACGATACGCCAACCATCTCAACGCCAACGCTCGAGCACAAATCGCCCGATATCTTCCGGTTTAACCCAAAGAACGGTCTGATTGATAGTTTCGCCCGAAGCGCTTCTGCAGCCGCTGTGCCCGTCTCATATGGTCGCGATCGGGACGAACTGCTGGGAGGTGCCGGAACCGGTGGAAGCACTCAGCGCCAGCGGAAGATCAGCACCCCGATCAAGGAGGAACACCGCAATCTAACCTTCACCAGCCAGCTCAGCTCAAACTCGTTCCTCGGCAATGACGGCACGCTCGGTTCCTACTTCCGGCTGAACCGGTTGAACTCGATCCGAAGCGGCGTGGGCCAGCAGGGAAATGGCCAACAGCCGCTGCAGCAGCAGCATCGGCCACCGAAACGCTCGCCCTCGACTAGCAGCTTCCAGTACATGAGCACGCCGTTCCACGGTAGCACACTGTCCACGCATCAACCGCGCGAGTTTGCCTCCCATCTGTCCTTGCGCTCGTTCGGCGGAAGCGTGTCGCGTACGAAAGCTTCCGGTGCGGCCGCGGAAGGACCCGACGGGCAGGATGTTGGCAAAGCGGGCAAGAAAGACGATGGTAGCAAGACGACGTTCTTCGATCTGTCGTTGCTCTCCGATCCGACGTACCTCGTGATTCTCATCTCGAATTCGACGAACGCGATCGGGTACACTAACTTCATCATTCTGCTGCCGGCGTACGCAATTTCGCTCGGTTTCGACAAGAGCCTGGCCGCGTACCTGTTGTCGATTGTGTCCACGCTCGATCTGGTAGGGCGCATCGGTGGTTCGGCCCTGTCGGACACTGCGCTTATCCCCAAAACGTGGTACTTTGTCGGCGGACTGTCGATATCGGGGTTGGCGTTGGCGTTGCTACCGACCGTGAGCGATTACACGATGGTGAGCGTGTTCTGCGGTCTGTTTGGGCTCGCTTCCGGCACGTACGTGGGCATAACGGCCGTCATCATGGCGGACATGCTGGGAACGGAGCGGCTCACGTCCTCGTACGGTATCAGCTTGTTCGTGAACGGCATCCTGCAGCTGGTGGGTCCTCCGATCTGTGGTGTGATCTTCGAACGCATGGGGCTCTATCAGCCGCTGTTTACCGCGCTGGGTTTCATCCTGTTGGGCGGATCAGCCCTGTGGGGCTTCATGCCACTGATTAACCGTCAGAAGCGCCGAAAGGCCGAAGCAGAGGCGGCCAACGCGAAGGCTCTCCTCGAGGGTGCGAAGCTGCCACAAACTTTAGACGATGAAGGTGGATCGTTGATCGCTTAAATCCGTGGAGCGATGCTAACACTGACGCAGAGCCTGCTGTGAAAGAGTATTCCGCATTTTCACACTCAATGACAATTTCGCTCAATTTTTCCGCCACAGCAGAGAGCTCCCTTGATTGAGATGTAAAAGAAAATGAGCTTCAAGATAGGGACGTAACCGTTCGTGGCTATATGCAGAGGAAGATAGGAAGTTAGGGAGCGCAAGAAAACTGGTAGTATTAGAGAAACAGAAACCAGGCAAAGCCAATAACAGAAAGTGACCATATACTAGTTGTAAGATAAAAATGTAGCTACCGCGGCGAAAGGAGAGGCACCAAACGTAGGATGATCACACTCTGTCAATCCAAAACGAGAACGACATAACAACATGTAGGGACGGCTGGGTTCAGACAGATTGGATAGTATTAACTTCAATAACCGGTGCAGGAAAAGGACAATTACGCCTGCGGATGACGAGAGCGCTCGTTTAAGGGATGAACATTGCACGACGCAACAACCAGTGGAAATCATATTCCTAATCGCGTTCTATCACGTTTCACACGTGCCTCTCGAAGGAGGAACTCTCTCGATCCAATCAATCAGAATCATTCAGCTCAGCATGTTGTTTCTTTATTCAAAGTATGTATGCGAGGTTTTGCGAATGCAACTGGGATGCGTGTGTGTGTGTGGATTGCTTTGGATTTTTATTTGTCGGCTCGTGCTAGGCCGCACTTTTCCGTGACAGTCAAAGTTAGCAAAAGAAAGGAAATATCGAAGCCATTTTAAGTTGGCAAAACTTAGAGAACTTTCCATATCCGGTAAGGACATTTTGGAATGTGTCGAACACAGGGTAATTGAAACGGACGGTGCTTTTAGAAAATTGATCTTTTTCGCGAACGGTCACATAATAGTAACGTGCAATTTGACCACCAACCACCCTTAAGCGGCGTATACTTTGTTAAATCTTTTTTGGTTTTTGTAAACTAGAGGTACAGATGTGTATGTGTGTGTGTGTGTGTGCAAAGAATGATCGAGTGTACTTATTGGTACCACGTAACCACTGGAAAGGAAACCAAAACAACACAAAAAACAGCGACGCAGCAAAGAATGATGTTTAACATTAAGTATTGTGACCGTATATATATGTACAATTTATTTTTGTCAGACGGAACCTAAACAGGATGTAGATAAATTACGATAAAATATAAAACAACTGATAACCTATGACGAATTTAGTACTGAGTATAGTAATAAATAATCCGAACACTAGTTAAGCTGCTGATTGAAAACATGATTAAAATGGTACATAATAAAAGGATTTTAATGTTCAAACGATTAGACTTCATTGTTATGGGATTTTTGAGACGATTTTCCGAAATTTCTAGGTCCGGTATCCAAAATACAGGCTCCGGTGAGCAGAGCCATGTATTTAAAATGGAATTCCACTATATAGTAGATACAATTATAGGAAAAATTGTTCAATAATATAGAATGGAGGTTATTTAAGAATAAATTAAATTATTCGCTTACTCACAAAAGCCCATTTTCCCTAAAAAGATGAATAAAAATGATTCAAATCCCCAAAAACTTGCATGCAAGCATCCGGAATCGAAAAATATCGTGGCGCGGAGAAAATTTTCGACGACAAATTTTGCTGTCCAAAACCAACTTTTATACCAGGAGAACATGACTTAAAGAGGTTGCTTCGTGCCTGGTACTGTTGACCTATCAGTGATCTCGCTCCCACGCATTTGCCAATTTGGAATAGCAGCTCACTCCAGCGGTATTGATACCGTTGAACCATATCGCCGCTCTTTTCGGCGCGTGAGTAAGCGCATCCTCTCTCTTTTCGCATTGATCGCTCGTTGCTCTCATCCGCTATGTTTAGTGCCACCGCATTCAAGGGGATTTTTGCACAGCTGCTCATCGCTGATGGGGCTGTCCTGCTCATTCATCGATCGGTTAATCATCTCCCACTGCATTGATAAGCCGCTCGGCAATGATACTTGCTTACCGAAGGGTCCTTCCCCCTTTCTGTTGGACAAATAAAAAAAATGGCACCGCTCAAGAGTGAGCCCACGAATGCAGCCGTAGTATATATATGGCGGTGTAGAAACGAAAGCTGTTTTATATAATGTAACTTATACTCATCTGCCCAGAGGGTGATAATAATGATCCGAACCCTCAAAAACTCACACACAAGCACCCGAATCGAAAAACCTCATGGCTCAGCGCTGCGCGGAGAAGATTTACGACCTCAAATTTTGCTGTTCAAAACCGACTATAATACCAGGAGAACATGGCTCAAAGAGGTTGCTGCCTACCTGGTACTGCTGCGCCATCAGCGATCTCGCTCCCACGCATTTGCCAAATTTGCATGTCAGCTCGCTCCAGCGTTATCGATACCGTTGATACATATCGCCGCTCTTTTTGGCGCATGATTAGGCGCATCCTCTCTCTTACCGCCTTGATCGCTCGTTGTTCCAAGCCCACTATGAGATTTGGTAGTACTATGAGTGGCCATAATTTATGAGATAATGTTCGAATTTAAATCAATTAGCTAACCGAGTCAGCTCGGGATAAGGCTTTCAGCGGCTGTTGGGAGGAAATGTTTTCAGCTCATAAATAATAATTCAAATCTAAATACGGACAGGCTGTCCTTAAATAAATAACAATAACAATAATCAATTAGCTGCATATACCAGTCAAATTTTAAACCCAAAACAGCAAAGATAGCTAGCTGTGTGGCTTGAATAAATATATTAGATGTCATAGAGTGCCTTTCTTGCAGGAAACTTAATAACAATTTAGTGATGAATAAAAACGTTGCCAGTATATCACGTATGTGTCCCACTGTGCAACGATGATCGTTTAGTCCAATCACGTCGTTCGTTCAGAACAAAACAAAGTACCGTTTTAGGGACAAATCTCATTGTTTTCGTTCACGTCTACGTGCTAGCCGCCATATCGATACTAATTACAATTAAATACATTACGATAAATGCACTGAAGTGCCATCGTCTTAAGTAATTAAGTTACACCAAGTACGCAAAGATTATTTGATTTTATTCTTGCTTATACAAATGAAGAATTTTAGCACATTATGTTTATTATTAAAGAGAGTCTCGTAACGAATGATAACTTACTTCACAAATATCTGGAATATTAACATGAAAAAATGAAATGCTCATAGAAATGCCGTTAGCGTGTTTTGTAGTAGTAGCATCACATGCTAAATATCGTGGTGAAATTTTGGAACAAAACGCACTGCAATAGATAACACCGTTTGATAAGATTATAAACAGTGTGTGGGGAGTTTTAGCGATAAGTTTAATTTTGTTTGATAACTTTATGCGGTAGGTGTTGAATAAAGTTTAGTCATTATTTACATCACAGAAGCGTTTGAACAAAACAAACCTTATGGCTCATTTCATAAACTTCCCTTCATCGTCTTTATTGCGTTTTCTTTTATCCGATATTCAATGGATGGTAAAACGAATTATTCATCCACTTGTCAGTCATGGCGTGAAGCTGTGTGTAGTTTTGCTCCTACCGCATTGCCAAACAGATCGAAATATTTCATCATACATACGGCCGAATCTTACCGTCCGCCCTAATCCAGGCGATATTATCCGAAAACCGTCGTCAAAGATATATAAATTTCCCACGCATGTTGTGGCACTGCTCCATTCGCTCGTAAACCTTACCATCGTCCGGTCCGCCATGCAGCTGTACTTCAACATCGTATCCCCACCGTGCCAGAGCGTGATGCTCTTGGCCAAAAAACTCGACATAACACTCGACATGAAGGAGGTGAACCCTCATTTGGAAGAAGTGCGCGAAGAACTAAAGAAGGTAAGTGTGTGCGTGCGGAACGAATGCAATTCATTAATCTCAAACCCTCCCCCGGTGGCAGTTCAATCCTCAACACACAATTCCAACGTTCATCGACACCGATGGCCACGTCGTCTGGGAATCGTACGCCATCGCCATCTATCTGGTGGAAAAGTACGGCAAGGACGATTCGCTGTACCCACGCGATCCTGCCGTGCGTTCCGTCGTCAACCAGCGGCTGTTCTTCGACAACGGGGTTATGTTTCCGAGTGCGATCGATTATGCCAACTGTTTGCTGAAGAAAAAGCAGCAACCGTCGAAGGAGATGCTGGAAAAGCTCGAGAAGGCGCTTGGTTTGCTGGAAAACTTTGTCCAAAAGCGTGCGTTTGTCGCGGCCGAACAGCTGACGATCGCCGATCTTTGTGTGCTGAGCAGCATTACGCTGCTCGGTGGTTTGAAGTACGAGCTGGAGGCCTATCCGGCGGTGAAGGGTTGGATCGGTCGGGTTACGAGCCAGTTCCCGGATTACGCCGAGTTCCACCGGGAGTTGGAGGAGAAAAGTATGGCGTACATTAAAACGCTTTAGATGGGTTTAGTTTCCATTCAAATGATACGATTAAACCGAGAGCTGTAATGTGTCGCGTGGAGTGATGAACTCTGACCACAGTCGATTGCTTTTGTCCCTAATTGCTAACGTTGTGGATTTAGAAATAGATCGCATGCAGCAAACTGTGTCTGTAAGGAGTGATTGTAAAAAGGAATAAATTCAAACTAAACCGAAAACGTGCATGTACCACATTTCTATCTGGTCTGGTCTGTAGAAGAAGAATAAAAACGAAAGTGATACCAGAGATATCTGGTGAGGGATATCGTCATTTTGCCACACCTATTCGTTGGGTGCATTATCAGTCCTCGATCAGTCATGTCAGGTGGACGAGATATCACAGACGGTAACGTCCGCCAAAGTGCAACGATAATAGCAGATAATAAATTAAACTTATGATTCACACAACGCTTAAATGATGAAGCAACCCATCTATATACTTATGCCACCGTGATCACTTTCCATTCGTTAATCGGAGATGATTTTTCTATCCACATCACGGTGAAGTAGCCAAAACCAAACTAACGAGAGGCTCGGCAACGCACCAGGGCAGGCGGTGGTAATTGTTGTTGGCCAAAAAAAAAATTACCTCAGCCAAGCGGCGAATATTTTGCCCAGTCATGCTGGAACCAACCCTTTTCGCGGGAAGGCCACCGTCACCGGCATACCTCGCAAGTGTTGGTGTGCTGTTGCGCTCTGACATCATCATGGCCCGCGATCATGCCAACGCTGGTGTTAGTTATGCTCCAAACGAAATGCGTCCCCATCCATAAAACCACCGGGAAACTCGACGCCGCGCTTCAGTCAGTCGTAGTTAGGCGTTACGCGTTCGCAAATTAAGAGCACGGAGCAGTTTGTACCAATCTCAAAGCATGGATTACTACTACAGCCTTGTTTCACCGCCCTGCCAGAGCGCGATCCTGGTCGCGAAAAAGCTGGGCATCACGCTGAACCTAAAGAAAACGAACGTACACGATCCGGTCGAACGGGACGCCCTGACAAAGGTACGTAACACAACGCAACGCTGTGCACGTTGGGCCTGACCGGCATTCTGGGGTTGGTTCCTTTTTCTCCAGCTCAACCCACAACACACCATCCCGACGCTGGACGATAATGGCCACGTGGTGTGGGAATCGTACGCGATCGTGCTGTATTTGGTGGAGAAGTACGCCAAGGATGACACGCTCTACCCAAAGGATCCGAAGGTGCGCTCCGTCGTTAACCAGCGGTTGTTCTTCGACATCGGCACACTTTACAAGCAGCTCATCGCCTGCATCCACACGGTGATGAAGAAGGAGCAACCGACCGAGGAGCAGCAGGAGAAGCTGAAGCAAGCCATCGAACTGCTGGAGCAGTTCGTCACCGAGCGGCCGTATGCTGCGGCGGCTCATCTGACCGTGGCGGATATTTGTCTGCTTGGTACCGTCACTGCTCTTGGGTGGCTTAAGTACGATCTGGAGGCGTATCCGCATATAAAGGCGTGGGTGGCTCGAGTCACGGCCGAACTGCCAGATTACGCGGACTTCCGGAAGGATGTTGATGAGACAACGAAAGCGTTCATGGCTAGCCGAAAGTGAGAAGGCTTCGTGTTTCGGTGATTGTTGAAAACAGAGTGTAAGATAAGCGTTCTTTAGCACCTTATTTTGATGATAAAAAAGAATACACCAACAAAATATTACAAAACATCTTCCCCTTTATGTTTGCGATGCAGTACAGATATACCGAACAGTAGCGTCAGTATTAATTTTTGCAAAATATATAAATTTACAATTTTTACACCAAACGATAGTGAGCGTTTGCCACTTAGTTCAAGTGTACCAGCTACACCCTTAGTAAATGGCATACACACTCCACCGAAGGCTTATCAGAGCGTGTTCGTATTAGTTCATTCTTTAATTAACTTCCACCAAACAGAGATAAATGCTAGTCAGTAGTGGCTGAATTGTCAGTTTTTTTCCGCTACGCGATTGTTACGCACATCCGCACCCGATAGGTGAGCAGGTCTGGTACACGAACAACCACTTCCAGTAACGTTCGAAACGCAGCACGCAATGGATCTGTACTACCACATTCGTTCGATGCCCTGCCAACCGGTGGTGTTTCTCGCCAAACACATGGGCCTTGAGCTGAATCACAAAATAATCAGTATCTACGATCCGGTTGATTTCGAGGCACTCAAAAAGGTAAGGCATAAGCCCACCAAGAAGAGTTGCTTTGCTAACATCTCGGCACGATTTTAGGTCAACCCGCAGCAACACACAATCCCGACGCTGGTGGACAACGGCCACGTGGTGTGGGAATCGTTCGCCATTCTGATTTATTTGGTGGAAAAATACGGCCTCGACGATAGCCTCTACCCGAAGGATCATGCCGAGCGATCGGTCGTCAACCAGCGGCTGTTTTTCGACAGTGGCATACTGCGGAACCAAACATTGCAGAACTTGATGCGGCATATGCGCAACAAACCGATCCCGGAAGAGGACAAAAGCAAACAGCAACGTGCGGTCGAGCTGCTGGAGACGTTTCTCACCGGCAGCACGTATGTTGCCGGAGAGAAGCTGACGATTGCGGACTTTTCCATCTTTGCCAGCGTTTGCGGGCTCAGCATGATGCAGTACGATATGGTTCCGTTCCCGAACATCTCTCGGTGGTTCAAACAGACGTCAACTCACATCCCGGACATTGAGGCGATGCGTAAACGGATCGAAACCGATCTGCAAGCCTTGCTGGCCTCTCTTAGCTAGCCTTTCGGCAGCTAACTCTTGCGACAGCTTTTCAGCAGACATCTGAGAAGTGTTGTTGACATCAGCATAGCTGTATTCTGCCCCATTGCACACCTTTAGGGTGACTTGCACATCACCGAATCGGTATCTATCGTAGAGATAAGATAAGGCTCGATAACCGCGACTGCGGATGGACAATAAATGATGTTTGCTAATATATATATAAAAAAAAACATTCAAATGCATTGTACATCGTACCTTGTGCGGGTGATAAGACTTGGCACGCTTTGGCCACCTTTATTGACCTCATCGGTATCCGATTGCACGGAAGCTTTAGAATCACGCTCGCCCGTGACGTTGCCGGGTCCAATTGATCTATCAATCGGTCGTATCGGTAGCAATAGAGCACGTTAATCGTGAGTGGCCATTTCGCGCGCATCGTCCATATCCTTCCCAAGTTCAGCTCCTTTCGCAGCAACGGCTCCCATGGGCTCATAAATCCTTTCTCGCCGGTTTGGCGGTCGCAACTCCGTGTATTGCTGTTCCGGTTGGGCATGGGACTGCAGCTCGCTGGCACGCATGGTTCGAAATCGTTCCAGAAACGCTTGGGTCTTTTGGGTGGCTTCCTTTGTGATGTCGGTGTATCCCACCAGGTCTCGCTTGCATTGCTCGTACCATCGGTGTACGTTTGGGTAGACGCTAAAGTCAAAGTTAAGCAACCCATCCAGGGCAGCGATCGTGACGGCTGTCGCAAAATCCGCCACAGTTATATGCTCCCCAGCAGCCCACCGGCTGCCGTTCAGGAACCGATCGAGTACCGCTACGGCATCCTCTACCTTTTTAAAGTCCTCCAGCTTGCCTTCGCCTCCCATCAGGATGGGATGGTAGTAGGCGGTGACACTTCGCATCAGCGTGCCGATGTCGTAGAACAACCGTTGGTTAACTTTCGCGCGCTGCGCAATGTCCTTTGGGTAGAGCGTGTCGTCCTGCGCGTACTTCTCGGCCAGGTAGATCAGGATGGCGCTGGATTCCCACACCACCACGTCACCGTCCACCAGCGTGGGGATGTAGTGCTGGGGATTTAACTGCAAACGAAGCGAAGCGAAACTGCTGGTCAGGCAAAGGTTCTCGCTTGTTCCGAAAAGCTACTACTACTGCTTACCTTGAGAAATTCGGGCTTGTAGTGCTCGCGCTTCAGCACATCCAGCTCGATAAGGTTTAGCTCGAGCTTCAACCATTTCGCAAACAACAACACCACTCGACAGGGCGGAGATATTATGTTGTAGTACAGGACGAGCGGCATGCCTGCCGATTTGCTTTCGCTTTCAGGTACGTTGCAACAACAACTGATAAAATGCCGTCGACCAGCTTGGCAAACCTTGATTGGTGCGTGGACGGATCTCCTGTTTGTCATCCACCTTCGGTCATCTTATCTAATCGCGTACGTACGTAATCTGGGAGCTCTGTTGATCAACCGCCATGTGGGTTTGAAATTCGGATGTGCTTTTGTACTGTAACGTGTCACCTCTGTTCTTGCAAGGAGCTGAAGCCGTTTTATTGTGGGCGTCCGTTCACCGAACGATCACTGAATTTTGGCAAAATTGAACGCGTCTCGGAAACGGGTAGCTCCTTCGACGCATATCTCCTGGTATCCGGCAACAGATTCCTTCATCACTCCGTACCAGCGTTGGATGTTTGGAAACTTGCTGAAATCGTATCCAACGGTCACTTCGAAGGTGTTGATGCTTGCCAAAAGAGCCAAATCGGCCACGGTCAGCCTGTCACCGGCGGCGAAGGTTGTCTTGTCGAGGAAAGCTTCAAGAAATTCAAGCCCTTCGTCAAACTTCTTTACGTTTTCGGGGTCCAGCTCTTTGTCCTGCATCACCACCGGGTAGTACGTTAGGGCGAACCGTAGGTAAAGCGTTCCCATGTCGAAGTACAACCGCTGGTTCACTACGGCGCGATTCTTCGGATCCTTCGGATAGAGGCTATCGTTTTTGGCGTACTTTTCGCACAAGTACGTGAGGATCGCTCTCGATTCCCAAAGGGAGAAGTCGTTATCGACCAGCGTCGGGATGGTATGTTGCGGGTTGATCTGTATTTTGATAGCCAATAGAGAACAATATCAAAACCGAACTTTACCACTTGTAGGTTAGGACTCCATTTTACATACCTTCAAGAACTCCGGCTTAAGGTGCTCTCCTTTTGAAAGATCAACCTCTTTCAAGTTTAAGTGCAAACCAAGGGCTTTGGCTACCAAACGAACGGACTGGCAAGGAGCCGACAAGGGAAGATGATAGAAATCCATTGCGAAAAACCTCTGCTCCGCGAGAAACACTCAACCAGTTGGGGAAAGCTGCTGAACGAAAATGCCACCCTATCTAAGGCAACTAACTACTTTTATGAATTCAATCGTTATCAGCGTTATCGTTTGGTTACGTAATCTACTAGCATTGAAAATGTCTGAGCAGCAGCATAGCCCCACCGGTAAATCGAAAAATATGTCACATCTTCTTCATCTCCTACAATGGTGGAACATCAGCTTCATTGTTTCGCATTTTAAGAAACAACCTCTCTTTAATGTTGTAACCTATATTAGTTATGGCTACTAGTAAGAATTACTATGTCATAGTCTTACTATAACAAAGTTGTAGTGAATTACTCCTCAGCTTAACTGATTTACGAACAGTTTCAGAACCTCACCCAGTTTGTTTCTGTATCAGAAGACCGCCGCTTAGTGCTACGTAGTGGACAAAACACAACGTATATTTGGTTTATTAATTGATTCATCAATTTACGTTGTGTGCAGATGGGTTATCGATATCTGTTTTTATTGCTGAAATTCTTTACGATATGATATTTTTTGTGTGTCTGCAATATAGCGTGTTTAGCGGCATAGCATTATCTTGTAAGTCTCATTGACCTAAAACAGGAGGGAAAAATATTCAGCATTCCGAATCTGTCAAATGTTCAGTTAAAACGAAAAGTTAGTAGTTCATAAATTTTGTTAATAAAGAACAATAAGCAAGAAATTATATTTACTTTCAGATTTGTCCATTCATCTCAATGTTTTCCCGGGAAAATTTAAGTTTTTTCCAAATCTGCTCGAAGATTTAGCTGACAAGCCGTAACTGCTCGAATGCCTTGTGACAGACGCTTGTCAGCGAATTCGCGGTTTCGCTCTTCAAAAACGAAAACAAATTGTAAGCAACGCATAAAAGTTATCAACAAATATACCGTGAATTCTGGAAAGTGCATTGAAACATACACGTTTTGTAGTAAAACTCAACAAACAACGAGAGGAAACAAACAATTTCAGCTCTCTATTAGTAGTGCAGTTGGAGTGAAGCTGTGTTATCGCTGTACCGTGGATTTGAACGAGATTTTCAGCATCATCACGAAAACAGCACGCAGTTCAACTTTCCTTAAACACATCAATATTCCGTTGGTTGATGTAAATATCTAAACAATGGGTGGCTGTCGTTGCACGTTTCGTAGTTGTGAAAATGCTACTTCTTCGCGTAAAGAGCTGCACTACTTTCGCTTTCCCGTGCGAGATCCAGGACGATTGAATATATGGGTAAAAAACGCAGAACGTAGCGAATTTTTGTCACTTCCAACAGATAAGCTTTGCAACAAAGTTGTCTGTCAGGAGCATTTTGAGCGAAAAATGTTTATGAACGATTTGCGCGATCGCCTCACGAAGACAGCCATTCCTCGATTAATGCTGTTACCAGATGGAAATATATTTAATGTAGAAACCGAGGAATACCATTGGGAAGATGAAAACAATTCCCTAGCAATATCTGCGCCGGAAGCCACACCACCGTACTCGGTAACGCCGTCCAATCTAAAAGTAAGTTGATTTTGATATTATACTCTTTTGCGTCCGTATACAGGCAGTTAAATGTGATACATGCGACACTGGAGTTATCGGAAAAGCGTAAAGGGTTTATTCGCTTTTACTGACTATGGTAATACGAGGACTATGTAAAATGCAGTATTTTCTACCCGTATATTCTAACAGATCGTATCGAACGCCACACACGATTCGCCGAACGAACCGGAACTGAAGAAGATTAAAATACTGAACTCACAATCTTTAATAAGCAACAGTATAGACACGCCGTGCGAAATAATACGAATTAGAACTACTCCAAATGGAGCAGAGCGTCGTCATAGAGTAACACCACGAGTCACTGGACTAAGGACAACGAGGCTGGCACAGCTTCAAAACGCAAAAATCTCAACATTGGAGATCGCATCGTCCAGTAACAATATAACTACAGATGATAGTGGCACGATGATCGAAGTAGAAGACATTGACGAGGTTTACCTTCAGAACGAGGAACAATCTTCCGAAACAACCGAAGATACTTCTGCGGTGTCAGCTCAGAAAGATGTATCAATCCCGGCCGCTCACGTCGGAATGCAACCATCTCGAAAGGAGATGACCGTTCCCGTTATTGATCCGAAGTTGCGCGAAAAGCTGGAACAGAACAGTCAGCAAATTGCGGAACTGAAGGATCTCGTAAAAGAGCTTGTAAATCGTCCGGAGCCAAAATACAATTCCTCGCGCGACATGTTGCTGCCGCCAAAGGTTGTTATGGAAAAAGGGCCACAACTAACGAAGGCACAGCTTTTTAACAACATCAAAAGGTATCTAAACCCGTCGATGGTGGCTTTGTTACGCATGGAGCTGTTTGCTGGCTCATCGGATCGTCAGTGGAAACCAGACGAAAAGACGCTCGCGGTCGACATGCTAAACATGGGCGAGAAGGTGTACGACTACTTTACTGAGGAGTTTCGTTTTCGTTTGCCGCCCAGATGTGAGGCAGAACGCTGGAAGGAATCTGGTGAAATTGACGCGGACGATGCGTGCTAGTTAGAAACGAGTGCTGAGTGCTGCTCGTCCATATGTTTTTACGCGAAATGATACCCGTATGTAAGATTGATCATATACATAAGTTAGACGCATAAGTTCAATTGCATCAGTACCAGTATTGTCACCGTGATTGGAACCTTGTTTTATTCACGCAACAGGTCAAATTTGTACACTACCTCATGCACGTACTCCGCGCCAGGGTTTAGCACTGACGAAGGGAAGTTAGCGTGGTTAATCGCATCTGGAAAATTTTGCGTCTCCAAGCAAAAGGCACCATGTTTGCAGTATTTGGCTCCGGCCTTTCCACGAATCGGAGGATCGCGAGTTCCTTCAGGTACGATCGGTTCTAGGCGAGTCACGTCGTAATATTCCGGGGCGTTCATCGGTTTTGGCCGAATCTGAAATGCAATGCGACATATTTTGCGTTACAACGGGCCTCAAAAATACCCCCAGGCCATCGTGATGTGCTTACATTCTTGTTGGGATCCGGCATAAAGTTGCTCGTGTAAAATTGTACGCCCGGTTGGTCGGTGTACACCTCGAGGACTCGGCCACTATGAGGATGAACGACACGTGCCGTGAACGTGCGACCCTGCTCGGTGCCTTTGGTGATGCAGAAGTTATCGTCGAAACCTTCACCGGTCGTTTTTGCCATTGAGGGACCGAGCTCGCGTGGAATACGAAGATCGTACGGTGTGCCACCAACGCAGATAAACTTCCCGCTCGGTATTGAGTCAGCATCCGTATCCGTAATCTTATCTGCGTTGATGCTAACGATGTGTCGATAGATTTCTTCGTGTCCTGTCGCCTGTGTAAGCAAAAAGTGAATTGTATATTTTGATACGCGTGGAGTGATCACGCTGTAATGCTGGTGACGATTAATCTTTTTAATTCTATTTCAAACGAACGACAAACCGTATCGATTTCTTGCATAGACTGAAGATGCGCTCTTTTTAGTTTTAGTATATTTTGGATACAACACGCATTTTGAAAAAGATGAGCATCAAAAATTCACACCGAGTGAAATGCAGAAAATAGTTTTTTTTTTCATTTGGAAATCTAAGTTTCGTTCATGACAATAAGAATAAAAAGGTACAATTTTTGATATTAATTGTAAAAAATTAATTGCTACGTAGTGATATCATGAAAATCGCGTGCCGTGTGCTTATCACCGTAATACTTACATGACCCGCCAGATTGAAGTACGAGTGATTGGTTAGGTTTATAGGAGTAGGCTTGGTCGACACGGCTTTAAACAACACCAAAAATCGGTTATCCTCCGTTAGCTCGTACCGCACACTAACCATCACCGTGCCCGGGTATCCTTCATCGCCGTCCGGAGAGGTGTGCGTCAATGTGACCACCGTACCATCGACAAACGACTCCCAGTTGTACTTGTCGAAACCAACCTTACCCCCGTGTAGCTGGTGCCGATTGTCGAAGTTCTTCGTCACCTGATACTCTTGCCCGTTGAGCGTAAACCTGCCACCACCGATTCTATTCGCGATGCGTCCGACAGTCGCGCCAAAGTACGGATTGTTCGCCGTCTGATATCCGGGAATGTCATCGTAACCCAGCACCACGTCGTCGATCCGGCCAGTACGGTCAGGCACCTGCATCGTGGTGATGATGGCACCGTACGATATCACCTGCACGGACATTCCGTGGTTGTTTCGCCATGTAAACCGCTTCACCGTCTCGATCGTGCCCGTCTTTGGATGTTTTACTGTACCGAAACCGTCCACGGTCAGTGTTACTGCATCCCGCTGGACCGATCCTCCGACCGTCTCGTAGCTTTCCGTAAGTGATCCACGTTGGCCCACTGTACTATCCATCGGTTTGATCGTAATTGCCGCATCCGACATCATGCTACCGTCAGGGGAACCAACTTTTTCCACGCTCGAGTTCATCACTATCAATCTTCGTGTGGTGGCAGTATCGCAAACAGCGTACCGTGTTCTGTGTTTTTAGCGCTTCAACGATCCCTCGGCAGTGTTTATCAAACTGAAATTTTGCAGCAACAGATAGGACCTGATAAAAGGTAAGCAAACGTGAGAAAAACAACACAAACTCTTTGACAAACGACAAAAGCGCCAGAACGAGCTGAAGTGCCAATTCAAAGCCTGCTGAGGGCGGTATTTATTAGTGTTTTGTTTTGCCCCAGAATCGACCCCCAATGTTGATAGCGTTTGATGGTGGCTTGCTGTCAGACAAGTTTGAGTGTGTGTGCAGCAGCATCATCGCGGTAACCCTTATCGCAACCAGCAGAGTATGAGTTCGTTGCGCGCCAGACAGTTGCCTTATCCATGAGCGCCCAGTAATCGGTGGTAATTGTTTCTTCTGCGGTTGACCACAGGAGTTATTGCACTTTTGCTTATGCTTCGTTGCTGTTCTGCGACGACCGCACAATCGTTTGAGCGATTATAGGATGATTAAATTTATGTCAACTTAACACAATATAGCAGTTGCTTGTGAGCCAAGCCAATGGCAATCATATGCAATTGTAACAGGTATTTTTTGTGCACAGATATTATGTTGGGAAACATATCTGAGCGTAATAAATGACTCTCTCCGAGCTATTTTTCGGGTATTCTACTTCCTTTTTTCATTTGTCGCGTTTTCTTTTTAAAAGATAGATCCATCAAAATACTCCAGGAAGCGTCTTAATAGCAGATCTCACATTACCAGATGTAGCGTTCCGGACCGGAGCGAAAAATTGTTCTTTTCTTCACCGGAGTAAACATTGCCCGAGACAGGTTGAGGATTACTCGCCTTCAATACATCGTACAATGTGCTCGAACACCAGGAAAGTGCGTTTCACCGGGCTTACGGCTACGGGAGGCACTCGCACCGCACATCGCATAAACATTTACGTGCTAAAACGGAAGCAAATAGCTGGGTGCCGCCGGATAAACATGCACGCTGGACGCTGGGTATGAGCAATCACGTGACCGAGTGCATAAACAATTGCGCCGGGGACGCACAATGCGTAATTTGCGCACCCCCACGGAACGATCGCGGTATCGCCAGGCAGTCTTCTCGGAACTCGACTATGAGCGTTTCGAACGGGAAAATGCTTTTTTCAACACGCGAAACCGTGCGTTTGATCGGCAGAAACTTGAATGATTGAGTTCGGGCTATTTTTTTTTATCTCTTTTTTTTTCTTCCACCCCTACGGGGCACCATCGACATGGAAAAAATCTGCACCCGGAAGCAATTACTGCGTTCGGCAAAAATGAAGACGAAACATGGCAAAACAAAACAAAAAACCATCCAGACTTTGGCAAACGCGAGCAAACTTGCAAATTTGCGCAACCTGAAAAGTCGCGAACGAAATTCGACTGGTGAAAGAAAGAAGAAGAACAAAAAAACACACCCTTAAATCCACACACAACGGTTGGGTGGACGGTTATGGACCTTTTTCAAAAAAAAAAAAAGATCCAATGTGAGGATTACGCAAAGACCTGACCACGTATTGCAGCATGATCGCTTCGGTCAACAGGGGTCCGTAAATCAACACGGTAATCGACAAATGGGAATGCATGGAACCGAACCAGCCGAAAATATCAACAGGAAGGCCGCAACGGTGTGCAAATCAATTTTACACCTTGCCAACCGTTCGCTTAACGTGGACTTGCGTCCTCACGGTGTATGTTTGTCAAATACACACGCAACGAAGCCTGCAAGTGGAAGGCACCACCACGATCGACAAATCGATAGGACAAATGTGCCTGGTGCATCTCAGCAACCTGCAAGCTGGTGTTAAATCAACGACAGCAAACACGTGTCACGCTGGCGCAGGCGAAAATGGCCGATCGAACAACGTGAAACGTCGGTCGGGTGCTGCAACTAAATAGGGGAGAGTGTGATGACGTCGACATGGTGGCGCCATTACATCCTCCGACACACACGCTCACGCCGGGGGCGGTTTAATTTCATCAATGAACCCAGATAAGACCCTTCGTTCGTGCAAGCACAAACGCACAATCGGAGCGTGGCCTTGGGGTACAACTTTTTGCACAACTTGTGCGTACACAGGTGCCGCATTTACGTCCACGTGCCGGGTTGTGTGTGCGTGTGTCGATTCTGCATCATAGAGGCGCACCGAAATAATAATCGCTACACCAATTGGCACTCGTGGTTGCTTTGGCCCTTGGAGATGGGATGGTTCAAAAGCAATGACATTGGCTTCATGGGCGCGTTTGCTGGTGTACGTCCGCCTATCGCCGTTTCTGATGCCCCAAAAAAAAAAAACCCCAGCCTCGGGGCTAATCAGCTGGAGCCAAAAAAAGACAACTCACACCAGCGCCCGTCGGGGCGTCTCGGGGGCAGTGCGCGTTAATCCGAACCGATCATCCGAACAGCGGTTCCCGCACGCGCCGAACTATGATTAAACAGCTCGCGAACGAGCGCGCAGGCACCCGCGCGAGAGTAAGAGCGAGAGAGCACACGCGAGCACGAGAAACGTCACCGCGTTGGGGTCCACCGAGGTGGGTTAGTAGACGACACGGCCACCGGAAAGCAGTTACGCGATCGAGAAGCCGGCAACACCGGGAGCGCATAATGTTTCAACCTGCCGACCACGCCGGACGCGCGCGCGCGCCGTTTTCCTGTCGTTGTGTTCGTTCGCGCCGATTCACCGCAGGAAGACAAACACAAGTTGTCCGGGAAACAACGCACTCCGTGAACACTCGAGCCACCCGGAAGGCACCGAGCAACCGGCGCCAGAGTCTTCCCCGGGACGATACGCCAACGGAAAAACGCACCAACGCGCGCGGCCTTGAGCTGAAATCTGCCGTGTGTGTAAACTCACGGGTTTCTTTTATTTTTTTCGATCGTCTTCCCGTCCCCGGCCATCGATTACCGGGAAGGTAGGGAGCTTAGCGTGATTAGATTTGTGTGTGTGTGTGTGTGCGTGTGTGTTTTGCCTTTCCATCGGGTGGCGTTTCGCGGACGAAAAAGGCAGGTCCAGTAAAAAACGCGAACGCGCGAATAAGGAAAAGCCACGTGGTGTTGGTGCATAAGTGGCTGCAACAGCTCGAACGGCGGAGACGGCCGTTTTCCACCCCCAAATCGATATGCAGTTGCCGCCGAGGGCGTTGTTCAAGGCAGTGTAACCTCTACAGGGACTTGGCACCTTATCGCGAACCCGACGTGCGTGTGTTTATTGAGCGGTTCTGACTCCGGCGATTGATAACCAACGTGCGAGTGCGTGTGTGCGAGCGCGGAGAATCAAAGGCGCGAAAATCCACCACCACCCCCATGGGAGGGCTTATGCTTATGCGCCACGGGCAGTCGTTGAAGGGACATGCTTCACGGGACAGCCGATTGTAGTGTCCTGCCATCCGATATGCGAAATTAGTCTAAATTGATGTGCCTGCAACGGACTGTCGTGCTGTCGAAGACGCCGAGACACCCCTTCGAGTGGCTTTTGTCACCCTTCACACACATACATCCCTTCTGTTCGTGCCACAATGTCCTGCCCGCGATGAAGCTGCCGCGCAAGAAACCGTTCGCCTTTCTGCTGATCGTCGTCGGTGGAGTTTTGCTGTGTTGCTGGATTAATTTGAATCTGGCGAGTGGTGGGCATGTGCGACGGCGAGTGGATCGAGTGCGAGCCGGTGCTGGAGGGCTGGCAATCCTGCGTGGTCTCTGGCATGCCTGGGTACACCCGGTGATGGAGGAGGACCTGCGCAATTCCTTCGAGCAGCATCACTTCAATCGTACGGCCAGCGATCGAATCGGCGTTGAACGGTCTGTTCCAGATACGCGCCATCCGAAGTAAGTACTGGGTGGTTACATGGAATCCCTCCCGATCACAGGGCTTTGGGAGCCGATTTGTGAAGCTCCGAGTGGGTTAATGTTAATAATATGGATTGTCGCTGTTACACGCCGGCTTTCAGCAACCTGTTGCGCGCAATGAATGTGAATTTCCTCCAATCGAAGGACGTGCTGTTTGTTTTTTTCGTCCAAATTTCCTGGCCATATCGGTGCTTAGTATCGGTTAGTAGCGAGAGATTCGCAAGCTTAACACCTAATCTATTCCACGGAAAAATAAGAAGCTAGTTGATAGCCCCTGAACCTAGCGCCGGCAAAAAGCCCCCCCTAGTCCCTGGTCGCCTTATTGGAGCTCGTTTGTAAACAATCGTGTGCGTCCGGCGAATCTACCTCCCCCTTTCAATCGCAGGCATCCTCCCCCTCACCGCCCCCCCCCACCCCCTGGTAAAGCCTCAGGGCTAGCGTCAAGTGCGCTGGTTGGATCGCGTAGGGCGCTAAGACATTCCGCTAATCAGCGGGAACGGATCGCGCCCCGTTGCCGAAGGGGGGAGTCATTTCCTTCGGAGTTATTGACCTCCCCCCCACCGCCCATTTTCGCGAGGGGGGGGGGGAGCGAGTCGCGGGGTTGGCATTTATTTTCGCAGCAAAGAAATGCGCGCCCAGTGTGTTTCGCGGCAACTCATCGAATTTGATTGACGGCGGGCGGGTGGCCATGGAAGAAAAAAGAAAAGGAAAGGAAACAAGGAGGATGAAGGGGGCGGGGGGGGGAGGGAATTGGGAAATAAAAAGCGAAAAAATGTGTGCCGCTATCTGCCGTCAGGGGTAATCGGGTTAACGGGGATTGAGATAGGTTAAATTATTGGTTGAAATAAACGCACTTGAACAGTTAAGTCGCGCGAATCGTTGAACGTATTAGCTTCGTTTATTACTTCCAATCAACGCCACCCGTTTGAGATTAGCAAGCGATTTACGCAAACTTTTTGCTTTGTTGATTTCGTTTTTTTTTATTCTAGAGTCTTCTGGAGGGTATTCGATAGAACATAGCGGGAGAGAGGGTTGCTAATGCTTTTTTTTTTCGACAATTGTGAGCAGTGATTTTAAGCCACACTGGCCAAGGGAGCAAGCGGTTCCAATTCGCTGAAACATTTGGATTACTTTAGTAGGCATACTGTTACTTATTAACGAGGGAAAATGGAACTAAAGCTATAACTAAGCTGCCCAAAACAATGCTAGGTGTCATAATCTGATCGATCGATACCATATGAATGAAACCAAATGCTTTGGGCTCGTACGAGAAGCGTACGTTTGGTACTTTGGCGGAAAAACGGAAGACCTAAAACTTTCCTTAACTACGAAACAGTGGGGTATATGTCATTGAAAATCCATTTTTATTAAGCGAATCGTGATGCACAAACATGCGTTACCTTGCGGGACCAAAATATTGTATTTGGAATTTTCAAAATTCAAAAATCAATAGCTTAGCTGAACAATAAGTGAAGGAAATGCACCTTCAAAGACGAGAAAAGGGGTTCGTCGTTTTCCAGACCGAAAATGCTCTGTATGCAATTCACGGTACAAAACAAAAAAAATTAACGTATTCGAAGGGTCTCGCATTTTAGTGATGGCAAAGGTCATTTTTTTAATCGCGTCATTAATTTCCGTTCATCAATATGCAAAGCCGCAACCTTCAAACAAATGGGCTTTCATCGAAAACTGCTGTCGGATGTGACTTGGTTTGAGGATGAGCGGTAATTTAAATGAAACTGCCTCCAGTACCTTACATAGCCTGCACGTACCCTGCTGGCTAATGATTGTTTGTCTTTTTCCCATTGAATTTACGTATTTAGCGTTTTTATTGGTTTTTGGTAATTTAAATTCATCGTTGCAAGTGCATCGTTTAAAGTAAACCATTGGTTGTTCAAGTTGCTCTGTGGAGCTCAACTTTCGAAGGTTTTTTTTATGTTATACAATTGAATAATATACATCTCTATATTTTAAACTAACTGTTCATGTTGTTCAACTACCATACGAAATTATATTTGTAGATATTATCACCAAAGATGCGATATAAATAGAGCTATGGTTATTACACCGTTGTGCCTAATTAGCTCATGAGATTTATGAGCCTTTAAAAATTAACTCCATTATACATGAGCACGCTTTGTGTCACAAAAAATAACTAATCACAAGTCACTGCTTATGATACAGCACGTTAGCAAGTGTCATTAAAATGCTCGTGATTTCACTCACATTAGAAAACTCTTCTTTCCATTCGAGCTACAAAACACCAGCTCTAGATTTAAAAAAAGCCTGTAAATCACCGAAACCCAGAATACTCAGCAAACATGCATGATTGGCTTTTCTAAACCAGCAGTTAAGTGCACAGCTTGGCATTAATACCGATCGTTTTTTGGAGCCGCCCTAAGTCGGTGGTGATAAAATTCAAATAAGCATTCGAGATGTTTCATCAGAAGTGCCAATGGTTCGGTTCTTTTATCAACTACCGCAAGAAGCAACCGCGGGTGGTTTGTGATTTACATTTTCTTCGTTTCTCAGAAGGCCATCCTCATGGTTCGGTCCCTGGAACATCCACAAATGCAATACAAAGCGCCAACACACTCATTAAACACACAGTCCATTTTCACCTCAATTTTCAGCTGCCAACAACGCACCTACCTCTCAACCCCAGGACACACCACGTCTGTGATAATAACGTTCCACAACGAAGCTGCCTCCACGTTGTTGCGCACGATCGCGACCATTCTCCAGCGCACGCCGCACGATTTGCTGCACGAAATCATCCTGATCGATGACTGCAGCGACGACTACGGTGTCCTGCTGAACGTCCAGCAGGACGACGATCAGGACGCGCCACAGGGTGGATTCGAGCTGCTGTCCCAAATCCCGCTCGTGCGGTACTACAGAAACTCCGTACGGCAGGGTAAGTGTACACACCTCGCTATCGAATGTCCTGACTCTCACTCACACAGAGTTGTCTTTTCCGGTTAGGTCTCATAAGGTCCCGAAACGTGGGTGCCACGTACGCCGGTGGTAGCTACATCCTGTTCCTGGACAGCCACTGTGAGGTGAATCGTGGCTGGTTGGAGCCACTGCTCGATCGACTTGCGATCGATCCGACCGCTATCCTAAGCCCAGTGATCGACATTATCGATCCGCACACGTTCGAGTACCGGGCGAACAGTGCACGGTTGAGAGGTGGCTTTGATTGGAGTTTACACTTCCGCTGGTTGCCGATCGCTGAGGAGGAGTTTGAACATCGCCGGCACGATGAATCGCTTCCCTTTTACAGCCCAGCCATCTCGGGTGGTATCTTTATCGTGGCGAAAAGCCTGTTCGAGCAGTTGGGTGGGTTCGATCGAGGGATGGATGTTTGGGGTGGCGAATCCCTCGAGATGTCCTTGAAGGCGTGGTTGTGTGGAGCGCACGTGGAGGTGGTGCCTTGCTCGCGTATAGGCCACGTTTTCCGGCGAAAGCATCCGTTCAGTTTTCCACCCGACGGTAGCCACCTAACGTATCTCCGGTAAGGTACCAGAAGGCTGCTTTGGAAAGGTTCCAGATGGTTCCACTGTAACGCGTCTTTTCCCATTTTAGGAACACGAAGCGTGTGGCATTGGTTTGGATGGATGAGTTCAAGAACTTCTTCTACGAGGCCCGTCCGGAAGCGATGGCTATCGATGCGGGACCGGTACAAGAGCAGCAGGAACTCCGACGTGCGCTGAACTGCCGTAAATTCAGCTGGTACCTGCAGAACGTGTTCCTCGATCTGCGGCTACCGAACGAACACAATGTGGCCTTTGGGCAGCTGCGGCACGGTGAACGGTGTCTCACGGTTAAACCAAACATACGCCCGATGGCCGCGGGCCGGTTGTTGAGTGGCCACAAGCGACCGAACGAGAACGAGGTGACGCTGCTGCAGTGCGGTGGCCATGATCCGGATCGTCCTGAAGAGCTGTTTCAGTGGGCCCTGCATAAAATCACCGGCCAGCTGAGCACGGAACGGGCGCTTTGTCTGACGGTGCGCCATGGGTTCGTCCTGACGGAACGGTGCTATCAGCAGAATGGCGTACAATCGACTGATGAAGGGCAACGTTGGCACCGTCAGGGAGGCACACTGGTGCATGAGATCAGTGGCATGTGCCTGGAGAGTCTAGTCCGGGATGATGTTGGTGCGTCCGAGTGTCGGCGAGGCGCACCGTCCCAGTTGTGGAGTTTCTCGGTTGAAGTACAGCAACTAGCGTAGAGCCGCAGGGTTGTTTTAATTATCTGCATGCCAAATTTTGTATATAGTGAATTAAACTGTAACCTTCCTTGATTATAATATGTTCTTTTTTCATCGCTATCATATCTGAGGTCAATTCGGCTATTCAGTAATCCGGGATTTTCCGGGTGAGAAAATCATAAATAGCTGGTCATTGAACGTTTCCTCCACTCTAATAAACATCTGCTGCATCTTCTTCGGACAAAAATTAGAAGGTTTCGTTCGATTTTGAAAAACTCCTTTAATTTCAGAGTTGCTCTTCACTGTTATCATACTTTCCACTCTCTTTCACCGAACGTTTTTATTTTTCAATCGACTATCTCAAAGAGGAATGTTCGTGAGGAATATTGCATATGGTTTAGAAAAGAATGGAAACAAATAAACATCTCAATGCGTTTATATTGTCGAAATTTGTAACAGAGTACATAACATTGGTAAGTTGCCTTTTGTAGTCGCCATATTTTTTATTTATCCAAAAGAAAAGGGGGAAGGAACCTTTGGGAAGTATCATGGCCGAGCGGCATATCAATGCGGTGGGAGACGATTAACCGATCGATGAATGAGCGGGACAGCCCCATCAGCGATGAGCAGCATGCATGATCGCCTGGTACTATCGTTGCCCGCTGCGGTGCAAAAATCCCCTCGAAAGCGGTGGCACTAAACAAGGCGGATGAGAGCAACGAGCGATCAATGCGAAAAGGGATAGGATGCGCTTACTCACGCGCCGAAAAGAGCGGCGATATGGATCAACGGTATCGATACCGCTGGAGTGAGCTGATATTCCAAATTGGCAAATGCGTGGGAGCGAGATCACTGATAGGGCAACAGTACCAGGCACGAAGCAACCTCTTTGAGTCATGTTCTCCTGGTATTAAAGTCGGTTTTGGACAGCAAAATTTGTCGTCGAAAATCTTCTCCGCGCCACGATATTTTTCGATTCCAGGTGCTTGCATGCAAGTTTTTGGGGATTTGAATCATTTTTATTCCTCTTTTTAGAGAAAATGCTCATTTGTAAGTGAATATGTAAAATTTCAGTTCAATAATTTATGTTTTGATTTTTTAAACTATTTTTACAATAAATATCTCGATAAATCGGCTTCTTTTTAGTAGTATAACTAGTTCACCAGAGCCTAACGAGCCAAGTCCGTTGCATCGAAAGAAAGGACTCGTCGTTCGGAAGGGTCCTTCATTGTCCTTTCACACATACGATACCAAATATTTATGTACATATGTACAAAATCCGAAATTTTGTACAATAATATTTATTCATCAACCATAATCATCGAACCGTTGACTAATGTAAAACGAATTTCTTTCTCAAAAATAACACAGAACAAATACACATTTCGAAGGTGGTAATTCCTTTTATCGTGAGTGTTTTTTATCTCCCTACATCACAAGATTACAATTGAATTGAGTACCATCTCGTCCTTACATACATTTGGTATTGAGAGTGCGTGCTTGGCATTATCCTGTTTATTACATCCCTACCACGTATTACGCGTCGTTTACGCTCAGCTGCTTTAACACACAGAAACTATGCTTCGATAACACCGCAGCATACAAATGATGTTATCCCGCGAGCATTGCCATACTTCGAAACATTTTCCCATCCTGTTACATGCTTGAAACCCAACACAATTGAATCGAATGGTAGCTACCAGGTCACATTCTACTGTGATGATGATATATTGTAGCAGTACCATCGCAGTACTTTTGTGTCACTTTACGTTACTGTTCAGCAGACACGCTTCTCCGTGCGTTGCAGGTTATCAAACAGCACATTATCTAGGATGTGGTTGCATCATATGTTTCTTTAACAATTCGTTCCCTGCCAAGCACTGACTAAACATGATGTACCCGTACCCGAGCTCTGTACTTGCCCTTAATACCCACACGTACCTAAAAACCGTTGAAGATTAAAATATAGTTTGGATTTTCGATTTCTTTTTAGTTATAGCAGCTACAGCAGCTGCCTGTGCACATTGACTATTTAGTTTTGTGTTTCAGTGGTTCTATCTCAACTATTACGTCTAACCGAAGAAGATGTGGAAGTAGGTGTTATATGCTATATTGTTATGTGAAGGCATTTAGTTCTGTCGTGTGCCAAACCTTCCGTAAAACATTTGCCTAGATGGCGCTCCTTAAAATACAGATCTGCGATGGAATAATTCAACCTGTGCTGAGATAATACATTTTAAACCCATGTGCCGGTGAGATTCATTTGAGCCACCTTATCGGGAAAACAAAACTAGGCTTCCCAAAGCAAACGATATGAGAAGCAAAATTCTATGCAGATAGCATACATGTATGGATAGGAAAAGGGAACACAGCTTATGCTAATGCAACAATTCCTTCGTTTTGGACGCAACACAATGTGCGGTGCAGTGCATCTGTCGAGACGCTTATTGTGTGCGAACCGTACAGCCGTTATTAATAGGTGGCAATGTTGTTCAGTGCAGAAAAAAAAACAGAAACAACCATTATCAATTAAACAAGAAAATCAAACAACAGAAACAAAACAATTAGAACGATACGCGCTGCAAAACGTTAACAAAACGGTTGCTTTCCTTTCTGACTTAGTTGTCCTTCGGTGGCAAACATACGCCCCATCCCAGCACCCTTCGATCGAAACCGCTCGAGAAGAGGTTGCAGTTGGAGTTGATGTCCTCGGTCCAAGCCATGGCCGATACCATGCGTCTGTGGCCTTGGCGGCTGGTGCGTGGTAATCGGGCGATTCGTTGCCCGTTCAGATCGAACAGCCGGATGTGGCGGTTATCGTGTGGTATGGCGATCACGCCACTAGCCGACACAGCTAGCCGGTTTACGGCCGAGTCCGTACGTATGGTGGTAAGAGCCGAGCGCATGTTCCGCAGTTCCCATACCTTTACTGATCGGTCATCCGATCCGGACACGACTTTATCGTCCCGGGTGAATACTGTTGATGTTACGTTTCTGCAAAAAGAATGAAACAGGTTATATTCGCGAGCGCGAAAAACTAACTCTAGGCAAGCGACATTCCGAAAAACAACTGTGCGGACCGAGGAGTCTAATATCAGTTGTATAAATGTCACAACCAGTGAAATTCTTACTCATAATAGTTTCTAATTCACTTACTCCGTATGTCCCTGGAAAACTGAAACCGCAGGAATAGGATCGCGGAAATCCCACAGCCGGAAGGTGGAATCGCGTGAAGCAGTCACCACTAGCCGCTGGCTCGGATGCGCCGAAGCATGTGTCAGCTCGTGATCGTGCCCATACAGCGGATGTAGTGGCTCTCGCGTTTCAACGTCCCACAGGATGGCCGAACGATCCCAGCTGGCCGTTATAACCTGATCTCCACCAGGTAGCCAGTCTGCAGCCACCACAACTGAGTTGTGTCCTCCCGGGCCTGAAAACTCGCACAATGGCGTCCGCAGCACATCGATGCGTTCCTTCTCCTCGTACGGTCCTTCTTCCTCATCGTCGAGCTCTTCCTCCGAAGAGTGACCCTTCCTGGCCGGAACTTCCCAGTTGACGGCGGCTTGCCATATTTGTGCGGTGGCGTCACCGCTGCCCGTTAATACGATGTCGCGCGTTGGATGGAATTTGATCGAGTTTACCGAGCCACTGTGGCCCTGGTACTGCAGCAGACAGCGACCGGTATCAATGCCCCAGATGCATGCACTGTGGTCCGCGGAAGCAGTACCGATTATTGGCTGGCCTGCCTTTGTGCTGACCTGCCACACACCGTCCTTGTGCCCGCAGAATTCACGTACCAGCGAGCTGACTACGGACTGCGCCTTGAAGCTGGATACGATCCGGCTCGTTTGTGCGCGAAGTTTGTGGCCGGCCTTTACCTTGCTACCCGCGCTGCCTAGCTTCGACTTGAAGCTTTTGTTCACCGATCCATCCACCTCGAATGCGTCCTGCATGGGGAGCCTTTCGCCAACGGTCGAATCGCGCGGAGTACCGGCGACGGCTTCCAATTTCTCTCGCACTGAAAGGCACGGTTGAAGGAAGGAATAGTTTTAAATCAAGCACTAGGTCAAACACACATCGAAAATATACTTACGGCTCATGTTTTCCGCATGCAGTTGTTCGAATTCTTTTTCAATTTGCGAAAACAAATGGTGCAGCCGTGCTCGGAATGGTTCCTCTCCGGAACCGAGCGACATGGGCATAACGTCTTCGGCCAGGCTGCCAAGCTTTAGCGAACGCTTTGCTGTAAGCTGTTTTCCCATGACGGATGTGCTGCTGACACCTGCTCCGACCGTGCTGGTAACGCCTGTACCAGCACTAACTCCTGCCACACCGACACCAACGCCTCCACTAGAAACGCTGGCGCCGGATCCTGTGATTCCGGCCGGACCGCCAGTGACAGCCGACGATGCGACCGTGGGTTGCTTCGACGAGGATGCATCTAGGGGCATTTTTTGACGACCGAGCAAATCCAAAGCCATCGATTTTATCGAATCCGCCACAGTGAGCTGGTGCCTTATTCCGTTTCCGTGCGCCACCACCAACCGTTGCGCTGCACGAGCGCTCTCGTCGTTATGCAAGTGTAAATGCGTCGTGTGTCTCTCGGGATCTGCACCGATTGCTTACCGCCCGTCGTTGTCACTAGGCGCTAGTTTTTCAAGGTAGCTGCAAAATTTTACTCCCTCTCAGCGTTTTCTTGCGTTGTCACTTAGCACTATCACACACAGCTACTCAGAAGGTCACTAGATTTATAAATCAATTCCGTTTTGGCCGGTTTCAGTTTAAAGAAACATTTTCTTTTCGAAATCGCCAGCCGTATTCAGCGTGCAGTATGTCCGGTTTTGACCGATTAATTCTTCCCACGGACGCAAACACACTGGTATTTTTTACTTATTATCTCGAGGGGATTAGCAACGAAGATAAGGGATTGGGCTTCTTGAACCTTCACGCGGGTCGCATTTAAATTAATATCTATTGCGAGATCAATTCGAAACAAACTTTAGATCTACTTTAGCTGGCTTTAAGCTGGGTGTTGTTATTACGGTGTTATGTGCACTCTAGTCGACGTAGAACATTGGTATCATTTTCTTCTCCTCCTTGCGCAGTTGAAGCCCGCTTTCTATATTGGAAAACATGGAGTTTTCTTATCAACCTATTCTAGCGTAAGCAAATTGTCCGATGATTATCTGCATGTTGTAATCGATGATAATGAGTTTAATTTAGTATTAAATGAAGAAAGTAACAAAATTCACGCAACAACATAACATACCTTCCAAAACAATATTATACACACATTTTGCCACCCGCGCATTGACATAAGAGACGTCAGAAGATTTTCAAATGTCACCTTCTTCAAATTCCTTACAGCTTAGGTTATTAAAAAAAAACATTTGAAATATTTTATTATGTGAGCTAAACCATGTTCAAATAGAGATCCTTTTCCATTACTTGTAATATAGAATGTTGAACCGAGAATTTTACGTATGTAATGATATTCCATTCATGCTTAATGGAAATAGTATGTTATGTATAACATGTAATTTAAATTTTACCAAGCAAAGAAGATTTAATACATAATTCACAATTTTTTTTTTATAAAATGAAAAATACATTATCTAATTCTTGTATGACTACAGTATCGTGTCTCTCCCCGAATATCATACACAGGTTAAAATGTATTTTAATAAAATCGATTTCAACACTTATAACACGTGATAATTTGAAAATTGAACAAAACGGCTGCTGATTTGCTTTGAATTTATTTCTGCAAATTATGAAGCAGATGATTTAATTTTAAACACTTTTTGTTTTTCTTTGGGCCATGTAGAAGATTTTGCAGCAAACGATATTAATTTGCTGTGCTTTTTGGATGTACGATCGTCATAACAAATTTTATCGGGCTATCAACATCACGTGTTTCATGTATATCATTTTTTCGCGATACGTTGGATTTAGAACGGGAACGAATAGCGGCTTTCAACTCAAGAAAATCTTCTTGCAATTCTTTCATGGAATACTCGAATCTGTTCATTCGTTCCTTATAGTAAGTTGGCGTATGTTGATCATTTTTCGATAGGTTACTGGATGCGCTCCGTTCTTTTAGCTTTTTGTATTCGTCCAATAGCACATCGTATTTCTGCTGGAATACGTACTCCTCTGGTCTCTTACGATCGACTCCCTGTTCGAACTGAGATTCAGGAACATCTTTTGATTCCATATGATTGTTCTTTTATAAATACCGCTCTTTAACAAATGCTGAGAATAATGAACGGAGGCTTCTGTTCTGTGATATTAACAACAGTAAACTAATGTCATTGAAATGAATCCGACAACGTGCATGTCGCCAGTCCAAAATTATCAGCTAACGATTACTGACAAAACAATGCCAACAAGAGGCCGGCTTCTTGCAGATAAAAGATACTCATCGCATTGTTTTTTTGCTAATCATCAGATAGGCCAAACGCTGTTTATTAATTGCTGAAAAGACGCTTCTATATTGGGCCAAAATTATGTTTTTACAAACTGTGTATTTAAAAAAATAGCCAGCATTAGTGCTTTTAATAATATTAACTAAATTAGTAAATAAAATCCGTTAAATCTTGCTATTGCATAATGCTTACCTGTTTTGTCACACCATCTAATTTTATACAGTCTGTTTGTTCGGAGGGTCCAAACCACCACTGAGCAGATAAGCAGATGATTGCAACGCACAAGATTATCAGTTCATTAGATTCAAAAGTTTATTTTTCCCAATGGTTTAGTTGCTTGTATTGTTGCCCTAGTGTACTGCGGTTAAAAACGATTGGTTAAACTTTAGCGATGCATCAACAAGGATATTCATCTACGACCGTCTTCGCGACAATTTTCAACGGTAGTTAGAAATCAATATTTGCAACGCAACAACGCAACTAGTTTACTGTACAATGTTCAAACAAATCTTAGCCTGATTCAAGTTGATCTCTCGAACAAACATTCGTACTAGACCCCAACATTCATCTACACAACATGCTAGCAATCAGTTTAACGGTAAGAGCAATACATAACACACATGGCAAAATTGCATAGATCTTCCGAAGTAGTAGCCACCATTATTCTTTCTGCCTGCAGAAATACTACAACTAGGCTCTTGCAGCGCTAAGCATTCTTGTTTGATGCAGTTTACGTGTAAATAATGTAAAAGGGGGGAAGATTGCACTCGTTTAGCGCTGCAGACAGTATGAGAGATAGTATGAGCGTGTTAGCAGTTGGTACTGGCTGCAAATTGCTTTCCCTCTAGGGTTCCCTAACACATCAGGTTTAAGAAACGGCTTACAAAATTTGTATAGTAACATTCTTCATTTCTCTAGCATACTCTCGATCGTTTCTTATCCGTTGGGTTAAATTGCGCGCTAAACGGCCTGTGGCAAACATGTGCCATGTGACGCGTTGCTAGACTTTGCTACCGTTGGGATTCGTTTTGTGATCGTACTTTCCATCGTAGAAAACGTCTGGAATGGTTTACTGACTACCTTATCGATCACCTGGATCTAAACCCATAGAAGATGGGTCGTCAACACACCGTTCAGCATTTTAAAGACCATCTGCAGGGTGATAAATTTACACCCCACTTATCGTACTAATATTAACTAGACACCAATACCAATCGGGAACGGAAGATGGCTGTTTCCAGTGCGTTGAATCTATGCTGTTCTAGCGAAGGGCCAATCTGAGGCCTTACGGTAAGTCGTACGATCTATATACGATGAATTTTGTTTGTCCTTCGCTGCTTAAATATTCTTATTATCAATCTCATCAAGTCTCATCAATGCGTTCGCTGCATTTGCGCTACAAAAGTAGATACGTCAGATTAACGAGAATCGGTGGAACTGTTCGTTATTCGTCTCATCCAAGTTTTTCCGAACCTTCGGAGGCCATTTCTGATCCTGTACGCTGTCAGATCCCGTACCCATTTAGGGGTGAGTGGTTTTAGCTCAATAGCGAAAGTTACTGTAACATTCAGCTGATAAACAAATTGCAAAATCGATTCTCCAACCAGCCACCTACTAGTGGTTCTCCATTGCATCTCATTCATCTTCATTCCCCGTTATGTTTGACCCGTTGGCCAGTCTTTCTTTCTTCGAACAGGAGTCGTCCGGTGCGGACGCGGCGTGTTGTGTAGTTATAGTTTATCATCTGTTTTATTGCCGAAAGTGTCCTTCCAAAAAATATTCCTTAGACTTAGCGTGAAAGAGTAGATGATATTTCACTTATTTGTAAATATAGGACACCACACATCACGACGGGAGCACAGCATTCCTTCGCCAAGGGGTACGTACTCTGCCCTTCCGGGTCGGAAATTTGGCCGGAACACGGGAAGCGATGGGATACGGGAGTTTGTTTCTTCATGGTCGGGATTGGTAAGGAGGGAAAATGAGAGCAGATTGAAGGGAGGATAGGCTGTCCCATGGATAGTTTGACCCATCCAGAAGATTGTCTTCGGGAAATTATTTCTGATTTCTTATTGAACTATAGTCGTGTCGCTCCTTGCTCTATGTTCATCTAACTTTGCCTGATTGCTCTGGGTAGCGTGACAGTGGTGCATGCTACCGAGCTTTCAACGCCAGCCGAAATATCACCAGCTTTTGCAGGATACCTTTCCCGGTTAGTAACTAAACTTGTACAGTTATTGGCCTTCGATCTCGAACCCGGCGATCGCTTGTGAGCATATCCACCTCATTGCCGATCGTCCTTACGCGTCTAGCCTTGTACGTACCCCTCTCGTCTGTTCGCTCGTCGTGTTCAGTTTGTTTCTGTTTTGCTTTAATTATGCTGTTTGCACTCGCGTTGCAACTACGGCTAGCTTTGTCTCTGGATTCTGTACACGCGTCTGGTTGCTTATTTTTTGTCTAATTATTATTATTATTACTTTTTTTTTATCAAAACCATTTTTACTACGTAAACACCGATGCAGCTCTTTAATATGCTTAAAAAAATCAAGAAAGTGTAAAGCTACCTGTTTGGGGGCCTCCCAATCTCATGTAAGTGTACCCGAGGGATGTATTGGCATTGAAACGAAATCGAAACAGAACAGCGGCTCAGCCCGCCACCTCGATCCCCTGCCCACGGACAGCTCACTTGTTTTGATTGTATTATACTGCATCTTCTCGCTGCTGTTTGTGTGTGTGTGTGTGTGTGTGTGGGTGGCGTTGACACGATTGCCCCGGGTCGGGAATGGAAGGATGCGACCGTACACGCAGAGTTGTACAACGGCAAGGAGAAAATGAGGAGGGGTGGGGGGGGGGGTGGAAAATCTAAAAAAATTCCACACCATCCAACGGAACAATATCGAAGAAAAAACCAGCCCATAGGCGGGCAGTCGAGAAAAAAAGAACAAAAAAAAACACAAAAAACAGTACTAAAAAGAGGATAAAAAAGAGACGCAAACCAACTTGCGTATGCAACAGCCAATGGAATGGACAGGACAGGGAGATGGGGAGTTCTTGGGATGCGTTCGAGCGGTGGCATCTTCGATACCCTCACACGCACACACGCACATGCACACATACGCACCAGACATACACACACGCACACGCAGACGCACACATTCACACACGCATGCATACACGTATCCGGGACAGTTTTACAATAAATTAATAATTAATTACAACAACCATGTCCGGGGCCGCCACGGGCTGCTATTATGGGGCTGCCGGGCGCACGTTCGCCGCTGGCCGCTGGGTCAGCTCCATCTCGGCCGGAAGGTCACCGCGGACGTAATAATCGGCCGCCTTGTTGCCGGTGCCGTTGCTGAGCGTGCCATTGGCACCGCCGGTGGCCACGTGGCCGTTTTGCTGCTGCTGCAGAAGCAGCTCAGCTTCCCGCTTCTTAGCGGCGGCGGCTTCATTTCGCTTTTTCTGTGGTGAAGGAAAATCGAGCAAAACACAAAATCATTGTTTAGTGCGGGTGCCATGAGCCAAGTTGTCGGGAAGCTCGCAAACACCAATTTTGGGACAAACTGGTTTCATTAGCCCTGCCCCATCGCAAGATGGGAAACTCATAGCTCGATTGCGCGGGTTTTTGTTTTTATCTAACATCTGGACACCTTTCGATAGGCTAGCCGGAACAATTAACAAGGACGGCGCGGTGTTGCGAGTGAAAGCTTTTGCGCCACCCATTTGAAAACGTGTCCGTTGCACAACCATCCATCCGGAGGGCGAACGGTGATCGTTCGGTAACAGTCACCGAACTGCAAAAATTTTGCTAATACGTACCAGCTGAGCCTTGTACGTGCTCTGGTAGAACTCGTTGAACAGGAAGAAGAACATCACAGCGTGCATTCCGATCCACCAGACGAAGGCTTTCGGGTAGTTGCAGTCGATGAACAGCAGCTGGAAAGCGTGTACCATGATCAGGACGAACTGGATCTGCAATGAAGATGGCACCGTGTTGGCGTTAGTGTTAGCGTTATGCGTTAGCGTTATTCGAACAAGCTCGTGCTGTAACACTGCGAACCATCGTTCGCCACCTACCATCTGGAGAGCGGTGAGGTACTTCTTCCACCACAGGTACTTCTGGAATTGCGGTCCAAGGGCAGTAAACAGGTAGTAGGTATACATGACTATGTGTACGAACGTGTTCAAAAGACCGAAGAACGTGCTGTGGCCGCCTGTCGAGGGAATGGAAGGAACAAACATTAGAGCAACTCGCGTGCCAGCAACCCATCACCAATCGGGCAAATCTTACCTGGAGTGAACTTAACACCGAACCACACCGACATTGGCATGCATCCGTGGTGAATGACGTGCAACGTGGACACTTGACTACTCTTTTTGCGCATCACAAAGAAGAACTGTTTGGGAGAAGAAGAAGCGTTTAGGGGTGGCGTTTTTTTAGTAGATGAGCGTTTAAGGGTTTTTTTGCGATGTCCGCAATCTTTCCTCCTTCTCGCGATGGTTTTCTCTCTCTCTCTGTCTCTCTCGCGCGTGTATGACACGCGCGCTTTTCCTAGGGCACCTTCGATAGTGGCGCATTTTAGAACGGGGCCCTTACACGGCCGCGCAACGTGGCATTCCAAGGCAGTCCGGTTGGATGGAGCGTTCACGGACGTGCACACGGTTTCTAGGGTGCGCAGGCTCGCCAACCTGACCTGGGTCAGGCCTGGTAGGGCCGGTAGGGACTTGTGTACACGCGACCTACGTAGTGCACCCGCTGCAGTCGGTAATGGCTGCGTCCGTAACCTTGCGTTTTGCGGCCACCGGTTTGGTGCACAAACTAGAGCGATGGTTTAAACTTGAACCTGCGCGTGAACGAGCTCCGGTTGCGCCACGAAAACGGTTCGCAAACAGTAATGGCTTTCGGGCGGGAGTTCGCCAAAAAAAAAACCCCGCACATAGATCGTTATTAATCTTACTCAAATATGTGGTGCATGAATGCAAATGAACCACACCGGGTGTTGTGTGTCCCTCGACCGAGAAGTGCAACGAGAAAAATGGGCACACATTTTGTGTCTCCTTCGTTGCTTCTTTAGCCTTTTTCGTGTGATATATTTCCCTCCCGAAAAATCACCCGCGCGGTTTATGTGGGACGCGTGTGTGTGCGCACGAAAATGGCAACTCGCGTGCCCAAAATCCGGTGGGCCGTAAAAACCGGATTCAATCCAAAACCGTGCTGCAGCAGCAGCCGGTTCTCGCCGGTTTGGCGACGAAATGCGCCCCCAAAGGAGACGACACATAACCGGTACCGGTCGGGGTGTACTAATGCAACAGGAGAATCAGGATTAACGCGACACAGCTAACGGGAATACCATCTGCGCGCGATGAGTTCGCCCGATTGGGGTCGCTAGCATTCCGGAAACTGCGAGCAAGCGTGAAGATGTCGGGAAATGGGGGCGCAACGGCGCAGACCTACACTGCAGTTCTTTTGTAACGGTGTCTCCGGTCGCGGCGCAAGGGGCGCCATTTTTTCCGGTTCTCGGTACGCGTTTGGGGTCACCCGGAAACGTGCCCGGTTTTTCGAGCCCCATTGCGAGAGGTTCAATGATCTCAAACACGCACTGCCGAACACCTGCAAGTCAACCAAACATGGCCGCCCGTTTGTGCGTACAAACAGGACCTCGTTTTTAGGTGCCACTTTGGTGAGGCGAGAGCGTGTAGTGTGTGCTTCTTTTTTTTGTTTTGGGATGGTTTTTGGATGGTTGCTTCTCGTCGCTAATCTACCGGTGATGATCGTTCAAAATTTTCGAGTATTTACCCTGCCAGTCAATATTAGCTCGTTAGGTGCGCGGGAAGCATTCCGCTTCCTTCTCGCCGGAATTGTTTCCATGGCATTTTGATTAAACGGCGGGCAGCACCAAAAAAAAGAAGAGAAACACAGCAGGCTCTCGTCTCAAGAAGATGCTTGAGGTGTAGCGCGCAAAAAAGAAAAACCATGCAGCAAAAAAAAAACAAAAACGATCAAATCTCCAACCCTCCGACGGGAACAAAATGGAGTCGCGGTTCGTTCGTTCCGTGGGGGTTTTTATTTGCGAAACCGGCGTGTCCGGCAGCCAACCCAAAGCAAACAGGGTTGTGTGGAATTGTTGACGTTAATGTGCACAGCCAACCCAACAGCCAGCGAGCCACCGGAACGTCACGGAAATGATCTCGCACCGATTGACGTAAATATTGATTCGAGTACCCTTTCGTGAGGTTCGTTCTGTTCCCTTTTTTTTTTGTTTCTTCCCTCTCCATCAGCTCGCTTTTGCGAGGGGTTTTCCCACATCGACGCGTCTTTCCACGAGGGCAGCAGATGACAGCGTGTCCTCGGCTCAGGGGATGAGCGCGGACGCGACTTTCAAGGGTGTTTTTTTGGAGCGTGCGCTTTAATTATGAACCCCCAAATCCCTCCCCATTAGCGCGAGCGGTGGAGTTTCCACCGTTTCGTAGGCGAACACCAATGAGAAACCATCGTGAGATTGGAGTGGAGTGTGCGATCTGCGCGCGTTCAGGACCTCCATACGTACCGTGTCGAAGAACTCGGTGAACTTGGAGAAGTAGTACCACCAGCAGGCATGTACCATCTGCAGCATGCAGCAATTTACGGTGAAAAAAAAAAAAATGTGGGAATACAATGTTAATAACGAACGCACCCGAAATTTGTGTGTGTGTGTGAGTGAGGGTGTGTAATAAGGATTATCAACGAGTAAGACAGGCGCCAAGAAGTGGGTGGGTGCGAAGGATGCTTTAATTGTTGGGACAAATATGCGTTGCAGGGTTGGTTGCGAGGTGACGGTGATGCCGCTGGCAGATGGAGAGGGTTCCCCATCTACCTCGCAGGATGTTTCGAAGGATGCGATGAGCCATAGCGTGGGTTCAACGATGGAACCATAACACACACAAACACACACACATTTAGAGGCTCGCGCGATTGATGGGTGAGAAAACGCGAACGCGGAATGTTGGGAATGTTGAGCGATGAGGTGACGGATTCGGAACGATATTTTTTTTTTTGGGTTGCTAAATGCGCATGTATGGGGGGGGGGCGATGTTGATAACAGAAAAAATGGGAGCACAGGATATGGGAGAATGAGCGGCATGCTGACGGTGGCGAGGACTAAGGTTTCGGGTGGACACGAGCAAAGGATGATAACGACGGAAGGATATCCTGGGAAAGAGCAGGGCGGTTACCAGGCGGTTGATTATCTCGGGCTGGGTATATCAACCACCACCCCAACATTAGCACTCCCAACTACCGGCGTGTTAGTAAGGATCTGGTTAGCGCACACACACTCAGAAGCACACCCGAATTAGGACAACCAAACCAAAGGCGCAAGATGCGGGATGCCGCGTATTAGTGCAATGGATGATCCATGAACCATGGATTGATGGGGTGATGAATTGGTGCGGTGCGATGGGTGAAGGGGGATCTGGTGAGACGACCGATGGCTCGGCCTGGGGGGGGGGGGGGGGTGAGCAGACCCTTTCGGAAGCTCGTAAAACCTACCCGCAGCGTTTTGGGGTGGTTACTATAGTCGACTGGCTGGCATCGGAAGTTATAATGTCCCGTTAGCCAACCCGATACACCGATCTGCAAAAAGTGGCAAAAAATGTGGTCCGATGGTTAGTGTCGAGGTTTTTTTTTTCTTCCTTTTTCTTGGGGGGAGTTTCGCTGTACTTCGCCACACTCCAGGAATGCTGGCTTCTGTTATTTGTATCCTGTTTTCTTTTTTTTTTTTCGCGCTCATTTTCATTTTTTTTTGTCTGAAGCATCGTCAACGTCCATCCGTGAGGATAAGGTGTGTGTGTGTATGTGTGTGTAATGATGCAGTATGTGCGAGGGTGTGTAGTATATCTGCACCGAAACCGATCTGCGATCGTGCGTCCTCTTGCGTGAGGGTTTTTTCGGTATTTTCGGCGTATTATTTTTTATACAGAACCCTAGCCTTGCCGTAAGTAGCACGGTGTGGCAAGTCTAGGATGTGCGCTGTGTGTTTGTGGGTGTGTTTTTTTTTCTTTGCGGTGTCTCGTCAAAGCTCAAACGGAAACAATGTTTAAAAACAAAAAAAAAAACCCCATGTTGCCGGGTCGTCGTACCGGTCGCAACACACAAACCTGCCGCCATACAAACCTCGTTCCGATTACACGCATAAAAACCTCAAACCCGTTGCTTAGCTGGGGCCGCTACACCAGTGGCCGCTGGTCTTTGGCAGCTTTCGTGGCAGTTCCCCAGGATGGCCGGAAGGATGTGGCACAAGAAGCGCGAGCGGGCCTAGGTTCTGTGCTAGGGGTTTTGGGTTTTTCCCCGCCGTCCGCAGTGCAGAGAGGACACAAATCGACGATCAACACACCACCAACTCCCACATCGTACTCGCTGGTGGGGTGGTGGAAGGTGGTTGGATCGAGTGATCCTTGCGTTTTCCCCTACCCACTGGGATCGAATTCGTGACGAACGACCTCGCGTGGGTCAGTGCATCGACAGGGAACTGTCCACTCCGGTCATAGCATTGAGCGGATTGTGAAGGAAGAACTACGAGGGGTTGGCCAAGGGGGCTCGGAAAACGGGGGAACGGCAGCGAGGGGAAGAGAGGGGGGGGAAGGTTATTCCATCGGCCAGATAGACCGGTTGGCTATCGCAATAGTTGCCTTTCACCAAAACGACTGACCATGAAGCTAGCGGGGGGTACGATCTCGCCCGGACAATTGCCTTGGGGCCGATTCAGGGGGTTATTGCGCGATCACGAGAAGAAGTGCAACGACTCGAACCGACACTCAAGAACAAGATGGGAAAAGACGGGGACGAAATAAACAAAAAAAAAGACAACGAAAACCGATCGCGAACAGAGCGCGCCGATTAGGAGACGGAAGGGATGACGATGTCTTGGCGCAACTTCTGCTGTTTTCTGTTGCTGCAGCCTGAAGGGGGAAGATGGGGTGGAAGGAGGTTGCTGCTGGAAAGGAATATGGCAACACTTACTCTCATCGCTTGTCCGGTGGTACCGTGATCCACTGGCTGACAGCGGAAGCTGTACGCGCCCCACCAGCCGCCCATTAAACACTACAACCGCACGGCACGGGAAAAGAGAGCGTTGGAGGTGGGGTGGGAGGCGGTGGGTAGGTGTGTGCGTGTGTGGTGAGGGGAGTGAGATAGCGGAGCGGAGAGCGGGAAGGGCGGTGAGCACAATCCGAAAATAAAAGAGAGAAAAAACAACGAGATCAAGGTTTTTAAAGCGCATTTCTGGAGAGTTTCTTCCGGGTTTTGTCGCGAAGTTCGTTGGCATCACCCCCCCCCCCACTTGGGGGGTGGCAAGGTCGCAAGGTGAGTGAAAGGAACGTGTGTCCTTCGGCTCACCGTGCGGATGCTCCCGTACGACCTTGCCGGGCGCCGTATGTGCAACAAACCGCCGCGTCCGTATGTGCGTATGCTCTGAGGACGAAAGAATATAGGTTCAAGAGAGCTCAGCTCCCCTTCTGGGGACAGGTCACTTCCGGGGCCTTTGTGTTTTCATTCTTTTTTGTTTTTTTAGGGCTCGGTCAGTGGCATGCAAAAAAGGGGCATAACACACACACACGGACATGCGACATTCTAACACACGCTCTACCGTCACGTCAGGGAACATATGCTGTCCGTCCGAGGGAGAAAGTCCCGTCGCAGTGAAAATGAGTCTGGAAAATGTCACAAAGTCTCGCCCGACGAACGGAGCCGTCGTCGTGAATGCTTCACACAAACAGAAATGTGTCGTCGTTCGCTAAGAAAATCAAGGATACGGATCAACGGTTCGTCCTCGGGAGGACGGCGGACCTGCCAAATGTACCTCATAGAATAGCCAGGCACTGAACACGACTTGAACGAAGTTGTACACTATGAGGGTGTTTTTGAGCTGGAAGGGTTTGCGGTTTTCCATCAGCCTTGGACCCAGGACCTGCGGGGAGAGAGAGAGAGAGAGAGAGAGAGAGAGAAAACAAAGTGAAGAGTTAATAGCTGTTGATCTGTCAGTGCGCGCTTCTGTGGCATCTCCAAAACGGAGCTTTCCCCGTTAGGCGAGTAATTTCGGCCGTGCTGTGGGCAATTAAAACGCAATTACTCACCCCACGGGTGGAAATCGACTCCCCTAGCCCCCTCACCGGGAAGAGCGAGCGAGAAAGCGGGCCATTCCGGAACGGGGCATCGCGATCCGATCCGGTTAAGGTCAGCGCGTGTTAGATAAGCTAACCTTAACCGATTTTTGGTCCTCGTTTTGGGGTCTTTCATGCTTTCACGCGTGCGACCGTGGTTTCACTTTCCGAGCCGCGTAACAACCCTCCCTGCTTGCGACCTCCCTCCTCCTCTCGATGGGCGGTTGGGGTTGGGGTTTGATGCGTGAAAGAGACAGCAAACCGCCGCGCACGTCTTGGGTTGGCAAATGGGGGTGGTTTAAAACTATATCATTAGACAGGCTCGGGGGAGGGGGTGTCATATGGCAGCACTCTGTCTGAAGGTTAGCCACCCCACCAATCACCCCCCCCCACCACCCCCCCCCCCCCTAATGCACGCGCTCTGTTTCAATTGATCGCAGGCGGAAGATCGCACGCGTGGGGGAAAAAAATTCCAAAAATTACACCCCAACGCATTATGCAACGCGCATACCGCCAAGGGGGGTGAGGAAAATGAGCAGAAGGATAAATGGGTGGCAGGCAGAGGGGGGGGGGGGGAGCTCTTTATGCGTGAGGCTTCGGTGCGTTGCTGTCACGCAGTTGACGAAGTTGACGCGCCCCACATGAGGATCGTTGCGCGATCGTGCGAGCTTGATTCGATAGTTTCGACAACCAACCGCCCCCCCTTTTGGACCTCCCCCCCCCTTCCCTTCCCTCCGATGGGGATGCACCGGCCACTAACGTGGCCATTTTGTTTGCCCATCTAACCTCGCTTCGAGAAGCCGCGGCTTTCGACACCCGCAACCTGTGAGGAGTGGACCTGCGACACACACACGGTGCGATTGAAGAAGCCACCCCAAGCCGGATACACACACACACACTGTGTGTGTGTGTGTGTGTGTGTGGGGTGCGATTGGTTGAGAAACCGGCCTCTGACCTACACGCGGAAGAGGGGAACGGCACACATTTGGAAGGCTCCATTTTCCGCTCGGGGCCTCTCGCTCCAGTGCCGCTGGGACGCGGATTCGATGGTTTAGAAATCGAAAAAACTAAAATAAACGACATAAACCAGTTTTAGTAAGGCCGGCCTGGGCGGTTGTAGTGCGTGCCAGGGGGACGATGGGGACGATGGGGACGATGGGGAAGATGTTACCCCCGCCAATCGTTGCCTTGAAAATTATTATAGGGGTGGAGACAAACCAAAAAAAAAATACGCCACCACGCACACACACACACACACACACGCGCGGTTATCGAAATCAACCCCCCCTAGCAAGTGGTGCTCGATAAAGCCGACATGGACAAACAAAAAAAAAAGCGGCCAGATTTGGGGGCCTCGGTTTCACTTTCTAATGAAAATGAAATCACGGATCAAGATACACACACACACACACACGGGGTGGAAAAAAAATACTGATCAAATCACACACAAACACGCAGTTTCGAACTCCGAGTGGTATGTGAAATGTTGGCACATTACCACCTCCGTGGGTTATGTTTTTACCCAACATACACACACACACACAAACGGAGGCCAAATACACACAAAAAAAATGCTACGAAAACGTGGCCCACCCCGCACGCGTTCGCATGCTAATGTGGGGCGAAATTTGAATATCGGGTGTGGAAATCCTGTCACGGACGATCCGGACACATTAGCGATCGATGGCTAATGCGGTGTGGAGCCTTTTGCACCGCTCTCTGTGTGTGTGTGTGTGTGTGTGTGCATGTTCGGCGTTAAATGGGGTGTTTGATCGCGATCCTGCACGTGCGTTAATTAATGTGCGCGCGAACATCGAGGACGTGTACGGCACCCGGGTAGCCTATGGTACGATGAAATAGATCTGGCGCAGGAAGGCAAACCCCAAGTGCAATTTTCCGCACTAAAAACCCACCCCGGGATGATACTCACTTTGACTAAGTACACGTATCCTAAACATAGCGCTAGCGTTGGGAGCGGCGACGACATCAGGGGCCAATCTTTCGTCCGGGGATCTGTAACGGGGAAAAAAAAACAAGGTGTGTAGAAAAAGGGGCAGAAGCATCATCAGGTGCTGTGAATGTAATTGGTCCCGACAAAACGGGCGGTTCGATTCGAGGGCCACCGACATGCCCTAATGTTGGCGCGTTGGCTAGATAGATAAGGGAAAGAAAGCGTTTTTCCCGCGGCGCTGGCGGTGGTGGGCGCTTTCCCTACTCCCCCACAGGGTCGTGGGAACGCGAGCGACCCTTTCGGGGGAGTAATTTATCGATATCGGGCCGAGAGAGGTACGAAGTGGAAAGCGCGATGGTGGCTGCTTGGAAAAGAGAAAATGAGGTGCTAAACGGTAGCGCAAACAGCACGTCATCGATTACGGGGGGGGGGGGAGGGGGGGGGAGGCTTGGCGATGATATCGGGGGTTCATCATTTCATTGTAGGGCTGTTTGAGTGGGGTTTTGGGTGGTTTGTTTTAGCATTATCCAACCCCGCCGCCATATCCCGTTCGATCGTTAGTGGCACGACGAGTCGGGCTTTCGCTATCGGTGGTGAGTTTGGATGCCAATGTCGATGCGGTGAGGTGTGCGTGTGTGGGTGTGTGTGTACAACGCCACCAGCACACACAGGAGTGTTAATTCCACACGGACAGGTTTTTAGAGGCAGCCTCGAGAATTGACCTGATTTTGTGCTTTCTCAGTGGATCGCCCGCATTGGGCTGAAAAGCTTTCTGTGGCAGCCTCCAAAAATCACATACAACACACACACACACACACACACCACAATCGTGTCGGATCATACGATATTGGGCAAATGATTCGTAATGATCTGACGTCTTGGCACATTTACCCTTCCACGAGATGGCAACGTCAAGCTCCACTCCTTTAGGTGATAGGAATTTATTAGAAGCTCGCAGAGAATACGATGCCACCCTGTAGCACGACCTATTAAACAGCGATTAACGCTTCAATTAGCACGCCATTCCGACGACCTTCCCTTGGAAGACCGGACCGAGGACTGTGAGGAGGAGTTGTGAGAAGAAAGAGAGAGAAAAAAAAACCCACCCCGTCTCACTAATAATTGCCTCCACCGGCCAAATGCGTCAATGACGACGCACGATCGCAGCGATGTGGAACAGCAGCAGCTCGCCAGTAATTATCGGTTGAAAGCGCAGAATTTCAGGTGCCATTCAGGTGCCCTTATCTCACCGAGCGTGCGAGCGAATGGGACATAAAAACAGACATCCGTCAATCAAACCGGCAATCCGGCAGTGACCGGATCGGTTCGGAGGTAAACACGAACAGAGCGAGATGGCGAGAGGAAACTGAAAAGCTTCAGTTTGGGGGGTTTTTGAGCCATCGCACTCAAAACAACCATGCGCCTCCATTGGCACAAACTGGTATGAGAAAAGGCACACAAAAAAAGGGCCGGCTGGTTGCTTCCGTGATCACTTCCTGTTTGGTGTACGATCCACTCGTTGCATCCCATTCGAGGCACACTGGTAAGGTCAATTGCGTAGGGTCGATGTCCTTCTGCCCTCCTAATTAAACCGGCTGGCGTTTACTCGATGATTGACCCTTTTTTTTCTACTGCTTCCCAATGCAATTGCACCAAGACGCACACCTCACACACACAGACACATGGCTGGGTTGTGACCTGGTGCAACGGAAATCGATACCACGTGTGGGTTCGTGTGGTATGGCGCGATCGATCCACCAGTACCGGAAGCCAGCACCCCTTTGTGGCTCAACCGTCGGGCTTCAAAAAGCAATCTTCACCGCAATCGATCGACCGCGTCCGGGTCTAAGGGTCGTGAGTCGCGACGTTTTCAACACCGGCGGAATTTTAATGCACAACCCCACGGCCCGATGCATATTTAATGCCATTGACGGCAAATCGTTGGAAGCGTGGAACGAAAGAAAAAAAAGCCGGGGAGCGAAAATCGTTCGCTCTTTGGCCACCGTTGCGATTCGAATTGCGTTTTTGTTCTTTCCTCATTATTCTAATGCACCTGTCGGCCACTCGGGGAGTGGAATGACCTCCAGCGGTGGACCTGAGCAGTGGTCTTTGTTGCGGTGATTTAAAAGAGGGCACAATCGGTGGCTTAAGTGCACCGTTCGACCCTTCCCCGGGCGGGATGGCAAGGGCCGACCGAAATTTGTCGCGTGTCAATCGAATGCAGCGATTTTATGCTTTTTGTTTTCTGTCACTCGCGGTTCACTAATGGAAACGATTGTCAGGGTGGGCCAATCACCGTTGAGTTGGAAATGTAAATCCAAGTCCGCGTGGAAGTAACTGATTTTGAAATATGTTTTTTTCTCTTCTCAACCCTGAGCTTATTTGTGGTGATGTTATCTGCAAGCTTTAACTGCGGGCATGCGCGATTTAACGTGTTTTTGGAGACAAAGCAATGAGGGGCCAGTGTACTCTACGGCCTGAGTTGTATTCTGGAGGGTTTCTGTATCAACAGGCAATCGAACTTATTCTGGGAATGTTCTTTTTATGACTAGTAAAAGCACAGCTACCAGACAAAACAATGACCTTTTCACATGTACAAGTTGACGTCTACTATCTGTTTGAACATTTCAACGTAGATCCTTAGATAAGGAGTAAAATATTATTCATAAAGATGTATGCAACGTTAACTTAATGTATACAGCATTAAAAATCCTAGTAAATTTCTTGCACACAAATCGCTCGACTTGACTAATAACTCGATCTCTCCTTTTTAGATATAATATACTAAGTAGTAACGGCAGTTCTGAGCATGATGAGTAATTTTCCACCATTTTCACCATATCGGTTGAGATCAAAATGCCAATCTCCGATGGGATTAACGTAGATTTCTAATCAATAAAGGCATTGCCGGCTTGTGAAAACAAGGCACTGTCGATTTTTGTTGAGCCGAGCGTCATTTCAATTGTGAGAAATGCAAAAACAGACCGCTGAAGCAAGCTGCTGCGTTTGAGAGCTGCTGCTTGTTGTCCTCCATTTTCAAAGTGTCGGTTTTTCGATTCCACCCCACCGTTTGGGCGGTTGCGACGGTTAAAATATTGAACGTATTATCAATCACTCCACACAAACAGCATTAGTGGTTCCGCGACGTGAACCGTTGAAAGCTCAAGCGCCCCCGGTAAAAAAACCACTCGTTGCCACTCCCCCGCTGAATAAAACATGCACCACCCTGCCCTTCGCGATACTTACCGCCGTATTTGTCCATGTAGTGATGCATGCTGTCGATGTATTTCATAATTAAGGCCATTTCTGTGAGTAGGTCGACGGTTCGCTGGGCGGGTAAATACCGGAACGGACTACTGCCGGAGACGCTCGGGCACTAGATGCAGCTGAAAGGGCGAAGAAGAAGAAGAAAATAGAAAAAAAGTACATGAGAAAACCGGGGTTTAATTAAAAGCCGTGATAACTCGATTACCAAACACACATGACACTACGCGAACTAAACTATGGCCACAAACGAAACGAAAAAAAACAGGGCACGATCGCGTGGCTGACACGCGCGCGATTTTATGCTGCACGTGCGCAATGTTCACTTCATTGCGGACCATCGATTATTAATCAAAATCGTCATTTCCGCAGGCCACGGCGATACGTCCGGCGTAGGGTGAAACCTTCCCACAGGACCCCAAATGCCACACCCGAGTTGGGAGGTGAGCGCAACATGAAACAACCCCGCCCCAATGCAGGCGCACAACACCGAGCTGACCTACATTCGATTTCGTTCGCCGAGGACGCACATACCTCCGTGAGTCCTTCTTCACGGGGACGGACGGACGAACGAACGATACAAAAAAGCGGTGGTAAATAAATGTCACCCCAACGCGCGCGAACACGGGCGGTTTGGCGACTGGAATCAATTAAGGGCGGTCCCTTCGGTGACGATTGCATGAGTTGATCGCATTTAAAGGGGGCCACTATCCCGGCCAGCATGGCGCCAGCATGTCCGTGTGACGTTCGACTCATGTTACCTCGCCGAAGAGCAAGGCAAATGGGAGCATAAAATGGGACACGGATTAAAGCACGCCGCAATGGGGCTTGCGAGAGAAAAAAATGGAACCCAAACCGACACACCCGGCACCAATGTCCCGATGTCCCCGATGGATGGATCGGCACACTTGCTGAGGTTGTTTGTTTGCATAATCACGCCGTCGAATCGGAAGTGGCCACCTGGGTGTGTTGCCACACCGAACAACCGCGGTCAAACAGCTGAGCGCGCATCTGCCGCAACTGTGACATCACAGCTCGCACGTGTCCGTGAGCACGTGGCCTACCTTCGATGGCTGGCTTCTGGAGGCGTTTTGAACCGCCGCCGGGCAAGCGTCATGTAACCTTCAACGGCTCGCTGTGGGGGTTGAGTCACCATCACCGGTCGACGCAAAAGTCGGCGACCGCCGAAAACTGTGGCCGAATTGTGAGGTGCTTTTATTTATAACCGCTGCGCTGCACACGTGCGTCAATGCGTTTCGTGACCTCCCGTGATGGGGCCCGATGGATGCTCGTGAAGATGTGACGTTTCAAACACGCCGTGAAACATGGCGGGAACATGGCCATTAGAACGGACAAAACCGCGAGACTGATTTCGCGGCCAATCGGTTACGTAAACGCGCAAGGGGAAAGAACCGGTTTCGAAAGAACGATCATTGCTTGGAATGTTGAGGCGAGGTGCTCACGGTCAATGGAAGCGGATCGTGTGGATTGATTTTGTGTGTCGGCACATTTTATCATCCTCACTAAGGGAAAATACAGCCGCGCTGTTGAGGATAAAACCCGTTTAACTATGGCGCTCCTGGTGGGCGAAGTGTGAACTACGCACCTGGCCAGAGATGCTATCGGTCAATTGTGGCCGTACACGAAATCTCACACACTCTGGAGGGTTTTCCTTATCGCGTTGGTTTTTTTTTAGTGTTTGCCCAAACACTACCTGTTTGCAATCGTGACGAGTTGCGGGTACCAGCAACGCTTCTCCAAACCGACAACGGTTCGGGTGGCTTCTGTGCCTATTTGAGGCTCATTTTAGGGGAGCACTACGGAGCCGTTTTTTTTACAGGGTGGATAGTCACCGAATGCGCGAGTGATTTGTTGCCAGGCTCGCGAGGCATATCTTGCGCGGATTAACCCGGGTCGGCTGCTCCCATTTTCGCTCCAAAAAGTGTAAAAAAAAACAACACCCAACCGGTAAGCTTTCGTCAAACAACGTGTGTTAAGCTTTTTATCGGAAAATGGAGCACCAGAAAAAAAATAGTAACAAGCAGCCACACCGCGTCATCGAACCAGCTTTTGGGGTGGATCAAAGGCACGGCCATTACGCAGGCCACCCCGGTCCGGTGGAGATAATTGTTATCGAAAGGTATCGGCCGAAAAGCCATTTACGCCCCAAAAGGGAGATCGATCGGGACACGCTAAGGGACGTCGCGTTACGACGAGATAGAGAGCGGGCGTAATCGCATCGAACCGGTGAGCACGCGTGAGTCATCGAGTCCGTTACCGTAATGGTGCGGTTTGTCTTCTGCCGTCGCTATCTCTTGGCAAAAGGGCTGGCCCAAATATTTGGCTTTCGAAAGCATGACTAGACGTCTTCCGCGAGCGTGATAACGAGCTTCAGCCCATCATCAGCTCATCGCGTCCCTGTGGAGGAGTTTAAATCGAACAACTCGGTAGGCTCGTTTCCGCGGATGATCCCGTCGCGTCATCAATCAGGTTTTTCTTTCCTTTCTTGGCTCGTTTTTGGCTTTCCGCCGTCACTCCCGGCAGCCAATTGGTCGCACCCCTGGGTGCGATGCCACCGCGTCACCTGGTGTGGGCTTTCGGTCGCGAACCGTTGCATAACCGTCGGTTTGGAATTTGAACGCACACTCGAATTCACGTAAGGAACCAGGTGCCAGGCGTGGCCCCGTGACACAACACGAGCAAAACTTAGAGACGGGATTTAGAGATAACCGAGCTTGAATCCTCTAACACGGGGAGGGTTTTGGGAGACAGATTTTTTTCTAAACACTCCACCGAGGACTCTCTCGATGACTCCTTCGGTGTTTAAAAGCAAATCCGCGGCCCGACACTTTATTCGAAGCCCTTGGCAAGCCCTCGAATGGGGGTTCATATTTCATCCGTTGCACAGGGCTTTTTCGCGGTTCATTGGCCATCGGTGCGTTTTTTTTTTGCCATTAGTTTGTCGCCAAGCACGTGCTTCACTTGCGAGCGCGAAAACGTTACGATCCACCCACGCACACACCCGCAACGAGAGAGCATGCCAGGTTGCCCAAAAATCCGTCCACCCACAGAAGTGCAACCTGGCGCGTTTCCTGGGCGATGCGATCGTAACATAAACATCCCACCACACGATCGATGCACCGCGCAGGCGCACATACACACTCATTTCCACACGCACAAACACACTCGCGCGCGCACACACACACACGCACACACTCGCGCACGCTGACGAGTGGAAAATTCTGCAACCCCGGCAGTCCCGAGAGCAAAACCGATTTGTCAAAAAAAAAAAAACAAAAAACAACCAAAAACCGATGGGAAAATCCTCAACGAAGCAACATTCCAGGGACCGGTCTCTGGGGCTGTTGCTGGTGAATAATCGACAAAGAAAGGATAAAGGACAACCAACTGGGGGGGGGGGAGGAATAAAAACAACGAAACTCACCCAAAACACTCACGCACGCACGCGCGCTTAACTAAACAAAAACACAATAAAATCTCTTCTTCGCCACTCTGCTTGCTTTCGGCGCACCTAGAATGCAGCCAGTGGCCACGGGACACAAACGTTGACTGACTTTGCGAGGACACAGCGAACGATCTTCTCTTTGGCGAGACCGCGAGAGCGAGAGAGAGAGAGAGAGAGGGAGATCCGCACTCGATGACACTCGGTCGTTTACTAAACGCTGCTTTTGCGGGTTCGCGATTAGCCTGGCCGGCACTAGGCGGCCCGCTAGAGTAAGGGAGTGAGCGAGATAGAGCCGGTGGTGGGGAGACACAGGTCTTCTCCCTCTTCTCGCTAGCGCTGTGGGGTGGGGAGGGACACCCCACTGTCGCCGTTTTGGACGGGCGCACGTTTCGCTGTGTGCATGCCGGTATATTTTGGGAATGGCGCATAGCGAAGATGATGATACCGGATCGAGGTGTTGAGGTTTTGTCTCGGGTGTCGTCTTATGCATTCCTGAACGCGTGCTCGAGCCTGACCAGCTCCTGGGGCTGTGGTCCTTCGTTTTCTTGTTCTTTTCTCACCCGGAAAAGGGTGCACGCATGAATGGTTAGTGCTTCATCTGAGCTACAGCTGAGCAACAGCTGAGCAAGAACTGAGCTACGGCGATGCACCACGTGGAAGGATAAGTGTGCAATCGGGCAAAACGTGATCGTGGCCTTAACCGAGCCCACAACCACACACACACACACACACGGGCGCTAGCAAATGGCCCTTAAATGCCCTCACCGGAGGAATGGCCCAGATTCGATTGCATTCGCGGGAAATCGTGGGGAGGGACAGGAAAAAAAATTATGATCGATTTATGCTGACACGAGGAACCATTTGTTTGCGCCATCGCAACGCAAGCGCAACACACCGGATCGCATCGATCTTCATTCACTCGCAGGTGGAGTCGGTGCAGCTCGCGCGCACGGAATTTTGCGTTAATACAATTGCCACAATAAACAAAAAAAAAGCTCCCTCCCGGAGGTGAGATTTTCGAGTTGATCGACCCACGCGAGGGTCCTGTATTACAAGTTTCACCCTTGCAGGCGGTGTTAGATAAGCGACCAGACGAACGGACGGCTCTCCATCAGATCGCGTGGCGTTTGAGGTGTTCCTGCTTATTGTTTCCTTTTTTTTATTGATCTCTCTCTGCCTTACAATGATTGAGCAATGCCTAGCGATCGGAGTTTGGCGTCGAGGCCCATCTTGTGGGCCAATCAAAATACCAAACTCAACATAGGTTGGAAAATGAATGGCTAGAAGAGAGGGAGAGAGAGAGAGAGAGAGAACCCCATACCTCGATTATATTGGCCTCACCACCCAACGCACCCCACATACACCCCAAATATATATGTTGCTGGCCCACAGCTGGTTCACCGAAAAACGAACCGATCAAATAAAGCAGACCCCTCGAAACTCGGCGACGGCGAAACCAAACCGCGGGCCAACTTCTCCCACTTCTCCAAATGCGTTAAAACTTTACCTGAATAATAAAATAAAATGGCCGTTACATAAGAAAGCAAGAAAAAAAAACGTACGAAAGCGGGGCCCGCGCTCTCGGCAAGGTCAGGCGGCTGTGGCGAGCAAAACTATGCGCTCCCGTGCAATCGTGCGCGGCCAGCCGTTCCGTCCGTGATTAATACAAGGGGGGGTGGGGAACCCCAAGAGGTAGGGTGCGAGTGGGTTTCCTTTGTCTCCATGACATACAACCAATTTACACACACGTGAACAAGGGCAGTCAAGTGGGCTGGCTGCTGGAAACACGCGGCTCATATCAATCACCTGCACTCGCAGCTCCAAACGGCAGCTCTTGCAACACGCAATCGACGGCAGGAGAGGGGCCGGTTGAGATGCATTTTGCCAAAATTTTCCCCATTTCCCGCCCACCGACCGCAACACCGAGCTCACTTGCTCGTTTGCCCCCTTGCGGGTATGCAACCCGCACGGCAGGCCCTTCACAAGTGCGATAAGTCACGATCTCGTAACACCTGCAAAAACGGCAAACCCCGGGGATCGAAAATACCGATGCCCCGCGCCGTGCCTGTGTGTGTGTGTGTGGTGAAGAGAGCAAAGAAGAAGCAGTCCTATTTCCAGACACACTTTTCATGCATTTTCTTCGTCCAAAACCCGGTTCAGCTCCATATTACGTCCGCGATTCCGTTGTCGAGCACGCGCGGAGTTCATTGATTTTGGGGACGGGGGCTGGCCCGGTGAGGGGCGGTGCAGGGCAGTAATGTGTGTACATACGGTTCGGCTTAGGAAACGGTACCATAATTTGTTATGTAGCCCTAGCGTCGATCTTCGATCGGTGATCGGTGGCTTCATGTGGGCTGCTCGCAAGCGCTCCGTCAGCCGTCGTTGAAAACAACTCCAAAGGCCACGCGCGTATTGCCCAAAAATGAACGAAAAAAAAGCATCGGCCTCACATCGGCCCACCTTCTACCTTCCTGCGGCAGGCTTACTTTTACTTTCCATAACGCGGTTAGTAGGTCTCTTTTGGAGTCTGCGGTCGTACACGATCACCCGTACGATGGCGCATCGCCACCTCAGCTGGGCCAGAGAGCTTCAGTGCTTTTGGCTCGGTATGTGCCACTGAATGCCTTCCCAACATGCGGTCAAGCGGGTGAAGATGGTGATGAAGATGACGCTATGGTGAGGTTGATGGCGATTGACATATGGTGTCTCGATTGGCTTTGGATTGCGCTCGTCTAAAGTGATGAAGGGGTGTGGAAAAAAGGGGGGTAAACAGGAGGGGGAGAGGGAGGGGGGAATGGGAGTCCTCGACCCGATCGCACCACTGTTTGTTCAGTATCGCTTGAGCGAGCTAAGCGCGAACGCGAGGCAACATAAGTGATAAGTTGCTTCACTTTCCAGCCACCAGATGGCGTTGGTGGGTTATTTTTATACTCTCCATATATCCATCCCCACCATCCCGATGCGTCAGGTGTATTTCGACCGGGGTAGTGTTACTGGTGTTAAATTAATTTACGAGAACTACCCACAAAAAAAAAGTAGCGAATGTCCTCCCTGAGCTAGTTCCAGTTTCAACCCCCGTTCAGTTTTGCAGCCTTGCGTGTAGCGTAAAATGGGCAAATTCATCCCTCCCGTTAGTTACGCGACTGGACTCTGCAACCGAACGCGTATCAGAGGGAGGGAGCAACAACAGCAACAACAACAACAACAGACAAACAAACCCGACCGGCGGAATGTAGGAAACTCCCTCCAAAACCTGTCCGATGAGCAATCGATACCCTGACCCAATACACGCGCCCCGGGGGAACCATTGCCGCCGCAGGGCTTTCCATTTCACCTACGCACCGGCACCACCCCTCCCGGGGGGCAATGTCGTCGACAAAAAAAGAGCGGATAACACACCCACACACACACGCGAACCGCCGGGCGCATTTCCATAAACGTGCGTGAGCCTGTTTGATATGCGGCAAGGTGTCTTCGTTTTCGTCTTTGGTCAGCCATCGGTTTGTTGGACGACGTCGATCGGGGTTTGTTTTTCCAAGCCCGGACCCCAGGGGGGGGGGGAGAGGTGGTTGGGTTTCCCGTTTTGGGTGGGCGGCATTTCCGCTTTTTCCAACCAGGTCTAAGGGACCCGTTTCAAGCTTCGAGGCAGCAGACTACGCGAGCACGCGTCCTGTCTCGGTTTTGAAGCTGCTTCTTACCCAACCCGTGCTGAGTGCTTTTCTGGTTCCTTTCTACACCAGCTGGTTGCCGTTAAATTCCACGCGCAAGCTTGGGGTAATTTCCTCCCCAAAGTGACAGGCGTTCTAGAGCTTTCGAGTATCAGTTGAAGGCAAGAAAATGAACAAAAATGGCAAAAAAACACCCCACGCGGTGCCAGTCGAACCATCTCGATGTTAGAGCGACTCGGGCACGTCAGAGCGATCGCCACATGTGTATGTGTGTGTGTGTGTGTGCAACTCCACGTCCAGCGGCTTCTGGGTGCTTCCAGTGCGAAAAAACTCGTTTTCCTCCAGCGCACCAAACTGCGGCATTACCTCCGCCCGGCATACTCCCTTATCGAAACGGTTGCATGGTTTCGAAAGGGGGCGCCCGCGATTCTTGACGAGGTTCTCTCAGACCACAAACAAGCGATCGGATCGAGAACGATCCATAAACACACGCGCACGCACTAGCCGGGTCGTCGTATCCACGGACTATTACTCGCGCACTTCCTGCAGCCGTGGCCGAATAGGGGTCGGTTTTCTTGTTTTTCCGATGCTGGTCCAGAGAGGTAGGGGGCTGTTTACATTCATGCCCACCCAAGGTCAGTGTGCTTGTCCGGTGCGGTTTGGTTCTGGGCACGTTGGCACCAAAATTCGCCCAGCTTTTGGGTTGCACGCGACGCCCGGTGAGCCGTGGCGCTGAAGGTCGCGTGGATGTGGTGAAAAGCGCCGAAGCAAAATGACAACCAAGCGGGCAAAAACCCGTACCAAAACCACCGATGGGTTTTAATATTAATGCCGAAGTGTTCTGTGGACGATGGACGATGGCAAGGAAAAACAAGCTCTCACCGCTCAAGACCGGCGGAAGAGTCAACCTTGTCTGGTGCCAGATCAGGTCAGGTATACCGTTTCGGATGGTTGCGTGCCACGAGGGTGCACCTTCGATGAGCGGAACGGTGATTTTCCGCTCGCACGCGATCGCAGGATGCCCGGCAGGACATCCGGACGACCCCGAGCCGGATGGAACCGTGACCAAATATCCGACACGCTGATGGCAATTTGGGAGTTAACGGAGCTGAGACAACACCTGCAAGACCTTCGAGAGAGAGAGAGAGAGAGCGCCCTCTGGTGAAGAATCTCGTAAGTTTTCCAGCGTTCCTAGTGACATCTCCCCCCCGGTGGCCTTATTCTCGGGTGTCTTGAGCCCGTTACACAGAAACCTAGCCAACAGTAAGCTAGTCGGTGGAAGCCACGGGCAGCTTTCACTTCTTCGCGATGGACCATGACGTCCAAAATAGCCCACGCTCGACACCCAACGTCAGGTCAGACCTGGAACGCGGGAAACTTTGGAGGACACATACCGCGTGGGGCTCGTGTACTATCACTTTGCACTGGCTGGCGCGCACACACACACGAGCTCATGAACACCGGAGCTCTTGCACAACGGTCGGTGTGTGTGTGTGCGCGGGCACGCGTCTCCTTTCACCGTCGCAAACCCATCCGACGGTCCTGCGATCTCCGGACATCGGCACCTGTCCTTGATGGCGTGCTGGACGCGATGGAGACGGCGCAAGTCCTACACCCAGAGTAGCTTTCCAGCCTCCCAAACAGCCAAACACGACGAAGGTGATCAGAAAGTTCAATACCACACAAAAACCGTCGTATTGCTTCACTGGATCTGAGCAGAGAACTGCTTCCTCACAGAGGGGATTTCCCACGGCAAAGTCCGCCCAGGGAACGGTTGTTGCCGATTGGGTGATTGGACTTACTCTCGAAACGTTGGAACGTTGCATCGGAAGTTACAGATCCGCTCGTCCGGTGATCATAAACCCTTCGCCGAACCGTTCGATCGAAACACACTAAAAGTGCCATGAAGCACGCCGGGATCACGACTTTCGAGGGCTTTTATTTTTTGGCTTTACACAACCACGAACGCTTGCCCAACGCCCGGCCACAGGTTGATCTCTCTCTCTCACACTCTACGCATGGCGCCGAAACGTCTAATGTAACGAGTCGCAACCGGTGGGTCTTACGAAAGGGTCTACTTTCCCTACGGTTTGTTCCCGCCTGTCGATTTTTGAACCTCCCCTTGCTGGAGCCGATCAATATCGACGTTTTTCCACGCGCCAAATGGCGGCCTTTTGCGTTGATCCGAAATCATCGCTTGCATTAGGCTCAGATGCGACGTTCTGGGCAGTTGGCTCTGCGTTGGAGTGTTTTATTCGTCTCACGGCACGCGACTAACACCATCGTTGCGTGAGGAAAAGCCACCGAAGTGCCCTTTAGTTACACGTCGCCGTCCTCCAGGCTCTGATTGGAGTTCGGATTATTGCAGCCTCGTGGTCCGGTAATGGTCTCATAAAAGTAGTTTCTACCTCCAAATTGATCGAAATTGGCACCAAAGCCGTGGCTACCAAAGCGTTGCAAAAAAGGGAAAAGGTGGGTCGATTTCTAACATAAAATAATACACCCGACCCTCACAGGGTGGTTCGAGATCAACCAGGCGCGATCACCCTTACGCGAGCCCTCAGATGATTGCCTGTTACACCCGACAGGGAGGATCGGACACAAGCACACACACACACACACACGCGTGCTTTGTTGTAACCCCGTGAGGAACGTGATCGTTTCGGTGCGATTACGAAGCCCTTTAAGCGGACTGACGACGATCGAGCGTTGCTGAAGCAGCTGCTGGATCATAATCATTTCCCAGACTCCCCACCGGGTGTGGGGTGGGCTGATTAACGCGGCTGACTAGCCGGTGATTCTAGCCGCGAGGGGTGCGAAATTCGCAACCACCCCCTCCGAATGGAACCAGCTAGAACCAAGCAGCAGCAGCAGCAGCAAGTGTACTGCTGTAGATCGAAGGGTTGCGTAACGATCGGATCGCTCCACGGTGATAGCGTGGAATTTCAATGAGCGGATATTACATATATTTTTGTAATTCATAAGGCTCCCATTTGCGCACGAGAAGGCACTGTGTGTGTGTGTGGGAAATCGAGTCGGAATAGATGATCGATCAACTCAAATGATCCTCGATCATCCGCGCGAACGCAAGATCGATGAACTGAGCATCGAAAAGTGACATCATCAGCTGCTCGGATGAACTTTCGACATCCCCATCTGGAGAGGGGTTCCTTTTGGCACAGAATTTGTCACCTTGCGGCTTCAACTGGCCGCCCGACCGGCGTTGGTTCCATTTCACACACCGGAACTGTGCGAGCAAAGTGGTCAACCCGCGCGTGTCAACAGACCACGGGAGCGCGTAGAACCGACCCGCGAGAAGATGATGTCAATGCTGCTGATGATGACGATGCTGATGATGATGTTGGGCGGTATGTTTTGAAGGGGGAGGGGGTGGGGAGGACCGATAATGATTGCTAATTGTGTTAGCACCGCGTCTTTTGAGCGTCACCCTGTCGATCATCCGCGCCGAGTTGTTTGCCCAACCTTTCGACCAAAGTGGAAATTTGTTTGTTTTCATTTTGTGTGCCCGTGTGTGCCTGCGTGTGTGTGTGTGTTTTTGCAGGTCTCATTCACAAGCGAGCTACGGCAAAGGTGTTTCTCGCGTTCTCGCTTTTCCTTCGCGAACTGGCTGGGGGAGGGTTAATTGTCACAAACACAAAAATTGTCACCGTGACAAGCACATACGGGACACCGGTAAATAGGTTGTTTGCCGGCAGCAGCTCACGCTTTCGCCACACTCCGGTACGCCACATAATGGCGGCAACCAACGCCAGAAGGCAGTAAATGAGTACGGCCCCAAGATCGTTCGCGGGTGCGCTAGTTTCCTGTCATGCTGGGGTCGCGTCAAATATGCGACACCTTCTATGCGCGGCAAAACGTGGCACGCACGCAATCGGAGAACGAGAATGTTCTGCGGCCCGCTCGTCAGCCGACATTGCAATTGCAGTGAATAACAGGTTTTTCGTTGCACAACCGGGGTCAGACCGCTAATCATGGCGTCGTTTGGGGGGGGGGGGGGGTGGGAGGGCGATTCCTTGACCGTCAGCCATTATAGAGCCGGCTGCTAATTGCGGCGAGAAGCGATTTGGTTTGCGAGAACGGAAGGCATGAGGACCCTGGAGGGGTGGGTGGTGGGGGGGGGGGGGAGGGGAAGGGGTGTTTGGCCACCCGGGCACCAGGCGAATGAACTTTTCGCGATCGAACGCCGCGTCCCGTTGCTGATGGCGTCCTGATTCCTGGCTCGTGCTCGTTTCCAGAAGGACTTCATCTAGGAATCGCATTTCGAGCGTTTATGGCGAGCTAACGGCATCTCCGGAGGGGGGTTTTCCAGAATTCCATCGGAAGTGGTGACACCCTGCCCCCCTCCCCCCACCGATGCAGGTGCTTTAATTTTATACCCTTCCGAGCTGGTCCGAAAGGAAGCTGTGTTGTTCCGTCGTTAAATTGGAGTCATTTTTTTCTCTCTCTCTCCTTTTTAAGACTCTTTGTCTTTTTGCTGCTGTTATAAACTATTTATCGTCCATCGCTGCCGCCGTAAGGTGTTGTATGGTGGAGCCACCTCCACCTCCACTTCCCCCCTCCCCCCCCCGTCGCCTCCCTTCTCCTTATCCCCACCCAATTCGCCAAGTCAATCCAGCTACAATCGAGATGCTGACCTTCGACTCGTAATCGGGGCCCGCTTCTTAATTGGTACGAATGAGGGAATGGCCCCTTGCGTCCTTCCTGCTAAACCTACCCCCCCCCCCCCCCCCGTGGGCTGTGCTCTTGATCGGTGGCCACCCTTCCACCCACCCGCCTTGACCTTGTTTCGGGTTGGTGGTGGCAAAAAAAACACACACAAAAAAGCACGTACTCGCGAGCACGATGCAACGGTTTTTCGATTTGGAACCGTTCGGGTGCGAATGTGGAGCATATTTTCGCAGCCCCGACAGCTTCTGGGATGTGTATTGATATATATTTAGCACCCTCCTTCTGAGATGGTGGCTATTTTCGTCTGCTTAAAGTTCTGCTTACCTTTTACGGATTGTTCCCGGTCGGGATGGGGCTCGGATAGGTTTCCTAAAAAAAAGCGTAAAAAAACAGGCAATCGATTAGACACGTGAGCTTGGGTGACGATACCAACATGGCATTGTGGCATTCCGGAACGACGACATTTCCCAGGGGGTGCATCATGACCCCATGACGCACCTACACGTCCGACCCTGAGACCCACCCCCACACTCCATCCCTCCTCCTCATGACCCTCATGACCAAATGGACGCCTGTCCGCAAGGAGACAGAAAGAAAGAAGCAAACAAAAAAAAAACAACACAACAAACCACCCCAAACCGATGTTGTTGTGTTGCAACGGTCCACTGGTTTGGCTGGTGTGTGGACGCCAAACTGCTGACATTTACCAGCGTGCGTGTGTGCGTGTGTGTGTGTGCAGGTTCCTTGCTCTTTGCGCCACCGCCAGGCTGAGTTGCGTGGCAGCACGGCTCGAAGGTGAGGCACTGCCCATCAGCAGGCACTGCACGATGCACCACCTCGCTTCTGCCGTCGGTCACACCACGTCGGTGAAGAAGAACCCGCCCCGAAAAACCAGCGGACGGTGGCATAATAATCAAACAGCAACAGCAACAGTCGACCTAACGCCCGCTCCTAACGGCCCGGGCAGGCCGAAGGATGACGGCTCCGGAGGGCGACCTTCACCTGAATCGAAAGTGAAAACTCGCCCCTCCGCGTGTCGGTGGGAGAGGGGGTGGCGTGGGGGTGGGGGGAGGTGGTCTGCTGGTCAACGGTTGGCTGCTTCGGTGCACCATCAACACTGCGTCCGCAAGCGCTCCGCATTGAAGCTGAGGTGCTTGAGGTTTTCCTTCATTTTGGCGGTGAGCTCGGTTGGTTTGGTTGACGATTTTTCGAACCATCCCAAAACTCCCTCATTTGGGGTTCGCCAAAAAGGGTTCGTCATTTCCGTATGCGCTTGACACAAAAAAAAAACGCCAATAGATCGACGCACCAGCGATTCCAGCAGAAAAGGGATTCGTCGACGTTGCAAGATGGCGCGGAAAATGGCGCGAATACTGAAACTGGCGCATCCGACACACACACACGATGTGGATTGGCAAACACCTGTAACGGTGTCAAGATTAGATGGAGGGCGGTTGTTACACTCTTCCACACCCACGCGGGGGTGAATCTCCACCTGGGTGACGGGGGTTGTTTATGTGCACGCGTCTCTCTCTCTCTCTCTCTGGGGGGGTGAGTTTTTCTCTTTCGTTTTTTTTCCTCTTGTATCGCCATCGACAGCATATCTGGACGCGGCGTGTGCGTGTGTGTGGACGTTGCGTTGCGTAAGTGGCGTTCGATTTCGATTAGCATTGATAACCAGCAAGCGAGCAAGCGCACGATTCAGTATGCAAGCCGAAGCATAGCACAGCGAAAGAGATAAGCTGGAGGGTGGTTTTCTCAGTGTCTTTCTTTCTGCTTTTAAACGCACGCTTGTTGCAGATTGATGATCGCTTTTAAGCAGCTTGAAACAGTGGAGCAGCAAACGTTTCTTTTTTACGCTTTTACAGCATCACCTTTGTATTTTATATGCGCGATTTTCGGGAAGAAAACTTTGCTCGCTTTATATACCTGCAGCATAAATCGTAGTACTATAATCAGTAGCATTCAAACCTTTCCGGATACACTGCCTAGTAAAATGGGAAACATTCGCAGCTTAACCATCAAAAAGATTATGGAAAAAACGAAAGCAAAAGCTGTTATTACCATTGCTTTCTTTAGCTCTGCTCGAAACCAGCTGTGAGAGTTCTAAGAACTGAGCTTATAGATACAATAAACGGCAGTTGAACAAATAAGTAAATCCATCTTGAACCACTTTTAACATCCAAACCTGCACACCGTGGTACACCTGCATTTAAAAAAAACGTTGCTTTAGCATTTAGTGTGCCCAAAGGTTTAACCTCAACCGTCCCGGCCGCTCACTCACATGGCGGCATAAATCGACAAAATTCATTTTAAGTGTTTCTCAGACCTTTCGCTCCTCGGTATGCCAGTTTTCCACGTTCCAAACGCCCAAACGAACGGGAACCAATGTCTAGAATAAATAAAACAAAAAAAAGGTCCACTCATTTGTATGCGAAGACTGCCAGCAGACCCCACCCTCGGCTTGGGTTGGCACGTTCTTTGGAGTTCTCGCCGAGAAGAACGACCATTTCCATCGACCATTCCCAGTGGCGAGGCCTTTCTGCATTATGATCACGTGCACGCACCACGCAGAATTGGCATTCGCCACCCGGATACTAGCCCCCCTCGACCCTTCACCGAAACATCCGGCTTCACCATCGGCGCCCACCCTTCGGTGTTGAAAAAAAAATCTCTCCCCACACCGCGAACACCGCGTGGCACCGTTCCCAAATGACTTCATTTGCCTGCGATTCGAATTCGGCTCGAACGCAAAGCGATTGTTTCCAAACGGTGTTTGTTTCGCAAACTCCCCGAACCCCGCCCAAGATTGGCGCCAAAACCGACAACGAAACTGCAAGTGCAGTTGCATTAGAAATGCATCCCCCCCCCCCCCCCCTGCCAACCGGGGTGGTTTGTCTGTCATCCGATCATTATCGGGCGGGTGGGTAATGTTTGCATTGGTAATGGCCCCCCCGCACACACCCACCCACACACTGGGTCATGATCATTAGCGAAGAGCGAACGAGACCCTACTGGCCATTAGGTGACCTACACGGATGGGTGGGAGGAAAATGAAAAACGCCCCACAATCCCCATGCGACGGGGGTGCTCATTATGCTTAAAAGCTCATGTGAACGGTCCGTAATTAACGGTGGCATAATTGGGCATTTAACAACCGCATCATTGCCCCCAGCCCCCTTCTTGGTGGTCGCGATCACCCACCGATTGTCCACCGGTCGTTTCTCAGCCTTCTGGATTCCGTGGCCGGGAAAACGCGTCGGTGGCTCCTCCAGTCAGCTAGCTTTTGACGTAGGTTTTCTTTTTGTTTGTCATTTCGTTCGCCAAATGGGGAAAATCACCTCCCACACACGGGTTTGTGGTTTTTTTTTGTTTCGTCAATTCATCCACCGTGTGTATGTGTGCGCGTGTCAGTTTGACACATCATCTGCATTTCTGAAGCCGCTCAACGAAGTGCGTTCGAAGTGGCATGGCCAAAAATTCGAACAGGCCGGTTTTGACGGGGTTTTCGGCACTTGGCGGGGGGGTGATGGGGGAGAGGGGGGGGGGGGGCGAAAAAACGTGACTTAACATTTCATTAGACGTCACATAATAACACCAACCAGCCCCGGACCAACCTGGAGGCGCATTTTGGGCCGGTTTTTTTTTGTTTGGATGTGGGGCTTTCTATCCACCCTGGGGCGGTAGGGCGCGTTGGGTCGAAGGATGCAGCACGAGAGGGAGGGAAGGTGGTGAGGAGAAAGGGGGCGTCAGATAACGCGACGTAACGCGACGCGCGAAACATTGAACGAGCCCCGATCGCGTCTAATACCCGGGCGTGCGGATCTCTCACCCCTCACAAGGGGGCGCGTTTGGAATGCCACTCTCTCTCTCTCTCTCTCTCTCTCTCTCTCTCTCTCTCGCTCTCGAGCGATAGAAAGAGATTAGCGAGAGCGGAGAGCAAGTGGACATTGGACGGCGTGTGTGTGTGTGTGGGTACGTGCTGTAACTCAAGCGCAATTGCATAATTACAAGGTCGCAGACGGAATTTGAACGCCCTTTCCTCTCGGCGCCCGTTGGTCTATTCGAAAGGAAATTCCTGCCCTCCCAGGGAAAAGTGACTGGGCAGGTAAGCATAATACAGGAAAGCCCACTTTGCGAGGGGAGAGAAATATTTCACTTCCAGACTTCAACCGACAGGGTGCGCCGTTTTGTTCCAAACCTCGCGGTTTGGTCAATTCCGCGTCCTAGAGGTGTCGATCGATGGCCTATTTTTTTTTCTGCGTTCGTTTTCAAATCTTTCACCCGCAGCTGAGCGATATTGTTGGTGGCCGTGCCCTTCGGCGATAGCCCTCACCGCTTGAAGTCATTTCAACCTACCCAAAGGGGAGTTCAAATGATTTCAAATCCCCGTTTTGCGACCGGGCATAATAATCTCACCACCGGGTTTCGCGGCGATTTAACGCTCCCGTGAGTGGTTTGTAGTATCCGATCAACGCAACCACCATCGAAGCTGGTTCCAAACAAACACCAAACAGGGACACACACACAGTAAAGTGACCAGCCCCAAAGAGGAGTCAAAAGAAGCGCGAAAATTGCGCCACAGAACGGAAAAGCGATTCGAAGCGAGCGGCGAGTTGGTCCGATAAGACACCGCGGTAAACGTCTGCCGGCCATTTATTTTCCCCACCGCAAAAGGGAGTTAAAACAGATAAGACAACGTACGTACACACCCATGCGAGCTCTCGCCGTCTCGGCCGACAAATTAACGAAAACGCGGATAAACCCACCGTCTCGTGGGTAAACCAGCCGGATTAAATGACACCCGGATCGATGAGTAACATTGTTCCCACGTTGCCGCGGCCAATCATCCCTTCCGATTGGGGTGGGGAACCGTGGGGTGGGCCGGAAAACAAATAAAGAAATAACACACGCACGCGGAAAGGTGATACGTGGAGACGCGAAAAAAAAACCTCCCAACCCGGGAGGGTTGAATTCGAATTGATCGAGAGGGTCGATTTTATGACCGATCGAAGGAAACCAGCGTCCTTTAATGATGGTTGTGCGTGTTGCGGAAAGCGCACAGCCAGCAGCCGCAGGTGGGTTACATGAACTTGGAAGTTTCGAGATCAACCGAGCTGTCGGTTGCTTCACACACGCACGCACGGCTAGAGGGCGATAAAAACCTTCGCCCGTAGAATGCAACCGGTCGCGAGAGTGTTATGGTCGATCAGGTGGAGGGCAAAAAAAAACAAAAATAAATAAAAACACCATAAACCGGTAGACCAGCCACCGAGCCAAGCTCAACAGGCCCTGGGACTGGCCCCAGACTAAAAGGGGGTTTTTGGCCACAAGGGCCATGTGCCAAGGATGTGAAATGCCGGGTGCCAAATCGCGTTTGGAGCAATGACACCAACGTTCGTTCCGGCGGCAATTTCGGTGCCACCGTCTTCCAAATGTCAAACCGCCCTGAAGCACTGAAATGACGCGAGACGCGGATGGTTTCATCGAAAAAAAAAAAACAGAAAAAAAGAGAAAAAATAAGAAATGTCTATATAAATAAACGGGCCCTCCTGCCGCTCGCGTTACGTAACAGCACCACGGAAATGTTGGCCACTCGAAAGCGAAGAAGTTCTAGCTCGAGAGTTATGAAGATCGATTCGCAGCATTCGGAACACGGGCGCACGCACACACACACACGCATGCACGAAACGCGACGCGCGTGCGATATCATTACCATTAAGAATGCAGATGACAGGTCTGTCCCATCATGCAGCATCACCGTGTGAAGCGTGGCGTTCTCGCTCACGCACCCGTTGAAAATGCAGGCGTGTCAAACAAAGCGGCACGCACAAAAATAAAAAAACAAGCAAAACAAAACCCAAAACACCCGTGTCCCCGTAGGAACCGTAGGTGGCCCGTTTGGCACACACCAGCATCGCAAAACTGTGTCACGCGTGCACGCCAGCCGGCGAGCCGCGCGTGAAGAAAACGCCAGAAGAAGAAGAAGAAGATGACCAACAACAAGCACAAGAGCAAGACCAACGGGCGACCAAGATCCGGTGTGAAAAAAGGTGCTTATGTAACGCGCGCGCGCCCGCGCTTTCTGGCTTCTGCTGATGGGAAGCCGGGAAAAACCCCGAACAGCCGATGTTTGGGGGTCGTGGTCCGTGGGCTAATCGCTTTGTGTATTACGGTTCCCGGCGCGCCCAGAACCGGAAGCGGACGTCAAAGACGCTGGCCGTGGCGCGCGCTAAATGACACGAGTTTCGGTTGTTGACTTTCACTCGGTTGCAGCCCTTTTTGGTTTTCTTTTTTTATTTTTGTACGGCCTTTGGTGGCCCCAGTTTGGTGCATTTGGTCTCGCTCGAGCGGGGTGTCTCTCTGTTGGTGTTTTTAAAATTTTCCAAACCTCCGAAGGGTCAATCCACATGCCGTGAACTACGGGGGACGGGATTCGCGCGAGCTTGTTTTCGCCCTCGCACGCCTTTCATATTCTCATTTACGCTTAATTAACTTCCCAGCCTGCTAGGAGACGAATGTGTGCTTCTCGTGTGGCATATCTCGCGTGTTCGCCGTCTCGCTCAGGGTTCTCGCGCACTCTCTCGCTCTCTCTCTCTCTCTCGGGCTCGATTTGGCACCTTGCAAAGGGAGTGATGCACTGCTGGTGATCATTAGCATTTGCCTCAGCTTATCAGAAAAAAAGCCCGCGATTCCAGGGCCACACTTGCGGGTTTCTGGAGGCAGCAAACTGGTTTGATGCTTTTCCCGAAATGGGGGAGGTCACCCTCATCCTCCCACGCGCGCACACACACACACAAGCACACAGGCACACCGCACTTACTTGTTGAGCAGGGGCTGCTGCAGGTTCGGTATCCTTTTCTCGAGCGATTCCGCCGTCCGGAGAGCCTGGCCAAGGAATCTAGCACAAGGACGGAACACGCACGAGTGTTTTTTGTTTGTTTTTGGCGCTGTCGCACACTTTGCTCACACTAGTGGCACACAACTACACCGCGAGTGGGCAGGTAAAGATACCACGGGGAACAAATGATACACACGCGCGCGCGGGAACCACTTCCTGGCGTCCGGGCCCGGGGCAGTTTTACCGAGAATCCCTTTGATTAGAGTCCTGTCGCTCGAGCTGCACTCGGTAAAAGCGACACACTGTACACGGGCAGTACGGTCGGCGTATATCCGTTCAGGAAGGCGACGACACACGGACGGGGGCTTGCTTGCAGCGCTCGCGGCCAGTACCTGCGCATCCAACACACACTGATTGAAGAGCAACTGACGCTTCCGCTGGATTTTGACGTTGGTTTTAGCGATTTCTCCCACCACCGACGGAGGCGCCCGTTTATATATCGGCGCGTTTTGGCACCCGTTGGAGACGGCACGGTGACGGGTTTCGTGTTCTCGATGTGCGTATACGGCACACGCCTCGTACACACGCAACGCGCGGGCGCGCGAGCGCACGCATACACACGGGCCGGGACACAGCGTGCGGCACCGTGGAAGTGGCACTGGTCATAAGACGGTGGTGTGTTTTAATTTTGAATGATTGGCCAGGCGAGAAATAAATTACTCTAGCAATTAGGTTTCATTGCGGCGGGGTTTGTTGCTGTTGCTTTTTAAATGTCTTTCTGAGCACATATTTGCGTATACGACTCACTGGACCTTCTCATAATATATGTATCTATCATGCACATAAGCTATCGAGTATTTATGGATTGGATAATGGTTAGAAATAAAAAAAATCCGTTCTTAACCATAACGTTGCTTTCCGATACTGTTGCTAGCGTGTGTGTAGTGTAACCCAACATAAAATGTTATGTTTTACTTCGCAAAATTGCATATGATGCACCAGCATTTGTGTCCGTCATGAGTACCAGGCGGCCCCACAGTGGGTGGGTCTCCTCTGGAGCATGCGGGAGAGAAAGAGATAAAGAGAAAAGAAAAAAATAAAGGAGAGAGCACAGACACACACACAAGCATGCACAATTCAGGTTCAACCACGTGCCGAGTGCAGTGTCGCGAGCATAATCCTGTACTCTCTGACTTGAGCCCATGAGAGATAGATTAAGAGAGAGAGAAAGAGAGAGAAAGTTAACTCACAAGAGATAACGAGGAGCGGTGAGAGTGAGAGTAAAATGCAGGGGTACTCAAGTAAAGTGACAAACATTGGTCGAGTGCCCACGTATGTACTACAAATTGGATGAAGGGCACATTTCAGGAGGCTATGAAATTAAATATATGAGGGTCCATGGTGGAATTGTGGTACTGTTTGTCATTTTATGGGGTTTAGAATTTTGTTTTTTCTTCTCTTTTTTATCAATATTATTTAAGGACTTTGGACTACCGTGCAAGAGAAGATTTGTTCAAAAAAAGCCTATGTTGATTGCTTGCTTTCATAAGCAGCCCTGGATGATGGCTCTCATAAATTGTACTGAGTTAACCTCGCTCTCTCTCTCTCTTCTCATTTTAAGCTCAAACACATACTCATACGCATTCGTAAAAATACCGGCAACTTACGCATACATTTCATCCTCGTTTCCGTGGGGGGGGGGGGGGACAGGACCCTGCTGATGTGCTATCTTGTGGTAATCAATTTTGAAATGCAATACAATTTGAGTGATTTTTATGGCAATCGACAAAAAAATGTGTTTCTCTTCTGCTTCTGTTTCCCATGTTTCGTAAGCTACGAACCGCACTAATGATTTGTAAACAATTATAGCCCCCTTCTATAACGATTGATCTGTTTGAAAAAATGTTAATCTATTTCAACGCATAAAATATAACTAATTTTCAAACTTGTTTAACCATGAGCTTTGAAGATTGAATGACTACAAATAAACTAAAGACTTGATAATCATTTTTCTGCAAAATTTCTGTAGTTATAATAAGTTTATTCTAGAAAATCATTCATCCACTAATCATCCTTAAAGTAATGACATTTTAAATTTCAATACGATACGTTAGTTGATAAGATACCGCTGCGCGCGTTTTTCTTCATTGCATGTTCAATCCAGTTCGGAAGCAGTTTCCGCCCTTCGACCACCCTATATAGATGCATCGATCTCCCTCGTATGCAACGAGAAAACACCCCTACACGCAAACGAACGGTTCCTTCGACCAAGGGGAAGGTCGTTTTGGTAGGATAATTACATTATTACAGGAAGTAGTAAACAGGCAGGCCCTTGAATGACCGTTGGTCTCGCCCGTTACCAAGGACATGCGGTCAGGTTCATTTGGATCGCAGCTATCGCCCTCCAGTGTGTATATATCAGAGGCATCGAAAAACGTGCTACTTGTTGATTTGCTTTTTTATGATCACCATCGAAGTCTAAATCAACTGTTGATTTTTTGGCGCTCCACTTGTTGCTTCCGACCCATGCCATTTTCTTGATTTCAGCATTCAAATGAGAGAACAGAAGTGATTTCGGGTGCAATGTAGCTTCCTGTATTTAGTTACTTCAGTTTATAACTCAACGTAACTTATTCAATCTGTAAATTAGATCAACATCTAATCTTGTTGTTTGTTCGATGTAAGTTAGCTCTACCATCGCATTGTTTTTTTTTTCACCTCCGTAATCAACATATCCGGTTGGATCTTTTAGGTTTTAAAAGCAGCTTCCCCGATCTCAAAAACCTCCTCCCTAAAATCGTCGATTTTAATTCCTTTTTAATATATTTTGACAAACAACAAACATGTTTAATATCCGGTTACGAAGCACATCAGCATTTGCAGTCTAGTTTACGTAAATCGAACGCTACAGAGGCAAAAACACAGCCGCGAGATTGACGAAAATAATCCAAACGTGATTCACTCGCCCGTTATCCTTCCTTGCTCTAACTGCGTAAAATCAGAAAGTCCGCCACTCCACCGTAAACAAGTGTCGGATCTGACCTTTACACATCATAACCAACAACGACTAGATATGTTAAAATAATAGAATGGTGTTCATTTAAGCCGTACAAAACGTGGCCAGAACAGCTCGCACTTATCATAAAACGCTTTATGGACGCCCACAAGCGCAAAAACGGCACTCAGCCTTCATGAGTGCCACCGGAACAACTAGTGACTAATTTATCAGCACGGAACAATATCAAACATCACAAAAAACTAGCTCACCATACAGTGACGCTCATGAGCGTGGTTTGGCCCTTCGACTATCATTTTTTAAAGAAAATAGCTTAGCGGTGTGTTTTCTAGACACCGCATCATTAAAGCCACCTCCGTTGGCCCTGAAAGTTGAGCTTTACGATCCCTTGAGCGTACTCGGGCTATTTCGGTTTTAGCTAACCATGAATCGTGGGCTGGTAGGAATTGGAGCTTCGCGCATTGATTACTAGGCTACTATAGTGGCTCATGTCGTTCATCTTACGTATTTCTACACATACGTGTCATGAACATTGTCAAAATGCTACTGTGTTTTGCAACCGTTTAGATGCGTTCATATCAGCTTGTTTCTGATCTGAGCACTAAAAACCGAACCAACTACATATTTAACCGCTCATGAAACTCTCATTTGGTAGTTGAAAGTACTGCATCCTACAAGTTCTGATACTTCTGGCTCTTGGCTTTTGATTAAATTTCAAGCGTATCGTTATTTGTGGATGTATGCCTTTCTATGCGGAAATAGAATTACTCCAACACGACAGTCATGGGAGGCTCGCGTTGAAAACTCATCTATTTGATGCGGATACCAGGAAATTGTAATGCGATTAATCGCATTCGTCGCTGTTCTCGAGTTCCGTTCCATAAATTATCACCACCGGTACTGACCACTTGGCCGGCGAGTCACATTCCACCGGACCGTAGCCAGGAACACGTGTACCAATTAAAAACAAACGCAATAAATAAATCCCTACTCACCTGCTAATTGTTTTGCGAGCAAAACGCCTCGCGTCACCTAACGCTTGCGCAAGTAGCGTGATTTGGGCTTTTCTCTTGACGCACTACCCCGCGGGCACTGCCGGGCAGGGACATTTTTTATTTGCCCGATCGCTGACATTCGCGATCGCTTCCGACTGACAGGGAAAAGAAAACCGAACCGCTCGGGATCTAATAGATCGGTAACCGATCGGTGTTCGGGCCCACCGAAGCTCAACACCCAGACATCTGACGTCAGATGCGTCAAGCTTCGATCCGGCGCAAACAAGTGTACTACATTGTTAGTACAGCATCACGTACTGGGTAATATGGCGGCAGGTGACAAAGACCAAACCTCCGACGCGTATGCGTCACGTCAGGGTTTCGGGAAGTTTCTGGAAGGCAGAGCCGAGGAAATGATCAATTAGCTGGATGTATCGAGCACACTTCAAGCGGATCTCCCAAGTGAGCTGCTTACGCCCAGAAATGGTGGCCGGATCTAACAAAAAAGGGGCCACCTCGAGCTGGAACGCAAACAAACGCTTCACAATTTGCAGGTGCAAACAGAAGCTCCGGTGACGAGGGCAATCTCGTGATGGGGTTTTTCACTCGTCACCGGTGCCAGTCTCTCGGGAGTGACACTTCATATCGGTCAATGTTCGAGGTGAGCATGGGCGGGCAAAGGATCATGAGGTAGAAAACGGTACAAACAGCGTCCGGATTCGTTTGCAAATAGTTCTCGGGTTGGGGTTGGGGTTCTCCTCATAATTTTTTGTGTGTGAGATAACCTCCCATCGCCATTTAAACCTGTAAGATTTCCACAACTTTTTACTGTTAAATCTGTTCGGCGGTAAACACTTCGCCTAATGTGATGGTTTTCTTTGAGATGCTGCCTTGGGTCTGGGGCATTATTGAATTTGCGTACGAAACCTGTAGCGGAAGCCTATGTTTCTTATTGTTGAATTTTTTTTTCTCTGGTACATACGCCAAGGGACAAATAACTGCTGCAAACAAACCGCTCGATGGACCGAAACGAGCGAAATAAAAGTCATTATTTGAGCCATCTTGTTGGCAACCGTTCGTAGAGGAGTGGTTCATCGAAAAGATGAAAAAAAACCTGGCGGTACTTCTCCGATTCTTCGGTAACCGTGTGGTAACGTCTCCGGATGTACCATAGGTGGTTCTATCTTTGGAAAACTTCCAGAACGCCTTCTCGAGACTCTCCTGGTATTGACGCGAGTGACTTGGCGGTTGTCAGTGGAAGAAGGATCACAAAAAATAAACCCACTAATACTAGGGTTTGAGCTGAGACAATGCACCCTCAAGCCTCCATCGGGAGGAAGCCCCTTGAGCAAAGAGGTTGCTTTTTTTTCGAAGTCGCTTCTATTCTACCCTGCGAAAGGTGTGTTTTCGAGTGGGCCGAAGACATAAAAAAAAATGACGGCCTCCGTACATCGTCGACAATTGAACATTGATTGAACTTGTACCTTTTTACACGCCTGCGGGCTTGCTGGAGTTTCCCGAGGTCCAAAGTACACGCAAACAAAATGGCTTCCCGTTGACCGACCGATCGGAACAAATTGGATGGTTTGCTGGGGTGACGTCAAATCGACCGATCCTCACGTCGATGAGCCGGGGTTCGGGTTCCTGTTTGATATTTTTTCGGGTGCGATGATGACCCGCGAGAATCTAAATAATGCTTGATGTCGTGGCGAATTATTTGCGGCAGACGTAGTACGATGGCTTGCGTCAGTTGCGGACGTGAGCGTTTCCGTGGTTTCCAGATCGGACCCGGAGCAAATTATCTAACATGCGAAGAACGTGATTTTGTGCTGGATCTTTTTGGACGAACCACCCGGTCGTGAGCGTAGCGTAATACATTTGCCGACACGGTGCTGTTCCTAAATTGGTTGATTGGTGTCGTGGTTTTGGTCGAAGAACCGAAATCTTGTCCGGATACCTCACTTTGTAGTGCTATCATCGTTGTACTAAAAACGAAACTTGGCACACTTGTTAGAGACGAGCTAGTTTTCTTACTTTCTGCTCGAAAACTAGCACGAATGCTAGCATTCAGAAGGTAATCAAACCTCTACTGAGCAGATAAGAAAGTGAAAGTACAGACCGCCCGATTAGGTTGCAACATTGCGAGTAAAGCCTTGAAAATAATCAACCTGAACCCTGTCACTTAGTTTGTGTACTTTCTTTGGCGCAGGCCCTTCTAGTCGTCGGAAGTATGCGACATGATTTCGATACATTTACGATTAGATACAACCGCAGCCCTACAAACATGCGCCCCGACGAATTGGCATACGTAACCGTGACGATAGAATTGCAAAACATCCACCGTTGCTTAAGTGCGGGCAAAATTTTGAACCCCATTTCCGAACCGATTAGAGAAGCGCGCAGTCTTGCGAAAGGCATTTTAATGAGAACACTAAATGTCATGTCTGCAACGCTCCGAGTTAACGAGTGTTGCCCTCACTCGTTCTCGCACCAGTCGTTTGGTGGCCGATTTTGGGCTGGATTTTGTGTGACACCGATCGACAGCGGGCTCGGTAAACAAAAACGAATTATTAACTCCCGTCCCGGAAGGTCACGGAACGATGTTCTGATGGTCAAGTCCGTACGGTTGCCTGAAGGTTATGCGGAGCGAAAGCGTTAACCCCGAAACACGTGTTTTGTTTGAAGATCATCCATGTGGGCGTTCATGTTTATGATCGAGCCTTTTCCTGCACGCAAATGTGCATCTCTCTCTCTCTCTCATGCATGTACATTCCAGTGCGAGTGCATTCTTGGGAGTGACCTTGGAAAGGAGGGAGGTCGACAACTTGGAAAGCAGCCCACTCCGAGCCGGAAGCAAGCGCAACAGTTTTGCGAGCCACCAGGCCAGTCGGGCTGTGGTAACTGGCCCATTTTGGGACCCATGTTGGGTAACCGGCCAGCGGCAAGTTGCCTCGCAATGCACACCGGAAACGATGGCCCCGTTTTGCTGCAGCAGCAGCAGCAGCAGCAACAACTGCCAAAGCTCGCTCAATTAGATGGCCACCTCTCGAACGGTCGTGAAACCGTGAAGTCGTCACCGTACCGGATAGAGATCCGCGGGCACTTAACCGCCAAACGGCCGGTTTCGGTGGTGCTTCGAACCGAGACCATCGAACCCTCTCCGACCGAAACCATCGCCGCATCATCTTCGGAAGTGATTTACGCGGCAATCCCTCCCGCGTGCAATTACGGTTTTTGAAGTGCGCCATCGAGGACACCAGCAAATTGAACACCTCGTGCGACCTTAACGGCACTGTGGAGCAGCTGACGAGATCGCACCGAATAATTAGGCGGGCTGACCTTTCTTGCGGTGGCACGAGTGGCCGATCCGCTTCGACCGGCGGAAGGACACTTCCGGCTTTTCCGGGTCCCGGAGCTACGCCATCGCGTTCGCCGGAGCACGTGCCGGTACGTGACAAAGATTGATGACCTGGGTGGAGGATGTGGTGGCAATTCGAGCAAACTTCAACCCTCACGGAAACGGTGATAAACAATAGTGCGCAAGTGCGCAAGAGGGCAATCTGTGTTGTGTGTGTGTGTGGTTTTTTCTCTCTCTCTCTCTCGTGGGTTTATTTTAGCCACGATCAGGGCTGCTCCAGAACAAAGGAGCATTTTTGAATGGCTGTGCCCAGCCCGGAAGGACTCTCGGTGGAGAACAAAATGGCCACCGTCGCTTCGGAAAACAATTCCCACTCTTGCCTTGGCGCTCAATGTTGTTTTTGAAATGAAGACGTTCTTGAAACGAAGCCGTTTGAAAATAGACATTCTAGCCGCAAAGCTTCATCTTTTTTTTTATCATCGCAAAAACTGTTCCATAAAGCAAGCGTTTAGCTGAGAGCCAAAATCAAAACTTTACCCACGGACAACTGGGCTCTTAAAACGATGCCATTAACACCGAGTTAATCTTTACGAATCTTCATTAATAAATGTTGTCGCTCGGATCTGCATATGCATGAAAAAGTGATGAAATGAATGAGTCAGAGCGATAAAAAAAGCTCTGAATCAATCAAGTTCTATTTTGGTACATCGTCCTTCAGCCTTTATGAAAATGACTGTTTGAATATTCGTCGTTTGATTTTCTGCTTCACCGCTGCTTTTTCAATAGAGTGAATAGTATTAACGAACTGGATTTGGTATCTTTGGATCTTTGGGATCGAATACACCGATATTGTTGAAGGAACGATGATCAATACAACCAACAAATTAGTTTAACTCGGACGGTATTGAAAAGCTTTGGATTGAGTAGAAAGAAGTCAACGAGACGTAATTGTGATGTATGTGAACGAAGATTAATAGGTAAAATTAATAACAGATTGGGACATATCAGGTTTTAATTTTTTTTTCTAAAAAGCCTTCTAATTGTACAACTATTTATGCCTTTGATATCTGTACAAAAATGAAATTGATTTGTTTAAATTTCCACTACCATAATTTCTAAAGCAATCCGCTGCGATCGTTATCCCACCGAATTAGCGAAATTCTCACCCACCATTAGCACATCATCAGCTGCAGGTGTTGGGGGTGTTTGCAGCAAAATTGCCTAAATCTTTCTCTAATCACCCAACTCCGATGCGATCACGCACGAAGGTGACCATCGCACGTCGATCGCGATCGCTGACCGAGTAGTTTGGTTGGAAAGAAGAAGGCGAAAGAAAAGACAACATACTAAGGACATAAAACCCGCCCAGCTCGAGCTCACATAATCCGGGCGATGCCGATTTCGGGGGGCCGCAAATGTGGATCAAGGGTGATGATGCGCGCCGATGGCCACCGTTCGTGAACGCAATTTGCCAGCCGGGGCGGGAAATGGCGTACGAACGAAAGGCGAGAAGAAAACAAAACAAAAACGGCGAAAAAATCCATCTAAAGCTAAACTACGGGCGAACCGCAGCCTAACATAAAACGCCAAAAATTGTCCAACCGCGCTTTACATAATCCGGCACCGTGCGTTCGGTGCATGTAAAAATCACGCCCGCATCGCAGCCCGTGGTCAGCGGAACGGTATTATGATTTAATGGCCGTGCGCCATTCGGCTGACCGTGGAGCAGTGGGCTAAAGTAAGCCGAAAAATGCTGGAAAATAGCTCGCCACAACCACAACCGATGAAATATTATGCCCAGTTTTCCACTCGTGGAAATGGAATTCGTTTTACGGTGCGTTTGACATTGTTGGCGCCGGTACCATCTGTTGGCGCCATAGGCCAAGGTTTGGCCACACGGATCTGTTGCAAGGTACCTTGTCCGTGGGGACCTTTACTTTCCGCCCGTGCATTCAAGCCAGGCCGAACTGGTGGAAACGTGACCTTGGAAGCTTATAAACCAGCCAAGGTGAAACGCTCAGCCGAAGGCGGTCCGGTTGTGGGTGAAATCGGTTCTCAGCACCTCGATGCCACCGGATGTGGTCGCAGAGGATGGATTTGAATGCATCAGGGGCGGTGGAAAGCTGGTCGCGTGAACTGAACAAAACTGCTCTTATCAGCACGAAGAAAGCAACGGAGGAATTTAAGCTGTAGTGGTTTTTTTTTTTTGAATGAGTATTCTACACGCAGGAATACTAGGCGCAAAAAAAAAACCAGAATTGCTCTCTTATCTTTCCCATCGAGATTCAACTGCACAGAGCTTTTTTGTAAGCTTAGTATCCATCATACTTATTTTTTTTAAACCCGAGCCAGCCCGGGATAAGGCTCTCAGCGGCTGTGGGGAGAAAATGCCTTTCAGCTCACATATAATTATACAAATCTAAATACGGATAGGCCTTAAATAAAAAACAATCATACTTATTTTTCAAACGATTCTAACCATACCATAGCAAATCTCCCTTGCAAATCTCCCAAAAAAGCAACCTTTTTGCAACACCACGTGGATAAGTGTTATGCGATAAAACATCGCCGCATGGTCGTTAGACAAAGTTTGGCTAGATGAACAGCATTTCACAGAATGGACGGGTAAAAAGAGAGAGACTAAGAAAATAAAACTGAGTAACAGCTGCATCTCTCGATTCAAGGACACGCGCGCTCCATCCAGTGCAATGAAATGCGGGCTGCTTTTTTCTGCTTTGGCCGCTAATAGCCGCATGGCAAAGGATATTCCGCTGAACCGTAACCATTTCGCTATCGGACCGTCCTTGGCAAGGAGCAGCCGACCGAAATCGAGTTGCCAGTGGACGCGCAGAAGTCAATCCACCATCAAATGCGTCGCAATTCGACCCCTATCGGCCCGATCGTCGATAATCGATCAGAACGCAAGCCGTTTATCGATCGATCGGATGAACCGCGCCAAGGGCTCATCGAAGATTGGTTCCCATTCGAGGCTACCGAACAAAGAACAAAAAAACCAAAACCCCATGCTGCCCCATGGTCGGCAGCGATAAACAAAACGGGCGGTTCGAAAGGTGAAATAAAATCGATTAAAATGATCGATCGAGGCGCTGGAAAATGGCGACCACGTGGAGCGCAATGCCCAAGGCCCCCAAGGTTGGCATTAAGGGACGGCCCTCGGACGAGGTGAACTTTTGCTCGTACCAGAGTCGATTCGATTTTCGCAAACGTGCATTCAAAAAAAAAACCCCACACTCGGTTCGCATCGTCGAGTGTTACAAAATGACGTTGGTACAGGTGGCTTTTTCGAGCGAGCTTTTTATACGTCTCATATTTTTTGAGACGCCAATTCGGTCTCTATGACGCTTTTTCATCTCCTCGTTTCGAGCAGCGCCTTTTTTTGTTGGTGCTCTGCTTCTGCTCTTAGTAACACTTAGTGTCACTGATAGCTTTTTGCTGCTCGTCAGTGCCGCGATTTTTTTTTATTTATTTGTTTCAGCACGTCGCACAATTATTCCTGCGTCACGGTCTGGTGGCAATCGCACATCGTTGGGGATTGGGTTTTTTTTTTGTTTTTTGGATTAAATATCAGTTTTTCAACATCACTTCTTTCGCTACCCAGTAGGTCACGTGGCGGGAGGTGGGCCACCGAATGGAGGAGGTGCTTTTAAGTTTGCCTTCACGATCCTCGCCGATCGACGCCAATGCTGACCTCCAAATATCCTTCACCGGCCAATGGACTTTAGAACATCTCATCGTTAATAATCGCTTGGTCCCGGGCGCCCGTTTCGAGTGGAAATGGAAATTATCAAGCAAAACATTTAACGACGTGCTAAAGGGGTGAGTTTACTTTGTGCGGTGCATTTAATGTGGACGACGAAAAGGGGATGCAAAACTGCAACACACACGTTTTTCCGGATCGTAGAGGGCCAGCGAATGGTCTCGATCGGGGCTTCGTTAATCATGCAATCGGTGCGATGGGCTGGTTTAATTATTTCCCAGTCGCATGGTGAACCACTTGCCGGTGGATCGGATTTTAGTGTCCGTACTTTGGGCCGTAGGGCCGATTCTAGAGCGAGTGTGTGTGTCTCACTTAGTAGCCGTTGGGAAATTGGGCTAGGTCGTACCACAATGTAAGCTTAATGCAACACAAAAGGGCACGTTGACGATCGCGACGAAGGTAATACTTTCTACTTAACTATTTAGGTGCTGTTTTGGATTGGTAAATCATTCTTACTTCCTTCACCCAGCACACCCAGCGACGAGTGTTTTTACAAAAGAGAGAGAGAGAGAGTGTATTCAGAAGCTTTCAAAAATGATGACAAATATTGAATATCATGCACACAGGAGCTATTCCGCGATCTTCACATTTTCATAACCATTTCCCTTTGAGACCAGATTAAAGAAGCTCATTCGCAACAACGCAACCTCACATTAACAGGCAGCAACGCGGTGTGAACACGCGAATCAATCGTGTTATCACGCAAAAAAAAAGGTGCTTGGCGTCCAGCCGTGTCGGTGGATTCTGTGGATGACTCGTGACCGTGCGAAATAACTATTTACTGGGAGCCGGCATGTGCGCAAACAGGCCGCATATGATACTAGATTCTACAAATGCAGGTGTTTCCGATTAGCTCGAAACCGCGGGCGTGTTTGCCGAAACGGTTTGCATTACGCATAAATGCCTGGCTTTTTTTTTCTTGCCTTGACCAGATCATATCGCACCTGCCAGAATTTTCTTCAAGAGGAGTTTCTCCGAGGAAGGTGCTAAATTGTAGGGATAATTTGAGAACGACCCACCCTCACGAGAGAGAGAGAGAGAGTGGGCCAATAACTTAGGAGCTTTTCGCTCAAGGTCAGCCCTGGGTGTACGCGGAAAACCCACACCGTGTGTCGGTGGATCCGAATCACGCCCGGAATCAGAATCTTCCCACCGGCGTCTCGTCACGAGAAAGTAATTCAGCACGAGCTTCAGCACGCACGCCGCTGGCACATGGTGGGTAAAGCCCTCCCAGGCGCGTTCAATTAGTCAGCCAGGGACGTGATCAAATTACGGTGCGCGCGCGCGCGCCCTGTTAATTCCGGCGCGCATCAATCCGTGGCCGCCCCGGGGCACGCCTGGGACATTCTAATGAGTCACATTCGCCCCGGGTCGCGGTTGAAGATTCACCGAGATTGGTCGATCGTTATGCGGACGGCGTTTGGAACCGGTTCGCGAGCGGGATGCCCAGGCGAAGGACGATGTATGGCTGGCGTGAGGGGGCGTTTGTTCTAGCGAGATTTATTTGCTACCATCCTTGGCTCACGCAGAAGCGCCTCGCCAGGAGCGCATTTTAAGTGCGGCGTGGTTCGAGTGGAATACATTAGAACGGGCGGTGGCGGTGGCGACATGACGTTCTGGGGTGTTTCAAATCATGATCAGGAAGTAGCGAAACATCCCCGCCGGTGACCGCGTGTGGCATGTCAGACGCTAGAACGCGCGCTTCAAAGGAAACCGCAACGCTTATCACCTTTAAGCGTCCGAATGGACATGGATCCTTTTCTTTCCCAACGGCTAGCCCAAGGACTGGTCAAGGAAAGGTAGAGAAAGGCTTGGTTTTTAATTAAATTACAGTTTTTTTTTATTTTCGAATCCATCCCGATAGTTTTGCTATACTTTGTGTGGCCTTATTGTTCTACTATTAAATCTCGCGGTTTTTGCTTCGCTCCACTGTTGGTTTCCTGTTTCTTCCCTTAATTTTTTTTGTCGTCCTAACCTTTGCGTTTTAGTTTCTGCTTTTCTTAGTTTGCTTTTCTACAGCAGCACAAGCAG